>NC_079321.1:63848773-64475523 GCF_029931775.1 Euleptes europaea
AAATACATGCTGCATGCTATCCATTTTATACTACAAATGAATATGCTGGACACCAATGCTTGGCAGTAGCTTTCATTTTACAGAATATACAGAGCAAAAGGAGCACTTTTATGCCAATAATGGGAGACCACTTTAAGAGTACAGACAAAAAGAGAGGTGTGAAAGCAATTTTAATGAACTGTCATGGGCAGAATCCCAACTCAGAAGGAAGTATAAAACCCCCCAACATATTTCTGTTTTTTCATACTGTCTATTTTGTTATCAGTTTAATTAATTTTTATTAATTGTTATATTTGATAATGTGCATGTGTTATAATTTTAACATGTATATATTAAATATGTATTATCTTAGTATTCTGCACATTGTGATTCAGTGTAATGTAGTAAGATGTTTAGATTAGTCAAGTAACAATTCTGTCCATGGTCTAACTATTTCCTATCTCTGACAGTGGTTAAAACAGGTGCAAAGAAGACTTTACAACATGTGAGAGAATGTTTAAATTATTCCTTACATTTTGAGGTTGGCTGTACTTTTAAGTACTCCATTTGGGCCAAAGTAGATGTTATAGTAAATGTGTGGTGGCTGATAAAAATAGCTGCTTTGCTACTTATTCTGCTCCCTCCCCACCAAATGACTGATTCATGTTGTGATGCCATTGTGTTCTTTGTTTCCCTACCAGCCATCATTGACTGACAATGGTTGGGCACGTAAGGATAATTACACGGAATGTTGTGGTATCAATATCAATTCTACAAGCCCTTCTAAAAGGGAGCAGGTCCCATATTTCTGAACAAAATCCTCAGGGTCATTCTGCATTAGTAATAATCCTGGATATGCTTTTTTCTCTTTCCCTCTTTGATGCTAGCTGAGTTCTTTATCTCAAATAAACTTTGTTATATAGATACAGATATGTCAAATCACTCAGTTCTTTTTCTATAGTTATTTAAACATAATATGTTGCATTCAATGAACGTATCATTGTATATCAAGCTATTTTAAAGAAAAGAGAACCTCTTCAAGAAGAATTCTTGTAACGGTTAACATTGCCTAAGGTTTCACTGCGACTTTTTAGTGCAATTGATTTTTTGGTATGGCTTTTGTTTTGGGGACAGAAATTGTGATTTGCACAGTCAGGATGCATGTGGTTTACCTTCTGCAGGTAACCCAGATTGCATGTTCATAGCATTGAGGTTGCATGAGAGCTCCACTGAGAAATCCATAAGGCACTTTTGGGATTTGTGGTAGGTGCTGGTAGACTACACATTCAACCAGTCTTGCTCAAGGAAAATCTAACCACAGGCCAGCAGTCATGTGAATTGGGCCCAAATATATATGTATTGGATAAATAGTTTTCATATACTGTACCATTTTTTCTATTCTTTTGCAGAAAATTCTTTGCCAAAAATAAAATTACCTGAAGACAGTGTTATCTCATCCTACAATGTAAACACAAGCTATCCAGGGCTTACAACAGGAAATGGACTCTCAGACTCACCAGCAGGGTCAAAGGATCATGGGAATGTACCCATTATCGTACCATTAATTCCACCACCTTTCTTAAAGCCACCAGCAGGTAAATTATTATTGTTAAACATTTAACTATCACGACAGTCTCGGTCAATAGTTCTGTTCTTGTTAAGTAATGTTTCCTTGTAAAATGTTACATTCACAATGGTAAATGATTGATTGGATCGCCATAGAATGGCAGGAAGATGAAAAGTACTTTTAAAACATGCAGGATCTGAGCACTTTTAGGACATATCCGTTTGAATGAAGGAGATTTCTACACACACTTAATTCTTCCATTGAAATTAGTGATGCCTAAAATTGCTGAATTTTGGCTGGATTTGTTTACCTAGGGTTGCTAATTTGAGACAGTGAGAAAGATAGTGTTCCTTCATGAGGTTTTAAAGAAACTAAAATTCCACTAGTTGAAGCTTTTGTATTCATTATAGCACTCTGACATAAAAGCTACACCTGGTGAAATGCTTGTTTTGAGAAAAAGTTTTTTGAAATCTAATGTATAGAATCCATAGATATGAAACGGTTTGACTTTTGCAACCCAGAATACTGCCTGACAAGGCACCCAGGTTGCATGAGGGTTCCAAGGCAAACATATTAAGTTAAAATGCCCTGCATATTCCAAAAAATCTGGATTAAGAAATTGAATTTATGTATTAACCACCTAACCATTGAAATGACCTATGGGTATAAACAATATTTCCTTCAATGAGAAATTTAGTGGAATATAATAGTGATACAGTATAACAATGACTGGGCAGGAAGTAATCACACAATTTAATAGAAGTCTGTTCAGTTTAAAACCAAGTATGCATTTTAACAATCCCAGAAATCAGATTAATATTGTACATCTAGCATGTCGATAAACACATCCTGGGAAAAAGTCTTTCTGTTCATACTGAAATATTTGTGTATTGCCTTGGAGGAATTTTATATGATCACACATATACCTTGGGAAGACTATTCTGAAACAATTTATATTTTCACGACATTATTCATGAGCAATTCTCTTACTATGCAGCATTTCTCAGGGTTTATATGAGGTATGATTCATGTGCATTGGGTTCAGTTTTTTCATAATCCGTTGAAGTATATTATGACTGCAGTAGGGTGTTTAAATGCAATGTTATTTATTTACTGTTGTACATACTGCAATAATTGCTGAATTTATGTAACAATAGGCTCAACGGTATATCTGTTTGAGTCAGTGGGAGTTTTGTTGCGCTCTGTTAACTACAGGAAGAAACAGACCTAATATGGGGCTCAAGACACAGAAAGGAATATTGCTAAAGAGGTTAGGAACACAATTCTCCATATAAATGAGATTCTTCCAGCTGTCCCATGCAACTGAAGTATAATGAATACAGAGTGGAATACAGAAGTCCCTGGACACAGTTTAAGATCACTCTTTCAGTCAAAGTACCTGTGATCTACTAACCAGTACATGTAACTTCTGACTAAAATAAGCCATTGTACCAGAAGACTGGAAAGCAGCAAATGTTACACTGTTGTTTTTTTTAAAGGGGATCCAGAGGGGAACCAGGAAATTATAGGCCAGTTAGCCTAATATATGCCCCAGGCAAATCAGTAGAAACTGTAATCAAAGATAGAATTATTAGGTACATAGAGGAACAAAGCCTGCTAAGGGAAAATAAGCTTGGCTTCTGCAAAGGGAAGTCCTGCCTCACCCAACTTTGAGAAAGTAAGCATGCATGTAGATAATGGTGACCTGGTAGGCATTATATACTTGGATTTTCAACAGTGTTTTGTCAAGGTACCACAACAAAGACTCCTGAGTAAACCTAGCAATCATGGGATAAGAGGATGGGTCCTCTTGTGAATTAAAAATTAGTTAAACAACAGGGAGCAGAGCTGGGCTGGGCTGGGAGACAGAGGCAGAGTTGCTGGTAGGGTGAGGTGAGTGCTGATTGTTGCCTTTCCTAACACTGCTGGGGAGCATTTAATTGAGGTTGCTGTGAGAGGACTGTGTTTGAGGGAAAGTGGGTGTTTGTAGCCTAACTGGAGCCTGATTGTAGCCTTCTAAAGAGGGTTTTTTGATTGGTGCTGGGTGGAGCTTGTGTGTGAGAGGTGGGGGCTGTGAGCATTTAAATTGCAAATGCTCCTCTTCACCAGAGGCATGAGCCTTTGGTGCGAGCTGAAGGGCGAGGGCACAAGGGTTCTTGCCCTGTGGCTCTTTGCCTGGGGGTTGGGTCTGGGGACCCTATAGGGTGGGAAAGAATCCTGTTAATGGGGCAGAGTAGATCTGTGTGCCCTGCAGGAGTACCGAGCCAGGTAAGCATAGGTGTGAGGTAGCAGCAGGGCAAGGAAGCCAGGGCACTAGGTCCTTCTGCAGTACAGGAAGGGTGCAGGGTATAGAGGGCAGGACACTTCATTTCCAGTGTTAAAATACCAGAATAAATACTTAAAATATCAGTTGTGAAGATAGAAAGCCAGCAGGGGTTGCGGGGCTATCCAGTGTGCTGCATGGAGTGTCACATGTATGACTATCTGCCTGCTGGACAGAAGTCATGGGTGTGTGCTCGATGCAGGGAGCTCCTGGCTCTCAAGGAAAGAGTTCACTTCCTTGCGACCAAGGTATCTCAACTGGAGGAGCTGAGGCAGGCAGAGAGACAGGAGAGTAAGGACTCTGGGGATGAAATAGTCGCATCCCAGTCCCAGAGTGACGGCTCCCTGCCAGTCACGAATGTTGGAGCCCTTGGTGAAAGAGGTCATCTCTCTGAGGTAAGGGGATGTGGTACCTTAGAAGGGACCCCTTGTTTGGTAAATGAACAGATATCCTCTCGTACTGAGGATATGCCTCTGAGGGGAGGGGGCCTTCTTGTAATGGACGATTCAGCCCTTAGAAATGTAAACAGCTGGGTTTCTGGTGGGTGCATGGGCCGCGTGGTGACTTGCCTGCCTGGTGCGAAGGTTGTGGACATTACCCGTCATTTAGATAGACTGGTAGATAGTCCTGGGGAGGAGCCAGTGGTCGTGGTGCATGTTGGCACCAACGATGTGGGAAAGTGTAGTCTGGAGGTCTTGGAATCCAAATTTAGGTTGCTAGGCAGGAGGCTAAAAGCCAAGACCTCCAAGGCAGCTTTCTCTGAAATGCTACCTGTTCCACACGCAGGACCAGCTAGGCAGGCACAGTTGGGAGTCTCAGTGCGTGGAGGTGGTGTAGGGAGGAGGGCTTTAGATTTGTTAGGAACTGGGCAACATTTTGGGACAAGCTGGGCCTATACAAAATAGATGGGCTCCACTTGAACCAGGATGGAACCAGACTGCTGGCGCATAACATAAAAAAGGTGGCAGAGCAGCTTTTAAACTGAACCTGGGGGGAAAGCCAACAGGAGCTGAGAAGCATCCGGTTTGGGCAGACTTAATGCAAATGGACTAAGGGAAATTTGCTTCTGATTGCCCACATGATGGCTAGACTGCAGCAGCAGAGAAGGAACCTGGCTGACTCTGGAGACAGTGATTGAGTGTTTGCAGGAGGAGTCTCTCCCAGTCAGCTGTAGGTATTTAAGGAAGGCTGAGGCAGTAGGAAGCTGTGGAAGCAACACAGTGCAAACCTGCTAAAGCTCCACTCTGGCCTGTTGTGTATTGACCTGGACTGTACCTCAACCTTGCTACTTTCTGGACTTCTGACCTGACTTTGGACCCGTTTGAATTCGCACCTGCCTCTTGCCTTGACTGACTGCTTTGTTCCTGGACTGACTTTTGGACTGTGTATTGTACTGCGTTGCCACACCCATTTCAAGTTAGTATAGCTGCCAGCTGTAGAAGCCCCGGCTTCAGAGACCCCTGCCTGCTGCCACACTCGCTGCAGCCCCCTTCCTAGCACCACGCTGCCGCAGCGGCACCCCGCCCTGGTGGGCCAGCACACATAGTGTCTAATAAACTGCAAACCATAAAAATGGCAGACTCATCCACAGAATCCTTGTGAGTGGCAATTCCGGGTCTCAAAGGTACTGTATTTTTCACTCCATAAGACGCACCTGACCATAAGACGCACCTAGTTTTTAGAGGAGGAAAACAAGAAAAAAAATATTCTGAATCAAATGGTGTACTAAACTATTTAATAAGCTACCAGGATATTAGAATAATATTTCAACCATGTAAAGTGAACAGCAGTCAACAGTGGCATTAAGAACCATCATCACTGTCATTAACAAATGAAGAGAGACTTTAAGGTTCGAGTACTCTTCTAGTCTTCTGTGAACCCCAAGAACTCATTGCTAGAGTCAGAATTTAGGAAGCTCAGTTGCTCACAATCACTGACATCACTTTCGTCGCTATCTTCATATAAGATATCATCTTTGTTACCATCCAAAGCATTGCTAATGCCACATTTTTTGAATGACTGGACAACGATTTACTCCTTCACCGAGTGCCATGATGTTTTCACCCATTCACAAACTTGAGTGATAGTGGGCCTCTTCATTAGTCCAGTAGGTGTCAGATCATGATTACCAGCAGCCATCCATTTGTTCCACTCTTCTCGCATAAAGACCTTAAATGGTTTGTTGATGGAAACGTTGAGAGGTTGCAACTGGCTCATAAGACCTCCAGGAATTACAGCTAGATGAGTCTTCACTTCTCTGAAGCACTTTTTTGTAGCTTCGCTAATATGTGCCCTAAACTGGTCTAGTACTAATAAGGCAGGTTTTTTCAGAAGCCCTCCAGGATGTTTGGACCACACTTTTTCAACCCATACTCTCATTCCATTTTCGTCCATCCATCCTTTCTCATGGACATGTACAACAACTCCTCTTGGAATCACTTCTTTTGGAAATGTTTTCTTTTTGAAAATTAGCATGGGTGGCAATTTGGTGCCATCTGCACAGCAAGACAACACAACTGTGTAATGGGTTTTCTCATGTCCAGAGGTTTTCACGGTGATAGTTTTGGCACCTTTCAGATCAACAGTCCTATTAGATGGCACATCAAAGGTTAGTGGGACTTCATCCATATTCCCAATCTGGCCAATTTCAAACCCATATTTCTTCCTAGCATCAATTACAAATTTATGAAAAGACAGAATCTTAGATTAATATTCTTTTGGCATTTTTTGCGCAATTCTGGTTTTGGTGCGCATAGCAAGGCCACATCGCCTCATAAATCTGTAGCACCATGATGGTGATCCAGTAAAATCGTGAATGCCTTTCTCGACAGCAATGTGTTTGGCTTCATATGTTATCATTTTTGTAGAGACTGAGAAGCCATTATTCCGGTGATGTGTGATCCATTCTTTCATGATCACGTCTAACTGTGGCCACTTTGCAGCATTTCCATGAAAAGTGTGCTTACTTTTATCTGCTTTTTGCAGCTGATCCTCCTGTTTCCTCCATCATTTTTTCAGTTGGAGGTGGCCCAAAATGTCTCTCTGCTGCTCTGTTTCCATGCTCCTTAGCATATTTTACTACCTCTAGTTTAAAAGGAATCTTATATGCTAGTCTCTTCTGCTTTATCATCCTTGTATGTAGAATGGGGGAGGTTTGCTGCAAGAAAATACAGTAATGAAGGAACTGTCAGTAATGTACCGGTATCTCCAATGTTTACTGAGCGCTGACCATGGTCTTCAATCAGAAAACACACTCCGACTATCCTAATACTGCTTAAAGGACCACTATAGGCACCCAGACCACTTCAGCTCAATGAAGTGGTCTGGGTGCCAGGTCCCCCTAGTTTTAACCTGCAGCTGTAAACATAGCAGGGTTAATCCAGCCTCTAGTGCAGTGATGGCGAACCTTTTAGAGACCGAGTGCCCAAACTGCAACCCAAAACCCACTTACGGTATTTATCGCAAAGTGCCAACACGGCAATTGGTAACCTGAATACTGAGGTTAATACTGAATACTGAGGGAAGGGGGGGGGGCTTTGAACCGGCAGCATCCGCTTTTGGGGGCATCAGTACTTGGGGGCTACTGCTGAGTCCAGGTGTTGGGGGTGGGTGGGAAAGAGGCTTGCTTGGTTGCTGCAGTTGACCCCTCTATGGGGAGTTGGCCTGGCTGCAGCTAGAGTGACTGGATGGAGGCCTGGCGGGATCTCAATTCCCCCCCCCCCAGCAGCCTTCTGCAGGGGGGGAGGGGGCAAGAGCACAGGCCTCTGGCTCCCCGCGTCTCACACACACAGTGGGGGAAACAATTGGGGCTTGTCCTTATGGGGGGGGGCTCTTTGGCCCATCTTTGCTGCCCCTGCATCTCTGCCCTGGGAAGCAGCTTGGGACTGTGATAACACCTGATGAATGCTAAGAATGGTTTTTCCCCCCACAGAAACCAAGGAAAGCATATGGCACACACCTTCATAAAATACTTGTTTCATCCATATTTATGAGAGGAGAAAAAAGTGTTCACAGTGTTCCATTACACTAACGTGAAAGGAATGCCTGCACCGGTTTTAGGAGGTAACCCAACGGCCTTGCCTCCTAAAGAGGATTCTTGCACCGCCGAAACCATGTGCCAAAAACCCTATGAGGGAGATACGCCAGCAAAAAACAAAAAGTAAAAACAAAAAGGGGCGTTCCCGAACTGAAACTAACGTCGGGCCCGCCCCCCGCCAGAATGTTCTTTTCTCAGGCAAAGAAAGGCAGGAAAACAATTGCGGGGCTGTTTGAACTAGTCCTTATGGGGGGGCTCTTTGGCCCATCTTTGCTGCCCCTGCATCTCTGCCCTGGGAAGCAGCTTGGGACCCTGGGGTCTGAAAGGGGTTGGCCGGACTCCCTGCCCCCCAAGAGGGGCACCAGCGGAGACCCGCCGGAGGACTTGTGCGGTGGCTGGTGCCTGAATGCCCCGTCTGCACGAGGGGGGGGGATGTTACGCCTGGGGAAGCGCCCTGAATCCCTGAGCATATGGACGGCGCTCCGGGCCCCGCTGCCGCTGCACTGGGCGGCTGGGAGGGGCCTCCCGCCCCCCAGCTGGCTGGCGGCTTCCTAGCCGGCTCCCAGGGTGCCAGGCTCCTGCGGCGGTGGCGGGTAGGGGCCTCCCACCCCCCAGCTGGCTGGCGGCGTCCCAGCCGTCTCCTGGGGCAGGCCGGCTCCGCGCCCCGCTGCCGCTGCGCTGGGCGTCTGCTGGGAGGGGCCTCCCGCCCTCCAGCTGGCTGGCGACATCCAGCCAGCTCCTGGGGTGGCCTGGCTCCGCGCCTGCTGCCAGCTCCCGGGGGGCGCTGGCTCTGCGCTGGGCTGCCGCGGATGGGGTTTGGCCGTGACTCCCAGGGCCTCTCGGCAGCTTTGCCCTTTTCCCTGGGGGCCGGATTCACACACATTCGCTCCATAAGACGCACAGACATTTCCCCTCACTTTTGAGGAGGAAAAAAGTGTGTCTTATGGCGTGAAAAATATGGTAATTTAGTACTGGGGACATTCCATCGGCCCCCTGACCAAAAGGCTCAAGGTGATCTAGAGATGGAGAACGAAATCAGGGAAGCATGCAAAAGTGATGAAGTAGTAATAATGGGAGACTTTAACTACCCTCATATTGACTGGATAAATGCATGCTCCAGTCAAGCCAAAGAGATAAAACTTCTAGACATCCTCAATGACTGTGCCCTCATGGTCATGGACCCAACCAGAGGGAAGGAGATCCTGGACTTAATACTTTGTGGTGCTTCCAGTGTCTTAGTGCAGGATGTGGAATTAGTTGATGTGAAATTAGTTGAGCCAGTTGGCAATAGTGACCACAATGGCTTCAAATTTAATTTTTATGTATGTGGGAAAGTGCCTGGGAAATCTCACACAATTATCTATACTTTAAAAGAGGGAACTTCTCTAAAATGAGAAACCTGGAAAAAAAGAACAGTTAGGAGGGTTAAATCTCTGGAAAAGGCAAGTCTACAGTACCAGAGGCTCAGCTAGATTGTATACCCAAAGTCAGGAAAGGTGGTATTAAGTCCAAGAGGTCACCACCATGGCTAATGGGTAAGGTGAAGGAAGCTATTAGAGAAAAAAAAAGGCTTCCTTCAGAAATTGGAAGGCCCATATCACTAAACACATCAAGACCAGCAATAAGAAATTCTTTAAGTACATTAGGAGCAGGAAACCAGCTAGGGAAGCAGTTGGACCACTGGATGACAATGGGAGTAAAGAAACACTAAGGGAGGATAAAGCTATTGCTGAGAAACTAAATGAATTCTTCTCATCTGACTTCACTGTTGAAGATATAGGGCAGATACCTTCTCCTGAAAAGAGGTTTTAGGGAGGGAAGAATGAGGAACTGGGGCAAATAGTGGTAACAAGGCAGGAAGTCCTAATGAGTAGTTTCACAGGGTTTTCTACAAAATAGCCTTTTTGGTTTGCTGCGCCCAGGAGCAAAGCCGCTCAGGAAGTGGCATGGCTGTGTCGTCCCCAGACTCTCCCTAAGCACCACCGCACTCAGGATTGCGCTGTTAATCTCACTGGATATTGTATGGCAGCCTTGTCTGTTGTACAGCCACTCTGGATTGAAAAAGGGGAGGGGAGCAACCAAACATTCTTTTTTAATTAAGGCTGAACATGGCATTGAAAACTTTTGATGATTACTTGAAGCAGGCTTTTGTCTGATGCATATTTAGCTATTATAATGTGGTATTTTTTTTATCTTGTTATACAAACTGTTCCCACTGGGAGCATGTTTTAACACTGTGAACGCTCTGTGTGTATTTCATTTTTCATTATGAAACATATACAAGCTGGAAAACCAGAAGGAAACATGCATAAATATTTGTACAATAGTTATATGAGGAGTATTGTTTCTACTTGTGCTAATATAATGTTGGAGTAGAAAACACAGGCACTCATTTCAGTCCTCAAATGTATTGTTTTAAATATGCTTTTGCAGCATCGTGGAAGAGAGAAATATTTGGCCCTATAATTGAAAACTGGTCACATGTCCTTACTGAAGGTTTTGGGAGATTTACAACCTATCCCAATATATGATACAGTTTTGTATATTTTATTTTATTTACATCAATTATAGTCCACCTTTCTTACTGAGACTGATTGTGCTAGATTTCAGTACACAACAATATTACTTATAAGAACAGAAGAGCTTAAGGAGAACCCTGCTGGATCAGACCAGTAGTGGTCCATGTAATCCAGCATGCTGTCTCACACTGTGACCAACCAGTTGCTGTTGAGGGCCAACAACAAGCATAAAGGCCAAGGCCTTCTCCTGATGTTGCCTCCTGGCCACTGGTATTCAAAGGTTTACTGCCTCTTAATGTGGAGGTTCCCTTTAGTCATAATGGCTAGTAGCCACTGATAGACCTATTCTCCATGTAACTGTCTAACCTCCTTTTAAAGCTGTTTATGCCTGTGGCCATCACTACATTCTCTGGCAATGAATTGTACATTTTAATCACTCATTGGCCGTTTATGCAGGGGTATTTAGTTTGCAGTCCCTGATGGACTGCTTCGAGGCTTCCTTTGCATTATTCATGATTTTACCTACCTTCAGACGTGAGTTTGCTCTGGCCTCGTTCCTCCCCCACAGTACTAGGATCCTGTTTTAGAATGAATTTAAATAATGCTTCGAGGCAAGAGCAACGTAAATTCCCCCCAATTCCATGCATAGCTCTTAACTTCGGGTTTCTTTCCCCATGCTAGGGTTGCCAGCTCTGGCTTGGAAAATACCTGGAGATTTTGGGGGTGAGGAGGGCGGGGTTTGGAGAGGAGAGGGACTTCAATGCTGTAGAGTCCAGTTGCCAAAGCGGCCATTTCCTCCAGGTGAACTGATCTCTATTGGCTGGAGATCAGTTGTAATATCAGAACTCCAGCCACTACCTGGAAGTTGGCAGCCCTACCCCACACCCATTTTGGCTTCTCCCATGAGTCTGTCCTTCCCATCCAACCCCTTCCCTCAAAGCAAAGCACAAAAGAGGTAGTTAAACCTTCATGAAATGTGCAGGAAGACACTGAAGAAGGCTGCAAAGGTTGGAAGGCAGCTGTTGAAGAAAGGTGGGGAGGAATACCCAGCAAAAGCACACACACTCCCTTTAAGAGCTGACCCGTCCCCTCCAAGTAAAGTGCAACAAGGCTGCGTTTTCAGGGGGAGGGACTCAGAAGCTCCGTGATTCACTGGGCATGCCTAATTAATCACAAGGTACTCCTGGAATTGGGGGGAGGGGGAACCCTCATGCATATGATGTTTGAGAATCCGGAGCAGAAAACTGCAGTAAACTAAACACAAATTTCCCCTGCATAAATGACCATTGTGTAGAGAAGTATTTCCTGTCGTCTGTCCTGAATCTACTGCCATCAGCTTTATTGGACAGCAGTGTGTTCTAGTATTTTTGGAGAGAGAGAAGCAGAAGAAAAAGCAACAGCAGCAGAAGAAGAAAAAAGAGCTGGTTTTTATACCCCAATTTTATCTACCTTGAGATGGTGGGGCAGAGAGAGTTCAGAGAGAACTGTTACTAGCCGAAAATCATCCAGCAGGCTTCATGTGTAGGAGTGGGGATATGAACCCTGTTCACCAGATTAGAGTCTGCCACTCATGTGTGGTACAGTGGTTAAGAGCGAGGGTTTGGAGCGGTGGACTCTGATCTGGAGAATTGGGTTTGATTCCCCACTCCTCCACATGAGTGGCGGAGGCTAATCTGGAGAACTGGATTTGTTTCCCCACTCCCTACACATGATGCCAGCTGGGTGACCTTGGGCAAGTCACTCTCTCTGAGCCCCACCTACCTCACAGGGTGTCTGTTGTGGGGAGGGGAAGGGAAGGTGATTGTAAGCCGGTTTGAGTCTCCCTTAAGTTGTAGAGAAAGTCGGCATATAAAAACCAACTCTTCTTCTTCATATGGAGGGGCGGGAGTCAAACCTGGTTCTCCAGATTAGTCCTCCACTCTTAACCACTACACCATGCTGGCTCTTTGTGTCCAGTGTCTCTACCCTGTTCATAAATTTTTAAACCTCTGTCATGTCCCTCCTTAGTCATCTCTTTTCCAAACTGAGAAGTCCCAGACTCTTCAGCCTTTCCTCCTGAAAAAGGTACTCCAACCCCTTAATCACCTTGGTTAACCTCTTCTGTACTTTTCCCAGCTCTGCAGTGTTCTTTTTGAGATACTGTTACCAGAACTGCACCCAGTATTCCAAATGAGGCAGCACCACATATCTATTCAGGGGCATCATAATATTGACTCTTTGTTTTCAAACCCTTACCTAATAATCCTCAGCGTAGAGGTTGCTTTTTTCACTGCTGCGGCACACTGTGTTGATATTTTCATTGAGCTATCCAAGTTCTCTTTTCCTCTCACTGTCAACAAGTTCAGACCCTATTAGTGTATACTGCATCACCTTACACTTACCAACATTGAACTTCATCTGCCACACTGGTGCCCACTTGTGCACTTTGTGGCAATCCTCCTGGAGCTCTTCACAATCAGCCTTGGTTTTTTCAGATTTCTGGTTGCTTCCAGATTTCTACAATCCTAATCCTATTAATTGTTCGTTGGATATTCCTGTTGACTGTATTGACTTACTCTGTGCTATCCACTTTGTCCCAGTAAGAAAGGCAGAATATAAATAATGTAAATAAATAGATAAATAATAAGAGTACAAGCTAAAGTACCATATGTCATAACCAGAAACATTAGCTGGGACTATTGTTGATTGTTGCATAAGCTTATTTGTTTAAAATATTTGCTTCCTGTACATTCTGTTAAAAATGCTTGAGGTTGCATTTGTTACTTATTAACTGTTCTATATGAGCATGCTTGACTATGACAGTTATTCTCAGTGACTTGGGAGCCACATGTGGGTCTTTGACATAACACTATTGAACACTCCTCCCCATGTGGTTCTTGAAATATCAGGCAAGGAAATAGCCAAGGCCCTTGGCAAATGGGGCTTGTGGTTGACAGGTGGTTATCACCTTGAAACAATGGTTGCTGGAAGAACAGGTAACCTGCAAGCCTCACTGAGGTGCAGGCCTTACACCAAGATTGAAAGTAAATGTGACTTGTTTGGTTGATAGTAACTGTGAATGTGGCTTTCTACAAGCTTCAGAGTGAGTACCAGTGGGCTATGGTGATTGTAATGGCATACTCCAATCTCTGTCTGTCTTTCACTCACTCTGTCTTTCTCTTGGCATCATAGAGCAGGTTGGCAAAATTAAATATTATTTGGTAGCATATTTTTAGTATATCATTTTCCCTTCAGCTTTTTATTCATGCACCTCAGTTGTTATAGCTACTGTCCCTAGTAGCTACTACAATTGTTAGTGGTGATAACCCAAAAGGATTAGATATTCTGTCATAAAAGGACCGTGCGTACAAGACCACTGACTGAGACCACTGACGTTTCTAACCTTTCTATTTCACACACCCAAACAGCTGTAGTTCATACCAGCAGAAACTTCAGCAGAAAAGCACTTCTGTACTATCTGTACTACCAGTGAGCTGAGGGGTAAATCATTATGACTGTGCTTAATTTTATTTGGGTTTGGATTCAGGTTGTTTTGTTCATTTAGATTCTTTAATACTGTAATGAAATGTTGGCATTAGTTAATTAAGTTGGCAGCCGTTCCCACTAGTTTCTGTGCGAAACCATTGGGTTGGATTCCATGGCAGATTCTGCTTGTGGAAGGAAGGACATTTTTACTGATTTTCTTGCCTTCCACAGCAGACTTCCTTACTTGCCCCTCGTGCTGTTATTGCGAGTCCCAATTCCCCCACAAGAACATTTTGGGGTCCATTTCAGGCTGCAGTGGGGCAGGGGAGGTAAGAAAGTCCTGTCGTGATGACAGAAATCATCAGCAGAAAATACCACTGTATCCAACACACTTGTATTGGTAATTTCCCTTTCCCTGCACTCAATTGGGATGGAATTGCTAACTCATTGCCAAATGGGGAGTGGGTGGAAGGGGCTAGGGAAAACCCACCCCCAGCATGCAAAAGACAATACATGATGTTGGGATGTAAATGGCCACAACTTTATTGGTTAGAGCTGACAGGGCATTGGTTTAGCATAGGTACTGGATCCAGGACGTCGGCCAACCTACCTGCCGACTGATGAGTAACCTCCTACTCCCAGCCCGCCTGCTGGAGAGCAGCATGGGATGGCAGTATATGGGACTCCACTTGGGCTTCAGCCACTCAGTGATTCCCCTGCCACTTGAACGGAGACCACTCCCATGCTGGGCATGTCCCCTGCAAGGCATCCCTTAAAGTCCCTTAATGGGATCCCCAAAGTGGGAAAAAGGTGCACACAGGCTGGCTTTCCCCCTAAACTGAATCTGGCCCCATGCAAACACCGCCAACAACTTGTGACAAAGAAATAAAGTAAGCAAGTAAATGTAAAACCAAGTCTCCCTTCCCCCCCGCAACTACCAGGTACGGGGTGGGAGGGTGGGACAAAGCCAGAAGGCCAAATGACCTAGTAGGCGGCAGGGCAAAACCGAACATATGCTCAGCTGGTGGACCAGAGGGAAAACTGCACAGCTGCTGTCTGCCAGCCAAGTCCCGCCCACCGTGACCTCCTCAGGCTAAGCCTGATTGGCCCATTTAAATGAGGGCCAAAAGCCCGAGGGGAAAGAGAACGGCCTGGAAGGAAACTTTGTTGAGAAGCCAGCACAAGTGTGGAACCTTCTGGCCACTCAGAGAACCCTGCCGCCCCCCGCCCCCCATTGCAAGCCAGTGAACAGGGCTCCGAGATAAGCCCCAAGCCCTTGCTTCTCAGGGGTTGTGCCTCTTAACCCACAGGTCTTCCTTTCTAAATTTCAGATTGATAAGAGACAGTGTCCCTGGGCTAAGCACAATTGTATTTATTTATTTATTTATGTTATTTATAGTCCGCCCTTCTCACAGGGACTCAAGGTGCATTACAGATACAAAATATTTTCAACTTGAACCTTTTTTTCTACCTGTCCAATTGGGTGAAAAATTGACAGGGATTATAGTCCTCAAGGATTATAGTTCACCACTCTTTCTCCACATTCTCTGTTTTTTAAAAACAAACACATGAAACTAGGGTTGCCGAGTCATTCATTGCCTGATCCCCCCAGAAGCTTTGGAGACAGGACATTAGAGAGGAAACAATGCTCCACTTGCAAGCGGGTACTTAAACCATTGCTCAGTTTGATGCATCTACCCTTACTAAAGTGAAATACTTTATAGCTACAGTTGCTGATGGTTGCTTTTTACAAACAATTTTTTGTAATGCACAAAGACAAATATAGCAATGAAGGATCTGAATACTTATTGAGTTTCCATGAAAATATTAACTCCTTTTTAGGATTGACAAATAGCTTTATGCTGGTTTGTTTTCAGTGTTGATTCAGGTTTTGTTCTTGCCATTCAAGATATACACTTCCATTGACATTTGTTTTGAGTATTGTTGTTTTCAATTATATTTGGCTGTTGTCTGACTATAAGTGACTCATTCAGGCTCGGGGGGCTAATTTACTGTAACAAATACATCCTATTAAATAACTTCCAGAATTCTTATATATTGCTGTTGCAAATTACAAAAAAGCAAACTGTGATTTGGATCTTTTTGTCTGCACTTACCTTATGTGCATGATATTACTTGACCTTGTATCTATTTTTCTTTTATCTGACAAAGTGCATTTCACCATGCTTTCTCAGTACAAAACTAATGTGTATGGTTCAACTGGGAGTGCTAGTGAGATACTTGGTAGTTTCCTGTTTCTTTCTGCTGAATCAAGTAAGGAGAAATGTGGTAGGGATTAAACAGGTCAAAGTTTGTCCTTTTTTTGTTATTGCTTATCCACAATGTTTTCATTTTTGTATTTTTTTGGTCATCTCTAGTATTCCATGAGGATCACATGAGTATTTTAGTACTAAAATAATAACAGCATTTGTACTGTGTGGTACACCAAAGTTGAAGTTGGCTAGGTCTTGTTGAGTTAGGCTTCTTGTCTTGGAATAAGTTAGGATAAGAAGCTCTTGGTGAATGTCTCTTCAATTAATTTTGTCATTGTTATTTCTAAAAATCACATCAACTTTAATTATTCACAAATTCCAGTGGTATGGCCATATTAGTTTGTGGCAGTAAAGCAAAAGAACAGTCCTTTGACACTTTAAAGGTTACCAAATTTGTTATAATCTGATTTAGTGGGCTTTCCACATTCTATTTCTTTATTTTTGCTCCCCTCCGAACTACTAGGTATGTTTCTAGTATCTATATTTTTCTGTACTTCTGTAAACACATTGCTACTTCCCATTCTTTAAAAGATAATGTGAGGAGCAAACTTATTTGATGCTATTAAATGTGTAGCCAGAAAGGCAGCTGTGGATGAAGATTCAAAGGATATAGTCTTTGTAGGATCAATCTTACATTAGAAGTGAAGAGTGGATCAGATCCAGGCAGGTGTCAGGTGTGACATGCAAGCACAGTTTAAGGTCCTCAAAAAATGTGCAGACAGCCCAACAAGTAGGGATGCCAATGTCCAGGTGGGACCTGGGGAATCCCCCAGAATTACAGCTCATCTCCAGACCACAAAGATCAGTTCCTGTGGAGAAAATGGATGCTTTGAAGGGACGACTGTTTGGCATCGTAGCCCACTGAGGTCCCTGACTTCCCCAGGTTCCACCTTCAAATCTCCAGAAGTTCCCCAACCGGGAGATGGTAACTGTACCCTCCCACCTGCCACCGGTGGCTGGGGTGGGACCTGGCAACCCTACCAAGAACTCAGTACAGATAAGAAGCAAACAGGATGATTGCAAACAGGAATAGTAATTCATCACTTGATTGCTCAGTACTTAATTTATAACTGAACATATAACCTGTTTCCATTGAAAAGGATGTGCAGAACCTGAGATGACAGGAAAGTTCTGTCTATGGTATTTAATCTGCATGCAATACCTGTTTCACATATACACTTAATGTCATCAAGTGATGCACATAAAGGAGTCCCTGGAGCTTCCTCATTATTCAGGTCCCAACTGTGCATTATCCTCATGTCCTCCCCAGGTATGGTACAAGGACTTTTGAACAGATGTGCCTTGTGAGTTCTGTGCTTAGAATTCAGTTCCCAGGCATACATGGGGAGGGGTCATGGCTCAGTGGTAGAACCTCTGCTTGGCATGCAGAAGGTCCCAGGTTCAATCTCCATTTAAAAGGACCAGGTAGGATGGGATGTGAAAGACATCTTTAAACCCTCAGGGTGCTCATGGCATCCCAGTTTGCAGTAGCGGCAAGAAGTGCTTTTATTATTTATTTAGCAAATTTATATTCCATTGTTCTCCCCAGGGACCCAAAACAGCTACAATATACAGAAAGAAAACAAAACAAACAAGAAAGGGAGGGAGGGAAGGCTTATGATGGTCAAGCAAGTCTTCTCTCTCCTCTAGTTGAGAGAAGACCTGCTTGACCATCATAAGCCTTCTGTCCAGATCTAGGTCCAACCCTTAGGCTGAAAGCCAAATGACAATGGTTCATACCTATGGGCACACCCAGGCCTTATATACTGGTGTACAGAAAGGATAGCAAACTCCGTTGAGTTATTCAGCTGCTGGATACTAGCAGGATCATCCCTAATTCTCCCCTTGCCAGCTCCTCCTGATAAGAAGACTGCTTTGCAAGATCTTTCTCCCTAGACTTTTTGAGATTTCCCCCCCCCCACCCAGGCAATCAATCATATCTTTACAAATTTGAATATAAATTGATGCTGTGTTCTTTATGTGTAATTTCTCTTGATGATCATTTGCAATTTTTTTCACAATTTACGTAGTTTTATTCCCAATGAGTGGGTGGCTAAAAGCCATTTCAGTAGTAACCTGGGGTTTGCGTACAGTTAAAGGTACATGTTCTGACTGTAGCAGTCCTGACTTCCACTGCTGAGGAATGAGCATGCCCTTCAGCACGCCACGTGTAAAGGCTGCTTCAAAGGTTATACATCACTTTGCCAAAGTCCTAAGCTAAACAACTTTTAGAAGCCCTGAAAGATTTTTTTAAAAAATTGCTACAGTTAGAGAGAGACTCAGTATTCGTACAAAAGGACCAAGGCTTTCTTGATGACTCTGCACAGGTCCCTATACACTAATATAGGTTGAAGGAATATCATATAGCTGAACTTAACTACAGGACGTTAAACTGATCCCTAGAACTAGGGTTGTCTGTATGAGCCTTTATATGGCATGACAAATTACTTTGCATATGTATAAGTAACTTCAGTTTGAAGAAACTGACTATGCAGTCATAAGCAGAGTTACACCCTTCTAAGGCCACTGTCTACAGTGTAAACCTCTTAAGTAAAGCAATATAGAAGGTAGTGGGAAAACTCCCACAGCATTTTCAGCTCAAGCTTCTGTTGTCAAACTGTTTGCCACAATTTTACTACCCTGATACACATTGCCTGATTGCTATAAAGATGCCCCGAAGACTAATTACTAAACCAGTTTGCAGTCTGGATGGTGGACAATTCAAGGTTCAGAGAATGTCTCGTAAAACCATTCCATCCCCCCTGTAAAAGGATTTATATTGTAGCAGAGTTGTCATAGTTTTGCAAAATTATTGGCAAACTAATTAGTATAAAGGCATTGGCTCCTCTCTCCAACTATCATAACTCAAAACTATATGCCACATTTGATTCATGTTAACAGAATAAATATTGCCAGTTTAATAACATTTTTACACAGCAAATCTGTGTTATGATTTATACTTACCAATAAAGTTACATGATGGTAACAATGAGCATTTAGATTTAATCAGGCTCTACAGTGTTTTATGCACTTACATTTTTCTATTTTTTATCATTAGTTTTTTAGTGCAGGTTTTGACAAACTCCTGAAAATCTTCTAATACATTTGCTATTGACAGAAATTGGAAATTTAATACAGAAAAGCTGCTGTCTTGATTCAGAATGTATCATATCATGTCATGATTTTATTATGGTCATTGACCAGAATTACAGAAAAAAAGGAAAACAGCAGTTCAATCGAATGACAACCTAATTTGAGTCTTAAAACTTTTAAAAATGCAACCTTCAACCCTTTAAGACCGTTTAATCTACAACAGTTTTATTTTCTTGTTCCCTGAATGCCGCTTGATTCAGAATGTAGGATATTGAGGCGAGGTTCCTACAGAATATGTTTATATGAAGATGAGTTTTGTGAAGGTTAATTTTCTCTCTGTAATAATTTTGCTGCAGGATCATTAAGAGCCCATTCCTGAAACCTGCAGGTAGCCAGGGATGGTGTGTCTGCGACGCTGCCATGGTGCCTCCACAGAGGTTTTGTGACCACCCCAGAGAACAAAAAGGGTTTTAAATTTAGAAAAATCAAAGTGGGGGGAAAGGCGCCATTGCAAACAGCGATGCTGCACCACCAAAAACGGCGCCACAGCAAAGCTGTTGCGTTAGGGGGCATTCCCAGCAGGAAAGGGGTTAGAAGGCTGCCTAATGGCAGCTCCGCCCCCCAGAACACCCCGGGAATGCCTCCCAGGATGCAGGCGCGGGGACTTACGCCAAGAGAATGCTGGCTTGAGGCCGCACCGCCATCCAACGGCTGCACTGCTGCCATGATCCAGGGGGGCTGCAGAGAGTTGGTCTTGCCGCTTTACTACTTAAAAAAAATATCACTAGAACACACAAGTCAAATGGTGGAATTACACTGTCAAAGTAACACATTCTGAAAACCTCCAGAATAGCATAGGTGTGGAGGCCAAAATTCTGTCGCTTGCATTTTTCATTACAGTTACATTAAACAATGATTCTTGTACATCGATATTCCACACAACAACCAGAAAATAATGTGTTATTTTCAAGTGTTGCTTTTAAATGTTATTCTAAGGGTTACTTTTTAAAAAATGTAAGCCCTGTTGATCAATTTAAGGCAAATCATGTACTTCTATATCTTCTGTTCCTCTAAAATTTCTGATCTTAAAAGCATGAATAGCTGGGATAGTTGAGGGGAAATCCAGATAGAGAAAATACAAATTTTTAATTCCGGCAAGCACATTCAAATTAGGAGAATTTGCACAACATTTTTCTCCCACATATTACTTATACCCTTTTTATGGCTCCATCTGTGATTCTATTTTATCATGTTGGTAGGACCAGAGCTTATAAAACCATCCGGACTTTAATCAGTATTAGTGTAGACTCTCTTTAGTGGTAAGTAATGGGAATGTTATAATACCCTATGGTGTAAGTTACTGATTTAATAAAATAATGTTCAATGCTTTCTTTAAAGTGATAAAAGCCCTGCGAACTTCAAGTGTATCAGATCATTTATAAAACCGATAATCATTTCCAGACAGTTGAGAAATGAATCAGCCTGTCACCAGCTGCTTTAGAAATATGCAGATAAACACAACCATTCAAACATCTATTGCTGACAGAGAAGTAGATATGAGAAAGGCAGATGACTGAAATATATGTTTGAGATGAAGCGTATGGATGTTTGACAGGATACTCGTTCTGGTATAAACACTGTTCTTGTCTTTTTGTTGCAGAAGACGATGTGTCAAATGTACAAATAATGTGTGCCTGGTGCCAGAAAGTGGGAATCAAGCGCTATTCCCTGAGTATGGGGAGTGAAGTGAAATGCTTTTGTAGCGAGAAATGCTTCGCAGCTTGCAGAAGAGCATACTTCAAGAGAAACAAGGTAAGATAATAGGAGTGTAGGATAAGTAGTTGAAGAAATGGCTGGTGTGGTGTAGTAGTTAGTGTATTGGACTTGAACCAGAGAGACATGGACTCAAATCCCCATTCTAACATTAAGCTCACCTTGGACTAGTCACCAGATCTGAGCTTAACCCACCTCACAGGGTGGTTGTGAGGCTAAAAAGGAGATCTATGTACACTTCCCTGAACTCTTTGAAGGAAGCAGAATATAAAAATGTAACAGAGCCACAGACTAAGGATACATGGAACTTTAATTCTAGTAGCCATTTAATTTTAACAGACCTTTTTTCATTTCCCCCCTCTTTCCTCTTCAGAGTTTTCTATTGAATTGTCAAGCCTTTTAATAAAGTAAAGCCTATTTCCACAGTTTTTACCAGTTGTGTTCTGTGAAGACAAATGTATCAACAGGCTAGATTATTAGTATTGGGACATAAAATAAGAGCCACAAATACTCTTAACTGCACCTGAAATTCTGAAAGAGTTATTGTTGAACTGTGAGTAGTCTTTAAAAAAAAACACTAATATTGTAGAGAAGCATGAATACAAATCTCACGTAGGGCTGATGCACACATTTCAGAGTCCGCATGGTAGGCCCACGGCCACCAAGTGTACTTTTGATCAGACATGCTGCTGAGAATTCCATGCTGAGAATTCAGTTCCTAGGTTCACACAGGGCCTATGGATTGGGACCATGGTGTATGAGGAGGGGACATGGGGGAGAGGACACGGCTCAATGGTAGAACATTTCTTTTGCATGCAGAAGGGCCCAGGTTCAACCCCTGGCATCTCCAGTTAAAAGGATCAGGTAGTAGGTAGTGTGTCTATGTGTATATTGTTAGCCATTTCGTGTATTTTGATGTATTGTTTGAATACTGTTAGTAGTAATTAAAATACCATTCATTGCCCAGGGGCTGTTTGAAACTAAGCAAAACTCCAAATGAAATGGAGCTGCAATATTAGATAAAACTAGCAGGAAGTGATAGAAAGTTTTTGAGTCAGAAGCTAAGAAATTGTTGTTGAAATAAAACTATACGTTTCCTCCCAGTGATTTTTTTTTAGTTTTAGTTAATGATGCCCATGGTGTCTACCAACACCTTTCCTGGAATCTGCCAAGTGTTTTTAGAAAGTGGGTGGGGCCAAGTGGGGCTCCTGCCCAGCGGGGCTTCTTATTGGCCACTGGAGAGCTAATTGGCTGTTCAGATTAAAATGACATCGTTTTGGCAGAAGCTGCCACCACAGTGTTGGTTGTATTCTCTCTCACACTTCTCTTTCCGAGTGTATTTTTAAAAATTACTCTTCATGTCCCCTTCACTTGGGCTTTCTGTGCGTGGGTGGCTTTGCCTTCTGCAGTGGCCACTTTGTGGTTGCGCCCACCACTCTTTTTCAGAATTCCAAAGGTGTACACAGGCACAAAAAGGTTTGGGATCCCTGCACTAGTGTGTTCCCAGAGAACAATATTGCAGTTGCTTTCCTTCTTTCAGGGTTCCAGATACGTGTTGACCCTTTCAAACGTGCATCTGAAACCCTATGGAGGAAAGAAGCTAGAGATGGTGGTGGGAAACTGCACCACTAAAGCAAAACTCAGCTGCTAATCTGCTACAAACTGCTACAATACTGCTTTTCTGTAGAAACAGCAGCCACCAGGATTTTAATACATGTATGTAACTTTGCTCACAGCACAAGCAAAACGGCTTTCGCTAAACAAATATAGCTTAGTCAGAGTGCCAATTCACATACCACATTTTAGATGGCTACTTAAGGCTCTTTAGGTATCCTGTAAGTACTTTATCAGAGATTCAGAATAGGTGGCAGCTCCCTGTCGAGTATACTCAGTGACAGATCCAGGTTTGCTGTGTGTGAAATAGTCCTAAGGGAAGTCTGGGACAGCAAGATATCATTACTGAGTTCATTCACACAACCCATTTTTATCTTCAGATAAATATTTCCATCATGATTCTTCTGTTGATATTTCCATAAATAGAATAATTTAACTTGAGTAAACTTCAGTCTGTATAAAAGTATAACCCAAGATCACGTTGTTGAACCAGCCTTAAATGGACCAGTGAAGCCCAATTAGTTATTTAATTCAGGACGATTTGGGAACATGTCGAGTCAAGATTTCATCTAAGATCACTTAGATTTTCCATCAGGTTAGAAAGTGCCATTGTCCCTGAGCTGCCGTTGTGAAGGCCTGGCTTCACAGTTATAGCTAGAAGCAGGATGGTCTTTATTATCGTCAGTCTATATGTGTGAACAAGAATTATAGTGTAATGAACATACCTTTTATCTTCTGCTGCTGTGCACCGGTAGATGCAGTGGAGTTTAGAAGTCTCTTATAGTTCTATTGTATATTTTGTCTGGCTACTAGGACAGGATCTTGAAAAATACAGTGTGAGATCAAAGTGGCAAGGCTGCAAAAGATTCAGGTTTAACTAGTGACCTTTAAATTGTTACCACCAGACTGGCTGTGTACCTGTCTTTTCCATTAGTCTAATGTTTATTTATGTATTTGAGGTTATGCCACTCTACACCTTCTCGTTTTTCAAACAGAGGAGTAATATGGTCACGTTTCACCTGCCTTGTGCATGTTTTAAACTGCACATCTCTGCAACAATATAGGGTACTGTTACAATAAATATGTACAGCTGCTGCATTTCTGCTAACTGATAGGTCTTTGTGGTCATTTCATTTAAGGCTTGGATTTCCTAATGGATTGTACTAGACAGATTTTCCTTCCCTGCCCTGACTAAGAAGTACAGGAATAAGCACTTAACCAAGCCTGGGAAAAATAGCAAATGAGACATATTCATCTATGCTTCAGAAATGATAAAACAATCCGAACTTGATCCATATTTACATATGTACATGCGCATCTGCATACTACCATTTTCCGAATTCTCATTTAAATCAAAGGGACTCACAGTACAATCCTAAACAGAGCTATACCCCTTTAAAACCACTCAACTCAATAGGCATAGAAGCATGTAACTCTGCTTAGAATTGCACTGTTAGAAGAGTTTAACTTTGGTGTATAACAGTGCAATCCTAAGAATATTTTCCTGGGCGTAATCCCCATTGAATGGATCTAAGTAGAATTCTGACTAGATCTACTTAGAACTGTGGCATGAGAACGGAGTCCGGGGCTGTGGCGCCCTCCAGCGTTCCCTGTTTTCCCCTTACAGGGCCTTGGAAGAGCCTCGGTTGCCCATAGGAGAGGGGTTACTTACACGTGGTTCCCTGTCTTCTGACTGCCACTGCCCTCTCTAGTCTAGGAAGTGGCCTGGCTCTTCCGCCTCGGGTCCTGGGGAATCAAACCTGGTTCTCCAGATCAGAGTCCCCCGCTCAAAACCACTGCTCTTAACCACTGCACCACACTGGATCCCACACCACACTGGGTTTTCAATACCAAAGACGATCTCGTGGAACTGCACTAATGATGAACTCTGAGAAATCTGGGCTGGACAGTGACAGGGCAGGCCTACAGAATGAAATCTATGACAAATCTATGTCTAAGGTTCTCAGTATATATTTTTATTTGAGGAGAATAAAGCTAAAGTATGGCAGGAAACAAATTCTACATGCAAATAGCCAACAGACATGATGCTTCTATTATGTTCTTGCATACAAGTAAAATAAGCAATTGGACAACTGTCACGAAACACACAAAGCAGATGTTATGTGCAGAAAGCTTCTGAAACAGAAAGAAAGCAATCCGTATCCACTAATCTTGATTTTCTGCAAGTTCTGTCTGAGTGACAAAAGCTATGAAGGAATAATAAATGCTAAGAAAAATATTCTGCATGTCAGTGCAGAGTATCTAAATACTTACATGCTTATGAACCAAACTGCTGTTGCTGTTATTGGGAATCCACAACTGGTATGTAGTGACTAGGAGCAGTAGAGAGAAATCTGTTTGGGGCTGGCAGCCCCATCTTTGCTCTCACCCCTATTGGAGGAGATATGCCTGGCCCAGTCTCCCCCAGCCTCGCTCCCAGAGCCGTGGCATCAGAAAACTCCAATGGGAGAGCAAAAGGAAGAGGCAGAAGTAGTGGCACAGCTCGAGGACATGGTGGGAGCCTTGGCAGAAGTGGCAATGAAGGTGAGGCTGGCTTGGCCATCGCCAAAACTGCTGAAAACTGCCTAGCGCAGGAAGCAGCTGTTTCAAGTGGCAAGGATGCTGCTGGTGGCAGAAACAGCAAGGGGAGTTCAGCCCAAGGGATGTAATCTATAATATGTTCATGAATGATGTGAGAGAAACAGGAAGTAATTAGTTAATCTGGAAGTTAAGGAAGGAAACGTAAGGTACTGTATCCCTGAGAGGCATCAATAACATCTTGATAGTCTGCATGGGATAGCATGGTATTTTTTTTTTAATCACATCAAATCAGGTCTGAAAAAGAAAAAAACAGCACAGAAAACACGGAATGCAATGGGTTGCCAGCCATGCTATCTAGATGGTCAATAAAACCTCATTAACAGATAATGGCATTTCTTGACTGAACAGCTAGTGTGGAACTTCCCATTCTTTTGTCGGATCTCCAGTCAAGTTGGCTAAATTTGCCACAAGGTTAAAATGGACACATGTCACCCTTAGAGGGGGAAAAATTGTTTTTTTTTATTATCTAAAATTAAATTAAGGTTTGAATAGATTTCCAGCATTTTTTTTTAATTCAACAGTTTGAATATAAGGTAGCTGGAGAATCACCACTTTTGCCTGGAAAGAGGATTAGATATATCAAAGTTACAAAACTTGCATGTAGGTATATTTGACTAGGTCTTTACAAAGACAATGACTGTAAAGCTGTCAGACAGTATATTATGCTTGACCTTGTAGCTGCTTTGCACTGTCTTACTGTGGCTAAAAAAGATGACAAATTATTTTGTTTACAGCCTAATCAAACGTTACTTCTACAATCAGCTCAAACTGCATAAAACATAAATTGCTGTTTGTCAAGCAAGGAAACATAAATGATTATCGTTCCCGGCCATGGTGATATGCATTGTTATATTTTAAAATAATGACACAGTGATAATGTGGTGCAGGATGTGTGTCATATATCATCAAAAGGTTTACTTTCCCTGTTTGGATCTGAAGATGTTAGTGTGTTAGGCAGGATTCTATGGACTAGGCTCAAATGTTCAGTCAATTATGGTTTATCTGCAGCCTTCTCATATTCACCCTCAGTGCCTTGAAGATGTTGTAAAACAAAACCTCTGCTGTTGGGTTGGAGGGGGAAACAGGCAAACAGGGAACTTACAGAGCAACTCTGAGAACACTTTTCTGGGACTAAGCCCCAGTGAATAGATATTAATAGGATTTTCAAGAGACCTGGTTAGGATTGTTCCTGCTGTGGCAGATAAAGATGGAAGAGAAGTATTTGTAATTTGAATGAGTATTCTCTCCAGTGTGAGTTTTAATTTTTATTCACATTACAGATCCTATTAGAGACTGCTGATTTAAGAAAAGAGAATACCCACAAAAACCTGAAGCCAACCTTTTTCAACTTTGGGTAGTTGTACCCTGTGCCTTGAAGCAGAATCTGGTTTTTTAATTATGTATTTTTGACTGAATTAAGCATAAAAAACAGCGTGCAGAATATAATATTACAGATATAAACATTGGATAAAAACAAGAAAATAAATATCTATCTAGCTGCAGAAATAAGCCTAGCCCTCAGAAATAGAAAACCAAAACATCAATGCAAGACAAGACAAACACTCACCCCATTTCAGAAGGATCTCTGGGACCAGCAGAATTTAAGAGATCATCAGAAGACCACAAAAGGGCTAAATGAATTTTCAGATGCAAAGAATTCCACAGTCTGGAAACAGGAACTGAGAAGGCCCTGTCACCTTCACTTTTGGCAGTGTGACTGAACTAGAACAAAGCAGCCTGCCACCACCTGATCTCAAGGCTAGAGTAGGTTGCTATAGTTGAGCAGACCTCCAACTGCTTAGTTCCCAAGCTTCTTTAAGACTTTAAAGGTCAAAGAGCAACACTTTGAATTGGACCTGTGAACAAAATGGAACACATACTAGTTTACATAATAATGGGCATATATCCCTGCCATGGTGGGGCCCAGTTAAGGCCCTAGAAGCTTTCATAGTCTGAAGAATCCCTGAACTCATGTTAAAACTTATGCTATGCTTCTGTTTCTTACTGGAGGTTCCAGACTTCTAATAGCATTGGTTACTGAATGTCCCATTTTGTTGATTGTACTGACTATGTGTTATCTGCCTTGAGTTCCTGCGAGAAAGGCAAACTGTAAATAACGCAAACAAAGACTCCGATTGAGTAAAACGAACAACATCTTCATGTGCGAAAATAATGATTTAACTGTTTTTAGCAATTCTGGTTTAGAAGGTTTTTTACTTAAAAAGAGAATTTATATACTGCCTCTCTAGATCGCTCAAGATAGCTCTTAAGTAAAAACAGTACAGTAACTATAAAATCATAATGAAAACATAAATTTTCAGTATTAAAGCCATTAAACACAAATAGTGGTAAAAACTGAATAAAACAAACATTTAGCAATCTAAAAATATCCATCAAACAGTCCTTGGGCTAGAAGCAGACAAGAAAAACAGTTTAAAAAGATAAAATCCATAGCAAAAAGGATTTTTTTTGGTAAAGAGAAATGTTTTGGCTTGATGTGGAGCCATGATGGCCCCTGGAGAGGAGCCATGGCTCAGTGGTAGAGCATCTGCTTAGCATGCAGAAGGTCCCAGGTTCAATCCCCGGCATCTCCAGTTAAAGGAACCAGGGAAGTAGGTGATGTGAAAGACCTCCACCTGAGACCCTGGAGAGCCGCTGCCGGTCTGAGTAGACAATACTGACTTTGATGGACCAATGGTCTGATTCAGTAGAAGGCAGCTTCATGTGTTCATATGTTCAAATGCCCAGTCTCTGTTCACCACCTCTGCTCACTGGAGCACAGAAAGCAGATTCTAAGAAGAGGATTTTAATTGATGGGCTGGGCAGTATGGATCAGACTGGGACATAGAGCAAGGCAGGATGCATGGGCAGTGCCAAAGCTGCTGGAGATGCTATTCAGCTGAGAGTAGAAAAGGAGGTAGGCACTCCAAAGTTTGCTGCATTTTTCTGCTAATTACACTGTTGCCTTTGAGTAAAGCCTGGAGTCCGACTTCTGTGGCAAGGGAGGAAGGCAATGGCAGGCAGTGAACAAGTGTTTGCATCCCTCCCTTGAGCATATGCAGGAGACAAACATTTAGGAAAGGTTTGTGTTAGGAGGAGAACAAGATCAGAAGATTGTTCATTAATAATCAATTGCAATACTGTCAATGGCCAGGAGTAAATAATTCTGTTGCACCTGAGTAGTCCTAGAACCCTGATGTTGTGTATGGAGAACTGTGATACTTGAATAGAGGTATAAAGCTATATTAAGTGTAGTGTGGAAACCCAGGTGATTGTGGAAGAGAAAACCTCCGGGAGCACAAAACAACAGTCTTCTAAATAGTTGCTGGCACATTGTCCAAAAGAACTGATACTGAAATCAGTAAAGAAAGACCTCCCCTGGTTAAATGCATAATCTAACAAAAGGACAAGGTGTATTTAATATCTATGTTAAACTAATGTGTTGTGGTAAAATAATGATAGCTGCTGCCCTTTTCCTGGAATTTGTAAAATACGATTTGCAAAATGATTATGCTTTGTGAAAGTTTTGACAGCACAGTACAGATGTAGTACAGTTATGTCAATGACCTTTACAAAGCTTGAAAGTTCAGGCTTTAGGTCTGAGTCTCCTGTGCAAAAACAAGCTTTTGAAACACATGGGAATATGCAAAGCATAAATCAATATTTTGTTTTAATGAGGGATCAGTAAAGGTCACAACAGTACAAGAGATCAGCCACTTAGCAGTGAATTGCCTTTACAAATTTGATGGTGGTGTAATTTAAAAGATAGTTGCTTGCCTCTCACAGGAATGGGGCTATACACTGGGTTTAACTGTGCTATCTGAAAGCAACTGTGTTTAATTAATTATAACAAAACAGAAGGGTTATTTTTAAGGCTTGTGAAAGAAAAAAGATGATAGTCTGCAACATTCTAAACCAAACTGTGGATTTGGTCCCAAACGGGAGTTGCATTTCTTTCATTGCTTGAATAGTGGAATAGTGAGACCTGGAAAAGGAGGGTATGTGGGAAGCTTATTGTCAATATGAGTTTGTTTCTGCATAATATACAAAACATCAATGAAATAGAACCTATTGCTCACTAATCCTATACATTTACAAATATTAAAAATAAAAAATAAAATATAAACATGGTCAGTGTTAACGTGAGATTTCTGCATTTTATATTGGAGGCCAATTTATTTTCTCCATGTGCGAGTTGTTAATAAGAGGTGATCTGTTTATGTTCAGCAGCTCATCATCTACACAGGTGTGTTTTCTGGTGGGGTTTTTTACTTTACCCCAGCAACTTAGGGCATTTGTAACATGAAGCAATTTATAGCATCTTACACAAAGTAGCCACATTATATGTGCTTCTTAGATAACAATGTAAATTTCTTATTTAATGTTGATAAATGGGGATGTTGAATATTGATAAGATTCACTTAATAATATTTTGAAAATATGGGACATATCCCTAGATATTATACATTGAACAAATATCAGAGATAAAAAATCATTATTATTGGCAAATCCACAAGAGTATAATCCATAAAATCTAACTTAGGCTTTATTTCAAACTATGTTGACATTTTCTTCATCAGGTGGTTTTTCTGAGACAGTCAATTTAGTTCTGGTTAGCATGATTGACTAAAGTGGGGTTCTATTTAGGTCCAGTTCAATGATACACAGTCGTCGTGGCTTCCACAAGGATTTTAAATCAGATGTGCAGAGGGGGTTTTGTGCTTCCCAGATGCATGTGGCCTTGATTCAGATTGCAATTTTGGTGCACATGGAGAAGGGGCTTCAGCCTCCCCCTGACACTGTTTTCCCAACCTGAATGACCTTGGGGAGACATTGCTCCATTGTGAAAACTACCTAACATGGCTAGACAATGCAGTATCTGTCAGCTATTCAACCTCACTTTGTATATATTTTTGTTTCCTAGCTACTAAATAAGACAAAAATAATATAGTCACATCAAATCCTTTTTTAAAACAAATGGCATCTTTCCTTAGTAGTAATCAGTTGAAAACAATACAGCATTTTGTGGACGAACTGATACCACCAACATGGACTTAACAATAGTTGGCACAACAAAATGCCATCAGTTCATGCACAGTCAGTGGACAGTTTATTGTCCATCTGCCACTATTGTATATCATAAAATCTGAATCAAATTCCCATTGTCTGGGTGATTAGCAGGTATCCAATCCAATTAAAAGCCATGTTCACTTTTAATTATAACAATCATGTTGTACTACATCAGTCATATTGCATTCTGGCATTGTTAGCAGTATAGGGATGAATGTGCTAATTATAACTTCAGAATAGGATGATCTCTTTTGAGTAATCACTCATATGATTCAAACAGACTGATCAGAAGAGTCAGTTTATCTGAATTACTTTATGATGGTGGCAGAGTCACATCATCAATTGTGGAACTGCCCTAAGAATGTATAAAGCAGTGGATGGATACATTATAAAGCACTAAAAGTGCACTTTGTTGAGGAGGAATGAACTTTTCCCCTGTTCGCTATTCTTAATTATGTAGTCTATTTCATAAAGTTGTTTTGCTTCCAGATAGGCTGTTTTACAGCAAATGAGCCCATCTGAAAGAAAAGGTGCTAGGAGGAGAGGAAAGGGTAAAGTGGGGTAAGCTTCAGTACTCCTACCTGTGAGTCCTTTGGTACTTCAGGTGATAACTTGTCACTTGCTTTAGATATGTCTGAGAAGATACCTATTTGAAGACTGGGCCTGCCACCAATGTCTGCTGGGCTAAATTATCCTCAAATTATGTTTTTTAAAACACAACTAACCTATAATAGGTTTTGTTTACATGCAAGCATATTATCAAAGTAATTGCATTATAACATGGATAAAGTTTTTGACCATCATATCTCTGGTTTTATTGTAACTTAATGTAAAGCTACTGAGTCAGATTTCACTGGAAAGACAGTATGTTATATCATCCTGCAGGAAAATCAAGCATATTAAAGACAACAGATTAATTTTTAAAGCAACTTTAAAAAATAGATTTTTTATAAAATTGTATTACTTTGTGCTTTGTTAGAGGTTGTTAAAGATCTTTCTTGGGGAAGGGCATCAGCAATGAGGTTATTTTAGATGAGCTTCAGTAGATATTGAATATTTGTGCTAGTTATTAGCTGCACAATCCCTGCAGAACTACCCCGGGTCTTATTTTGAGTTCTTCATGATTTTCCTGCCCTTCAGGGGGTCACACACCATGGCTGCCCTGCACTTGGCCCATGGTTTCAAAAACCTGTTTTATAACAAACTTAAAAGTTGCCCCTAGTCCAGAGTGAAGAAATCTGGGCAACAATCTTGAATAGCTACTACTTAGGTTTTCTCTTAACACACCCCTGAATGCCCCCAAACTTGTTTCCCCTCCCACTTCTACTCTAGCAGGCCTCCCTCCTGTCGTGTCCCCCATTGGTCATTTTTTTTCACAGTGGGAGTATTGCAAACTTGAGATCCCTTCTCCAGTTAGTCCCCCACATTGGCTCCCCATCCTTCTTTTAATTTTTTTTTGTATTTCTTAATGTGGTTAGTGATGCAGCAATAACATTTCACAACTGACCTGATCAGCACCCTTTGCATACCGGCACAATCCGCCAAACAGATAGGAGCGGTTGAGGAAAGGACATGGAATCTTCCATGCCCCCTCTCCAATTCTGCAATTTTGTTACCCCGTGACCCAATTCTAGGGGGGACCATGGAAGCGCCAGAGCTTTCTTTTGGCTGTTGTCTGAATTCATATTAGTTGATTTACTGTTATATTGATATATCAGTATAACTGCACCATTAAACAAACCAAAACAAAAGGCTAGAACACACACTTGTGTTCTAAGCTTGGGTGCAAATTGCTTGCTTGGGCTTGAGGCAGCCAGCTGGTGAATCGTCCCTCTTCCACTTCATGCCCTCCAGGGGCTGGCCAGCCTGCCACTTGCCTGCTTGTCCTCTCAGCACTGCCACCGCCACAGCAGCAGTGCCTCATAGTCATTCTGCTAGGGGGATGAAGGGAAAGGGAAGGGGGAGGGGGATTTCTGAGGGAGAGTTTATGTGAGTTTTTAAAAAGCAGCCATTGCTCATGAGGTGGTGGAGGGGGGCAGGGGAGATCACTTGAGCTGCACTCCCCTCTTGCTGTTTCTCTCTTGTCAAACCTCCCTCTGCTTTTTCTCCCCCCACCCCGCATCTCTCCCTCGCTTCTCCCCCTCTTATGGAATTTCACTGCACTCGGGTGCTGCAGTACGCAGGGCCACTAAGGAAACACACGTTGTTATCTCCTCCTGGCACCCAATATTAAGATGTGGGAACAGAGACGGTTTCCCACCCCCCACCCCCCACCTCATAGGCATCCTTTCTGGTCTCTGGTCAGTTTTGACAGTGAGTATTAAGATCAGGGAATGGAGAAAATCAAAATATCCTGCAGCAGGGCTGATGGAGCTGGTGACATATTAAAAATGCTCCAGCAAATTATACAGTAGCGTTTTCCAGGGCGGGAGGGACTCTGATGGTCTGCATTTTCACTAGTGATTTCTTCATTGCAGAAATTTACTCTTGGTACTCCTAGAATTTCTTTGGGGCAATAAGCATCCATTCGTATTAAAAGGTAAAGGTAAAGGTCCCCTGTGCAAGCACCTGGTCATTCCTGACCCATGGGGAGACGTCACATCCCGACGTTTCCAAGGCAGACTTTGTTTGCGGGGTGGTTTGCCAGTGCCTTCCCCAGTCTTCTTCCCTTTACCCCCAGCAAGCTGGGTGCTCATTTCACCGACCTCGGAAGGATGGAAGGCTGAGTCAACCTTGAGCCGGCTACCTGAAACCGACTTCCGTCGGGATCGAACTCAGGTCATGAGCAGAGCTTTTGACTGCAGTACTGCAGCTTAACACTCTGCGCCACGGGGCTCCTAATTTTAAAATTAGGTTTAGAAAACTGTGCATCTAGCAAGCAGCATAATCTTCCCTGCATAAATGGCCAATGAGTATCCTGGAGGGACACGTAAGAATGTGTATGATCGAATTCTATTTTCTGAAGGAAATACTCCACATGCAATGTATGATTTTCCTTAGGATATTTCAGTAGATAATGGGAGATACACCCATTACCCAGTGGCGGTGTTTTTGCCCTGGGTCAGTGTAAGTGCTCATTATCCCGGGATAAATGGGTACTTACGATGGCATGGGGTCATGCCGGCTCCTAAGGAGCTTTGCCCCCCCCCCTTCAAGAATGCAGCAGCATGTGTTTTTGTACCAGCTCTTTCTATTAATGAGGCATATGCAGCTTCTTGTGTGATAAGATAGTGTATACACGGATTGTTTAGCCTAGTAGTCTTTTCCATCCCATATTGGTTAGTCACACATACATAAACCTTTATTGGCATAATCTATTGTTGTTTAGATGCATGTGGTAAAATCATCTGGAAATTGACAGTTTCTGAAAATCGAAATATTTACAGTAACATTTTCATATTGTCATTCTGGCTAGCACCATAAAATATTATATAGCCCTGAACCTTTGAAAAGTAGCATCATATTCAGAAGATAGAAAACTATCTTCTTATAGAGAACTACATGGTATCCTAAGGCACAATCTTGATCACAAATTCCCTATTTATAAGTTGTGCTGGTCTACAACTGTAACAACAATAAACTAAATTAAACCTATTTATACGTTGAACTAATTTCATTGAGACACATGCACAATATTGGAATATAGGAAACAGTTGAAGAAAGCATGTGGAACTGAAAATTTAATGTATTTATGAACAACATTTTTAACTTTTAAAAGATGGTTTGGTAGTTAATCCTGCTAAAATTATAGGAGATCATGTCAGTTGACTATTTTTAATTTCCTTTAACATATATTTGTATGTGCCCATGTGTTTCCTTTATGCAGAAGCTAAATCTTCTGTAGATTTTTTTTCTAGAGAAAGCTTAGTCTAAATTAAGTGATTTGTAAAATATACCCACTGAAATGAAGGAAGCCTCACTCCAAGCCTGAATAGGATCCAGTAAAACCGCAGAAATCTTAAGGGAGCATTAGTAGCTGTAATCTTTCAACAGGGTCATGTAACAGTGAAGTATAAGGAAGCTTTTCCTTTTAGTACCAGCACAGTGTTATTTCAAGACTGAGATACGCACTAGAGCCGGTATAGTTTTATATGGAATTATAACCTCAAATGCTATTGAGTAATGCAAAGGAAAATCAATCCTTCATTAATGAAATAGTGTTTGTTGCCAGATAAGTTCAGTTATGGATTGATGTCCATAAAGACAAATAAACCAATATCTACTTCAATATAGACATGCTGAAAGTTGCCAATAGGGATGAAATTACGTACTTATACTTTTAATACACATTGAACTAAATTTAATTCTGTAATTTTAGATGGGGTTATAAAAAATAATATTGAGGTTTCTGTTTCAAAAGCTTTTGGTTTATCTTCCTAACAAAAGGGTGCACAGAAGGAGCCCTTTTGATAAAATCTCTGGTGACCAGAAGTCCCAAGTTGACCTGTTCACATGAGGAGGTTTGACAATATCAAACAGTGAAGGATCTCACAAGAGAGTTTTCCTAGTTTAGAACCTTGCAGACTATAAGACAAGCATTGAGACCCAAAGGCTTACAGAAAGTTAATGAAGAATGGAAAATTGAAGCAAGTTTCAAAAACAGAAAACAAAAGGGTTAACAGAAAGTAAGTTTAAAAAAAACAAAAATGATAAAATGAAAAATTGAATCGCACTAGAGATTATTTAAGAACACCATATTAGATGCACAGATGGTTCACATACCTCTGAGCAAAGAAGAAGTAAAAAGGGGAGAGTAAATATGCCATGGTTACGCTGAGAAATTCATACATATAAAGGGACATTGTCAACTTAAATCACACCTCTTGAAGAAAAATTCTTACTTACTACACTGACAAGTAACAACTATGATAGCAGAAACTAAAGAAACAGGATTTTATAAGTGTGCTCTATGCACTTCTTCCTTACTGGGCCCACATCCAACACATACTGGAGTCAGCAAAATCTTTTGTTGGGTATTAGATCAGATTCTTTGCATATTTGGAAACATTTTCTTTTGTACTGTCTTTTTCATGGCTTACCTGTAGCCAACAAATTTCAAAATGTAAAAGAATTTATGGATGAAGAAACAAAAAAAAATCAAAGTGAAATCTGATAGTAAAACTACAAAGTCTGTCAAAGGGATAAGTACAACAAATACCAACTGGTTATGTGTACAAAGCAAAAAGCATAAAATCCTCATTTTCACATCTACCCAGCAACACTACAGAATGCTCAATATTTTGTTTTGACCAATGTAATTGTTACAAAAGAGACAATGGAGATCATTACAAGAGGGGGAAGGAAACTATGCTGTACTCTCTACGACCAAAAAATCAGTAATATTTTGAAGTAGGCTTCAAAACATTCAGAGTACAGCCCATGATAGAATACTGGCTGCTGAAATGCTAGTTCCCTGATTTGAAAGTGCTGAAGGCCTGGCTGAAGAAAGAGATAGGCTGCCATTTAAATTAACAGAGCATCCTTATGTGGCGTTCTAAAGGCCATGCCTCATTACTACACTGTTGTGGTAACTAAAATTTCACACATTTCCACCAATTCACTCTAAGAAGAAGAGTTGGTTTTTATATGCTGATTTTCTCTACCTTTTAAGGAGAATCAAATCGGCTTACAATCTCCTTCCCTTCCTCTCCCCACAACAGACACCTTGTGAGGTAGGTGAGGCTGAGATAGCTTTAAGAGAACTGTGACTAGCCCAAGGTCACACAGCTGGCTTCATGTGTAGGAGTGGGGAAACCATCCTGGTTCACCAGATTAGAGTCTGCCATTCATGTGGTTCTCTAGATTAGAGTTCACCGCTCTTAACCACTCTTAACCCTTGTGCTCTAATGAATTTTGTTCATGAGGGTTCCCTAACCCTCAGAGAGAATTTTCAGCACAAGCAACAGGCTTCTGAGGGACAGGAAAGGTAGAGAAAGATCTGGTTTGCCAATTCTTTCCATGAAGTTTCATTGGTAATAATTTTTATTAGATTTTGTTTATTTATTTACAAAATCTGTATCCTGACTTTCAAGCCTTACAAGGGCCACCAAGGTGGTTAATAATTTTAAACATACATGATAAAATCACATTTTAAAACCATTAAAACCAACCCTCCATCACACATCATTAAAAATATTTAAAAACAGATTTAAACTATATACAAAACATAAAAACAGCAAATAAAACACTGGTAAGAAAAGAGGATTCATTGAGAGAATGCCAAACAACACAAAAATGAAACGCTGAATGACAAATGAAACACTGGTGGAAGACAGCAACAAAAGGGGACAGATGCATCTCCCTGGGGAGAGAGTTCCAGAGTTTTGGTGCCATGACTTGGGGGTATTCTCCTGGGTTGCCACCTATCTAATCTTAGACGACAGATGCATGCAAGTTCACAAGAAAGTAGGCAGTCTTTTGGGTACACTGGTTTCAAATCATACAGGGCTTTAAAGGTCAAGACCAGCACCTTGAATTGTTCCTAGAAACAAATTGGGAGCCAGTGTAGGTGGACTAAGACTGGAGTGGTATGCTCACTATGACCCACTCCAGTCACCATACTGACTGCTGCATTCTGTACTAATTGAAGCTTCCAAACACTTTTGAAGGGCAGCCCCAAACAGAGTGCATTGCAGTAGTCTAATATAGACTACGGAAGTCAGTTTCAGGTAGCCAGCTCAAGGTCAACTCAGCCTTCCATCCTTCCGAGGTCGGTCAAAGGAGTACCCAGCTTGCTGGGGGTAAAGGGAAGAGGACTGGGGAAGGCACTGGCAAACCACCCTGTAAACAAAGTCTGCCTAGTAAACGTCGGGATGTGACGTTACCCCATGGGTCAGGAATGACCCGGTGCTTGCACAGGGGACCTTTACCTTTAATATAGACTACTAATATAGACTACCAGGGCATACACCACAGTGGTCAGATCTTAGAGCATAGGTGTCAAGATGGAACCCTGTGGGATCCCATAGACCAAATGCCAAGGGGCTGAACAGCAGTCCCCCAGCTCCCACCCCCAGGTAGGACTAGAACCACCACAGAATGGTGACTCTCACTCCCAGCCCAGATAGGCACTCTAGAAGGATACCATGATTGATATATCAAAAGCCTCTGAGAGATCCAGGAAAATCAACAGATTCTCTGTTCTTCTCCTGGCGCAGGTCATCTACCAGGGCATCCAAGATTGTTTCAGTCCCACAACCAGGCCTGAACCCAGATTCGAAGGCATTGGAAGGGATACCTTTGTTGTAAGAAATTCAGTAGTACAGATATAGTGCTTGCATATAAATCATGAGGGACTTTGGGGAGTAACAGACAAATGAACGTGCAAGTATCCAGTCTTGTTGCTACAATGTTTCTAAAAAATATGGACCTTTGCTGCTTTTAAACGGACAATAAAGTTTCACGGCCACAATTGCTTCATTTACCTCACATTGGATATGAAAGTGTCACAGACCTTAGACAATATCAGTGGGTGGTATTTTTTTCTATATAGCTTACTGACATACGTTAATGGTTCATTAGAACTCTGAATATTAATGATATAAATTAAAATGTCGATAATATGGTATTATTAGAAAGTTGTTTTCTAATATATTTTAATATCGTTGGTAAAAAATATATTCCAAAAGATCATTCAAAGATATTTAAAGCAACATTTACCAGTGAAGTCAATTGCCAACAGAAAGGAAGTTCGATAATGGAAGAACTATCCAAATTACTTTAGTTTAATATGTTCCAAAGTAGTTCTTCATCATCAACAAAGTATGCTATCTATTTCAATGATACTTGCTTCAATCAAATGTTGATACTGATGAAGGGCACATCTGCAAAGGTTTTATTTCTCTTGTTCTGAATCAGTGTGAATTCTCTGCATTCTTTTTCTTCTCTGGTGTTTGGTATTAACTTCAAGAATGGAGAACATGAAAACTTGCTGTTTTGTATTAATTTAGTTGATTCTGATAAAAGTTACTGAATAGTTTTTATGTTTAGAAGAGCATAGTGTAATTCAGTTATAGTCTGTTGGCATGTTTGCAAGTGATTTTATCCATATAGTGTTTTATACTGTATGTAAGTCACAGGGGGGCCACCAAGGGTTCTAATTGATTTTCTTGAGAATATACAAATGCTTGCAAACTGAGCATATTATTTTAGAAGAAATCAAGAAAGCATTCTGAGATACTATTTTGATCAACAGTAGTGCAGAAGTTGTTTCTAGTGCCTCCAAAACACATGTTCTTCTGTATATCATGGACTATCAATACAATCCTAAGCAGTTACACCTTTTGAAGTCCATGGAACTCAAGTTACTTAGAAGATTTCACTCTGCTAGGATGGCCCTGTGTGTCATCCAAGTACTCTCCCATGTACATGGCTCACAGGGACTATTGTTTTCTTTCTTAGCTTGGGCATTGACTCAGGCTCCGTTGCCTCAGACATATCCTACACAAGGACAATTTGCTTTTATCCAGCTGCAGGAGACTGTTCTGAAAGCTAGCTGACCATCCAGATATTTCCTCCAACCCACATTTGATAAGAAGGAAGATAACAGGACTATGACAGAACTGAGGTTTCCCCCCAGAAGAAATAGGTACCTTGGACAGCTAAAAACGAGATGCTGTAGCTAGCTTGTTTGATTAAACCACACTGTAATTGATGGCCATTCTGTTTGAGAATATGCTTTCAGCACATGTATGCCTTTCATCCGTGCCTGAAATTCAAATAGGCATGTGGATATAAAAGAAGGTATAGGATGAAACCATATTCTGTTTATCACTTTCATGAAGCTGGGGCAAAATCCACTTTACTAGAAACCTAGAAGAACTGTACCACCACAGCTGTAAACATTTTGATGTTTGATAATTGATGTCTCAGCTGGAGGACCTTCCAAGTCCAGCTGTATGGATTCCTTCTGCTCTCTAGAAGGCAGCAGCACAGCCTACGTGCTATTTCCAGGCTACATTTAACACAATTGCCCAGCAGCACTTAGGAAGCAGTTACCACAGAAACCCAGCAGAGACCAATTAGTCACATGATTAAATTATTTAAAATAACCCAGGGCATCTGCTGCCTTGTTCAGCTCACATCTCCCCCTCCCCTTTGCAAGAGACTCATGATAGAACTGCAATTGGTGTAAGATATCATGTGATTTCAAGGACTAATAATTAAATATTTATTTTATAATCAATAGTCTATATTTCCCAATACTCAGAATCAGTAATTTTTGTTAAAGCAATAAAGATGTAAAATACAGAAAATATTCACATATGCATATCTATGTCGTTTGCTGTTTGTGTAACCTGAAAAGGTTGACATTTTTAGATCCCCACACGGTATGAGATGAATTTATTTTTATTCCATGTCATTAATCTCTGTGTTATAAATCATTGCATTACCCCTTTTCTTACAAGTCATATGTAGTATCAAATTTATAAAACAGCAGATTTAGCAACAATGGGATTTGTTATGTCAGGGGATAAGAGGATTTAGAAACATTTTCAATTGCTCAGTTAATGTTCTGGAGGTTTTAATGACAGCGTTAAAAAAACTTACCTTGGGGAACTCTGTAATATGTGTTAGCACTTAACCCAAGAATTCTGAATCTGAAGTACTATGAAAAATGATTGCATATTATGTCTGTATTTCCCAGGTATCCCTGTTTTGGCCATGTGTCATGGTTAAGTGGAGCAGTCTGCCTGTATTGTAGGTGCTGTCTCAGAGTAGAGAGAGTGTTTAATAACGGTTTGAAATCTGTTTTTTTGAACGGCAGAAATGTATAGTTTTGTTGCTCATTGGCAGACCTTTGTCTTTGAATCCCTTCTTCTTTTTTTAGTTAGGTATATACACAAAATATCTATGTTGTAGGCAAGGGTCTGCTTATTACCTCACTAGTTTTGAAGAAAGGCACATAAAACCTGTTTCCCCTTGGAATCTCATAAAATGAATGGGAAAGTGCTATATTCATGCCAGCACATTACCTCTTTCTGGGTTAACTGAACAAGGTTTCTTTAAGACATAGAACCTCGAGACAAAAGCAAATCCATAAAATAAGTCAAACCATCATGAAAAATAAACACTATCTTTAACCAATATGTCAGTGAAATACAGCAGAAGCTTATGAACTTTGATTGCCGTAGACATAGTCCTACAGCTGCAGGAGCTATGGAAAGTGAACAAGCTATTCCTCCTATATCTTTTGCCCTCTCTCTAAAAATAATTTTATTTCATTCAGCTGTACTTTTCTGCAGAAATAAGAACACATCCTAGTGGACTTGCACTTCTGTTGGTGGGAGGAGGGACATTTGTTTGGTGATTCCCCTCCCACTGCGGGCCCAAGTGCTGTCCACAAAGGTCCTATGATCTGGACAAGTAGAATTTCAGGGACTCAATAGGCGGCAGCTGTAGGGAGGCACAGTATTATAAATTCAAACCTTGGTATTTATTATATTAAATAATAGGGTCAGATTTATACAAACAGTACCATGTTAGGGCTGCTTCCGGGTTTTTTTTTTTTTTTTTTTTACTTAATAGCCCTGTTCCTATGACTTTAGCAACAGCCCTGCACATGCACTTTAACCTGGTGAAATCTCCCCCCCCACCATATGTGTTGCTACTCTTTTTGCTTGTCAGGCTTAGTACTTAAGATCTGAGAAATAGGATGTTGTGAAAGGTAGCAGCTCTTAATGCAACTGCATGGAGGCCACTCCAGCAATTATGTGGAAAGAGGACATACCGTAAGAAATGCCGTATATTGAATAAGAACATTGGTCTATCTATGTCAGTATTGCCTATTCTGACTGGTATTGCTTCTGCAGAGCCTTAGGTGGACAAAGATGTTTCCCACCCACGTCTATCTGAGATTCTTTTTTTTAAAAAAACTGAAGATGTCAGGGATTGAAACTGAGACTTTCCGTATGCAAAGCATGTGTTCTGTGTGAGCCATAGCCACATCTTTTCTCAGAGCTTTTCGAGTAAAGATGTACACCTTGGTGGTAAGACTCAATTGCTGCTTACAGCATTTGGACAGTGCTTTTGTGTGTTCTTTGTAATTATGTGGTGGCTATCCTTACAAGAGCCCTGTAAAGTTGGTGAGTACCATTATTTAGGAGCCCCGTGGCGCAGTGTGTTAAGCTGCAGTACTGCAGTCTAAAGCTCTGCTCACGACCTGAATTCGATCCCGACGGAAGTTGGTTTCAGGTAGCCGGCTCAAGGTTGACTCAGCCTTCCATCCTTCCGAGATCGGTCAAATGAGTACCCAGCTTGCTGGGGGTAAAGGGAAGATGACTGGGGAAGGCACTGGCAAACCATCCCGCAAACAAAGTCTGCCTTGGAAACGTCAGGATGTGATCTCACTCCATGGGTCAGGAATGACCCGGTGCTAGCACAGGGGACCTTTACCTATACCATTATTTAGGAATGGGAAAGGGACTGAGGTTGAGACTGTGGCTTGCCTGAGGCCATTTAGTGAGTTCATGTCAGAAGTGAGATTCAGAGCTCAGTGGCTCAGCCACTGCTCTACACTAAGCTCTATGCTGATGGCACTTGAGACCTCTAATGGGCTTTAACATGAATCTGAAAAGAAACATAATTGCTTCTTCCTCCTCTGTTGTTACTGCCTTAACTACAGACTGCAGCAAAGAGGCATATAACAGACATAAGAAGTAGGGCCACTGATACAAAGAGAAGGGTGTCAAGAATGTCCAGAATAAGAAAAGGCTGCATTAGAAAGTGCTAGTTAAGAGATTATTGGCTTGCTATTTCTGAGTATGGCAACAGAATAACATAGCTTTCTTTGGTGGATGGAATAGCATGAATAAATTACTGATCCCCAGGTGCATTAATTCATGCCTAACAGAGCAAGTGCCAGCAACACTCAATCTACAGCAGACTCTTATGAGATGGAAAAAATAATAGTCTGAATTTGAACTGTATTTTTAAGCATGATAGTATTTTGAGGTAGTGGTTGCAAGCAGCTCAGTATATAGTACTATATTCATTTATGTCACTAAAACATGAAGCACAAACATTTCGTAGTCTTGGCTAGCTCACAAAACTGTTGAAAAAGATGTAGGCACCTGGCAAAGCCTGGTATACAGATGCCCTGAATCCGATTGCATAGCAAAATACTTGCATATTCAGTGTGTTTCTACAGTGTACACTTGATGCTTCTTTGATAGAAAGCAATAAGTAAAAGACAAGCTATAGCAAAATAATTGCAATGACAGATAAAGCTTTTATCTGGAGCATGGTTACTCAATTAAAAATGAGAAAAGGTTCTAGGAAATTTCATAATTCACATGAACTTATAAATGAATAGATATAGTAAATGCTACTAAGCATTTGCATTAGAAAAACAATTATCTTTTTAAAAAAGGAGTGTTAGTGGACATTTAACACAATTATTCTGCACCTAACCAAAATTCTAAGATTTTAAGCCGTTTTTATCAGTTACTGTCTGGTTTCCACTGTTTCCAGAACTTTAGCGGAAATTATTAGTGGCTACCGCTTTTGGAGGGAAAAAAAACAAGTTTTCTTATCTTAAAGGAGCATGCTTTAAAACTCAACAGATATTTATTTGAGTGGCTCAAGGAGCAAGCCAGTTCTTTTAGGCTAAAAAAAGTCAAGGAGGGACACACCAACAATTTTTAATTTTAAAAAATGACCATTAGAGCTACAGCTTATGGAAATAATAATGACATCTTTTCTCGGAGATTTTTGAGTAAAGATGGACAGGCATGCTGCATTTATGGTGTTTCCTACCTAGGCCAAGGATTTGTACTATATTAGTTTATCATGGGATTCCCCTTCAGTATGAAACCCTATTTTTGTACAGATTTCATAATTCTTGATGTTATCCCTTACTTCTTCAGTTTCTCAAACAGCTTCTACTATAATTCTGCATTTCTCAATTTTCCATTTGCTTTTCAAGTAACCACATTTTGGAAACACTTCCAGTGAGTTCTGGTATTGCAGCAAGATGATTGTAGGAATCTGGCTAAGGCAGGATCACCAGAAGTAACTTCTCAGTGCATCCTGCTGCATTTACTTCTGGTATTCAGGCATAGGAGAGATGGCCTGATGCCAAGGATCCCAGCAGTAATGGGAGAATTCAAGGGAGGGTCTGAGATATGTGCATGAATGAGCAATAAAGCAATGGAAGGAGCCAAGGTTAAGATATATTACTGTGCTATATATATATAGGAGGGAGAGAGAGAGATATGCTCTGACCTGGATAGCCCTGGCTAGGCCAATCTCATCTGACCCTAGAAGCTAAGCAGGTTTGAGGTTTTACTTCAAGAAAAAGGTCTTGATAGGATGGCATTACACATCATGCTGGGCATGTTCAATTAGATCTCCCAATGTATAATTTATACTGACCTGGATAGCTCAGGCTAGGCTGCTCTTGTCAGATCTTGGAAGCTAAGCAGGGTTAATATTTGGATGGAAGACCACCAAGGAAGTCTAGGGTTGCTACACAGAGGCAGGCAATGGCACCTCTGAGTGTCTCTTGCCTTGAAAACACTATGGGGTCACCATAAATTGGGCACAACATGTTTAGGAAGCCCACCCATGATCACCATAGTTACATGGTGTAAAATCTGAGGCTGTCTTAAATAAATGCAGTCAAAAGCTATAAGAAGGAACGGCTGAGATATGTCACTTGTACTATTGCTGATTTCTGAGCTGCATACATCATAGTTGACTCAATTCTAGTTAGATTAAGAACTACAGTAGCATGTTTCTTTCTGTGATTCTGGACAAGAAATCAGAGATCACTTATATTCCTAATCTGTACCTGAAAAGGTGTGTTTTATTTTCCCCTGCTCAAGCATATCTCAGAAAGAAACAGTTGTCACAAACTATATGCATGACAGTTCCCTTCTCAGGAGTGTTTATTATCCTTCATCTTTCATTACCCTGGAATATTTACAGGTGGCATATTCATTGCCCTGAATGTCCCTGTCTAGTCCTACAAGCATACAGATTTCAAGCATTAGGAGACTGGCAGTTTGGTGCTGCTATTCGATGTTCTTTAATGTTTTCATTCCAGTAGAACAAACCATAAAACTCCACATGAGAATTTTCTTCAAGTGTAAAGAATATGTGGAACAAGAGAATTTTGACTGGTCAGATTATCTGTTAGGTTAAAATGCTCTTTGTTTCCATTTAGCTTTCTGAAACATGACAAATTATATTTTCTATTAATAAACTTCCTTAATTACTTCCATTACAATAAAAGCTTCTGAAAGATTCCTTTTTGACAGCTGTCTAAAGTCTGTTTCATTTGCTCTGAGCTGTCTGGACTGAGTGATAATTGCAGCTTTGTGAGGAATTTTATCCTTTTAAAAATAAGAATAAATTCCCCATATGCACTAATTTAAATAAGTTTGTTTAGTAGCATAGTGGGATTTCCTGTCAGATGAGGCAGGGATCTTTTGTAGTTCTCCACATGCAAACCCAGTGGATTCTGTTATCACATAAGTGACTTAAGATTGCAGCCCAAAGGGCGCTGCCCCAGAAGCACGTTTCCTGCATTCATTTCAGTTAGGCTTGTACAGAGCCCTGCGCTAATCTCATTGAAATGAGCAGGAGTTTTGCAGCTGCAGTGTTCGGGGGCATGTTCTCAAAGGTAGAAACCCTAAGTACATTTCCATGTACTTTTATTCCAGGGAAATATGTAAATGTGAACTGAATGTACACAGATGCAGCTGGCAGCAATTTCTATTATATACCGTATATACTCGTGTATAAGCCGAGTTTTTCAGCCCAAAAAAAGGGCTGAAAAAGCCAAACTCGGCTTATACACGGGTCAATACAGTAGGAAAAGGGAGGAGGGAGGAACTTACCGCTGCCATCGCCATCTCGCCCGGGAGCCTTTCTCCTGCCGGCAGGGGCCTGGAAAGGCCTCCTGCCGGCCCAGGAAGGCCACGCCGCCGATTTGCCGCGTCTCCGGGTAAGTAGGGGGTTCAGGGGCTCTTCCCCCTCCCCCCCTTGGATGGCACTGGGGGTGGGGTGGGGCGGGAGGGCCTGGGAGGCGGCGGGAGGGCGACCTGGGGCAGGGGCTCTGCGCTCTAAAATGGCGGCCGGCATTTTAGAGCGCAGCATTGCCGGTAAAGGGAATTTCTTATTGACCCTCGGCTTATACGCGGGTCAATAAGAAATTCCCTTTTCTGGCCTCAAATTTGGGGGGTCGGCTTATACTCGAGTATATACGGTAGGCAATATTTTTCTTTCCAGCACAGTTGGAATCACTGCAGTAAATATCCATGTACAGCTTAGTTCCATCAAAATATGTATCTTGGAGAGCTGGGGCTGCATCTGTTTTTAAAAAAAGCATCTTGTGTGAAAGGCAAATAGTGTGTGTGTGTGTTATACGTTGCACACATGGATGGCTTTTCAGATAATGAAAATGAAGGGTGTTGATTCCTCAGTTTTGAGGAGGAACTCAGATGATCTTTCCTGTTAGTGCACCCCATACAGGCAGATTCGTTTTCATAGCACTCAAGCTACAGTTTTGAGTTCCTGGGAGAATGTTATTCCTCTCAATAGTCAATGTTGGGACGGTGGTAATAGTGTGAATTTTGAACATGTGCATAGGACTTTGCCTGTGCTACCACCTTAATGAGTCATACAAGTCTCTCCTTACTTCCTATCCTCTTAGTTTTTAAAATGTCCTTAAAAAGCCATATGGAGTGCTCTGACAGCCATATATAAAGAAGATTCCAGACCTTTTGCATCAGTATCTTGCAATTTATTTTATTTTATTTCTTTTTATGTGGTTTATTTGGGTCCAACAGGAGGGAAGGAGAGGGTTGATGGCAGTAAGGAGAACTTTTGGCTGGCTTTCAAGATCAGTCAGAATTTGACACCTCAAATGGCAATGCAATTTCAGTGAACTATAAAGCCTAGTGGCTAGATATGCCTGGAGAAAGTCCTGTCCCCTTAAGAGTGGCTTAAAAGAATGTTATTTACCAGGTAATGTTATTTTGCCTCCCATGAAAAGCTTCACCTGCCCATTTCCATACATTAAGCTTCTATTAAAGGGACAGGACTTTTTTCCAGGCCTCCTGCCAACCCTAGTTGACAGGTAAAGGGGATGCCAATGAACTCCCCGGGTGCAGGAGGGAGATGGTGTGTGGGAGCTTGCTGCTGGCCCAGATGATGGACTGTGTGGCAGCCAGTCAGCAAGCAGTAGAGTTTAGCCATCCTCCAATGCGGTTTTATAGGGCAAAATCCTAGCTGTGACTGGGAGGTGGGGTCCAAGCTGGACTGCCTCAGGGCTCTGACCTTGGACATGGTACCCCTGAGCCTGGCTTCATGCTTGTCTCTGCAGTCTTCCCTGCCCTTCTCCATATGGCTGGTTTTACCAGTGGAGCTTCTGGGTGATGCCTAATTCCCATTGCAGTGTCTTGTTCACGTGCACTCAGTTGGGTGAGTGGTTAGGGAACTGCTCCTGAGCACAGGAGGCATGAGATTTAGTGCAGGTTCTGTCCCCTTTTCTGCTGCTGCTTGACCTGTTGCTGGGGTAAAGGTAAGCTTTACCTTCAGGCCGGCACCCCCCCCCTTCCTGGAATTAAACTCATACCTGTCATTTGCCACATGGATGCCTCTCCCCACTGAGCTGTTGAGGGGGAGGGGGTAGTGACAGGATTGTTTTGAAGAAGGGTGCAGTTATGTGTCCCCTCATTGCTGCCTCAGGGTCTGCATTCTCCTTGACTGGCAAAAGGCTGGAACTCTTCAGTCCCACCCTGGCCTGGATCGATCTAAACCTTCAGAAGCACGGGTCGTAAGGTGGTCAGTTGTGGTTGCCGGTGCTGAGTCAGTTATCGGTTTAATGTTTTAAAAATTAACATTAGCATATGTGTGTATGGGTCTTTGTGACTGAAAATAAAATAAAAAGGAACTAAAATGCATTTTGATGGAAGACATTGTTGTGGAAAGACGAGGGAGCGGCTGCCTCAAATGGCATTTCTTGGGCCCTTGCCCAAGAACTGAGCTCCTAAAGGAGCTTGCCCAAGAAATGAGCTCCTAAAGGAGCTCAAACTATGGTGTGAACTCTCAGACTGGCCTTCTCTTCCTCTGGGCACAGGTCTTGAAGTAGCAGATAGATAAGAGTGGTTGATGCTTCTGTGTCTTGACGTGTCTTGTTGCTACCTGAGAAATTTTTGCTGCAGACACAGTCTAGCTTAAATAAATTTCCAAAATGGCTCTTCCATTCCATTTAAACACTATCAACAGCCTGCAGACTGAAGCATCCATCGGGTCCAGGAACTTCTGTCTCCCACCTCTTATGCTTAACATCCAGCCTGAAGCAGAATAAGGGTCAACCTGAAAGCTTGCATGTTGCCTAGCGATTTTCAGTTGGTGCTAGTAAATGTATTGGCTTGGATCCTAAGGTGCTCTTCCATCATTAGCTTCCCCAAGGAAATGACTTTTCCATTTATGTGGAGGAGGAGTGAGAATTTTGGGGTAGACTCCCAATTTGCGCCCCCACACGGATCTGTAGGAACACAGTTTTGGGGAGAGGGGGTGACAGAAGGCTGCAGTGAAAAAGGGGATTCTGGGGAGTTGCTATGTTGTAGTGCAGCTCCACCTATGAGCTGCTGGGGATCCATACATTATTTGCATTATTATAGCAATCCCTGTGTACGCTTTTATTTGGAACAAAGTTCCATTGAAAATGATTAGCTTTACTTCTAAGGAAATATAGTTGTAACTGTGATGCCTATCTAGTGTCAGCTTTATACAATCATACTTTTCTACATTGAGTTCAACCTTGATTTGAATTAGTCAAAGTTACAGTGTTTTAAGGAAGTGGTTTTTGGCATACTTGTTAATGATTCCGCCACATATTTATGCACACATCACTCTTGGTGTCCAGTTGATAAATTGTACTAAATATATATGAAAGCCTATCTCTGTTTCACATTGCCATGGAAATAGTGACAATGGTGTTGCCACTGACAAACTAGTAAACTGTGGTAGAGAATGTGGCTGCTCGACTGCTGTTGGGAAAGGAAGAGGGTCTCACCAGATGCAGATGGAAAGGGTGGTTCATAGTTTATTTTTTCAAAGAAAAATCTTCCAGAGTCTTTGAGTTGATTTTACACCATTTTGTTCCCAGACTGTGTGACAGTTTGTGAGCTAGTGCATATTTCTCTTCCCCAAGTGCTTATACTTAGGAGGGATTCGCAGCTTCTTCTAAACTTACATATTTTTACAGCATTTCTAGTCATAACAATGATGATTATCATCAGAATGAAATGCAAAGGTTGAAAAAGTGCCCACCATCACTAATTCCGGTTTCTGCTGCACAATAGAAACTACAGGTTTGTTCATGTGAACACAACCTTTGCATCAGAGTCACCCATATACTTGTTGGTGTTTTTAATTTAAAATTAAAAATTTAATTTAAATTTAAATTAAAAATTAAAAATTTAATTTAATTACTATAGGTGTTTTAAATTTTAATTTTCTTTTCCATGGTTTCTACCAAGGAGTTAATCTGATGAGATGAGAAAGGGTGAGATTCTCCCACAGCAGAACTGGCTGTGGCTACAAGGAATTCTACAAGGAAATTAAAATTATTCTTTTCTGGAGAGGTGGAATGGAGACTTTCTAAACAAACAAAACAAATAAACAAATAGCATCTAATATATATGCTAATCTAAATTGAATGTCTATACAATTAGAGGATTTAGAAACCACTGTTTTCATACATACAGAGCAATCCTGATGGGGGGATAGTTGGGGCAGGCCTGGGGAAGGCAGTGCCGTACCGCTTCCTGAGTGGCTTGCTGCCTTGACACAGCAAGCCAAAAATATATTTTGCCCCAAACCCCGTGAAACTGTTCCATTGAGTTTCCTGGAGCTATACCTCCAATTTTGCAGGCGCAAGTTCACTCCAGCAAAAGGTGGCATTTCCAGGGGTGATAAAAACGCAATATATCTGCAGGAAATGAACCACTCCTTCAACATTAGTCCACTGTTCAATTGTACATGAGCTCCATTTTGCAGGGAGACATGTTATATAGATTGAAATTAATCTGGGACTAATGTTTTTCTATCCTAGACACATCAAGTTTTTCTAAGAGATGTCAGAGCAAACTTTCTCAAGATTGCCTCTCCTCCTGGCAAATTTATTTGTGTATTTAAAGCTTACATGCGCACATGCATGTGTACAGAGAGTGAGAAAGTAGCATGGAAATTGAGTGGCAAGGAGTTATATAAAACTATGGCACTATGCTTTCTTGAGTGTGACACCTCCTTGTTGTGGTATGTCAGATTACTACACTAGATTTTTATTATTTTCCAGGCACAATTCTGACGCGGAAGCCAAGCGGATTAGCAGTCTTGTCCAGGATACCCATCAGAAAGTCCACGGCCACATAGAAAAGTGTAGTTTATTTATACAGTGCAGAAATATATACAGATACTCCTTTCACACTCTCCGCTCATAACATCCCGCATAGAACTGCGGTTTCACTTCATTATATACACCTGGTGATTGCAACCACCAATCACAGTAGATATCCAATTATCCTGGTATTGCTACTGCATTGCATCAGCCACCTAGCTACAGCTGGATCAGGCCAGCTTTCTCTAGCTCCCCAGGTACTTTCCAGGCTGATTACATCATCCTTAGATCTCACTGATCTATCCTGCACCTGTCAAACTATCTGACAGACTTGTAATCTTGACAAATTCAAGTGCTGGTTGTCACCTTAAGGCAGAGCAACAACCCCTCTTCTCTGCAAAACCAACCCCAACTGGAAAAAACAACATCAAAAATTTGAGGAATGATCCAAAGGAACTAAATAAAATGAACAAACTGACTTGAAACTAACACACCATCAAGAATTCATCAGACAGAATTTAATATGTGTATAGCAATCTCATTTTGTATTTATGGATTTATATAACATGCTCAAACATCACCAGTGAAGGCCTTCAGCTAAACGCATGTTTGATGTTAGTTAGTGTGTTATAGTGTTAGTTATGCTTAGTTTGTAATATGCATATTAAATTGTGTTTGAGGAATTCTTGACTTTATTATTAATTTGTTACCAGTTTGTTATTTTTATTCACTTATCATATCTTATTTTGGGGAGTGTTTCCTCAATTTTGGCATTGTTTCATCTATAAGGCCTTTTTTGACAGAGGCCTTTTACCATCACAGCACTCAGATCAACTGTAAGTTTTCACTATACTAGCCATGCAATAGGTTAATTAGCACAGGCAGATAGAGAAGACTCTGCAGCAGTGGCGTAGCGTGGGGGGGTGCAGGGGGGGCCGGCCGCACCGGGCGCAACATCTGGGGGGGCGCACTCGCACTCGCAGCTCTCTGCCCCGAGGGGCCGGGTCTCCATGGCTGGGGGAGGGGGGGCAGACCCCCCCCCCCGTCCCCAGCAGCCGCTCTTCTCCAGAGTCCGCTCCAGCCTTGCCTCGCCCGCCAGGGTCTCAAGGGGAAGCCTCCCCTCCGGCAAAAGGGCGCTTCACCCGACCTGCCACCCCTTTCCTCTCCAGTGGGGACCCAAGACGGCTCACATCGTTCCCCTCTGCGGCATGTTATCCTCACCCCCACCGGGTGAGGTGGGCCAGGCGGAGAATGCACGCGCTTAGCCGAGACCACCCAACACGCGTGCACGACGCAGCCAGGATTTGACCCCTGCCCCGCCGAGCCGAGCATCCGCCAAGCCACCCTTCCTGGCGCCGCAGCTGGCCTGGCCGCTTGCTGGCAGGGAGGCAGGCAGGCAGGCAGGCCGGCCCCGTGCCTCCGCACCAGCCCGGGGGCACGCGCACCCCCCCAGCCCCCCGGCCCGCTCACCTGCGCGGCGTCCAGGCGGCTCTTGCTGCGGGGCCAGCAGACGTGGCGCAGGGAGGCGAGGCCCGGCCCCCTCGCCAAGCACCTGAGCGGCACAGGGAGCGGAGCCGGCCAGGCCCCTGCGCGGCACAGCAGCCCCGCTCCCACGGGAACGCGCCCTTTCGGCGCAAGGCCGGCCCTTCGGCTTCTGCCGCCGGCCTTTCCTTCCAAGCCAGCCCCTGGAGCATGACCTGCAGCAAGACCCCCTCCCCAAGCCCCAGAAATCAAGCTGCCCTCCCTTCTGCGCCCCCCAGCAAAGCCAAGATTTGAACCCAGGCCTCCCAGGCCCCAGTTAGCACAACATGCTCTGCAGGGGACCAGTGCCCCCCCCCCCACAGGCCCTCTCCTTGGAAACACATTACAGCCCTGGCGGAGGCTGCGGACACCAGGATGCTCTTCTGAGAAGTGTTTGAAAATAAACTTGTATTTAGATGCATTTTACTTTAATTACATCAGTATTTTCATAACAAACAATACATGTGCTTAGGGGGTAAGGGTTTCTTTAACTAATCTAGTGGAAGAGACTCGAGTGCTAAAATCCACGGGTTAGGGGGCGCAAATTACTTGCCTTGCCCCGGGTGCTGACAACCCACGCTACGCCACTGCTCTGCAGAGGCTGCCCCATTATTATGGAACTCCCCAACCTATATACCAAACCCCAGACTACCTTCATGGAAATCTATAGATTTTTCTCTTTGATCTGAAAGTGAAGAGTAATTTTAATTTGACTGTATTTTTATGGTATGTGTGGTGTTTGCCATTGTTACTTGAGAAAGTATGGACAGTAAGTGAACTAAATAGACAAAGAAGCCATGAGAATCGCTCCACTGCCAATTCCGGTCTTTTGCAGAATTTGCCAATGTGCTCTAGTTCTTTCCACCTAGTTTTTTGCCTTATAACTGGCAGATCATGGGATGTTGTTTTAATATTTCATTGATACTCCTATAGCTGATCACTGTACATCATCTTTGTGTGAATATCTCTCTCTCTCTCTCTCTAATTCTAATGCAGGTGAGCAATGTCCAGAAAAGCCGGAACAAAATTTAGACTGGCATTTAGTTTTAAGTAGTTAGTTATAAGTATAGATTTTGTGGGCTTTCTGGCTCCTGTCAAGACCAAATGTAGTTTAAACTAGTTTCACCTCATAACATTACTACTTCACAGAAGGCTTCACATTTTGTAAGACTTTATAGCACAGCCGCACTCAAACCCAAACAGACTGTGTGTATGATATAATATTAATTCAGTGGCCACATTAGATTCTTCCCACCATATCTATAGAATGGGATACAATTCACTGCCAAAAGTGCCAGCAGCAAATAAACCAAAGGAGGACATTTCACAATGCTTTGTCGGGCTGTGCTGTGATCAGGACAACCAAAAGCTTTCAAAGGGCTCTTAGGCATGTTCATACAGAGAGACAGAGGGGGAAAAGTCACTCTTCAGCTCAAAATCCTATATAGTTTTATGCTCCTTTTAACATGCTGTGTTTCCAGTCAGTTTAACTAATAGTGAGGCAAACATATGCAAGTAATGACCATACTAGGAACGACACTGGCAGTAAGAGCCAACATGGTATAATGGTTAAGAATGGTGGACTCTAATCTGATGAACCGGGTTTGTTTCCCCACTCCTCCACATGAAGCCTGCTGAGTGACCTTGATCCATACTCTCACAGCCCCATGTATCTCACAAGGTGTCTGTTGTGGGGAGGGGAAGGGAAAGTGATTGTAAGCCACTTTGAGACTCCTTAAAAAGGTAGAGAAAAAGCTGGGTATAAAAACCTCCTCCTCCTCCTTCTTCCAATTTAATTGTTTGAATAAGTGAATGCTTCTTTTGTGACTTTGCTTCAGAAAATGTTTGAATGTATACTCATCATATTTTCTCTTGTGCACACCAAGACACGCTGGGGGGGTGGGGCAGAGAAATGATATTTGAAACTCATGTAGGTGCTTCTGACATTAAAGTTTTAGCAAGTGGGGCCTGCAACATATACATGCTAAATCTGTAATGTATAAAGTTGCCCTAACTCTGTAATACTGAATGAGCTGGGTGGGGGTAGGGTTGCCAACCTCCAGGTACTAACTGGAGATCTCCTGCTATTACAACTGATCTCCAGCCGATAGAGATCAGTTCACCTGGAGAAAATGGCCACTTTGGCAATTGGACTCTATGGCATTGAAGTTCCACCCCTCCCCAAACCCAGCTCTCCTTAGGCTCTGCCCCCCAAACCTCCCACCGGTGGTTCAGAGGGACCTGGCAACCCTGGGGAAAGAAGAGTTATATTCTATTGAGACCAGTGGAATTTTCTCCAAGGAAACATGTTGCTGACTAGGGAATTAGTCACATTTGACAGAATATTTTTGTAACATGCCAACACAAAACTGAAGTGTAGATCTGTTTGAAAATTATTTTGCCATTCATGTTAAAATTTACTGTAGGTTCAACTTTTTAAATTATTGCCAGTTGTTCTGCTTTAAGCTCCATTTAAAGACATTAAATCTAATCTTAGAATTATTGATAATTGCCTGAAGAAATGAAGAGTTTTACTTACTTGTCAGGAAATTTTATAGACAGCCTTTAAAGCTCAAAGCAACGCGAGGCAACCCCCATTACCTTGTCAGCACTTACTATAGAGAATGCAGCAGTGAAAACTGACTTCTAGACTTGTACAGTCAGAGGATGATTAAACAATGCTGCTAGCTATTGTAACTAGAAGCAGCACTTAGTTATTTTTGTTGTTACATCAAGTTCTCCTTCATTGCTTAATACTGCTACATTTTTATATCATCTGTAATTTAGTTTCCATTAGCCTTATAACATTTTCAACATCTACCATAGAAAACATTCATGCAATTTATCAAATAAAAATGGAACGGGAGTTCAATTTATGCAGTACACAGTGTCATCTTATACAGGGCACATAATATGTTTCATATCTTAAATTGTGCTTCTGGCCGTGCAATCTCCCAGACAACAGTAAATGTGTCGTGGAGGAAGAGGCCATATTATGTGGGGGCAACTAAGATGTGGGTCATTCAAAACATGCATTATCCCTTCATTCTTGTATCCTTTGTTTCCCTGGTGGTGGTGGTGGTGGTCTGTGTGTGTGTGTGTGTGTGAGAGAGAGAGAGAGAGAGAGAGAGAGAGAGAGGTGAGGGATCAGTGAAAAGAGTTGAGAATCTTATAAGATCAGATGGGGTTAGTGCTTCTTCCCTGAACAAATAATTTCTCTGGAAACAACTTTGCTTGTTGCATCTTGAACTTGCCTCTTGATCAGGCAGGGATTGTGGAAAAGGACAAGAGGATATCCCAACAAACACTCATCCACCCACTGACTGCCTCATATCCTTCCACCCAGGCTGGACCTGCTGTTCAGATTATAGCAGTGGAAGTGCTGCATGCCATGGAAGGAACAGAGAATGGTCAGACAGCAATCCCACTGTTTCTCACTCAAGTGTGCCATAGAGATCCAAAAACACCTCCCTATGCAAAACAGCTAGTTGAGCTAAGAATCTGTGATTGAATCCCCTGATGTGTTTGAGCCTCAAAATGCAGTTACAGGTACATTGTATTATCAGGGCCATAGTATGGTGAAGGGAGGTTTAACTTTTCCTCAGTACCATTTCCTCTGGCAAAATTTGGTGCCTGCTCCCCACCCCCCAAGGAGCTTAAAATAGCCAAGGAGACATTTTACAGTGCAATCCTAAACAGAATTAGAAAGGTATAAATCAGTTTAAGTCAATGAAGGTGTAACTGTTAATCAGGGAAATGGCGTGCTGGGATTAATCCCCCTTCCTCAGTGTCACAGTTCCAAATCACACTGGGAAGGGGGTGCCTGCTTTTTGCGGCTACATTGCATGTTGATCTTTAAACTATCATGTAATTGATTTGCTCAGAATGACAGCTTGAAAGTTCCTGCTTTCCCTCCCTATCAAAGGTTTTTTGATTTAGTGAATAGATTGTTGAACTAGAATTGGGTTCAAACGTGCACTAAGCCATGATGTTTACAAAGTGACTTTGGGTCAGTCATGATCTCTCAGCCTAGAATGATTTACAGGGTTACTGTAAGGGTGGGGGTGAACTGTAAAAAATAACAGGTAATCCTAAATGCAGAATTGCTCTCTTACGCAAATAAGTTAGTGTGCAATAGTGAAGGCTCACAAACCTGTTGTTCTAGATGTAGCATCCACATTTCAGTGCAAAAAGCAAGTTGAAAAGAAGGGGTAAAATCAGAAATCTTCCTAGGTTCCCCCCCCCCTCATAATGGTGTAAAATGGGCACAAATCCATTTTTTTAAGCGTTGCTAGTCACCCGTAGTAGACAAATTACCTTATGGATCATTTCACCTACTCCTGGCAGTCAAATAAAATTCCAGTGGTGAGTGCAGCGGTTTCTTGGTGGAAAATGATGCTCTGAAGCAGGATCAGAATTCTTCAGTCTCCATTTCCCCACCAACATGATGGTGGACACAGGAATACAAACAGCAGCATATGGGTAGTATAACGGATTGTAGTACCTGCAAGTGGAACACCACGTGCAGAACTTTTGTTTTAGAGAGTGAGGGCTGTGTACATAGACAATTGCCTGTGTCTTGGCTGAGGTATTGTAAATGAGGAACTGTATAACTACAGAGATCTTTCTGAATCACCAGCAGAAACTGCTACCGACATTTGACAGGATTCCCTGTAATTATTTACACAGGAGAGGGGATTCTGCATACGCACAATAGTTGCTAAACAAGGAGCAACCTGGGAATTGTAGAGCTTGCTATGCAGAGGTCAGCCAAGTCAAGCGCTGGTCTCAGCCAAGCCAGTCTGGAGTGAGGGCATCCAGAATATATGAGACAGTACAGGCAAAGTAACCACTAAACTTCAGCATTGTGTAATAACCTCAGAAGCAGCTGAAGTGGGTGTTTTTTTGGGGAGAACTTTTATAGTGCCTCCTGGATAACACATTAGTCTTGGTTCTGATTTTCCATTCTTTAAAAGTAAAGAGTGTTGAAGCACTTTCATAGTGAAACTTTGCCCTTCAGGTGATTGAGTTACCTGAAATACATCCCTCAGGAGTCATTGGACTCTCAAGGACAGCATGGGAGATAACAACATGGGGATTTGCAGTGGGAGGATGAAATCAATTGGCGTTTTCCCTCTTGTGTGAGTGAAAATGCACCTTGCATAAACAGTAAAGAAGCCAGGTTCCAGCCCCATGGAAAAATATATACAAACATACATATTAGAAGCCTCCCTCATATCCTTTCTTCCTAGAAATGAAAGACAATGTATATGTGGAATTAGTGGTATAGGTATTATATAGAATTGTGAAGTGGTATAGTGGCTTGGGGAGCACCAAACAGAAGTCTGGCAGAGGCTGTGGCTCAGTGGGAAAGCATCTGATTTGCATGTAGAAGGTCCCAGGGTTCAGTCCCCAGAATCTTCAACTAAAACGACCAGGCAGTAGGTGATGTGAAAGACTTCTGCCTGAGACCCTGGAGAGCCATTGCCAGTCTGAGTATATAATACTGACTGTGAAGGTAAAGGTAAAGGCAAGCACCGGGTCATTCCTGACCCATGGGGTGATGTCACATCCTGATGTTTACTAGGAAGACTTTGTTTACGAGGTGGTTTGCCAGTGCCTTCCCCAGTCATCTTCCCTTTACCCCCAGCAAGATGGGTACTCATTTTACCGACCTCGGAAGGATGAAAGGCTGAGTCAACCTTGAGCCGTCTACCTGAAACCAACTTCCGTTGGGATCAAACTCAGGTCGTGAGCAGAGCTTGGACTGCAGTACTGCAGCTTACCACTCTGCGCCACGGGGCTCTTCTGTGCCTTATCAAATGCCAAAATGGCAGTTTTGGCACTTTAAAATATGTACAGGGGGAATAAGAGCATCACACTGTGGTCCTGATCAGGCATCCTTGTGGCAGCCATGAGGATGCCATCATGTGTCGCTTAGAACTTAGGCACAAGCTGATCATTTTTTAAAAATGATGACACTGATATAATCAATATATCTATTTTTATTTATGTATTTATTTATCAGATTTATAATCCTCCCCAGCTTAGGCCAGGATCAGAGCGGCTCACATAAATATAAATTATAAGAGAAAACATGTTAAAACAGTTAAAACAATAGTTAAAAACCAGCCCGTACAGTCAATAATATGCAATAACCTATATCTAGAAGGTACAGCTAGTGTGAAATATAGGCCATAGCAAAGCCTGTTGCATTCCGCCCCCACCCCCAAGACAGAATTATTCAAGGAAGGGTGTGTGTGCAGGGTAGGTAGGCCAGCATTGACGGAAACCAACTGTAGCTGGCCTCAACCATAAACCTGATAGAATAGCTTTGTCTTGCAAACCCTGTGGAAATCCCTGCAGTCCCACAGGACCCTGGTCTCATTTGAGAGGCTATTCCATCAGGCAGGGGCCAGGGCAGAGAAAGCCCTGGCCCTGGTTGAGGCCAGCTGGACATTCTTTGGGCCAGGGGCTACCACCAAATTTGTATTCAAAGGGCATAATGTTCTCTGTGGAATGTACCAGGAGAGACGGTCCTGCAGATACAAAGGCCCCAGACTGTATAAGGCTTTAAGGGTCATCACCAGCACCTGAAATCTGATCTGATACTCCAGCTAGAGCAGATGATATAGCACTGGCTTAATATGCGCCAGCAGCAGGGTCCCCATAAGGAGCCTTGCCATGGCATTTTGCACCAGATGGAGCTTCCGGATCAGTCTTAAGGGCAGCCCCATGTAGAGTGAGTTGCAGTAATCTAGTCTGGAGGTGACCATCACATGGACCACCATGGCCGAATTGGGGTGGGAGAGGTAAGGCACCAACTGCCGGGGCTGGCGGAGATGATAAAAAGCCATCCGGGCCACAGCTGTGACCTGTGCCTCCATTGGCAAGGAGGCATCAAGGGTCACAACCAGGCTCCTGCCCATGGGCAAAGGTGTTAATGACATGTCGTCAAGAGCCAGGAGTCAGCACCCCACCCCAGAGCCGCCTTGGCTGAGCCACAGGACCTCTGTCTTTGATGGATTTAATTTCAGCCGGCTTTGCTTCAACCATTCAGTTACAGCATCTAAGCCCCTGGCCAGTGTGTCCAGAGCAGAGTCTGGATGGTCATCCATCAACAGGTAACGCTGGGTATCATCAGTGTACTGATGACGACCCAGCCCAAACTCTGAACAAGCTGGGCAAGAGGGCGCATATAAATGTTAAACAACATAGGGGAGAGGATCGCACCTTGTGGAACCCCACACACCAAAGGGCGCCGCCCCAAACAGCGAGGGAGTGGGATGTTGATCTGGGCTTTCAGGACAAGTGGTCATCTCATCACCATCATGTTTATTGTGGTCAATTGATCGGTGAGCGCTACCTCTATAGTTTGGAGAAATGCACCCAGCAGTGGTGTTTCTGTCCCCTGGGACTACCTTAAATATATAGAAGACCCCAGAGTCCTCATAGGTACCTAACTACTTAGTTTTGGTCTTCTGCATGCTGCCACACAAAGTCAAGCTCCAGCCTTTCAGCCACTGTAGAACCTGGCAGACAAAAAGCACTGATGGGTGGAGAAACAATTGCTCCTAGAGCCTCTCAAACTTCACAGCCTCCAAAGATATCTCGACAGCCATTGAGAACATCTGGAGAACTCTTGAGGGAGACTGAAGCCTGCCAAGCATACTTGGAGGAACTCCAGCAACCTCCCAAGGTCCCCGGCCTCCAGCGATGGCGACGGCAGCTAAAGATCTTGTAGATGAAAGTGAGACCTGCAAGCAAATTCTCCAGCTTGGGCAGTTCAAGTCAGCTAGCCTGTAGACATCTGAAGCCCCTACGCTGACCCGCGACTCTCACTCACAGGTTGACTACTTGGTTCTACAGGCATGACAAATGGGCCTGACTCCGGAAAACAAGCCCCAGCCTCTAGTAATCTCCACACCCGGAAAAAAAGAAAAGAAAGAAAGAGAGAATATAGTTGAAGATGGGGGCACGTAAAAGAAAAGGAAACTGCGAAAGTTGAAGATATGTGGGCTGACGGGTGGAAAGAAATAGTGTGGGGAGCGGGATACAGAGGAAATGAAGGTGCTCCACTCAAGCCTTTGCAGATTCCCCCACCACGTAACTGGGCCCACACAACTCAGCCCAGATTTTTCCAAAGGGGAGGGTGTTGGGGGAGGGAAGGGCGAAGGATGAAAAAGGGAGCAGATAAAGGCAGGTTGGCTGGTGGATGGGAAGGAGAGAAGGAAGCAGGAAAAGAGGACAGGCTATTGCAGCTGCCAGGGAAAGAGGAAGAAATGAGATGCCCGCCACAAGTCCTTGCAGGTCCTCCACTTGAATCTACATATTTTAGAAAGGATATACAGAATGGAGGAGTTTGCCACTATTAATTGATGATAACAAGAAGACAGAACTGGTTAATAGAGGTAAAAATTATCCATGCAGATTTTTCTGCTCATTTTGCTTTCATCACAATCTATATATCCCCCCCCCCCAAACAATGCTCCAAGACCTTGGAACAAAAAGCACAGATTTCACAGTGAAAACTGAAGCTCTGTTGTATTTTGTAACTGTAGCCAGACTGAATGAAACAACAGCTAACAAACGTTATGTGAAATTCCCTGATTTAATCTCAGTGGGATGCTAATTTTGAAACCCAATAATATCTGCTCAATGAGAAACATTGTTAAGCTTTTCAGAGTTGATTATAGTACCAGAAACATCTAGCTAACACAAAAACATTATGTGCCTGGATATACTTGTTATATTGGTTTAGAAGGACATTATATAGGAACCTGACTGCATTTAAAAACCATTTACATTATGTAGATTGTTATGCTATTGTTTGGTTCATAGAAAAATATAACAATGTGCATGAAGTGAGTTAGCATAGCTTTTTACCCAGCTTTCTCCCAAAGCAGCTTTTAGAGTAGGGCAGGAGATCACATGATACTGTTGTAGAGGATAGCTGTCTTGGGGCATCAAATTATTAATTGAAACACTTGCCATACAAGAGGAAATATTAAATAATGGCAATGTATAACAATTCAAAATTAAGAAAAATCAGATTACTCAACAGATGCAAAAGGCAGGAAATGTAGGGAGAAACAGAAAACAAATGTAAGTATTAACCAGCTTCAGCAAAAATATTCTGAAAGAAGATGCAACTAGATGATTGCTAGGTAAAACTGTTACAGTGCTGAAAAATTCAAAATAGCCACTAGTCCAAAAATAAAATGTATTACTAAATTTAATGGTAAAATGTATTAGTTAAGGGGAATACACTCCCAGGAAATTTTAATGTTCCAATGCTTAGTGGTACAGGTAGAAACTACTGGAAGATCAGTGAACTGTAGGATCAAAATGAATCCTAAAGGGGGGGCAGCAATCTATTTTACAACAACCTGGGAATTTAGAGTGCTAAGCAATGCCCATTGTTACTGCTAAATTGTGTGTGTTAAGTGTCATCAAGTCACTTCTGACTCATGGCGACCATATAAAAATGTCATCCAAAACATCCTGTCATTAACAGCCTTGCTCAGGTTTTGCAAAGGGCTGTGGCTTCCTTTATACTAGACTCAATCCATCTCATGTTGGGCCTTCCTCTTTTCCTGCTGCCTTGCATTATTGTCTTTGCCAGTGACTCTTGTCTTCTCATAATGTGATCAAAGTACGATAGCCTCAGTTTAGTCATTTTAGCTTGTAGGAAAAGTTCAGGCTTGATTTTATCTAACACCCGTTGTACTACTAAATTAGTCATTGTTAAACCTGTTTGGGTACAGTAGGCCAATAAAAATAGAACATGCATGTTGTTGTAGAATAAAACCCCAACACAGCTACAATCCATATGCAACTATCTGGTCCATAACAATATTTTTTAAAGGCACATGTCCTTTTTGACACCTTTAAAGAATTATACTGAATTTAATTCTAGCAAAACAAGTCTAGCATTGTAATGTTTCAAAATTTGTTCAGTAGGTAAAAGGAAACAGATTGAAGAAACTTGTTAAAGGGTGAAGAATATTAAAGTTTTACACTATAGTTCTATATTCACTTGCCTGAGTCTGCCATTGAAAACACGTACATGGGATAGTGGTGCACAACTTTCAGTATTTGCACTAACAACAATGAAGATCATAGCCACACATACATTTTAAACTATGTGTTTTTATCCAGCTTTTATTTTATTGGTGTGATAGTTTAATTGATTTGGCTGCTCTTTCCACTGTCACGGTCAAAGTCACTTTTCAGACTTAAGGGCTTAGATCTGTGTACAGAAGTGGCCCTTTTCATGAAAGCCATGTGGATGCAGCCATGAAAGACACTTTCATCTGTAGTGCAATTCAAAACCAGGAACAATTGAATTAGCTTTTCATGTGAAAGGCACACCTTCCAGCATTTCACAAATCAAAATGGGATTTCTGAAGCAACCAGCAAAAGGAGTCCAATGGGTTTGTGAGTACAACCAACCAGCAAATCTAAGGCTGTATTAAGATGACCAGTTTATGTATGTACATTCCATCAAGTCACAACTAACTTATGAAGACCCCAGCAAGGGGCCTTCCAGGCAAGTGAGAAACAGAGGTGTTTTGCCATTGCCTTCCTCTGCCATGTCTTCCTTGATGGTCTCCCATCCAAGTACCAACCATGCTTAGCTTTTGAAATCTGAAGAGATGGAGCTATACCATGCTGCCTTCCCTCCCATGACCAGTTTAAGCAGTATTAAATAGAAATGGTCATAAACCTGGCTTGTACCAAGTGTGAGGATAAGCCTGGCTCCTTCGTTTTTGCTGTCCCCTTCTCATGTGAAGTGAAGTGAACGATGGCAAAGGAATGATGGTTTACGACAAACTCCACTTATCCATGATGTATAAATATAGGCAGGTAATTCAACCAGAGATCATTTCCCTTCCAGTAACAAAGATGCTTAACCTTGGCAGCTCGCTTGACATTTTGGGGGGAGGGGAACTAAGTACAAGTCTGTGTTTGTACATGACCAATAACCAGAGTCAGTCTTAAATCCACCATTCCTTCACAGTGCTTTGCACAAGAAGGAAACTAGGAAGATGAAGTAGCGAGATATGCACACGAGCTGGACACAAGCCAGGTTCATAACTCATTTTTTATTTAACGATGGTGACATTTGGTGTCTGAATGATGCCTAAAAGTGTACTACAGTTAGAAAGCAGACATTACTGCACTTCATGTACAGCAGATACTTAGATGACAAAGGGAGGCAGACCTACTGTGCTTGGATTGTCTGAGTAAGCAGATAGACAACAATAGTGAGTCCAGTCTGTGGGATGGGAGTGCATGAGAAGGCACTGCAATTGATTGACTGGCTTCAGTCTTCTAGGCCAAAGCTTCTTAAACTTTTTCCGCTCGTGACCCCTTTTCACCCTAGAAATTTTTATGCAACCCCAGGTATATAGGTATATAAAATAGGTATACAAATCAAACATTTACTGATAATAAATCATAAAGAGATTTATTTTAAAACAATTATTTGGTATACATATAATTTTACCATTTACTGTTGCCAAATTTTTCGCGACCCCATATGGGGTTGCGACCCACAGTTTAAGAAGCTTTGTTCTAGGCTACCACTAGAGCCCACATGAGCAGTGCCAAGCCAGTCCTGCTTTACTTCTCTGTCTCTTTCTCTCCTCCCCTGCCAGATTTGTGAGTATACTAGCATTGTTGATGTAAAGTCACTGCAATGTAAGGGCTGTCAGGATGACAGAATAATTTTTAAAAAACAAAGATGCAGAAGCACTTCAAAATCCAGGGCAGCAATTTACCTGGGATATTTATGTCAAAATCATGGATGTACCAGGCAAACTGACACTGAAAATTCCCATCCACATGTGGGGCTATTAGCTGTCATGTATGATTAGTTGTCTGTGACTATAGCAGGACTGGAGCTAATATATATATATATGGTTCTGGCATATCTAAATAACTGTATCATACTTTATGTTAGCTGCTGCTTATTCAGAACACAAAAGCCCCATTCCAGTGCATATTGAAATTCATAGAGTGTTAGCTTATTAAACACTGCCTTGGATTGTGACTGAATACCTTTTGCCTAGATTCATAAAAAGTAATTATTTGTTATAATATAATACTATCGTTATAGGACCAGAATTTAAGGATTAGGACAATGAAATCTGCAATAACAGACCTTACATCCATGCACGCACAGTATTAAAAAATAATTCGAAATATCTCCTGTCAATTCACTGATAATTAACTGCTTCTAGTGCAGAGGCAGGTGTGGGAAGACCCCAGCCTTGTTAAATCACCTGAAAATGTGGTGCTTTATAAACCATGGAGAACTAATGGTTCCTGTCTTTGGGGTGGTAAAGGTTACTGCCTGTTCCTAAGAACGTAAGAAAGGCCCTGCTGGATCAGACCAAGGCCCATCAAGTCCAGCAGTCTGTTCACACAGTGGCTAACCAGGTGCCTCTAGGAAGCCACAAACAAGACAACTGCAGCAGCACCATCCTGCCTGTGTTCCACAGCACCCAATACAATAGGCATGTTCCTCTGATACTAGAGAGAATAGGTATGCATCATGACTAGTATCCATTTTAACTAATAGCCATGAATACCCCTTTCCCCCATGAATATGTCCACTCCCCTCTTAAAGCCTTCCGAGTTGGCAGCCATCACCACATCCTGGGGCAGGGAGTTCCACAATTTAACTATGCATTGTGTGAAAAAAATACTTCCTTTTATCTGTTTTGAATCTGTCACCCTCCAGCTTCAACAGATGACCTCGCGTTCTAATATTATGGGAGAGGGAGAAAAACTTCTCCCTGTCCACTCTCTCCAACCATGCATAATTTTATAGACCTCTATCATGTCTCCCCTCAGCCGCCTTCTTTCCAAGCTAAACAGCCCTAAGAGTCTTAACCGCTCCCCATAGGGCAGTTGCTCTAGTCCCCTAATCATTTTGGTTGCTCTTTTCTGCACCTTAACCATGGTTAAGAGATAGTCAGTGTTAACACTGACAGAAAAGTTCTTAGAATCAGATTCCTTGCTCCTTTTTTTGATACTCTTCCCCACAATTACCACTGCCCTTCCCCTCAGTCCGGATTAGTTGTTTGGTCTGCACTGACATAATGCTAGCCAGTGTTCATTCCTAACTAGAATTTGAAACTAGTTTCATAAAATGCAAACTGCATTTGGTATTTTATAGAAGAATATTTTAAGCTTGAGTGGGCAAAGTGTGGGTGAGCAAATGACATCCTGGTGAGACAGTCAAGTGGGTGGGGGGGTGTCCATACTGGGCCCATGACAAAGAATCGGGCATATAAAGAACATTTTTTACTTCCAAATCCTCTCATAAATAACCCCCACAGTATTATCTGGTATAATTCTGGTAAACGTGGACAACAGTGGTGATGTGAGTAGACATAGTTGGAAAAACCCCAGGGCAAAATATTGCAATTAAAATTTGAACATAAAGGAATTTAACTTTTGTATTAACATGTGGATATGCAAGTCCCAAGAAAGATTGTGTGTAAACATGGCCCCAAGGTACTTAAAATGTCTTACTATTTCTATAGAATTTCCCTGCAGAGATAAGAAATGCACCCTTTTATGTTTAGATTTAGTGAAGATTAAAACATTAGTTTTGTCAAAATTTATTGCTAATAATCATAAAACTCATTTAAAAATTTCAGAATACCTGTACAGGCTAACAATATTAGATTGTCTGCATATGCTAAGTATGCTATTGGCTGGCCACTTAGCTGAGGAGGACAGGATCTACAATCCTGGCTAGGTAGAAAGTCATTTATGTATAAATTGAATAGATGTGGGGCCAGGATGTAGCCCTGCCTTACACCTCTTTTTACCTTGATTGGTTTCGAGAGGGTTGAGCTACCTGGTATACGAATCCATATAAGATATTCAGAATATTAATTCCTAATAAGCATCTGTCACCATTTGATTAGTTTGATAGAACACTTCCAAACCTCTCTTAACCCCCACCCCCCCAGTGTTATCTGGTATAATTCTGGTAAACGTGGACAGTAGTGGTGATGTTGGTAGACGTAGTTGAAAACCCCCCAGGGCATAATATTGCAATTAACATTTAATTTATTTAAGGAAATAAGAGGTTATATGGTATTTGAACATAAAGGAACACTATATTTATAAAACTGGCAAAATACATGTGTTAAAAAAATCAATCAGACCTGTTAAGAGATTTTTAAAATCTTGTGGGTCCTTCCACATGTCATGAAAGCATATCCAGTCAGACTGTTGAACAGTGCTTCTTAAGCAGACAAACTCTGAGGACCAGCCAATATGAAGTGTATACAAATGAAGTAGTTAAATGTTGTGCAGATGAAGAAGTGGTTTTCTGCTTCTGTGTAGGACAGAACACACATTGTTTTTGCATGAGACCGGAACTAGTGAAGTTGATGAAACTTTAGAAATCCAGCCAATATAGGCTGTTTCTAAGCCTGGATTCACACACTGGATGGGGGGCGTTCATGTGAAGACTAATGTGTGAAAGTCCCTGCTACATCAGAAGCATGCCAGGGCCACACATCTATCGTAGGTTCCTGCCACTGCTGTAGACTGCATAGATTTGCACTAGGAGAAGCACTGAAAACTCACAAGCCTCTAGGGTTGGTACACTCCTGATGATGTCATTCTTATTCAGAACTCAGCCAATTTAGGACTAATCCATGGGGCAGGGGGAGATTAATTTCTAACATCCAGTGGATGTCTGCTAAATTAATGTGGTTTTTTATAAATAAATGTTGAATTGCACACAGGGTGTAGTTTTTTGTATCGCTTTAGGACTGTTGATCTGGTTCTGCATTCTTGCTGCTGGTGCCTTTGGCTAGCAAGAATTGCCAGCCATTGCTATGATAAACCAATTTCCTTCTTTCACTTCCATTTTAGTTTGTCTCCAAAAGAAATATCATATATTAAGGGCACAGAATTCCTCACTCTGGTTAAGCAGAAACCTCAGAACATGACCAAGATTTTTAAATATTCAAATTTGTGTTAGTTTTTATTTGCTGTTTAATTATTAGGTGATGTGAATTATTTATTTGAATTTAAAGGTGGGTGTTTCTGTGTTGTTGTTTTTTCATTTTGAGTGTATGCTTGTACCTTGCTTGTTGATTACTTGTGATCATCTGGAACTCCCAGTTCTAAGTAGTCCTAAGTAGTCTAAGTAGTCCTATTTGAAAGCAAGTCCCAGTGAAATGTTATTGTTGGAAGAGTGTTTAGTAGTCTTTTACAAATGATAGGCCAAAAAGAAACAATAGGCTTTATTTTGTTGACTGTTTGTTGCAGGATTTACAAGTCACTGATTTTTAGGCTATACTTCAAAAATATTTTCTTAGCTATCAAAAGATTGATGGACTGGTATCCCATAGAAAAACAAAATACCATGAATTGTCTAGTGGGAAAGACTGCCTCCATTAGGTTCAATGATCAGGTCTTATTTGGTTGATAAGTAAATGGCTTCTTTCAGTCCATCCATCCGGAGATCACTATCTAAATATGGCTAAGAAGTCAAAATCCTGTGCACAGAGCAAGAAACAACAGAGAGTCGGATTTAATTTAATGGCACATTTAGTTCAGTCCTAAATGTATTTAGGTTTGAGGTGTACATTATTAGGCTTCAAAGAGCTCTTTTATTTTAGCTGAGTTTGTAACGTGGAAATACCTTGATGGTATTATTAATTATACATTTAAGAGTTAGCAAATTGTGGCCACATTCAGACATCACAATAAACCACAATTAAACTGCAGTTGGGCATGAACACAGCTATCCTAGCACAACTGTGCTATCATGCTCCCCTTGCTCCTCCCACTTCCTCTCACTTCTGTCAAGAGTTTCCAGTGTCATGAATCACTAGGGATGCCAGCTTCCAGGTGGGACCTGGGGATCCCCCAGAATTACACCTCATCTCTAGACTACAGAGATCAGTTCCCCAGAAGAAAAATGGATGCTTTGGAGGGTAGACTCTATGGAATTGTACCCACTGAGATCCCTGTTGTCCCCAGGCTATGCACCCCAAATCTCCAAGAGTTTTCCAACCTAGATATGGCAACCATGCCCTACCATCCCCTGTTGGGGGACCTGGCAACCCTACAAATCACAAATATCTTGAATTTACAACATCATGCTTAACTTATAAACTGTTGTGTAATAGGTATCTGAACCGTAGTCAACACCCCCACCCTAGACAGAAAGATTTTAGAATTTTGTCTTATTGATGAATAGTCACTTGGAATTGCTGGTAATGGAGTTACATATTCATGCATGAAAGTGACAGGAATGATTTGCACAATTCCTTCTCCTTACTATAGTCTTACCATGCTGTGGTGCCTTTTGTTTACAACGGTCCTCCAATCCTCATCCTTCTGTGTTTTGGCCCTTGCAAATGTAGAGACATATAAAAAATATGAACCAAACTACACATGATGAGCTGTCATTCTTTTTCCTCCTATCCATGCTTAAACTTTAAAAGTTTCCTGTTGTCGATGACCAGCAGGATGAGGAACTGCTTAACATTTTCACACTGTTTGGCCCCTAAAAATTGCCCCCACAACTGCTTTCCATACCTTCTATCCAAAGGTCCATGATCTCACATCATCTTTCACCAGAGACACCAATAATCTTTTTAAACAGCAAAAGAGTGCAAGATTCAAGCTATCCACTTCTCAGATAGCCTGTAGAGCATAGGGCAGGCAAGAAGACTTGTATATAAAGTCCCAGTCAGAAATTTTAGAAGTTGAGGGAGCAAGGTGTCTGCTACTTAAAGCTGTCTATGGTGCTGTGGACCCAGCCTCTGATTCATCTTCATTCTTTGCTTTCTGACTGTCTATCAGTACACGACTTCATATCAGATGTCTGCCTGCTTGTCAGGTGGATTGTTCTTTCTAAATTCCTCCAGGTTACCTGTTGAGTGAGCTCATCCCAGCAACCCTACGGTTTCCAACTAGCTAAGAATGTACATAGGCAACTCCCAGCTTCTGTCAGCATGGCTGCCTTTTGTTTTTAAACAGTGGTGGGAATAAGTATTAAAGAACGGCTGGACATCTGTATTTTTAAAAAGGAAATAGTAGAATCCTGAGACACCATTCCAGGATAGGAAAGCTCACAATAGAATGTTAAACTAACTTAGCCATTAAGACTGCTGATTTTTGCTGTTAAAGTAGGAGTAAGTCAAAAGCCACAGAACATAAAAGACAGGGTCTGTATCAAGTCAATAATGTATTTTGTATATTAATAAATCAATGCCTGAACCAGTTTCACTGCTACTGTTGGGATTGTTTCGATTGACTTCCATGGAAAGTTGTTCAAAGCTTACATCAGGCCTGAACAACTTGTTCTTTTTGAACCCACCAAGTATTTCCCTAAGGCTAGGCAATGTTTTTGTTGCCTGCCTGGGACTGCAAAAGGAATGGTATCATTGAGCATTTCATAAGCCCAGTACATGGTCTACACACCAATCATTAGTGCCCTCAACACTATCACAAAGTAGATTCTGTTACCTTCACAAGCAGGGACAAACAGCTTTTCTGAAGGCAAGCAACACGATGCAAAATGTACAAGGTGCAAATATTTCCTATGAATGACAACACTAACAAAAATTAAAAGCTCTGATATGTGACACTTGAAAATAGACAGTTCACACTATATTAAAGAGGGCTTAAAGTCTGTCATGGAGGATTCACAGATATGTGGTAAAAAAATTCCACACACATACTTGATCAATCTATCACACCAGGTAATTCTGTTTCATTTTTAGAACAGACACAGATTTAATCAGAAGAGCAGGAGATAGAGCTACCTGCTGTATCTCTCTCTCTCTCTCTCTCCCTCCCCCCACCTCCCATTCCAAGTTCACTGGGTCTTATTTAAATAAGCTGGCCTGAAGCCAGAAGCTCATCATTTTAATGCAGTGTAAAATGGAATATGCATAATTATATGCAAGCCATATGTGAGGGAGACAGCTCAGCTGTGAATTTCATGCGGCCGGGAGAGAGGGAGAGTGAACAGTCAGGGATTAGATTAGACGAGAGTAGGACAGAGTGCATGTGTCATCCAAATGAACGGTGTAATGAGCAGGCTGCTGACAATCCTCCTTTCACCCACCTCTCTCGCTTAGCTTTAACTCTAAAACCAGAATATGGTGATAGATTAGAAGGAAAATTCTGCATGCAAGCCGTGTAGTTGCTAATGGATTGCATTAATGTCTCCATTTAAACTTCAGCTTCCTTAATTAATAGTATAGATCAAAATAACCCACAACTTTTAATGCATCCTCTTAAATTAAATTTTTTTAACATGTTTGCCCTCATTTAATGCCCTCTCCTTTCACATCTTTACTTAGAGAATAAGGAGGAAATCCACTTAATAGCATCAATGAGTAAATCACAACTGATCAGTTTTAAAGGGAATTATCTTATTTTTTTAAATGAAAGGGGAAGAATACTACTGGTTGAGTATTGTTTTAAGGTTAAAGAACTGTAGCATATATGTAACTTAATCTTTAAAATGCAACAAAGTAAATAGAAACTCCCAAACACTCAAAATAGTTAGCAGAAATGATTCATTTTGGGGCTTGTCTCTTTGTTGTTTTGAACTCTTACACCAAAATATATTTGCATGTTCTTCCTTAATGGTGTAAAGAGCATTCCAAGTTCAAATATCTAAAAGGTGTACTGCGTATTTAAGCAAACTTCTTAATATTGTTGTGTTTTGGGATTCCCGTTTGTTTTAATGATCTGAGCTGTTATGCATTTAGCTTATTTTTTCCTTCCATTATTTGTAAGTCCCTAAATAGGCCATTATATTTCCCTTCAGGCTAGAGATGAAGATGGACATGCTGAAAATTTCCCCCAGCAGCACTATGCTAAGGAAACTCCAAGACTTGCCTTCAAGAATAACTGCGAACTACTTGTAAGAATAACATACTTACAACAAGTCTAGATTGTTACTTTAGCACAGTGAAAACAGTTTTTGAAAAGCTTTTGTTCGTTATTACATAACATTATGAAATATTACAGCTTAAAAAATAACCTGTACCAATTGCTAATGCTGACTCTGATATCATTGAACAACTTTGACCTCTCAATTTGCTTGAAAATCTTTTATAATTCATTATAGAACTGGAATGGCCTTGCAATTAGTCTATTGTAATAAAGTGTCCCATTGGAAAGTATTCAAGGGTGGCTAGTTAGGCTCCTGTAAGGAAAAGGAGACAGAAAGGGAGTAATGTTACTTAAATGACAAAATAATTTCCCCTTCCCCTGTTCTCCTTTTTATATTTTAGTCATTTCATTGTTTTCAGAAAACATTTTTTAAAAACTCAGAAGTGCTGACACGCAGTACTCCCTTTAGAATTCAAAAAGTATGTTGAAAAATATATTAAGAGGCTTTCTCGTGTTCTCTTTGGTGGAGAATGGGTGAAAGCCAGCAAGGCACTGACAAGAAGCCTGGATTGTTTACAAGCCGTAAGAGAGATTATATCAGCTTCTCCAGAGCAGGATTAATTTGCTATTCATTTTAGTATTCGCAGCTAAGCAAAGTTAGCAGCAAAAAGGAATGCCTCTTATTTTTTTATCTGCTGAAACTTTTGGAATCAAATGGTTGTTACTGGTGTGTAAAATGAGCACATCAAGCACTAAGGCTGCAATCCTGAAGGGGGGGCTGAGGGTCTTCAGGAGCTGGTGTGACCCCACGCTGGTGTAAGTGCCCGTTTAACCTGGGATAACGGGCACTTACAGCAGCTCGGGTGGCACACACGCTGGCGCCTGGGAGCCTTGGAGCTGTGCTGGCCTCCGCCATCAGCTAACCCATGCCAGGAGTAAAATCCCAGAAGAGGCACCAGGCATCAGGGAAGCATTCCAAGGGGCAGCGCTGACGTTACTCAGCTTCCAAACCCCTTTCACCTTGGGAACGCCCCCTTGAGCTGGGGGAAAAAGGTTACGCCATCTTTTTCAGTGGTGCAATCTCGCTTTTTGCAATGGGGCATTCCCCCCCCTTTTCCATTTTTATTTTTTGTTAAATTCTTTTATTTTCTCTGTGGCAGCCAGGAAGCATCTGAGGAGGCTGCACGGCTGGGCCACTCCCAGCTGCTGCGTATCTACCCCCCTCAGGAATGGGCTGTAATATTTCCTCTCTTGTTTACTTAAAGCAAATAGAAAGTGAATTGTCATTTACTTAAAGGGATACTCAAGCTTTTGATAGGTATATGGCAATTTTTCCCTTCTATGTGTTTGTTTCTCACTTGCATTTAAGTAAAATAGGAAATATTTCTATTCATATCAGTAGCAACAGTTAAGCACAATTCTTGATGGGACATAGCTGCTTTGTTTTATAATAAGTAAAGAAAGGTAGTAAATAAATTTCACTGAGATTCAGTACTTTAAGAGATCAACAATTTAGCCTTGGATCTATGAGATTTTTTAATTACATTTATAATATAAAATGGAGGGATAGAAATTGTGGCCAGAGCACGCTGTGTGTGACTCAGCACCAAAATTGGGGGGTGGGGTTGCAGGGATCAAAGTGTACTCGATAAGAACACTTTCCTGGTAGTAATCCCCCATTGACTAGTAATCCCCCCATCTTGGCTTTCAGCTAGGACAACCCAGGTCATAATTCATGCCCGTAACCACTTAAGATTTCTTTGAGTTCTGTGTTTCCCCTCATCCTGGATAGTCAGTCACATGATCTGTTACTGATGTAAGTAAAGCAGCCCAAAGGCAAGAGATGTCCCCAAATTAGCTATAATATAAAGGCATCCTGGCCTCAATCCCATTCTTTAGGAATGCCCTCTATATTTTGAATCTCAGTAGGCCAGATCACATTTGCAACTGTAGTACATAATTTTTTTAATGAGGTATGTGCATGTGAGAATATTTGGTCAAAATGGAACATCAATGTAGCATTTTCATAGACAATCCTATGAGCTGTTAGTATTTCAGAATGTAGCTTTGGCTCATTCATCCATACAGGTACATCACTCAATAATATAAAAATGATGACTTGAAGCAAGAACATGTGATATTCTTCCTCTGAAACCTATTAAGTTTGCAATTGCATCAGATGAAATGAAAGTTATTGTCTTCGTAGTGGCAGATATATGATAGTTGTTTCAGATACACACACACTTAATAAGTTGATGTAACTTCTGAGTGATGAACAAGTATGTATGAATTCAGTTTTCACAACACTATCTAGGAGCAAATTGTGTGAATGTCCCATTCCAGTAAAATGCTTTTATATGTATATTTGTAACAGAATTGTTTCATAGTTAGGCTGTGAATACAGAATGTGATATCAGGAGTCAGGTATATGTTGCCAAATGATTTCTACCATTGAGTAATTATTTCAATATTTTCTAGTTGCTGTTTGCTATGCTAATTATATCAGAGGGGCAGGTTATTCTATACAATGGTATAGCTTCTGTGAAATTTAAATATTTATAAAGAATGAATTTGGATCTCTGGACCTGCTCCCATTTGAGTCAATGTATATTTGGATGCAAGCCATGGCATCTTCAAAACTATTACAGAACAAATATAAATAGGTCAAATGAATGAATTTATTTTATTTTGGTGCTAGCATAATATTACTTAAACTACGCCTTAGCCTGCAATCATAATGCATCTCATACAGTTGCTGAAATCAAAAGGAGTTTTAGGTGCACAGAAAAATGCAAGATTTGTCATAATAGACAAACACAGAATAATGGCACATTCTTAAAAAGGGGGGGGAGTAAAGGTCCCCTGTGCAAGCACCGGGTCATTCCTGACCCATGGGGTGACGTCACATCCCGACGTTTACTAGGCAGACTTTGTTTTCCAGGGTGGTTTGCCAGTGCCTTCCCCAGTCATCTTCCCTTTACCCCCAGCAAGCTGGGTACTCATTTTACTGACCTCGCAAGGATGGAAGGCTGAGTCAACCTTGAGCTGGCAACCTGAAACCGACTTCTGTCAGACTCAAACTCAGGTTGTGAGCAGAGCTTGGACTGCAGTACTGCAGCTTACCACTCTGCGCCCCAGGGCTCTTACATTCTTAAAAGCCATCACTTAATTTAAATGAAATTTTACCTGACTCTTGAAGCACAGTAAGTCGATGAGTCAAGCATCAGCAGAAGGAAGGCTCATAGCAGAAGACGTGCTCTGCATGTAGATGGTCCCAGGTTCAATATCTAACAAGACTGTTATGAGATCTTAGGAGGCAGATATGGCGAAAGAACTTTCTGTGTCTGGACCCAGTCAGAGTAGGCAGCACTAAATAAGATGGATCAATGGCCTTAGTTGATATAAGCTGTATGTTCAGAAACAAACCTTTTTGCACAAGATTAATTAATCCAAAAATGTAATTATTTTAAAAAATGTTTTTTTAATTTGCTCTATGGATGGAAAGAAGATTTAAAAGGAATGTCTTAACCCTACCGTTGCTCTTTAAACGGTATGAATGCATGACTAGTTGTGCCAAAATATAGATTCAGAATGCACATTCAAATATGCATCTGAATACAGTTCAGTGTACCAAGATGGCATCAGCAGCCAGATACATATGCATTCCAGTGTACAGTTGAATATATGGCACATTTATCTTTGTGATTCCTTATTCAGCTTGCATTTCTATTCATATTGTGCCTATTCAGAAGATATAGTTAGTTGCTAGAGTTGAAGGGGAACAACAATCTCCTTCCTTTATAATTTTGTATTTTTACTAGCAACCTCCTTTTTGGGTACATGAGGAAATATTTAAAAAACAGGTATAACTATCTCTGAGGAAAAGATTAAGCAGTCATTAATGGTGGGAGGCAGATGTTCAGTCTTTTTTAAAGCAGCAAAAAAATGTAAAGTTTTAAATGAAAGACGAATTGAAACTTGTTTATTCTTACGAGACTCACGAAATCCTTGGAGTCTCTTAGTGCAGTGCACTAAGTTTTAGAATAGCCTGTCAGAGGAAATTGGAAGCTTAGGCTCAAAAGTGCTTTCTTAGCTTTAGGGTTCAGATGCCATTTTCCAGTATGGATTCCTGCAGCAAGTATACTCTCTTCGGTTTGCAAAATGCTTCCGCTCTGAGGGCGCTGCCAGGATGGATCGAGGGGATCAAGCATTGATGGAAGCTGTTTGTTAGCAAGCTCCCAGAAGAACAAGAGTACACGGTTAGAATGTTAATATCCTAGGTCATAGACAAGCATTGAAAGCCTTAACTCCTAAGTACTTGGACAGATTTCTAAGCCCAATAACCTTACTATGTTACAAGCCATATGATTCTCTGCAGTGTTTGTATCTCTGAGCATTTCTTGGTATGTCAGACAGAACTTCAGCACTCTTTACACAAAAACAGCTACAAAGTAAACGGTGGAAAGAATCAAATGCTTGAACAAAATCAAGTTGTGTCCATGCATACAACAGGTCTGTTTATTAGGAAAACCATGACAATTACAGTTTTGGCTAACAAAAACAGCCTAGAAATCCACTATGCAGCTATGAGACTACTTTATGGTATTGATTTCCCACTTTAAATCCAAAGTGTGCTGTATGCTGTAACATTTAATAAGGAACATAGGAAACCAGATATGAAACTTGGCAGTTAAGAATGCTTGAGTCACTGAGGATGCAGAATTTTCCTTGTGAATTACCAGTATATTCAGTCACTTGGAAAATTAGGTTTCCTGGAGGTTAGTGGCACATGATAAAAATAGGAAACTAATACATTACACAAATATTTTGTAACAAAATTAGGCTAATGTCATGACTTGGCTGGCAGATCAATCCACTACTATTGAATGGTGATAATTTTATAATTAAATTACATGCATACCTCTAAAATATTGATTGAAACAGAGAAGAAATTTTTTATTTTTTTTGTAAAGAAAGCAGAGTACTGTTCTTTGGAAGTTGATAATGGAACAATAATGTGGTCCAGCCAACTGTTGGTTGTCAAGAGGAAGAAAAGATTAAATGCTTTTTTTAAAAGCCTGGACAAAATGAAAAGGCTGGTGAAAAAGACTACAGTCCCTACTGTAAGGAGCCCAAGATTCCTGAGCTCTTGCCCAAGTAATTGCAAGCCCCCTGGCTCATCTTAAGTCAGAACAAGGCAGATAAAGTGCTTGGATACAATGCTACATGTATAAAAAGCAAAACATTTATCTTGCAGTCTTTCTATACAGAACATAAAACAGTGTCAAGGTTTGGTCTGTTCCTATATGAGCAAATGAAATGTAGCATGTGAAATGGTTGGTTTTCCCCTTTCTGTTCAGTTGCTAATAAAAATCACAATAGCATCCCACATAGATAGAGCCTCTGAATACTTGTATAGTTAACAGCAGAAGAATCTTACTGCAGAAAAGGGGACAAAGAAAAGGGAGAGAAGCAATGGCAGCATCACCATTTTGCCCCCCCTTGTGCCCCTCAACCATGCTGAGGAAAGAAAAATAAGAAGGTTCACAGTAATACCAAATCTATGGGCTCAGCTACACAATCCATTTTTTTCTGTTTTTATTTCAAATTACTTGTTGTTGTTTTTTTGTTTGTTTTTACAAATGCAGCCTCTGGGATTGTTTGATCGAGAAGAATGATGAAGGGAGAAAGGGAAAGCACCACCCTTTCCTTCCCTGCCATTTTCTTGTGGAGGAAAAGCCACCCCCTCAGCTGCTTTTATTCCTACTGGGAAAACCTTACTGTATTCCCCCCCACCCCCAGTCTGGTTAATAAACAGTTCAGAGGTGGCTTTTTCAGCAAGAAAATGACGTGGAAGGAAAAGGTTGGTTTTTCTTCACTCCCCACAACTTTCAGCTCATTGATCAAACTGCATGTGAAAAAATGGAAGCTGCATGTGAAAAAATGTAATTTAAAATAAAATGGTGAAATGCAGTTGAGCCACATATTACTCCATGTATACCCTCAAACTCCCCCCCCCCACTGGCTAAGGCTGGAAAGACATGGTTTGGGTTACCAGACTGGCAGTTCGCCACTGGGCTGAAGGAGAGGTGGGCAGCCTTCCTTCTCTTCAGAGCATCTAACAGCCTTTCCACATGTGGCTGCTACTTCTGCTGCTATTTCAAGGAGCTGGGTGCTTCTCAAGGGTAATTATGAATTTTTAACCAATGATGAGGGTGTATTAACAGTGTTTACCCTTGCCTTATCAATATTACCAAAGGGCAAAGAGTTCGGGACATTGAAGGAAACTATGTCTGAGCTCATAGTGCTGAAATTTCTTTACACACGCTCACCAACCACATCACTTTTAGACCAGTTAAGAATAAGTGAATAGTATTAATATGGGGGGGGGAATAAATCTGGTGTGGAAGCCCCTGTTGATAATAATAATAATACTAAACATTTATATAGCACTTTAAGCACTCACAGCACTTCACTTATTTTATCTTGGTTTTAGTTTTTACAACAGCCCTGCAGAGTAGGCAACAGTTACTGTCCTTATATTGCAGATTGGGAGGGGGGCACAAATTGTCTTACCTAGGATGAGAATTCATCACAGAGTGATATTTTACCCATGGATCTCTTGGATCCCAGTTAACTGTTTTAGCCACTGTGTAGTTCCAAAGAAAACAATTAGTGGTTTGTAACCCTGGAATGAATGAACTAGATTTATTTCATAAATTTTAGTGGCTGGCGAATGACTTCGTATGTTATACCCATTAAGCAGGGTTAGAGCTGCTGGAATTGCAGAAAACATTCTGTAGTTAACATTTGCAAGGTGGGGAGGACATTAGATGGCAGTCATGTCAGGAACTTTCCTTTAACTCTCAACAACATTGACAAATCAATTTTAGTTTTTTAATATTGTTTTCTAGGGGGGGGTGTTTTAAAAATAAAAAAATAGAGTTTTGCCAGTAAAAGACCCAGTAATCCAGATTTTAAACAATAAATTATTTGGGGATATTGTATAATAAAAATAAGTGAAATATCCAACTACAGACCAATGAATGAAGAAGGAAACCTCAATAGGTGCTAAACAAAGTAGTTCTGTTTACTGAGTTTTTAAAATTATCTTGCCTGCCACATCACTCTGAATATTACATATTATCTATCAGTAGTAAACTAATAACAATTCAAAACAATATGTTATAAAATTAAAATCCTTAGATAATATATATAGCAAGTGACCTGTTTAAACGTTTTGTAAAAGGTTGCCTAATGAAACCCCATTTAAGCATAGATTATAAATCTACTTCTATTTTTTAAATTAAATAATTAAAATTTATTGGATAATAGCAATAACAATAAACAATAACAGCAACTGAAAGAAGCAGGAAAAAAAGAAAGACAATCTTCATTATTTAAAATACAGTATATCTACATATACGATAACAACAGGATTCCTATGTTAAAGCTTATTTCTTTGTCTATAAATCTACTTCTAAATAGGGCTGTTGATTTGGTAAAAACCAAACTGAAAAAATATTGAAAAATGCAAATTCGGTAAAATTTGAGTTTGGGTTTACTAAGTCCACAAAATCCGGGAGGTTGGCAAAGCCAAATTTGCCATTCCTGAAAAAGCCGGATAAAAATCCGGCTTTTTCGGGAATGTCTTTCTGCAGATCCAGGGTGGAGGAGGGATTTTTGCAGGTAGAGGTCCCAAATGTTTCGCACCGTTTAAAGCCCGGCTTCTCCATTGAGATACATTGCAAAGATCACACTAAAGCATCTGAACACAGCCACTTTGCCAATGCTTTTCAATGGAGGAGGATAGAGGCAACCCCTTCTAGACCCTATAACTCCGGACTCCCTGACCCAATCTTTACCAAACTTGAGGGTTCTTGCAAGGAGAGTCCCTTCCAGCTGCCCTGAAAACTTGGGACCTCTACCTGCAAAAATGCCCCTCAGGAGCCACAGAAATCCGCGAAAAGCCCCATAGGATTTAAATGGCAGATTTTTTCAAGAAACCCGAATTTAAAGCCGAATTCCTACCTTTATCGGTATAGGAAATTCAGCATTCGGGTTTTCCTGGAAAAAAATGGCCAGTAAATCCAAACTCGAATGCTACCGAATTTTGAGGACATTGTGGCATTTAGGGAATAGGGAAGCCATTTAGCTTACCGTATATACTCGCGTATAAGCCGAGTTTTTCAGCCCAAAAAAAGGGCTGAAAAAGCCGGCCTCGGCTTATACACGGGTCAATATGGTACAGGGGGGAGGGAGGGAGGAGGGAGTGGGGAACTTACCGCCGCCGCCGCTGGGTCCGCGTCGTTTCCTGCCGCCGGGAGCGGCCTCCTACAGCTGCAGGGAGGCTGCCCCGCCCCCCGCCTGGCCGCGCTGCCGCTTCCTGGGGCCTGGGGCGGCCTCCTGCGGCTGCAGGGAGGCTGCCCCGGCCCCCGCCCGGCCGCGCCGCCGCTTCCTGAGGCCTGGGGCAGCCTCCTGCGGCTGCAGGGAGGCTGCCCCGGCCCCCGCCCGGCCGCGCCGCCGCTTCCTGGGGCGGCCTCCTGCGGCTGCAGGGAGACTGCCCCGGCCCCCGCCCGGCCGCGTCGTTGCTTCCTGGGGCCGGGAGCGGCCTGGGGCGGCCTCCTGCAACTGCAGGGAGGCTGCCCCAGCCCCTGCCGGGTGCACCTCCGCCGCCACCAGGGCCGCGCCGCTTGCTCCTGGGAGCCCGGTCAGGTAAGTCTGCGGGGGGGGGGGGGGGTTATAAGCCGACCCTCGGCTTATACGCGGGTGCCTAATTTTTCCCCATTTTTGGGGAGAAATTAGGCACCTCGGCTTATACGCGGGTCGGCTTATACACGGGTATATACGGTAACACAATGCTGGAAGTCCTTTCTCTCAAACTCTACACCTGAAGGTTTTGCTAGTACCATAGACAGTGCTTCAAAGTTATTAGAGTATTGTTTTTACAGAATGTTCATTCAATGTGTAAAGTGCTTCACAATTGTTATTGCATTTTCCTTGCAAAAATCCTCTGAGATAGGTTAAGCTGAGAGGGAATGATTTGCTCAAGGCTACACAGTGAGAATTATGACTACACAAAGATTCAAACCACACATCTTTTACACAAAAGACAGTTAACATTTCCTAACGTTTCCCAGTCTATAATATATCATAATGACTTGAATTACTTACAGTTTGGGCTCTAGTAGAAATACTGAACCATCCAATTTTGGCATAAGAGAGCATGGCCCTGAAAGAGAGGGATTGGTAAAACAAAGCTTCAGGCCATCTTTGTTCAGATAAGCAGGGAAATGCTTGACTGCAAGATAGTTTGAATTAAAACCGCCAAATGTTTGAGGGCAATAACTCACATTTGAAAACAACTGCAATAACAACAGAATATTCTTACTTTACATGCTGTGAAAATCATCATAATAAATTTTAAATTGAAAAGAGTATTCTTAAAATCATGTGAATACAGGCTTGTATCCCATGGATGATTTCAGTGGTTGAATGGGGGGGGATTTTTGCTAATTCCCCCCTGCTAGAGATCTTCAGCTCCCCTCCATGCTGTTCCTAGGGATCCCCTTTACCCCAGGAGCAGTTTTTTGGGGAGTGTTTTGGGCTACAGTGGGAGGGGGAGGCAGGAGAGTCATACTGTGTTGATGGAAAGCCCTTCCATCCACAGAAACCTCTGGTGGATCCAAGTTATCGTATGTATACATTGCATTTATTTGTATGCCACCATATATTTTTAAAAGATTGGATCTGAAAGTACATGACACAATAGCCTTGCTATAGCAAAATCCTTGTGCCTCATACCTGGATGGCAAATCTGCTTGGAATCACACATATACTGCCTCCTTGAGCTCTAAGAAAAAGGAAGGTGGGATATAAATAAATAGTGGTCATGCAGCACTATCCTAAACAGAATTATACCCCTTTCACTCTGTTAATGATGGTACTGTAAATCTTTTACATCCTCACTCATTATTCTGTATAATGTATATGCTCAATTCCTAAATTATTTCTAGGTATAATGTTGCTCAGTGCATAAATATACTGGATTACAGTGCAATCCTAAACAGAGTTACTCCCCTTGATGTCAATGGGTTTAGAAGGATGTATCTCCACTTAGAATTGCACTGATAATAACCTAAGTTTCATATTTTACAGTAGTGTCTGAACTTGCCAGTTTCTGTGTAGATATGTCAAAGCATTTAGCAAGTATAAATAAAACTGCACTTTCTATAAAGAAACAGAAAAATAATTGTTGGTCCAAAATTTGCTTCCACTTCCCACAAAAGGCCAAAGGCTTCCCTTACAGGCAAATAAAGGCCAAGCTCTGACTTCAACCTTTGGGAGATACACGTGTGTGTTTTGCACATGTCTACTGACACAAAGGTGAAACCCTTTACAGTGTGGTTAGTTTACAGTGTCTCTTGGCTCTCGGCTAGATTCAGTTAGCAAGAACCCATATGGGACTAGGGGGAAGGAGGAGGAGAGAATCCAAGTGTGGCCGGTTACCAGAATCTGGAAGTGGCAGTAGCTGAAAGATGTCAGGCTGTGAGCTGACACTCAATGGAAGTGCTCTCAAAAGTTCCAGCAACTTTAAAAAGGAGCAGCATCCTGTTCATCCTTTGGTTATTAAGTGTCATTCACACATTCACCTTTCATCTTGGTTAGTGTTCCACATGTGTCACTTTTCTGTAGATCTTTCTGATATAGTTATTTAAACATTTTTGTTCTCCCCTTTTTTTGTTTCTTCTCTCAATCCATCTTGTTCACACTTCCTGTCTGTCAGGACATCTTAACTTTCCTAAAGGCCAAGGAACAGGCAGCAATGTATGGATACTGTAAATATGCTATGATGGTCAAGCAGGACTCTGGGGTTCGCTAAAAAAATAAAAATCACACACTGGGAAAGCATTTATATAAACAGTGTTACAAAATGGGAATAAGCAAATCCACAGAACTGGATGAACATCTAAGTGATGGACCCAGTTACATTTTATGCTGTTTTTAGGTCCATACGCCTTGGCTGCCCTGGGTACTGTCAGGCATATGTATTAAATTCCTCAGGTCCATGGGGGCCCAATTTGGATTGAGCCTCCCACTCCCACTCCTGGCCTGAATTGGCCCTGGTGAACCATTCTTTTTTCCGCTGGGGAAACTTGCATGTAGCCCATTGACATACATAAGTTGCTACAATGGGACAAACTGATTCTCTGAGGCAGTACAAGTAGGGGAAATCCTTTCCTTTCCTTCTTTGTTCCTATGACCCATAGGTCCTGAGCAGTTATTTCTTAGAGGAAAATATGATGCAGAGATATTTGGCCACGGCCAGTGTTATATTTGGATCTCTATCCATCAGCAAAAAGGGGGCTATTTTGTCTCTTGTTATGGGGGCAGGAATTCTGGCCAATATGGGGGTGATCCAATTATCTCGGTGGTGTTTAAAGATGGAGCATTCCATCATCTTATGAGATAATGTGTCAATTTTCTTTGAATAGCATGAGCAAAGTCTGTCAGAGTATGGTAGATTTCCATATCTTCCATTTAATACTGCTGAGGGTGCAGCATTTTAACGGATGAGCATAAAGGCTCTTTGGAAGGGACTGTCAGGTTGTAAAAGTATAGTAGGGAAAATGACAAATGGAAAAGGTGTAATCCCCCTTTTCATGCATGCTGTGGTCTAAATCCAAATCAACCTGGTTTGATAGGATCTTGTGCAGACCCAGGAAACAGTGTATAATGTAGTTAATCTATAAGGCTCACAAAGGGAGTGAGAGGCAGGACACGTGTTTTCTGGTCAGCTTTATGGATCTTTATCTTAAATCCTTGCAAAAGCTATTGCAAAGGGCTGTGTGGGTTCCAAAAGCTATAACAGGATTTAAAAGGGTCCACTAATTGGTTCTACTCCTCCTACCACTTCCTTGAAAACTCACTAAAGGGTTTCATGGCTTTCAAAGTTTACAAATTTATTCACTCTCATTAATTATTGTTAGACTCCCATTGGGTTGACACTTCAGTTTTGGAAGTTTGTTATGTTAATGCAAAAGTTAAATTCCTCCTTCATCTTCCTTACAAATTTCTATTTTTGCAAAGGAGGGCAATTTGTACCGGCCCTTATGATCCTATATAGAGCAATCATGCATTTGATTGTTAGATATGTTGCTCCAGTTTGGTACACTGGGCATATAGAACATATTGATAGTCTTCAAGTTAATTTTTTTAGAAACTTGCTGGGTATTCTGTTATGTCTCCTCCTCCACTCTACGGTTAGAACTGGGGCTCCCAAACCTATCATCTATTATATATCAATCTATCATTAAATTTCGGTACTCCCTTTTTGAGCCATCAGCAGCTCCTGATATGTTTCAGTTGTTAATCTCAGATATCTCTGTGTCTACCTGGACTAGTAGGTTAGACAAAAGATTTCCCCTTACAATAGAGTGTTTGAAAGCTGCAAGGAACAGTATTCAGAAAGCAAGCTGTAAACAATTACAAAATGAGATTTTAAATTAGGATTGGTCCTTAATGTTTAAGGATGCAAATCGTAAATGTTCACCTAGCTTCTTCCAGATACACTTTAACAGAACTTTTTCCTTGCCAGACTATTTCTGCTGGTTAGAAATCCATACATTTAGATGAGCTTTCTTATCAGCAAGGTGAAATGTCTTGGATTCAGCCAAGATGCAAGGGAGATACAATAAAATTATTGCAGAAGAACACAAATGCCCATTTTGTCTGGATCAAGTAGACTCCCTAGCTCACTTTGTTTTCGTATGTTTACAAAATAATACTAGACAAAATAAATATATTACTCTCTGGATAAAACAGCGAATGATACTTTTTGAGAAGCGGATACTGCATTATCTGCTGTCAAGTAGATGAATAGCGTGAGATACATGGCAACTTTTCTCTCAACAGTGTCAAGAAAAAAATAATTTTCATCTTCTTTAAAAAACATGTAATGGTAGATTAATAGCCGATGGCTATTAAATTTAGGGCAAGGAAGAGGTTTTGGTAGTTTTATGTATTGGAAAATTTCAAATAATCAGCATTGATACTCATAGAAATGATTGGAAGTTCTGGCACATAAAGATTATGGGAATAAAGAATGATAAGAATTTACAACCATTAAGAAGGCCAAAACAAATATGGATGAATATTTATTTTAATGTAAATTTATCCCACCCTTACTCCAAGAAACTCAGGATGGCATAATGGTTCATCCCTTCTTTCATTTAGAACCCAGGTATCACCAATCAGGTCAACAGTCTAAATACCACATTGGTTCTAGAAGAAATAATTTGATATATCTATTTTAAAAATCTGGCCACTGCAGAATTTTTACAAATTTAATAAAAAGATTCAGTTATGTATTCATTAAGATTTCCGAAGTAGCAATCAAGAACAGCATCCTTTTTCTCAGCATTTTAGTGGCACAGATTCTACTTCTATATAAAAGGAAGAAAGTCTCCTATATTTTATGTTCTACTAATTGGTTAAAAATGTAATGCATATCAGTTTTAATTTAATTGGTTTTAGTACTTCATTTAACTTATTAAACAGAAGCAAGAACACATAATGAACAGCAGAAGACTTGGCCTAGCATCTGCCTGTATTCTCTTCTCAATTAATCAATTATCGTCCAATGGTGTGTAATAACACATTAAGGAAGTTATTGGATATCACAGCTTGACTGTCCCAAGAGGCTCATGAATAAACCAATGTAACACACCTGTTATGTACTGAGCTTAGATTTGTAAATTGTTTTCAGTTTTCTCTCTCTTTCCCCCTTTGTTAAATGAAGATGAAAAACAGGAACTTCAGGTAATTTACCTGTAGTAGTTAAGGACATGGAGGCAAAGTGTCTCTACCGGCATTCAAAATAAATCTTCTTTTTTGGTTGTGAATATTTCAGATCCATGGAATTACACCCTACTGAGGCCCCTCCTTTAGCCAAACCCTTCACCCCTCAGGCTCTATCCCCAGATCTCCAGGAAGTTCCCAATCCAGACCTGGCAACCCTAAAAGTTTAGCTTAATTTGTATGTGGACATTGAAATGGCAGATAAAGAAGAGACTGTGAAACTGTTTTTGTACTTAATTGGAGAAAAAGGCAGAAACTTAAGTGTGACGCTATGAAAAAATTCCCCAAGAATAGTGTTCATCTTCCTACAATGCTGGGCTATTTTGATGCCCACTGCAACCCCAGAAAGAATGAAGTACAATATATTACCAGGTCTCAAGCAATGCGAAAAGGCATTGAAGAGTATTGCTCAAATCTGAAAATGCTAGCAGCCAGATGCAACTTTGGAGATGTTAAAGCCTCACTGATAACAGACAAGATAGTCTGTGCAATACAGGACACATGAGTGTGAGAGAGATTGCTTGAGGGAAGCTGATTTGTCTTTAGAGGCAAGGGATGGACAATAGAAATACATAAAGAAATACAATACATAAAGCCCAACAGTAAGAAATGGAGGAATCAAACTCAAGCACACCAGTGAACACCATAGAGTAGTATAAATTCCGTGGAGGAAAATGCCTGCGGATAAAAGAGAGATGACCAGTTTATGGGAGGAAATGCCACAACTGTGACAAATTGAACCACTTTGCATCCAAACAGAACAAGCCCAAATCTAGAGTGCATATGCTGAATATGGAGAATGACAATGACTGTGAAGGCATGTTCGGGTAGCAGATCAAGTAATAAATGCAGTACAGAAAAACTTAGCAAGGCACCAGAAAACTTGTATGCAGCCACGGTAATGGGGAATAAAACAATATGATTCCAGCTAGATTATGGTGCCACCAGCAACATTATCCCTGGGCATCTAGTGAATCCTAGTATTCCACTGGAAGAGACCCACCAGATATTAACAATGTATGATCACACTATGTTGAAACCAGTGGGGATATGTAAACTCAAAATTACTAATCCAAGAAGAGGCAAGATGTGTTCAGGGGAGATGGACAAATGAGGATGTTTATAAAATGGACAGCAACATGAAGCCCATTCAGTTACCAAAGAGGAAAATACTAGTGGCTCTGGTACAGCTTCTGAAGGATGAACTGCAAAGTTTACAGAGGCAGGGAATAGAGAAAAGCACAGATTGGATAAGCAGTATGGTGGTGACAAGGAAGCTGTAGGGTAAATTAAGGATAGGAATTAGGACAATTCCTGATGATGTGCTCATAGTGGGAGGAGTGGACAACCTACAGCAGGCAAGACAGGATCATGACTGCAAACTAATAGCATTTTAATAGATGCAGAGAAAAGAATATAAAATTGAATTGGGACAAACTCAAACTGAGGTTCACTGAAGTTGTACATTAGACCTTTATTGACCTCAAAAGGGCTGAAAGTAGACCAAGTAGTCAGTCAGTCATGTTTATTGTGCATGGCCACAGGCCTTTAAAATCAAGACAATATTGCAAAAGTAGACCCAGTATGTCAAGACCTCAAGATCTGGGGATGACCAATTACCTAGCTAAATTTTGTATGTACCTCTCCAAAAACTGTGAGCATCTGAGACTGCTGACACATTGTGATGTAATATGGGAGTGGTCCAAGAAACATGCAGAGGATGTCCAAGTGGTCAAGGAGATGACCATAGCCTCTACTTTGAAGCATTACAACCCAAAAGAATCATGTGCATGATTCATCAGAAACAGGTCTAGAAACTTCCATGTTATAAGGAGTTCAGTCAGTTGCATTTCTAAGCAGAGCCTTATTGGAAACAGAAAAGGGCTGTGCCCAAACTGAAAAAGTGCTACTCGTCATTCTTTTTGGAATGGAAAAATTTCATCACTATACATATGGTTGCAAGGTTGATGTACAGACTGGCTATAAACCTCTGGAAAATAGATGGAAAAAATCATTAGTGCACCAAAATGGCTACAGCACATGATGAGGCACCTACAGAAGTATGACATATGGATTAATGACTGCCCAGGTACAGACCTAGTGCTAGCAAAAGGATCAGCAGAAGTGGAGGAAAGGCAGGCAACTGAAGAAGTAACATACTCCAGAGATTAAAAGGCTGGCCAGAAACAAAAGACTATGTACCTAAAGAGATAATACCATTCTTTCAGATACGAGATTAGCTTTATGTACAGAATGGCACCATCTTCTGGGGACAAAGGGCAGTGATACTGGAAGCTCTTAAGACAACAACAATAACAACAACAATAATAATTTATTAATACGGTCACTGACCAGCAAAAACAAACAGCTCTTAAGACAGAAATCTTGCACAAAGTATACTCATCATGTATGGGAATTGAAATATGTCTGTGAAAGGATGGGGTAGCCATTTATTGGCCAGGAATGAATGAGCAGTTAAAGACATTCATACAGAAATGTGATGTGTGCAGGTCTTGTGAAGACAGCCAACCCAAAGAAACAGCATGAATTAGTACAGCATGAAATTCCAGAGAGATCCTGGACAAAAGTAGGCATGGCTTGTTTAGCTGGGCAGACAATTAACATTGTGGATTATGTTTCCGGTTTTGGGGAAATGGACTATTTACCAGATATTTCAGCCATAACAGTCATATGCAAAATAAAAAGCATACTTTGCAAACTATAGGATACCAGACACAGTCTGCTCTGATAATTCAGCCCAGTTTGTTGGAAGGGAATTCCAGAAATTCAGCTTGAAGTGGGATTTGATCACATGACATCATCACCTGGATATTCTCAAAGTAATGGTAACGCAGAATCAGCAGTAAAAAGCAAAGAAACTCTTTAAGAAAAGAAAAAGCTGCAACGGCAGATCCCGTATTAACCACTACTAGATCATCAGAATACTCCACCTCAAGGCTTAATCTCAAGTCTACCCAATGGTTAATGGATAGAAGAAATAAGACCCTTTTACTCACAGGTGGGAGATTACTATAGTCAGGGTTCACTGGGACATCCCTCGGTGAATTTAGGAGACAGTAACTACAAAGACGTCAGTCAGCCAGAGATCCTCCTGACTTGCAGCCTGGAAACACAGTGACATTGCAACCCCTAACAAAACAAGATTTCTATCTGGTACAAAGCAATGGTAATACAGCTAGTAAACCAACTGTCATATCAGGTGCTACTATTTAGTGGCCAAGTACTGAAAAGGAAAGAAGATAGCTGAAGAAAGCAATAGAGGCAGTAGATGATGTAATGAGAGGCAAACCAGCAAACAAGTGAGAGAGCAGCAAGAAGGAATAGGACTGGAGTCTTTGCCACATGTGGTCAGAGATGGAGAAACTCTGGAGAACAGTCCAGTACAGAAGAGCGGAGAACAAGAAACCGCACCAGGGATGTGCCTTGGGAATGAGAGGAAACGAATACAGGAGGAAGCTGACAGAGGTCACTTAGGAACACACTCAAAGTGGACATATTATTGAGAGATGTAACTCTTCGAAGATTATGTATAAAACTGAATTTAACTTTTTGTTCTTTTTAAAAGAAAAGGAATGTAGCAATATGGAAAAGGCTCATTATGCTTTAGTTCGTGGGAAGACAAGAGTAATTCCCACTGGGAAAAAACACATGGTTGCTTTAGCCTCCTTTATTCCCTGTTTCAGCCAGTATTTAGCCAGTATCGAACGCAGTTCGGCGAAAACGTTTGACCCTGGCTGAACCCTGGCTGAAACAGGGAATAAAGGAGGCTAAAGCGACGGTGCGTTTTCGCCCACTGCCTGTTTCTCCTCAGTTGGCCCTGGACAAAGTGAGAGAAGGCCCAGGTTGAGGGAGCTCTGTAGTAAGTTATTAATATGATGTTGTATGTTGTTAATAGATAAATCACAGTGGGTAGCCGTGTTAGTCTGTTTGCAGTAGTCAAAAAGGTCAAGAGTCCAGTAGCACCTTAAAGACTAACAAAAATATTTTCTGGTAGGATATGAGCTTTCGTGAGCCACAGCTCACTTCTTCAGATACAAGTGAGCTGTGGCTCACGAAAGCTCATACCTTACCAGAAAATATTTTTGTTAGTCTTTAAGGTGCTACTGGACTCTTGCCCTTTTTAATAGATAAAGACTTTTTTATGGAGACAGAAAAAAAACCCTCTGAAACAAAGTCTAAAGGGAACTTCTGAATAGCAGTAGTGTGGTTCAGGGAAGCCAAGGGCAGACTAAACTGTGCACACAATGCTCTTTTGGTTGTTCTTCACTCTGTCTACAAATGAGAGAAACAGACAAGCAGGGAACCATTGTTAAATAACATCCAGGCGCTATTTACTTAGCTTGGTTCAGATCAAATCAAACTCTGGAACTTATTCCTGTGCAGTGGCTTTGAGTGTTTGCATAGCAACTAGGCAGTGTTTTGTTGATGTGATTTTTTTAATGCTAGAAAGAACAAAATTTACTATGTAATAACATAAAGGCTTTGCACTCAAGAATATGTTCAGCAGTGGTTTATTATTAATGCATAACAAATGAAACCAAGAAGGTACTTTTATTCTATATTATGGAGGTCTACCGGATTCTAAACTGGTGATCCAGAAGAATAAGAAGCTAGAAATTGCTCTATGTTGCTGGCCTTTGAGGGCTGCAAGAAGCTGTTTGACAGATCAGGGTGCCTCTAAGAAGGAAAAACACTGCTTATTTCCCCCCCTCTTATGTAAAAAGCTTTGTATTACTGGATAAAACTGGGCAATGCTGAAGAAAAAAATTCAGATAAAATATCAAATGAGATGAATGTAGATTTAGCTGCTTGTTCAGGCAGTGTGAGTCAATGTTTCAGTCATATTTCTGAGATGGTTGAATATATTCTGTATGAAATGGCCCTCTGCACACAGGAATGGAAGCCAATCAATGACACAGCTGCTGAGCCCTTAATGGATGTGCAGAAGAGGGAATGTTGTTTGGTGTAGCTTTTTTCATTGCAGAAATTCTAAGATTTGACTAGTGTACATATAAAAAAAAACCTTTCTACACAACAATTAAAGCTTCAGAAACTATAGTCTCCAAATCAGTCTGTTCAACAGCCAGAAAGAAACCTATACTCCATCCTGAAAAAGCAGCCAGCTTTGTTATTGCTGTCCTTGGTTTTGTTACCCTCCACCCCCTCAAAAAAAGCTTGTTGCAACAATTTTAAAAAGCACACACAGAGAAGCAGAATTTTTTCCATAACTGATCTGAACAGAAATCTCATGCTGTCCTTCCTAGCCTTTTTTCTACTTGTCCTTCATTGGAGAACCTTTTATTCTTTCAGGGGTTTTTTTTAAACTGGAAAGCTTGGCAAACATCTCATCCATACTGCTGAAATTGGTATGAAGCATCTTAGGATTCTGAGGCCCAGATCTGCTAGACTTGGGACAGGGCTGGAGTCTTCATGAAGGATGTTGAAAATGTATACTACAATTTTATGTCCAGGTAGGCACACAGCTGCACAGAGGTAGAGCAAGCTGCAGCTTCCCAAATTACAGTGACAAAAGATTTATCCTAGACTAGCAGTATAGTCCTAGCAGAGTATTCCAGCATAAACCCATTGGGTTCAGTGGATTTAAATCAGAGTGTCTCTGCATAGGATTAGAAAAGAGTGGGAGTCCAGTAGCACCTTAAAGACAAACAAAATTTCTGGCAAAGTATGAGCTTTTGTGAGCCACAGCTCATCTGAGCTGTGGCTCACAAACGTTCATACCCTGCCAGAAATTTTGTTAGTCTTTAAGGTGCTACTGGACTCCCACTCTTTTGTACTGCTAGTCACAGACTAAAATGGCTACCCATTGTGATCTATCTGCATAGGATTGTAATTCTTAATTTAGAGCTAATTAGTAGAGGATACTGTAGTTCTATGGAGGGATTGGACCTGATGGATATTGAAACCCCTGGGTGATTATCAGTAAGTAACTGTGAAAGCAATCTAAGCTGGTCTACTCAGAAGCGAATCCCATTCAATAAGGCTTACTTCCACGAAAATGTTCTTAAGACTGCAGCATATTTCTTAGCCTCAGTTCCCCATATGTCAAGTGGTAGTAATAATAAAATAATAGGGACTCACAGAATCATATTAAGGATAAATGAAATAATATTATGAGGACTCACAGGATATAAAGGTGATGAATGGGATAATAGCATACACTGAAAAGAGCTATAGAAATTATGAATATCTGATTAAATATCCAAATAATTCTGAGAATGTGACTTGGGCCAATGGAGCATTTCCACAAACTGAAGGATTTCCACCCATGGAGGGTATCTACAGGATTTCGGGGCATTTTGAGTTGCAGTGGAAGGGAGAGGAAAGAAAATAATTCCCTGAAGGAAGAATTCCTTCCATCAGCAGAAGCACTCCAGTGGATTTAAGCCTAAGTATGGTATCATAGGTCTGAATCGATATATCTAATTCTTAATGTGGCATCATCTATACATAAGCCCAGAGACTAGGGTCATGAACTGACAAAATAAATCTTGCTACAAACCTTAGAAAATCCCTCAGTTTGCAGAAAAATCTGAAATCTGTCTGTCTGTCTGTCTATCTATCTACACATAGGTTTTTTTATGATACATGGATCACCTGTTGCTTTAAGAGACAGATGCCCTCAGTGGCCATTGCTAGGCACCTCCACAACTGTACTGCCAGCCCTGGTTTTTGACAGTAAATGGCAGGAAGAGAGGGGCAAGACAATTTACAAAGTTTTCCCAGGTAGAGAATGCCAGTGGGAGGGAAGGAGGGAACGAAGCACAAAAGGGGAGAGGCTATGGGCACTTTCAGGAAAAGGAAAGAGGAAATAGTGGGGGTTCCCTGCTTGTAGATGTCTATTTGCCATCTGCCGTTGCTTTCCCTTGGCCCTTTCCTCTCTTTCTCCGTTGGGAATTTAGACTATGGCCATTTCTGCACTAATTATTTGTAATGTTTAATGAAACATTTTATCTTTTTGTGTTCGCGCTATTTCCCATCCATTGCTATCAGATACAGTTTCCAAATGTTTTATCGCTGTGTTTTGTGCAACCACTTATATGCGATGTATTTCTTTTCTCCATTTCAAAGAAGACTTCCCCTGAGGTGCGGACATACTGGAGACGCTATTTCCGTCTCCGCCCACTGTGCAGCCCCTCTCCCTCCCCTCTCCTCCCAGCAGCCATTTCCCAGCATCAATTTTTTTTAAAATGCATTGGTACTAATGAAACAATGTAGGAGCATTTGAATAAGCCTCCATGTTGCCTTTTGCAGGGCAGGCTGTCAGCTCCTGCCAGAGGAGGAGTGTGGGAGGTGGGCACCAAAGCCCTGGAGAACCCATCCGAGCCCTGGCTGGGCTTGGGGCATTGAGCGAGTGAGCGGATGCCCTCTGAGGCAGAGACATTTGCAAGAGGGTGGACAGGGGAAAGTTTCAAATGGTGTGTGTCATGAATCACCTGTCTGGCTTTCGATCGCTTGTGTGTGTGGGGGGGGGAGAAAAAAAGAGGTGGTGAGGGGAACAAGTACCTCTTCTTCTCAGCACCCCCCCGCACCCTCCGCCTGCTCTCTCTCTTTCTCATCCCACTCCCTCGTCTCCTCCTCTCTACGGGTGGTCGAACAGATTCTTCTCATTGAAGAGAAATCCCTGCAACAGAAACACTTTGCTTCCTTGTTGGTTGTGAGGCGAGAGAGGAGGAGAGGGAATGGAGGAAGAAGAGGGCAGGGGGCTTTACAAGGAAGGGTGTGCCCCCCTCACTCCCCCCCAGAGGATCTGCAATTAGGAAAAGAGCTCTTAGGACAGGGCTTTGAAAAGGCATGCAACCTCCGGGGGCAGGGGGAAGACTCTTGCCTCTCTGGGCTGGCACACAGCCACTAACCCCTCCCCCCAGTCCTCCCTTCTAATCAAGAAGTGAGATAAGAACAAAAGAAAGTTTAGCGAGCACTTCTGAAAGGGGCATCAAAGGCAGGAAGCAGGCAGGCAATGGAGCAATGGAGGGGTCGATTTTGCAGGGCTCAAGGAAGTCACAGAGAATGGCAACCAAGCAAAGCGCACCTTTGCACCAACACTGGTGTGCGTGCGCAAAAACAGAAAAAGGAGGGGAAAGACTGTCTGTGATGTCATGAATGATGCGACGCTCCCCCAGGGGAACATATCAAGTTTTTTTGAAGGGGTGGACAGGATGAAATGGAAAGAATGCAACTACAAAAGAGGCTGCATACAGACAAAAACTTTGCATTCAGTGCCCAATCTATAAGATAGAACACGAGGACACTTTGTGGTAAGTTAATGGTGCGGAAATAGCCTCTGTCTCCTGCATTATCTTTATTCTTACAGTAGCCCCATAATGCATTCCCCCTTCTCCCTTCAATTCTTTTCTTATACAGCTATTCTTTAATTGTTCACCTTTATGCCCATATTCATTCTTGATCCTTTGTTTTGGCCTTGATAAACATGGCTGTCTTTATTTAATTTGAAGTATTTTACTAACTATGCAAATAGGTCTGCTGTGAGCATGGTATAATGGCTACTGACATCAAGAAGACGTCGATTACTTCCTAAGGAAGTAGAAGGTAACCTCCTACAGAGTTATGATGGACAGGTTAGTTTCTGCTTCACCCTAAGAGAGGCCAATGGGGAATGACAGAACGTTGGTTACCAGAGACCGTTTAAAACTGAGTTGAGAATGAGTCTGGCTCAGTAGAGCTGTGGCCGAAGAGCAGCTGCATGCTGGAAAAAGGTCACATTGTAAAGAAGAAACCCAAATATCTGAACAGGGAAATAGTTCAAAAGTTCAACTGAAAAGAAACTTTGTAAACTCTACCGGATTTTTCTCCAAGTTTATGTTCAAACCATACCTAAAAGTTAACTTCTTGTTTAATCCTATGGACTGGATATTTATGGTCTCAGGGAATAACTGAGGATATGCTTTAATGTAGCTGAGTGTGAATGAAGCCTTGGGGGTTTCCGCACTTTGTATTCCCAGCGATGTATTAAGAGTTTGAAAATGTTGTAAAAAACATAGCTTTAAAAGGGTTTTTGGATACCACGGCTTATAAATGGTTGGAAGACGTCTTCACAGCTAAAGGGGCCAAACAAAGTGCGAACAGTATTTTTTATAACGTTTTCAAACTCTTAATACATCGGTGGGAATACATAGAAAATGCGAACAGTATTTTTTATAACATTTTCAAACTCTTAATACATCGCTGGGAATACAAGTGCGGTAACCCCCAGTGTTTGAGTCCTCAACCCCAATAGCTCTGTGCAGGGTCTGAGGGGTGAGCATTAAAGGGAACTGGGCTAACCTGTCTGGTAATGTCTCTGTGAGTGAGAGAGAGGACCTGGTATGGGACATGGTCATGGCTCTCTATTTATTTTAAAAGAGGCCAGTCGGGTGGTGTACAGTGACTGTCTGACCTACCTGTAATCCTGAACCCATGGGGCAGAGGTTGTGGAGGATGGTAGGCACTCTGAGTGAGTCATCATAACAGTTCCTACAAAGAAACAGCAAAGCAAGGCTCTTTCTAACCTTTTCTTCTCCACCACACACCTAGTTCCTTTGCCTTCCTTTCAACTTTTCATTGATACTGCTCCTGCCATTTGCAGTGAAACAGTTCACAAAGAGAACAAACATTTCACAAACAATGCCTAAACATCTGCTAGAAATGTTGAGGGTATCAATAAATATGTGGATGGGTATGACACACTTGCAGTACAATCCTAAGCAGAGTTACACCCTTAGGATTGCACTGTTAGATTTTCAGAAAGTCTTTTCAAGGGTGCTTCTCTACACAGCTTGAAAATGATAAGCAGTTATGACATTAAAGGAATGCCCTTGTGGCTTAGCAGATGGTTAAAATCTAACAAGCAGTGGGCAGATGCAAACTATAAATTATTGAAATGGAGGGAGTATTTCAAGAATCTATGTTGAAACTTTTTAAAACATATTATTTAATGACCTAGAAAACTGTGAACCATGGAGTAGCATGTTGCAAGCATCAAGTAATGTAAAGATTGTTCTTATTCAGCAGCTCTTAGGACCGAATGTAAGTGTCCCAGCAACAGGGTGAAGGCCTGACTTATCCCTTCATGTGGGCATCAGAATCTGTCTCCAGCACCTAAGTGTGCAGCAAGCAGACTGCCCAAAGCCCTGTGGCAACTATGCTGGTTCTACCCTTGCCCAGCACCATTATTGTTGATATAAACATATGTATTAAAAACATACATTTTAAAATGATTGATCTGCCATGTCAATTTATAACAAATTCATGCAAGGAAGTGAGTGTAAAGCCCAACTTCCTCTATCATTCTTTGTTCTTTTCTCCATCAATACCAATTCTCTGCTGTAGATCAGTCTGCTAAATTTTATGCATATGATAGGGTTGCCAGGTTCCCCCTGGCCACCCACAGGGGGTGGGGGTAGAGTTGCCAGCTCCAGTTTGGGCAACACCTGGAGATTTGGGGGTGGAGCCTGGGGAGGACAGGGACCTCAGTGGGGTAAAATGCCATAGAGTCCACCCTCCAAAGCAGCCATTTTCTCCAGGGGAACTGATTCCTGTGGTCTAAAGTTGAGCTGTAATTCTGGAAAATCCCCAGGCCACACCATCTCTAGCATATGACCTACCAGTTGAGGGAAGAAGTGTGATGTTGCTTTCTGTTGCAAAACAAAAAAACCAAGCAAACATTTCTACTGGAACTCTCTGCATCAGAGTATATGCCTTCACATGTCAGATCTCTAATGGAGCATTAAACTCCACACTATACTATATTTATTATAAGAAATAAAGATACTTCTCCTGACAAACAGAAAAATAATAGATTACCTGTATCTAGTACCTGTCTGACATCATAAATTAATCTATTTATTCAAAGTTTTTAAAGTGTTTTATTTTCTGACAGAGATTTTTGTTTCACTGTGATGTTATCTTTCTAATCTTTGTGTTAAAAAGTGCACCCATGTTAAAGAGCATTTGCTTTCTGAAAAATACTTGATCTGCTATTGGCATCTTTGACTGACCAAGAAGTTACTGTTGTTGTCTAAACTAAAAAGATAAAATAGGCCAGAGGTCATATTTGTATGATTTTTTTCCTTCACCAAAAGGAGATTCACAGTGCACTACAAAATATAGCTATAAAGCTAATTTCTTTCTACAGTTGCAGTACCACTTTCCAAGCAGATCTGAACAGATATAAAGTATCTTGGTCAAACATTCTGATGCTGCAGTGTAGAAATACAAACTTAAAAAAGGACGGTGCAGTATCACTGTGTTTTTTCCTTTCAATTTTAGCTTATTCCTTAAGGCCAAATTAAGTACAGTAGTGACACAAAAGGCAATCCTTATTCTGCAAATATATCTACATTACAAATGTTAAACAGCTTAAAAACTATTTAATTGCATTTTTTCCTAAATTAAATAGCCATAACAGTTAAATAAACTTCAAAGTAGTTTACATTTTTAAAAAAATATATGGAAGACAGGCTGGCAATTCAATGTACAGCACTCTGAACTCCTTGGAGAAAGCGTTGGATACAAGTGCAATAAAATGAAATAAATAAGTTTATGCTGTAGATAAACTCCAATAAATTCTGCTGTTCATACATGCAATGTTATCTTGTGACACTGTGAGCATGTTGTTGTGACAGTCAGTTTCAAAATTCCACATTCAGTATAAATCTTGCCCTTCAAGCCCAGCTAAAACAGTGATTGCCTTCTACAAGACTTTGTAAAGGAAAGCACTTTCATTTTAGGAGCAGGTAAAATTGGCAGTCCCTTCCCATTGTCATTAGGGTTGATGGACATCTGCTGTCCAGCAATAACAGGAGGATCAATAAATGAATAGAGGGTCAGGTTGTACAGCATGAAAATCATCACCAATGTGTTTGATCTAGCCTATGAAGATGGGCTCCAGAGTCTGTACTCTGAAAGTCTGACAAATTAAGGGCCAGTTCTCATGAGAAAGTTTTGTATGTGAGTTAATCACACATATGGAGTTGCTCCAGCAATTCTGTGAAGCTCGAATCAGTGATGGTCCTCTGTCCATGCCATTCCTTTGTCCACACAGAGAATCCTGTCCTGAGATTCAACTCCTCAGAGGAGAAATAATGTCACATAAATGAGTCCTGAGTTCATTACAGACCGTTTTTAAAATTGCTACTAATAGGATGGAAGCCATTGGGGAGTGTGTTCCTTCTATGCTAATCCAATAACATTAGCATCCGAGTGTGAAGTAGGTGAGAACTGCTGTCACTGTGAGCTGGCAGCCCCTGGTAAAAGGGTGGCAACACACTATGGGTGGGTATGACCCAGGCAGAAGCCACAATAAGCCTGTTTCTTCCTTCCCCTCTTTCAGGGGTGCAACTAGGCACTCTTCCATTGCCAGGGCAAGGCAGGTAGCAGGACGTTTTTGCCTCCCAGTCGACCTCTGAGGCACACATATTGTAGTAGTTCCATGTCCTAAAGTAAACTGGTGTGAAATTACTTGTCAGCCCTTGGCCCATAGAACCAGAAATCACCACAAAGTCATATAGAGTCCAAACAGATGGCTTTTACTGGTCAAATAGGCATACAGTGCAAACGAATAAAATGATAGCTATGAGAGACTCACTAGCTGGGAGATATTATAAGGCAGGAAAGGCGGGAGATTACACGCATAGACTGAATACAGTTTCCCAGGAGCTGAGTTCCCAGGCCTAGGTATGCGACCTTGGGGGGCAGACAATACAGCGCAGAGACAGAGGCAATAACGAAACCGAGATAGCAGCCTGACATTCTGCTCCCCTTAAGGCCCCCTCCCAGTTCGCAAGGGGGCTGGCCTATCCGGGTAAGCAATGTGAAAGGCGTCGACGAGGTCGGGGGCGGAGACATCCCGTGCGCGCACCCATTCGTCATAGGCAGGGGGGAAATGTTTCCAACGGACTAAATATTGCAGGTTGCCATGGTGAACACGGGAGTCAAGGATCTTGGAGACTTCGAAGTGTTCCTCCCCCCCCACCATGATGGGTTGCGCAGGAGGTGGGTCCGGATGCCACTGAGGAGAAGCAACATGGGGTTTGAGGAGGCTAATGTGGAAAACAGGATGCACACGCCTCAAGGATTTGGGGAGAGCCAGTTCCACCGTGACAGGGTTTATGACCCGGGTGATGGGGAAAGGGCCAATGAATTTAGCACTGAGCTTATGGCACGGTTGGGTGGAACGGAGATTTTTGGTGGAAAGGTAAACCAAAGCACCCACTTGCAGATCACCCCCGGGGGAGCGATGTTTGTCAGCTTGCGCTTTGTATTTACGTTTGGCCCGGTCGAGGTTGCTAACGAGCCAGGGCCAAGTGGTACGGAGGGCGTGTGCCCAGGAGGCAATGTCGGGGTTTCCCTCCCCCTCCACATCATCTGCAGGAGCGATGGGACTGAAATCTTGCCCATACACAGCAAAAAATGGGCTAAAACCTGTGGATTGATGCATGGCATTATTGTAGGCATATTCTGCTAAAGGTAACAGTTCCACCCAGTTATCCTGGTGGTAGTTAACATAACAGCGTAAATAACATTCAAGTACAGCATTGACACGTTCAGTTTGACCATCAGTTTGAGGATGGTATGCACTAGACAACCCTTGTTCCACTCCCACCAACTTGAGGAAAGCTTTCCAAAACTTAGAAACGAAACCACTTCCGCGGTCACAAATTATCTTACGCGGAAACGAATGTAAACGAAAGATATGCGTCACGAAGAGGCGGGCCAGTTTCTGAGCAGAGGGAATCCCTGCGCATGGAATCAAATGTATTTGCTTAGAAAACAAATCAGTAACAACCCACAACACAGTTTTACCCCCACTGAGAGGGAGATCAGTCATGAAGTCCATAGCAATCACTTCCCAAGGTTTGCTGGGCGTTTCAAGAGGTTGTAGCAGTCCCGGGGGTTTGCCCTGCGATCGTTTCGCAGCGGCACAAACGGGACAGCTGCGGATGAAGGAGTCAATGTCGGAACGCATTCCCCCCCACCAGAACTGTCTGCGCAACAAGTGAAGGGTTTTCAGAAACCCAAAGTGCCCAGCTGTTTTGGCTCCATGGGCTAAATGTAAAACGTCCTTCCGGAGAGCCTTGGGGACATACAATTTCGAGTCCTTGTACCAGGATCCTCCTTGTTCCAAAACACCAGGAGGTAGGGTATGAGCGGAACGTTCTAAAAGGCACTGGTCCCGAAGGACAGTTAAAAAGGACTCGGAGATGGGGATTTTGGAGGGGGCCCCCCCGTCGGCCGTGGAGATCTTAGAAACAGTTATGGGGCTAGTGCTTACGTGCGGCGGCGCGCAGACTGCAGGCGGCTGGGCGGTCGGAGGGGTAGGAAGGGCGGGAACTCCGGTTTGTTGCGGTGGCGGCTGGGCAGCCGGTTGGGCTGGCGGAGCTTGTAAGTTGGGTAAGGTGTGCTGATGCTGGGATCGAGTTTGCACAGCCAGCATAGGTAGGGCCCCACGTTGCATAGGGGTGAACAGAGAGTTGGTGGGTCTCTCGAGTTTTACCGGATATTGTGGTAAACGGGAGAGGGCATCCGCGAGAACGTTCTGCTTCCCCGGGACGTGCTTCAGGGTGAAACGGAACTGAGCAAAGAACTCCGCCCACCGTTGTTGTTTCGCCGATAGCTTATGGGACCCCGTGAGGGCAGCTAGATTTTTGTGATCGGTCCAAACCTCAAAGGGGACTTTAAACCCTTCCAAGAATTGTCGCCATAGAGTCAGTGCATGATGAACTGCTGAGGCCTCTTTCTCCCAGATGGGCCAGTTTAATTGAGCGTGCGCAAATTTTTTTGAAAAGTAAGCGCAAGGGTGAAGAAGACCATCCGGTCCTTGCTGGAGGAGAGCCCCTCCCATGGCTACATCGGAAGCATCGACTTGCACAATGAACATTTGATTTGGGTCTGGGTGCTGTAGCACCGGCTCCGAAGTGAAGAGGCGTTTGAGGGCCAGAAAGGCGGCTTGGCATTGCTCAGTCCATAGGATTTTTGCGGAGGGCAAGGCAGCCGAGCTTACTTTTCCCTTAGTTTTCAGTAGGTCCCTAATGGGTAGAGCCACCTGGGCGAAGTTAGGGATGAATCCTCGATAGAAGTTTGCAAATCCCAGAAATTGCTGTACTTGCTTACGGTTGGTGGGGGGAGTCCAATCGAGGACGGCTTGGACTTTGGCGGGGTCCATGCGAAGACCTTGGTGGGAGATGATGTATCCCAAAAACGTGAGTTTGCTTTGGTGAAATTCGCACTTAGCTAGTTTTGCGAAAAGTTGATGGTTACGCAGGCATTGCAGAACTTCCCTGACCAGAGCCACATGCTCGTCCATAGTTTTCGAATAAATGAGAATGTCATCTAAGTAGACCACCACCCCACGATATAGAAGGTCATGTAGGATTTCATTGATGAGTTGCATGAAGACCCCCGGGGCCCCTTTTAATCCGAACGGCATCACAAGGAATTAATACATTCCGAAACAGCTAGAGAAGGCAGTGAGGTGCTCATCCCCTTTGCGGATACGGACTCGGTAGTAAGCTTCCACCAAGTCTAATTTAGAGAACACACGGCCTTCCTGTAATTGTCCCAAAATATCTGATATTAATGGGATAGGATAGGCGTTGGTCTGGGTAACCGCATTGAGCTTTCTGAAGTCAATGCACAGGCGAAGGTCGCCCTCTTTTTTCCGGACGAAAAACGCGGGGGCCGAGTTTGGGGCATTCGAAGGGCGAATGAACCCTCTGGCGAGGTTTTTGTCCAAAAAGTCCCGGAGGACAGTGCGCTCGGAAGCGCTCATAGGGTAAATCTTACTCTTGGTTAATGTGCAGTCCTTTACCACTTCAATCGCACAGTCTGAGGCCCGGTGGGGGGGTAAGGCATCACATTCCCTAAGGTCGAAGACATCTTCAAAGTCCCGGTATACAGCGGGTAGAGCCGGTGGTGTTGGGGCGGTAGAGGTTAATGCTGGAACGGGCGGATATAGCAGAGCAAAGTTTTGCCGATGCTGGTCGCAGGTGGGACTAGCGAAGGAGATAGTGTTTGTTTCCCAATCAATACTGGGACTATGTCCTTTAATCCAGTTAATTCCCAAGACCACTTCAAATCGGATAGGGGCTATAGTGAAGTCTATTTGTTCCCAGTGGGAACCAATTCCCATTGCCACCCCTATGGTGCGGTGATCAACTGGACCCCCCTGGAAATGGCTTCCGTCCATTTGGGCAAATTGGACGGGGGCGGGTAAAGCCTCAGAGTCGGCTCTGAGTGCAGCAAAAGTGGCTTCGCTTATGAGAGTGCGACAGCAACCGGAGTCAATTAGTGCCTTGACGGGGATTTGTGGGCCACCGTTAAGTTGTTGTAAAACTGCATCCACGTAGACGGTGGAGTCCACTTCTTTGATTTTGGTAGGAGCATTCGGTTTGATAGGAAGATCCTGAGAGGTCTGTGGAGACGCTCCATTCACCACAGACCGGAGCCGTTTTTTGACAAGTCGAGGGGAGATTCCAGGTTTAAGGCTGGAGAAATCCAAGGATTTTCCTCATCCGAAGAGGGAAAGTTGTCCCCCAATGGGGAACTTGTAATCCGAGACCCGGCGGGGTCGTTGGTAGTAGGCAGGGAGGCTGGGTCCCCGGCATGGAGTGCAGAGGGTGTGGGTCTTCCCGGAGCTGCGCTGCGGGTGGCCGCGGTGCCTCTGCGTGGTGGACGACCTCGGGCGCGGGTTGTCGTGCTGGGACGAAATAATTCCTGGCGGCGCGGGCAAACGGCTGCAAAGTGGCCCATTTCTCCGCAAGTAAGACAGGCACCCCTCTGAAATCGGGCTTCACGTTCCTGGGGCGGACGTGGGGGATTTCGTGGGATGAGCAGTGGTGCCTTGGGTTGAGGCTTTTGGGTGCCTTTTTCCTTGTGCTTTTGACGGACGAGAGAAATAAAGCGTCGGCGGCTTTCCACTTCCTCGGCTAATAGGATCCAGTCTTCGAGGGTATCGGGATCGCCCCGCATGTAAGACCAGTTCAGAATGTCAGGATGCAAGGCTTCCCTGAAATGATGGATCAGGGTGGTCTCGGGCCAACCTACAATCTTACTTGCCAGTCGTTGAAATTCATCGGCAAATTCTCGTACTGTAGCAGAGCCTTGTTTTAATTGTAAGAGTTCCGTTTTGGCTCTTTCCCCCAGGAAGGGGTCCTCAAACCTTCTTCTCAGGGCAGTCATGAAGTTGTTGAGGGAACGAATAGCACGAGAGCGGGTGTCAAACTGGAGGACCATCCAGTCAGCCGCTTTACCTGTCAGAAGGGAAGCTACGTAACGCACCCGGCTATCTTCCGTGGGGAAAAGTTGTCCTTGTTCTCGCATATAACTGTCCACTTGATGCAAGAAACAAGGCAAAGTCTCGAGAGATCCGTCATACGTAGTCCTCAATTTGAGTTGCTTCCAAGGGCCGGGCGCAGGTTGACCCGGTTGCACGGGTGGTCCGGGCGGAGGGACAACAGGATCTCCAGGAGGCAAGGGTGGAGCAGGCACATTAGCGGGTGGTTGCACGGGTGGTCCGGGCGGAGGAGCCACAGGAGCTCCAGGAGGCAAGGGTGGAGCAGGCACATTAGCGGGTGGCTGTACGGGTACCCCCTGACCCGGTATCGGAACGGGCTGTCTCTGAGCTATCAGGGTTTGTTGTAATTGCCTGTTCTCCTGAAGCATACGTTCCATTACTTCCTGGAGTTGATCAACACGGTCGGAGAGCTCCCGATTCTGGGCTCGTAAGAGATGAACCTCCTCACTTGGGCCACCAGTAAGATGAGGCTTACTGGTCCGGAAGCTTGTGGCCCATTGAGAGCTATCCCCATATAAATCCTCGTCTTCAGACTCTCCTGAGTCTCGACGTCGGTCAGCCAAACGGCGTGCGCGTTGGGTCGCGCGCGACGGGACAAACGCCGGGGAAAAGGACAGACCTGATAGCCCTAGTACATTGCCCTTAGGGCGCGTGTCCACGTTCGCCTGATTCCTAATCCTTGCTGCAGCCGCCCTGGCTGCTTCCGCAGCCTCTCTCTCTCTTGCGACCTTAGCCGCTTCGGCGGCTTGCTGATCCGCAAGAACTTTTGCGTTCTCAAGTCTCAGGGCAGTCTCTGCCGTAATGCGCGGCAAAAGTTCTGTCTCCAGGAGTGAGAGTATGGGGTCGGGTTCCCCGCCCAGCAGAGGTTGTACTCGAACCGCCAGTGCGGGTGCCTCGGCTCCAAAGGTCGAGGTCAAAACTTGAGCCAAGGTGGCTACCGGGGTGTCCTTTGTACATTCCACAAGGAGAAGAGCGGTGCTAATAGCGACTCGCTTGGCCTCAGCCTGACAGCTGGCTGCATCCGGGATCAGGGAAAAACCCTCCGGTGGGGCTCCCGCCATGGTAGAAAGAGTTTCTCGAGAAATAAGATTATCCAAAAGTCCAGTTAATATTTGTAAATCCTCAGTCGCCAATCGGGCATCGTCCAGTAATTGATCCAAGTCCTGAAGATCTAAACGAGCATCAGTATCCTCCGACGTTAACATCCAGAGACGTCCTGTAAGAGATTGCCACTGTTCCTGTACCAGTCCCCTCAAGCGGCAAACCTCTCGGGTCGTCCGGAAAAGTTCAGCGATTACGTCTTGTAACAGAGTAGGATCCTCAGAGAAGGGCTCCAGGGTAGTAGATCACCTGGAGAGCTGCACAGCTCCCATCCAAGTGGCAGGCGAACCCCCCTGGGCTCCAGCCTGGCTAGTAGAATGGTGAAGAGGGATAGCTGTCATAATGTCAGCCCTTGGCCCATAGAACCAGAAATCACCACAAAGTCATATAGAGTCCAAACAGATGGCTTTTACTGGTCAAATAGGCATACAGTGCAAACGAATAAAATGACAGCTATGAGAGACTCACTAGCTGGGAGATATTATAAGGCAGGAAAGGCGGGAGATTACACGCATAGACTGAATACAGTTTCCCAGGAGCTGAGTTCCCAGGCCTAGGTATGCGACCTTGGGGGGCAGACAATACAGCGCAGAGACAGAGGCAATAACGAAACCGAGATAGCAGCCTGACATTACTTCATATTTGCTACTAAACAGAGTTTGGAATGTTGATGGTTCAGAGAAATACAGATTATCGGGAAAGGACAAATACATCTGCCTAAGACGCATGTCCCCATGTCTGCTAGTTCCATAATGTGATTTGTGCAAAGAAAGGGAATTCCTTTTAGATACAGTATAACTGAGGAAGAGTGGGGGGGAAAACCTTTCTTGTAGATGCAGAATGGGAAGAAACACAGACAATGTACCTATTTTTAGCAAGCATAAAACTGCAAACCCTGGTTAATGCCAAAGGGTTGCTGTCACTAAAATTTTGCTATGAGCATCATATTCATATTTAAACATGTTACCTTGGAAAAATGGAAATAAACAAGATTTGTCTTTCTTTTTGTTTGCTGTGCCTAAGCTATATAGGTTTCAGTTCATTGGTGACTTACAGTGCATTCCTGAGAGGAATGCCTGCGCCAGGCTTAGGAGGCAACCCGGCTATGCTGCCTCCAAAGGAGGTCCCAGAGCAAAAAATCCATGCAACCCTCATAGGGTTGCACGGGAGATATGCCAACTAGGTGGCATATCTCTGCAAAAACAAAAAGGGGCGTTCCCGGCCCGAAAGGGCGTTTAGACGCTGCCGGAAGGCCCTGTCAGTGTCCTGGGCACCCCAGGAATGCACTGATAGAGCTGAGAGGCATGATTGCATTGTCTGTTTAGTGCACCTGTAATGTGTCAGGCTTTCATCGTTCACTCACAGAAATTGGGTTTTGAAGTTTCTGCCTCTTTTTTTTTTTTTTTTTTAAAACCTGTAGCAGTAAGTATCACTACCCCTTAAAACATTTGGAGGAATTTTCTCAGGTCCCAGAACATATGTTCTAAGCAAAGCTGGTAAATCTATTACATTACAACAAGTAAAGTTTAAGCTGGATAAGGATGAGCTAAACTGATTAAGAAGATGAATGAGACAAAAAATTATATATATATATATAGAGAGAGAGAGAGAGAGAGAGAGAGAGAGAGAGAGAGAGAGAGAGAGAGAGAGAGAGAGAGAGAGAGAGAGAGAGAGAGAGAGAGAGAGAGAGAGAGAGAGAGAGAGAGAGAGAGAGAGAGAGAGAGAGAGAGAGAGAGAGAGAGATTGTGGAATGATGTTTGCATGGTTGGACAAAAACAAATCAGGGGTTGGAGGAATGATATCACTGCAGTTTAGCTGCCATTAGCAGTTATCAGCCTAATGCACATGACTTCTATGTTCCTGCAAAAGAACAGACAGAATTTACTACTGAAAGGGATGACTCAAATTGAGTCTGAAAGGATGCTGGGGAAGAAATTGTCACCCAGTTTAATTCCCTTTGCATAGCAGCTAACAACACAGACACAAAGATGGTGGAGTAGATAAGCTGATGTACCGGTAGATAAGATGTAGATAAGTAGATATGTTTAATGAGGCTCTTACCTTGTACAAAAAGTGTAAAGCAGCAATTGAATAAGAATCTGATCCAAGAGACAAACTAGATAATCTAGAGAGTTAAGCTCCTAGAAACAATATTAGATTCCATGGGAAACCTGAATATGAAGAAGGTTCTGTCTGAATACTTGCCAGGTTAGTGTACTTTGGGGTTTCTACCTATCCTGATCCAACATTTGAAAGGGCACGCAGAGAAAAAATGCCACCACTAAGGCATGAGACTTTATAACACAAATTATGCTTTCCAAAATAAGAGATTTTCAGGACCATTGTTAGAACAGAGCTCGTATCAGTGTAACTAGTAGATATTTTATGCTTTTCCATCAGCAATGTCAAATAAACAATAATAGCAGGAGATCCAAATGTTCACATAATAACAACTGATACACCTATAAAATACGTAGCAACCCTGTCACCACATACCAATCAAGGTGTTGTTCTTGATGAAGCCCCCTCATTACATATGAAGAATAGCATGAATCAGTACATGGCAAAGATGAGAGCACTTTGATGGGGTAAATTAATTCTAATATCCTGCCCTCATATAAAGCACAATCTTGATCCTAAAAGAATGCTTCCACTAGCATGAAAATGTCATAATTTACTAATTTGGCCTTAAAGCATTTTTCTCTACATGCCTAATTGTATGTTGAGTTTCTCCCTGTATCCTTCCTGGGTTCACATTATCAGGCACGTGTTGCATGTTTGTACTGGGAACTCAATTCCCAGGTGTGCACAGGCTTGAACTTACAGACCAGCCTTTCCCTTGCAGCATTTTCTTGACCTGAAACAACCCTGGGGGCACAATTTTCCTTGTAGGGAGCACCATATTTAATGACGGAGCACACCTATGAGGTACATCTCAATAGGGCAAGGTTTGTATTATGTATTATTGTTATGGTTAAGCTCAAGACCTTTGGTCAAAGGAGCTAGTAAATAAATGGAAAATGGAAAATAGGGCAAGGCAACTAACAACCCCCTGGGGCATTTCAAGTTGGAGAAACAGCACAGGGAGAACTCCAGGAGTATGTGTGATCATGCAGTGGACCCAGGGAAAACAAAACATGCCCTTAGTACAAGCATGGGTTGGAATCCCCCTGCAGCCCAAGCGATGACTTATGTTCCAAAAAAACACATTTAAAAACAGGTAGCCTTGCATCGTGGGATGGCAGTTCTGAAATATTTGTGCTTTTAATAATGCATAGAAGCCACGCATGGTAAACTACCACCATCAGGAAAAGCTATTACATTTTGCAAGAACTTGAGCTAGAGTCCTTCTCTATTGAAAAAGATCTTTCCCACTGTGACACAGATCTCAAGTCAGAGAGCAAAGGCTGGCAGTTCATCAGGAACAGATGGTACAGATGGCAATTCCCCATGCAACCTTCTCCTTCAACCAAAGAGAGGTGTCTGTGATTGAGACTAAGCTTTTGGCTGGCTTCAGCAGTTTTTGCTGTATTTATATTGTCCCATGCTGTTGTTTGTTGCTATGGATATTTTTTATTAACTTTGCAATCAGCTTGAATATACAGTTAAATGTAAGTTGGTCTGTATATTTCACCCGTTAACTACCTCCGACACTACTTTATTGGTTGATTCTTTCATTTTTGGAAGAAGAAATGACAGGGTGGAATGGGGCAATTGCTGTTGTGTTTATGAAGTGTTTATGAAGTATAGTCTTTATCTTTTGTTCATTGTTTTTTTGCTACATTAATTATACTATCGATTCTTGAACTAATTATGCACTTACTATGAGGAGCTGTATCTGTAGCTATATTCTATTGTTTTTACAGGACCAGAATGGGACCAAATTTGACCCTTCCTTAGTTACTGATTTGTTATAAATAGCTTGAAAAGTCTATCATGTTTTATCAAAGTAGTACCTGAACCTGGATAAAAAAGAATATGTTACTCAAGCTCTGAAAAGTGAAAATATACAGTCTCTACTTAACATTACAGTTGCTAAATCCCATGATTTCTGGATAGTTTTCAGTTCCTGGTACTTCCAAAGCAAGAGGAGTTTTAATTGATTTGTGTGGATACACTAAAGATAAGTTTAACAAACATTGCCAAACTTACCTGAGGAAAATAGTGTTAAGAGACTGGGTTGAAAGAGATAGTCTATTTGATGCATGATTAGTGGATTCGTACTATTACAGCCCATTCCTAGGGAAGGGGTATTTCTATGGCAGCCCATTCCTCCTCCTCAGAGGCTTCCCAGCCACCGCTTAGGTAAAAAAGGTATTAAAAAAAAAAAAGAGAAGAAAGGAAAAGACACCCCATTGAGAACAACAAGGTGACTACAGCAAAAAAGATGTTATAGCAATGCGCTGTGTGAGGGGGCATTACCAGGGCAAAAAGAGTTAGGGAAGCTATCTAGCATCAGCTCCACCCCTGGGAACACCCCTCCCCCACGCCAACGCAGGTGTTGAATAAATGAATTTATTTTTATGGCACTAGCCAGAACAAGCCAACACAGGTGTTCTCTTTTGGGATTTAGTTCCTAGAGTGGCTGTGCTGGCAGGGGAGGCCGGCGCAGCTCTGCAGCGCCCAGATGCCACCGTAAATCCACTCTGTGACAGCGTAAGTGCCCGTTATCACAGGATAACTGGGCAATTACACCACTTCGGGATCACACCGGATCTTAATGAGCTCCCCCCCCCCCAGGACTGCGTGGTTAGAGCACAAAAGCTGTTGTGGTTGAGATAATCTTGTTGTCTCATACATATTGTGGATGTTCAGAGTTGGAGCATCAAGTAACTGGCTTTAAAAATCTGAAATGTCGACATTTATCCATGTAGGCTGAATAGTTCAATATTCATTGTTGAAAAGGCAAATTAATGAGGGTGTCATCCAAATTTTCAAAGAAAATTAAAATCTTGAACACTTTTAAATGTGTCACTAAATGCTGGCTCATCTGTTCTACTTTAAGCAAAAAGAAAAGAGCAAATATGCTAGAGTAAAATATTCGGTAGGAAGTATGTGAGTACTGGTTCTTGGATGACTTGTTCTATACTCTTCACAACTAGAATCAATCTTAATCTTCTGGAAATTACAAACTGTTCTTTGTAGAAGAATGCAATTAATAAAGTTTCCATATGGATCCTCTGCCCACAGCCACCTCTTTGAGTCACAGCAAAAAAGGTTGGGTTTTTTTGCTCCAGCTTAAAGGAGAAAGCCCCAGGAGCCCCACAAGTCATGCTTGGTAATAACAAATCTTGTGGAAACCCCCAAAATTTCAGGGCCCAACTGCGTTTCATGCAGGAGGAAAAATCCTAAATCTATTTCTCTGGAACTTGATGAATTCCATAAGCATTTTACCAACACAGAGGTCAATTTTTAGACAATGTTAAGTCATATTTCTGACAATTTATCTGACAGTGTAAGGAATTGTTTGACAGAAACACAAGGAGGAAGATATTAAGGGGATTAAAATAATAAATCCATGTACTGAAGAATTATACTATTGAATTGTATTAAACATTTTTAAAATTGTGTTTACCTGGTTAAAGGAAGCTAAGGGCATTCAATGATTCTGATAGAATACATTGTACAGATTAACAGATTGTTATGCAGCATTGTATGGAATTTCAAAAATAATCTTGCTGGATATACCTTCCATGCATGGTAAAAATGTACATTGCACAGGCGTAAATAGTGTAAACATACAGCTTCAGGTTGATCTTTGCTGACTGCTCAGGACTATCAGTTGGAATTTAATGCCTGAAATTGGCCTGAATTGTTTGATGTTTGGAGATCAGCTAAGTTTTATAGGATAAATTATATTATTTTTGATGGCTCTCAAATCATTTGATACATTTTTAAGCTCCAGACATTTCCTTCCCTCTGTAGTAGTATCTTCAAAGCTAAGGAACATACCTTGAAAGGTGCCTTTCATAAATTATAGTCATTTAAAACCATGGTAACCTCACCAATACTCATAACAATTTTGTCATGAATTTATCCAGTATCATCGATACTTAGAAATGATAAACTCCCTTCTTTTGTCAAATATGGAAACATGAAGAGTACTAAGGCTGAAATCCTGAAAAGGAAGGGGGATTGGCTTAGGAGCTGGCATGACCCTGCGCCTGCATAAGTGCCATCTTTTCACGGAATAAGGTGGCGCCCATGCCAGTGAGGGGGCAAACACAGTGGCACCTGGGAGCCAAAGAGCTATGCCAGCCTCTGCTGCCAGTGCAACCGTGCCGGGAGCGAAATCTTGGAAGAGGCAGCAGGTGCTGACATGGGGGGGGGTGTTCCTGGGGGCAGAGCTGACAGTAGTCAGCTTCCAAGCCCCTTTCACTCCAGGAACACCCCCTCGAGCTGCGATGTGGCTGCACCACCTTTTTCAGTGGCTCAGTCTTGCTTTTTGCAATGGGGCATTCCCCCCCTTTCCCTTTTCTTTTTTTAATAACTTTTTAAAATTAAATGTATTAAATTTTATTCCATTTTTTTACCTTCATTTTCTCCACTGCGGCCAGGAAGCCTCTGAGGAGGTAGTGCGGCTGCACAGCTCCCGGCTGCCATGGATCTGTCCCCCCCCCCTTCCAGGAATGGGCTGTAAGTAAGGCCACAAAAAGAAAAAGAACAATTGTACTTAACTGAGTGAAAACAAATTGTTAATAATCTCAATAAATGTAACCGTATCTTAACAGCAATGCGGCTCTTACAAAAGACTCAGTATCATATCCACAAAATAAATCACTGCTGTTACAGAAAATCTTTTATACAGTGCAGACAATCTCAATAAACTATAACAATTTCTTGGCAAGAATACATACCGTATATACCCGTGTATAAGCCAACCCACGTATAAGCCGAGGTGCCTAATTTCTCCCCCAAAATGGGGGAAAATTAGGCACCTGCGTATAAGCCGAGGGTCGGCTTATAACCCCCCCCCCCCCAGCAGGCTTACCTGGGCTCCCGGCAGCAAGCGGCACGGGCCTGGCGGCGGCGGCGTCACAACCGGGTGAGGGCCGGGGCAGCCTCCCTGCAGCTGCAGAAGGCTGCCCCAGGCCGCTCTCAGCCGCGAGGAGCGGCGGCGCGGCCGGGTGAGGGCCGGGGCGGCTGGGCGAGGGCCGTCCCAGGCCGCCCCAGGCTGCGAGGAGCGGCTGCACGGCCGGGCGAGGGCCGGGGCGGCCGGGCGAGGGCCGGGGCAGCTGCCCCAGGCCGCCCTCGGCCGCGAGGAGCGGCGGCGCGGCTGGGCGAGGGCCGGGGCGGCCGGGCGAGGGCCGCCCCAGGCCGCTCGGAGTGATGGCGCGGCCGGGCGAGGGCCAGGGCAGCCTCCCTGCAGCTGCAGGAGGCCGCCCCAGGCCGCTCTTGGCAGAAGGAAGCAGCGTGGGCCTGGTGGCGGCGGCAGTAAGTTCCCTCCTCCCTCCCTCCCCCTCCTCCCCCTCCCCTCCCCTACCGTATTGACCCGCGTATAAGCCGAGTTCGGCTTTTTCAGCCCTTTTTTGGGGCTGAAAAACTCGGCTTATACGCGAGTATATACTGTAGCTTGTAAATGTCCAGATAACAAATTACAATAATTGTAACATTTTCTTAGCAAGAGAATGCAGATTGTACAAGACTAAATGACCTGATAACAAATGCAATGTCTTGAAAGTTTGCTGGCTAGTTAAGTCACCGTTTCAATATCTTCTTCAGAATCATTTTTCTATTGCAATCCTGTTGGAATCTGGGCTTGTGTTGTTGTTGTGATTTGGGATTGAGGCAGACTTTAAACTTGGGGTAAAACAGCATCCTGAAAATGTGGGGACAATGTGAGGGGAGAGCAAGGCAACTTCTGAAAGTTGGAAAATACATGCATAATAAAAACAAAGCCCCAAAATAGTCGGGGGGTGACCCCGACAGGAACAACCTGTGCATAAAAGGTCACAGTAAAATCCAGCTGCAAAGTACATTGAAAGTGATTGAAAGTGCATTATTCGGCATATATGAAAGCACTCTTTACTGTTTGTATCAGCCAATCACAGAAGAAAAAACATTTAAATCATAAATCTATAACAAATCAAGTATGTGTGTGCCGTCAAGTCACAGCTGACTTATTGAGACCCCATAGGGTTTTCAAGGCAAGAGAAATTCAGAGGTGGTTTGCCATTGCCTGCCTCAATGGGGGCTGAGAGAGTTCTGAGGGAACTGTGACTGGCCCAGGTCACCCAGCAGGCTTCAGGTAGAGGAGTGGGGAATCAAACCTGGTTCTCCAAATTAGAGTCTTGCCGCTCTTAACCACTACTCCACACTGGCTCTCATATAAAAAATAAAATACAAACTAGTTAATTGAGTCAAAAGTCCAAAGAAAAGGAAGGATGCAACAACGAACGCGGACAATTAGAGTTCTAAATTAGAGTTCATACCTGTGATCCAACTGTGATCCAACAATTAGAGTTCATACCTGTGATCCAACTTTTTGTGTTCAGCTGTGGAAACAAAGAAGCCAAAGTAAATTGCATCAGCCCTGCTTATTTGTGAGCTGAGTAGCCAAAATGGAAAGGGGCAGCAAATGTGTAAAAATGCCTTGTCATGATGACTCAGATCTTGACAAAGCAGAAACCAACAGGAAAGTATCTCAAATTACACAAAGGCAGTCAAATCCAAATATGGAAACATGACCTACATAAGCAGATGGAGGAGGAAGAATGGTAACATGTTCTGGCCTTTAATGTTTGTTTACTTGTTAGGCTCCCCCAGATGTAAAAAAAATAAAATCTCTGATCCTAGTGGTGGGAGAGTACTAGTCACGTCAGAACATATTGGCTTGGATCCACCAGCACATTTCCATGACTGAAAGGATTTCTACCTATGGAGCACAACTTTCTTGTCTCCCTGATGAATCCCAAAATAACCCTTAAATTTGTGAGGAATTTTGGACTGCTGAAGGAGGAGGGTAGTGAGAAAGTTTCATTCCTCAGGCAAAAAAAAAATCTGTTTGTGGAAATGCTCTGGTGGTGGATCCAGGCTGTTATCATTCATGGTCGGAGAGTGAGATAGTTCAATTGTTTTGGGAAATGATAGTTGAAATGTGTAGTGAAATAACTAGTTATCACATTAATTTTAATGCCTCATTGTTGCCATTGCATAGTTTTGATACACAAATACAGGTTTTTAGTTACAGAAAATTTTAAAGTGAAAATAGCTCAAGTAGAGAAAAACTCAAGGCTGCCTATGAAAAGACAATAGTTTTTAGAAGTCAGAAATTTTCTTATTAGCCAAAATTTGAACTTTAAAATAAAACTGGTTAGACTAATATAAAGGATATTTTGAGGCAGAGTGGTACCCTTTCACGGTTTACCTTGAAAACTCTTATTAGGTCTTACATAGCACCATCAAAATATGATTGCATATATTTGCATTAAATCTGTGATCAGAAGGTATTTATAGAGAAAACTATTCTATTTTTTTCCGTTTCTTCCTCCTCGTTCTGTATTTAATGGTATGTCTTACAGGCAATATCGTATTGTACAGTTTTTTTCTGAAAACTGAATAAAAAGAGTTAAAAGAAACTCTTTTGTGTAAATTCCATTGAGTTAAACAGAAATACATGATAAATGAATTTGTTCAATTCTTCTCTTTACATGCGTCTTGTAGTGTTCTATGGGAAGGTCAGCAGTAGAACAGTGGTATTTTGTGCCTTTTGATGCTTATACACTGGAAGCTTTGCTTCCAGCATCAGTGAAAATAATTGCTTGTGAATATCCATGGGTGTCAATCTGTATATTATAGACTCTCTAGAGGGGGCAGAAAGGTTTCTGCATTAATTAAACTGTTACTAAAGCTATGGTTGTATGAGATGTTAACAGCTGTGCAGAGAATTAGAAACTACATGAAGAGATATTATTGCTGAGTTTCACCTGGCATCAGTCCATTATTTTCAGCCTTTGGCCCATTGTTTCCTGAAAGATTCCTCCCCACCCAAAAGGGTGTTATTTTTGTTCCTGCAGACACTGTATTGGTAACAATTTTATTCCCATTAAGATTAATTACTCAGAAATTCAAATTGATTGTAAACATATAAGAACCAAACTATTCTACAGTCTTCTCAAACTGTCTATCTAGTAAAGCAGTACATTTGGGAAATTATTATTGTTCCTTTCACCATAGGTCTGTTTTTTACCTTTTGTATTTTCTCACAAATACAAGTCGTAGGGTTGAAGTTATTATTAATTATAGAATGTTGGACAGACCCATCATAGTGTTTTTAATTTAAAACCAATATTTTGTTCCTTATATTAAATACTGAAATGCATATTATGTACCTAAACACCAGTAAAAATTGAACTATCGTGTTCTGTCATATTGCCATACTGTGGACCCAGTTTAATAAGCATTACTGCCACTGGTGAAGGACTTCATGAGCTTGCTAAAACAAGCATTTATTTATCTGTTTGGAGTGGTGTCTGTCCCCACCCCACCCACCTGCATCAAAATTTGCTTCTAAAACTGGGGGGGGGGGGGGAGATTAGCCTACAATGTGATATAGGCGGCTGCTTTTGGGCAGTAATAAGGGCGTACTCTTTCCCTATGCAGATTTCCCACTCGTGTCTCTAGACTGGGGCCCATACTTTGTCTGTGGAAATGCAAATAGAAAAATAGATTTGGCCCAATAGACTTGATTCAAAGATGCCTTTCCATAAAAGGTATACACTTTTCGTGAGCAGAAGTCTTTCTGTTCAGAGGATTCCTTTGTCTTTCTATGAAAGAAATGGTCACCTTTGGATTCAGCTTCTTCATTTGGATCCAGCCCAATCATGAAATGCTATTTGGTATTTCTTTCCCCACTGTGGAACTATATAATAGAATAGCATTTAAACAGGGAATTCAGATAGGGAGTTTGAATTTGAGTTTTTGTTCCTTAATTAATTTTTTAATTTTGTTCCTTAAATTATAATCACCTTTGTTAAGAGATTGTGGCATTGAGCCAAATAGGAGAAAGTAGTTAGGCTACTACCCGCTCTGAAAGTAGTTAGGCTACTACCCGCTCCTGTCATGGAAATAGCTGTACTTGAAATCCGTTTATGTTCTTTCCTAATTTAGTCAACACATTTTGTATGTGAGTACAGTATATAAATATTTTATGAGATAAGTAACTTGCCTTTATTATGCCACACTCAAACATTTTGACTCTCTCTGCTAAATAAATACTTTGAGCTTGGAGGTTGGACCAGACCACACCTAGGCTTTACATCCATTAGCACAAATCCAGGAATTTTAGGATGTAAAGTAATGCACAGTTTAACAGTGTGAACAATACTGTGTTATGGGTTGTATACCCAATATATGGCCAGCAGATATACATAATCTTCACCGTAGTGAGCTGTGATTGTGTTTACAGAGTCTACGTTTTGTCTGGAGCATCCTTTATGTAGGGTTTACCTACACTACTTAGATTCTGAATGGAGAGTTACAGTTTTAATTTTAATTTTCACATTGCAAAAAAAAGTGTCATATGAACTGGGCCTGTAGAAATTGATAATGTAGACATTAGCTTTTTTCAGCATTGCTTCACACCTTACCTATGTTGCCAATAGTTAAATACTGTTGGAATATCTATCGTGGGGATATTCCAGTATTTAGCAGAGTGCCTTAAGCTTAGCAGCAGCAGAAGCTACACGTGCGTGCGTGTGTGAAAATAAAAGGAGCATCAGTCGTTTGCTCTAATCAAACTAAAGTACATTTATTGTTGAAATACACATTGGATAGGAAAGGACAAACAAGGGTCCCCTATCCTGATCTACCTTGCTAATTCTCTAGGTATAAAAGGGTATCTGCCTTCCACTCCATCTTTGGGGTGGGAAGACCTGGACACGCGGGCTGCCCGGCTCTAATCTTGCTTGGATGATGGGCAAAGGGAAAAAGAGAGAGAGGGGGGAAGTTTCCCTGACAATACATCCTCTAAACATCAAAGGGGCAGGAAATGAGGGCAAGGTGTAACTACAGATGACCTCCCCCTGTCCTGTCTATCTATCTGACTCTGTGGTCAGTTCCCCCTCTCAATGTGCAGGCAAATGACACCGTCCTAGAAAGGCAGATTTCCCAACAAATACCTCTCAGGAAGCTGTGGGCAATCCGTTTCCTTATGAATATACAGGAATAGTATACCTTTCTGCAAACACAGATTAGTGCACTTTGTATTTTTCCTGTTTGTATACAAGATTTTTAGGGGTACACCTTAAAATATAATTTATGATATTATTAAACCTCATTCAGTTGGTGTGACTTGTTTATGAATAGCTATGTAGGGTTACCCTTGGAGGATCATAAAAGAATAATGACAATCAAACACCACATTATGATGTCAAACACAATTTAACTAGCCAATTGGTAGTAATTGATAGGGCTGCCAACTCTGCTTTGGGGAATTCCTGGACATTTGGTGGGTAGAGCCTAGAGAGGGTGGGGTCTGGAGGGGAAGCAATCTCAGAAAGGAAGAAGAAATGTGAATGGAGTGATAAAAATATAGTAAGAATAAAATGATGGACAAGAATAAAATGTAGAACAAGAGACGAACCAGAGGATTTAACAGGTGCAGCTTGGCTTTCAATACTTCTTCATTGCTAGTACCTCCAATTATAGTTTTTATTCTTTGGAGATTTGCAGCCTTATTTGTAGTAATGACTGAGTTCATTCAAGAACCCCCCCCCCACTTGTTCATGTGTTTGTTGTCCAGAATACAAAGCTAAATTATGTTTTGAAATGTTTTTCTTTTTAAAATACTGTATATTACAAGGAACCGTGCCATAAAAGGAAAAAATTCTCTCACCCTCAACCTGACTCAGGTTTAAACATTCAGTTCCATGAAGTTCAGAAGATGTAAATACAGATTAATTATTTAAAAGTAATAGGAAGGAATGAGCATCCAAACATGTAGTGTTTAATTATTAAAAACGTATAATGGAATTTCAAACCTAACACATCCTCCAAATCTCACATTGGACTTGGACAAACGCCTGAGGTTAAGTACTATACAAGTTGGTGCCAAACCATCCAGCATTCATTGTGTGAGGAAATAATTTTGCTTGATAAAATGTAAAGTACAGAAAGTATTCTGCTTTATGTGCAACAATCATCTTGAGTTTCTCAAACATTAAATAATTATAGTAGTTTTTAAATGTTTTTAAATAACATTGTATTCAGCTGTCACATTCTAGCTCAGTTGCAGAAATCCATATGTTTTGAAACAAGGTTCTTATGGATAGATTAATTGAACCATGACTGCAAAAGGCCACAGTCAGGAGTCCTGGATTGGGCCACCAGTTTGTGAGTGTAATGTGCTTCTCGTGGGATGTCCACAGCTAGATTAGACTTGGTGCTAAATGCACATTTGCCTCTAAACACAGTATTTTTAGCTCCCTAATTCCTTCTACTGATGTTGTAACAGTTCACATTTTCCCAGCAGCCAACAGTGAGGAGCAAGGTAAAGGAGCCTCTGTGTGTTATAGCCCTTTTCAGACATTACAACCGTACATAAACATGGAAACCCACCAGTGGGTGCACACACTGTTTGCAATGCTCCCAACATGCGCCATCAGCAGATTTCCCCATGAGTGTACCTTTTCTGTACAAACAGGATTGTTCAAATGAAATGGCAATTGTACACTCCTGTTAGTGGGTTCCCAGTATGAGTGGATGTAACATCTGAAAAGGACCTATGATGTCAGGACATGGGATACCCTTGAAGAGTGTTTGGAGGCTGCAGCCAGTGCAAAATGCTGTGGCTAGACCTCTGGTTGGGGCCAGTTTCTGGGACCACATGACCCCAACCTTACAGCAATTACACTGGCTTCTGAACTGCTCCTGAGGCCAATTCAAGGTGTTAGTTTTGACTTCTGAAGTCCTATATGGCTTAGGACCTGGGTATCTGAAGGACCATCTTCTCCCATACGTTCCTGCCAAGAAACTAAGATCACAGGGATGGGCCCTCTCAATTGTCCCATTGAGAAGATCATCTGGTAGGTACACAAGATGGCCTTTTCAGTGACAGCCCCACAATTATGGCACAACCTACCCAGGGAAGTACACTGGATCCCCTCACTCTTGATCTTTAGGGGTAGCTGAAGACAGTTTTATGCATGACAGAATTTGATTAGTTCTTCTGCCTACTGTCAGTTTTAAATAATTAATTTTAACTACTAGATTCAAGCCCAGTAGCACCTTAGAGCTACAAGAATTTGGGGGTAGAAGCTTTTGAGAGTCAAAGCTCCCTTCATCAGATCTGACAAAAATCCCCCAACATGGCTACCCTCTCAAACTAATCAACTAGTCTTTTTAATTTATTTTATTGTGTTTTGCTATTATTTACATTGTAAGCTACCTTGAATTCCTATAAGGTAGAATGGTGGCTATTAAACATTTTAAACAAATAAATAACTGGGATAAGGTCTACTGGATTTTAAACAGGGATTGGGAAGCAGCTAAATCCAAGGCTGTTCTTTTTAGTAGCACCTGCTCATAGTGTTGCCATCTCTAGGTTGGGAGATACCTGAAGATTTTGGGGGTGGAGCCTTAGGAGGGCAGGATTTGGGGAGGGGAGGGACCAACGCAGCCTCCCGCCAGCATTGGGATAATAGTGCCATAGAGTGCACCTTCCCAAGTGGCCATTTTCTCCAGGTGAACAGATGTCTCTTGACTGGAGATCAGTTGTAACAGCGAGAGATCTCCAGTTACCACCTGGAGGTTGGCAACCTGACCTGCTCACCTAGTTTAATGTATTGTATGGACTTTCAGTACCCCCTCAGCCTTGATCCCCTGGCCTAGTGACTGGTAATAGTAAAAGTCACATTGGTATAAATCCAAAGTAGCTAAAAATGGAGTGAAAAGAACATTTTAAACTGCTGATTATCGAGATAATTTACTAATTTACTAACATAATAGCTTAAGAGTAATATCATCCATGGAAATGTATTTTGAGCTTGTATTAAACGTTTACATGAGGTTGATTTAATAGGATTTCATTGGTGATTTATGCCCTGTGGAAGTAGCGTTGGCCTGGAGCAAAGCCTCAGGCTGAAAAGCATTTTTGTCTGAGCAGCAACCATTAGTATGTCCCTCTCACTGCCTCATTATTGTGTTTATTATGTTTATATTCAAGTGTGGTGAGCTATCAAAATATAATGGAAAGGGGCTTTTGTTCTTTTACATGGGTTTTTCAAATATAAAGAGATAATGGATAAAAGGAAAACACGTTGAAAAGTTGTTGCTATCAAAAATTCTAGGAAGCCACATTGGTTCTTTCTGTCATGGAGGATTTCGTGTCTATATTGACAGAGAAAGACTGTCTGAAAAATGGACCACTGATACATTGGTTCAGTCATTCATTGGATAAATGAGGATTACTATATAAACTTATTTATCTATATTATACAGACGCCTAGGGATTTATAGTACCAATGTTCAAGGGTGTTCTGTTATTTAGAATGATTTGGGAGGCATCAGATTGCTCACATCAGCTGTGATTAACAGGCACTAACACATGTATACATATTCTCTGTAGTTCTTTTGCATATTGTCCTGTTTAGAAGCTGTCCTCATGAATATTAAAATAATTTAAATATTATTACACCTGATATTTGCTATAATTAACAATATTTTATAGCCATTTAGCCAATAATATCCAACATTTTATATCTTACATATTTATTATACAAGTGTGTGATAGCTTAAAATAGTATTTAGCATGTAATATATATTCAAAATATTGTTGAAGGCTTTCACGGTCAGAGTTCATTGGTTCTTGTAGGTTATCCGGGCTGTGCGACCGTGGTCTTGGTATTTTCTTTCCTGACGTTTCGCCAGCAGCTGTGGCAGGCATCTTCAGAGGAGTAACACTGTCCTTCAGTGTTACTCCTCTGAAGATGCCTGCCACAGCTGCTGGCGAAATGTCAGGAAAGAAAATACCAAGACCATGGTAACACAGCCCGGATAACCTACAAGAACCAATATATATTCAGTTATATATATTACATTTCATATGTAATTGTATTTGATAATACATATATCATGATGAGATTACATCTATCAAAAGCAAAGCAGTCAAGAGTTGCCCATTGTCAGAAGTATCTAAATTTTGAGGAAATAGTTCAGAATTCATGATTTAAAAAGAGAATTCAAAATAGTTCAGAAATTCAAAATGTAAATGCTTATGTTTGCGTTTTTAAAATGTTGCTGAGCTTCTAATATATCCAGCTGCACTATTAATCCATCCACGAGAGCATTACAATCTGTGTGAATAATGCATTTGCGCTATTCCTGTTTATTTAAAAAGGTAACCTTGAGTCCTATGAGAACAGAAAGGTTTGTTTAAGAATACAGATTTAAAGAAAAATTCCAGGCATGAAAGCTCTGTGTCACTGCCCAGCCCTTTCCAATGTTTACCTAACAGTTAGTTTTATTTTATGCTTCCTCAGTGGTCAAAGGCAGAGCCAGTACTAAAAATGTTACTTGCTACTGGTGTTATAAAAAGCTTTAAACTGACTATATGACAATACAAGTTTAAGGTATTTGTCAGAGAAAGAAGTAATCTTCTGATGGCTGCTTTAGAGACCACAAAAGGAAAATTACTAGCCACAAAAGGTAGTATGGTCCACTTCAACCATGTTCATGAGAAAATTTCATGATGTGGACTATACAGAGTTGGATAGGCCATTTATGCAGGGTCGATTTTGATGCTCACTCAAAGCTCCTTTTAAAAATCTGACCTTTAAAATGCCTATTCATGGTCCTGATGCAAGAGGAGAAAGTCAAACAAATTCCACTCCCCACTCGCCTGCTCCTTCATCCTTTCATTTGCATAGCCATTAGCAATCGCTGTTTGCATAGCTAACCGGAGGCTGTGATTCTTCATGCTTCCTTGAGTGGATGCTTCAAGGAGGGGACGGAGCAAATAAAGAAGGTCGCGTTAAAGGGGCTCTTAAGAAATGCGAAGCAGGTATGTGCCGGCTTCGCAGTGACTTCTGGAATGATGGTTCAGCATGAAGAACTCAAAAAAATATGCGGGGCACTTCAGCCTGGAATGCTTTGCTAATTACCAAGCATAAACAGCCGTATAGCAATAATCCAGATTAAACCAAATTCTAAACCTTCCCTTGTTGAACTCGATGGCAAACTCTGGTTTATTTTAATAGGAACAGTTCTGATATCAAATGAAGATACTAGGACAACATGTAACCTAATATGAAATTCCAGTGGGTAGATTAAATATCTGCCCTTGATTTTATTTATGAAAATATTTGTACCCTGACTTTAGTCTTGGCTCAAGGCAGCTTTACTATTGCTTTTGACTCTGAGGGCTCTTTTACAAAAAACACTAAGAGCACATTCCTAAGGGGGGCGAATCGGTTTAGGAGATGACGTGACTCTATGCCAGCATAAATACCCATTTATCCTGTGATAATGGGCACTTACCCCAGCATGGGGGGCATTTCCACCAGGGCAGCCTTCACCAATCTCCTGCCAGCATCCACCCAGTGCTAGCCCCCATGTCAGCACCCCAGGAGGCGTTCCCGGGGGCAGAGCTGCCTTTAGGCAGCTTCCTAGCCCCTTTAGCCCCTCCCACAGCATAGTCCTTTCAGCGTTATTTTATTTTTTACCCCTTCTACAACATTTCTTTCCCACCATGGAAATACCCCCACCCTTATGAATGCGCTGCACAAGTATGAAAACTGAATGGTCATGCACAGAATGTCTCTGGAACACCTACAAACAAATTTATTTATTTATTTTTCATATTTATAGTCCACCCTCAAGCTGGCTCAGGGCGGATAACACCATCTAAATTCCACAATATATACTCTCTTTATTTCATTAATACTGTGTTCTAGATCATCTTGTTAATGCTGATGCAATGCTATTGCAAAACATCTAGATTTGCCATTAATTTTTTTTGAAGTAGTCCTAAAATCAGAATACCAGCGTAGCTTCTCAAAAAGGAGATCTTCAATAGCAAGGAAAATCTGAAACAGTCTAGTTCAGAAATATTTTACCCTTCTCAAACCTCAAGCACTTTCTGTTATCAATAAACTGCGGTTTGCTATTTCTCAGTAAGTGTAAGCTGTTGTATCCAGAATCAGAGGTTATCTTACGGAAATCAATGCTTGCTCCTGCCATATGGCCCCTGCATCTTTGACCATAGGGCTTGTATAGAGATAGATGCATAATATAACACTTTAATGTTCATATCTTTATATACTTCTCTTCATGATGCATTCACCCTGTGGTGTATCTTGTTACAGCTTAGAGTTCTATATTATAAAACCTAAGGGGGATATAATTTATGATCCTGTTTCCCATGCTACACTATATTTTATAATGTTTACTGAGATCAATGGTGTTTATTCTTTGCTAGCTAAAATATTAATAGAAAACAGTTGGGGGGAATAAGTATTAGTTACTTTCTCATCAAGCCTAACCTTATTTTATTACTTGAACAACATAAAATGGGTGGTCGAAGGCTTTCACGGTCAGAGTTCATTGGTTCTTGTAGGTTATCCGGGCTGTGTGACCGGGCTGTGTGATCCGGGCTGTGTGACCGGGCTGTGTGACCGTGTAGGTTATCCGGGCTGTGTCACGGTCAGAGTTCATTGGTTCTTGTAGGTTATCCGGGCAGAGGACCGTGTTACTCCTCTGAAGATGCCTGCCACAGCTGCTGGCGAAACGTCAGGAAAGAAAATACCAAGACCAAGGTCACACAGCCTGGATAACCTACAAGAACCAATAAAATGGATCATTTAGATCTTAATTAACATATTCAGGGTAGTAACCTGAGATCTGCCTCTGACCAGTTTAGGAGGGTGACTAAACTGAGCACTGGTATAACTGGAAGATACACCAACCTATCTCAAAAAAGAGCCTGATATATATGGAGTTTTACCAGCATCAAGCCACACTGGCACCAGGACAGTGTAACTCCGGTGTTGGCGTAGAGATAGGTGCTAACAGAAGCAGATCAGGACTTGGTCAGCATCCTAAATCTCCTTAGCTTCAGTCATGCTCCAAACCTCAGCAATAATTCTGGCACAGCTTTTAAAAACCCACACACAGAAGGAAATCACCAGTGCCCTCCCACTGCTACCTGACATACTTGTAAGCCCTGGTACAGCTTAGGATGTCAATTTAGTTTGCAGTCCATCACAGCCTTCCTAAGCACCATTTAAACCTCATCTGGCAAACCAGCTCATGTAATAGGAGCACTGTACAGGTCTTGTCTTTTGTGGGGCACACACAGGAAGATCCTTATGATGGGGACTCCAGGGAAAGAGTACTTCGTAAACAAAAAAGAGATGAACCACTCTGCACAAATATCCAATGGAGAACACAAATGTTGTTGGAACATATGTCTAACACTTTCTGTTCAGGTACTCTGCCTCAGGACAAAAACACCTAACTGGAACCTCCACTCTTTCACCTGGGATGGAAAGACAACGAGCCCCACACAGGTAAGCAAGGGAGGGCCCCCCTGACAAAAGCTATGGCTGGTGCAACTGCCTTCTCATACCCTCACCTACCCATGTTGTGTATTGCCCCAACAATACTCCTCCTTCAACATTTAAGTATTTGCATAAAGGAGGGACTACCTTGCAGATATGCTAGCAGCACTGACCATGTTAGCATAATGCCATGCTGGTGTAACCCTTATTGCAAGTGATGGGCACAGGGATCACAACCACAGGCCTGGGCAATATCCAGTCACTCTACCCTATTCAATGCTATTGCTGGCCTCACATTAATGGTTCATATTGCCTTTCAGGATCAATAGGAACATGTAGCAACCCCTGCAAACATTGTACTGATGAAACTCCCTACAAGGGATGGGTAAGTATTGGTTCCCTGAATGCACCATGTTCCTCAAGAGGTCAATCCCACATCGTGGGGATCCCCATGGGGGAGGGGGGGGATCAGCAGAAGCACAGTATCTACAATTGTGCAGCCGACTGAATGTGCTGCTACTGTGGAACATTACTCATTACAGTCCTTGGTCTTCTTGAACTTTCTGCAGGCAGCCCTTCAACATGTGTACATGCCAGTCCCCTGCCAAGCCTCCAACATGGGTGGCAGCTGCAGCGACCAGTGTGCATCTATCAAGCTGCTGTGATGTTGTCATCTCAGTTCATCTTCCTGCACCACTGCAAGTTGCTTGACCAGCGTATTTGTCATGGGCCTACAAGAACTGTATCTGTGATTCTACTGTCTGTCACAACAGTTCTCAAAGACACAAGGGTCTTGCTGGAATACGAGTTAACAACCCCATTGACCTGCCTTACTTTCAGAACTCTGTGCCTGATCTTGATCAATAAATGTGTGGCTTGTGTAACAACTGTATCTCTGTTTCTTTGAGGCTGGATAGATAGGGACGGGTTCCCATCCTACCCCTATGTAAGGAGGAAACTGGGGTGGGGAGGTCATCCAGTGTGTGCACAGGCATACTCTTGCAAGGGAAAGAATCAGATTCCACAGGCTGCATAGTCCGCTGGTGTCCAGTGGTTCTCTACCAGTAGTATTATTACCACCAATGGGATACAGGGTTTTCATAATTACTAAAAACGTAGTCGCCCTCAGTCCCCATGCCCACCTACAATGGAAATATTAAAGAGAAAATTCCTGTAAACATATAAATGTCCTTCTTGAAAAAAAGTGGTTTTTGTTTCTATCACGGTGGGATTCTGGTTCTTTCACAGAGTGATTTGTAGGACGTAAGATACAAAAGGCTGAGAATCACGGCTAAAAGCCATGCAGCTTGCCCGGCAGGATGGGGAGGACTTCCAAGTACCGGCTTCTAGTCTATTTTTTAGCTCAATACAAGGTGCTGGCTTTGACTATGGCTTGGGCTCACATAGGCTTGCCAGGCCCCGCAGCTCCACCGGCGGGAGCTTCACGGGGCCGTGGCGTTAGCGCGCGACGTGCACACGCCCATGCGCGATGCACCTACATCACTTCCGGTTTAACCCTGAAGTGACGGGGATGCTCTAGCGATCCCGGCCATAGAGTTTTAGCTGAGGGTGCTAGAGCGTCCACATCACTTTCGGGTTTATGCGTCTGCGTGTGTGTGCCCTCCAGCCCTCAGCTGGCCGGTGGGCAGCCCGGTGGATGGGCAGTAGTTTACCCGCCACCACCAGGCAATTGGCAACCCTAGGCCCACAGTACCTGAAGGTTACAAAGTACGCTGTATCAACCAACCTGGTGCGTGACATCAGCAGCTCAGGGAGCCTTCTTCCAGGAAACAGCCATAGCAGAAGCTGGGTCATGGGAATTTGAGGGAGGGTTTTTCCAGCTGTTGCCCTCCAACTTTGGAACTCACACAGGAGTCGAGAGTGGTCACTTCCCTGAATCTTTTCCAGATAGGTTTGAAGATTGGCCTCATTCAGAGCTAATGCTTGGCCCAGACCCCTGCAGGCCATGGCAGGGCCTTCCCCAATGATCAAACTAGCAGGCACTCACCTGAGGCTGGGAGGAGAGCAGTCAGTTTAGTTGCTGGAAGAAGAGCTAGAGCCGGTTGGGGCCTGCGGCTGCAGGGGGCAGGAGTCAGCCTGGGTTCATCCCAACAAGGCCAATGTCATTGGCCAGTGACAATCTGGTGACACCTACACCAGCCAGGAGCAGCCCCCAACACTGCCAGGCAAGTAGACCTCATGCCCAGGGAAGACAACAGCCAGCGTGGTGTAGAAGAAGAAGAAGAAGAGTTGGTTTTTATATGCCAACTTTCTCTGCCACTTAAGGGAGAATCAAACCGGCTTACAATCACCTTCCCTTCCCCTCCCCACAACAGACACCCTGGAGGAGAGGGGTATTCATGGCGGTTAGTTAGAATGGATACTAGTCATGCTGCATACCTATTCTCTCTAGTATCAGAGGAGCATGCCTATTATTTTGGGTGCGGTGGAACACAGGCAGGATGGTGCTGCTGCAGTTGTCTTGTTAGTGGCTTCCTAGAGGCACCTGGTTGGCCACTGTGTGAACAGACTGCTGGACTTGATGGGCCTTGGTCTGATCCAGCAGGGCCTTTCTTATGTTCTTATGATTCTTTTTTTAAAAATAATAATTTTTATTATTATTTTTCTATAGTGATCAAACAGTATTCAACAATCAATATAAGTAAACATCAGAGTATAGATTCTAATTAATAATTGTTGAAAATACATCCATATATAGATAATAAAAAATAAAATATAAAAACGTCCCCTACACCTCCCTCAATCTTGTTTAAGATTCTAATCCTAATATTATTACAAACATTTATAAACATTTACTTCATTTACCTATTTAAAATAAAGAGAAAAAAAGCAAAAATAAAAAACAGAAAGGAAAAAAGGATATATAAAAATAAAAATGGATTAGATAATATGTAACATTTTTAACCTTTAGAAATGAATATTCTAATTTCTCCGTTTCTCCCACATATCTAATGACTGTCAATTATGTTAATATCATTAATTATTCTGTTTTTATCAAAGCCAAACCATTTAATCAGACCTTTTTAGTTAAATCCCCCCAAAAAACTAAGCCCTTTGACCCAGTCTCTTTAGCTTAAATTTCCAACATCTTCCTCTCTTTCCCAGAAGCTTTAAACAATGAAGGGCATCCATGGAAGTTGTTAATGTCGTTCCCTCTGTGAAAATTGATGTAAGATAGTGAATCTGCAACAGATTTTCTTCCATCCCCAAGGCGAAGAGAAAAATCCCGATGTTTCCAGCTGTTCGCCCTTTTAAGTTCTCCCAGTTAACTTTGAAAAGTTCCTCAGGTAATACATACAACCAAAAATCCAAGTCGCTTACATTCATCTCCATGGTTATCAGTCGGGTTGATTCGGTTTCTTCTTGCAGGTATATATCCTTCGGAAATCCTTTGTAGCTCTCCATCTCCTTTGCAGTGTTTAATTATTCATTTAATGGTTTATCATTTGGGGAGCTTCCTTCTCTCATCTCAGATCTCATTGTCATAATCCGGACTTTAATGTCCTTAAGATCTCCCAGAATTTCATCCAATTTCCGAATAGCAAGTTCATAGATGTTGTTTGTCAGAGAGAAGAGACGATCCATGTATTTAATCTCACTTTCCATGGTTGCCACTTCTGGTGGTTAACTGAAGTTTAATTTGTAAAATCCAGACAGGAATATGTTGAGCTGTAGAATGATGCTGCGGGGGGTATAGTAGAAAGTTGCACGACTGCCTCCTTCCTTTTGCCTAGGAACTGGGGAAGTATTTGCCAGTTACACAATGCCACACATCCGGTCTCAAATCCCATAGTGTTCTCACGATGGCAGACGATAGCTGATACTTCCGGGTAATACGTGGCAAAGGAATTTGTTTACTCAGAAAAGCCTCCTCCCAGAAATAGGGAGGAATCTGCTCGTCCCTCCTCCTTACACTTCAGGATTTCTGATTGGTGGCTATACCGTCATTCAAATAGTCCCAATTGTTGTGTCTATCCACCGATCAATTTGATTAAGATCCTGTCGGCTTATCGAATGTTTTTAAATGTCAAAGAGTCAGCCAAATCTCAGATGGGAAGATTCGGATTCTATAGATATTTTTTCCACTCCTTCAAAGCTTCCAATTCCAGGTAAAACAAAAGAGTTCTTGTTACTTACTCAGATTTTAGAAGAGTAGGTATTCTTGCTTAAATATCATTGCTTAGATGGTAATAGATAGGGGAGAGCTGAGCCTAAAATCCAAAGAGATGTTCACGGCAATGGTTCCCCCTCAAGCCAGACGGGACCTCGTCCAGGATTCCAAGTGTCGCACAATGGCTCTCTCGGCAAAACTGGGGGTCAAACCGTATGTTGTGGACAGCAGGAGAGATCCTGTTTCCCAATCCACTGTTTAGGATCGGGTAGGGGTGCAGGATGACACCCCAGATTTGAACAAATCTTGGTTCCCTTGGGAGCCCCCAAGAGACGTGGCACTCAGTTCAGCATCCCTAGCGGAAGTTCTTCTTATGATTGTTCTTGACCCTGCTCCCCTGCCTTGGGCCCTGGGAAGCTCCAGTGGCAGACCAGGGAGAAAAAGTGTGAACAGGACTTCCTGCTGGAAGTAAGACAGCTGTCCAAGGAAGGGAAGTGGGTGACGGTGCTGCTATCTCCTCCTTCCTCCTATTCTGAGGCCTGGAGGAGCTTCCTCAGTGTTGGCTAACATGGTAAAGGTGATTGGGTAGGGCTAGTGAGAGAGGAGCCTCACAGATCTTTTCTAGAGGACCTTGAGATGGAGCATAAGATGTGGTGAGCAGGGGTTTCTGAGTCATTGTAATTTTCTATCTTATTGGTATTCTATTTTCTATCATGTGGTATTTTATTAATTTGTGGTATTTTATTTATTTTATTACATTTTATTGATGCTTTTTAAACTGATTTTTATTGTACCTTATTAGCATTCTATTGATTCTATTGTATTGTACTGTATTGTAAACCAGCTTGGGGGCTTTTATTTGAAAAGAGATTATAAATGTAAATTGAACGAGGGATTTATGCCTATACTTAAACTTAGCAAACTAACAAGCACAATTATTTGCATCTTTACTCAAAAGTAAGCTCCACTGAATTCAGTGGAGTGTAATTCCAAGTGAATGAGCTTATTGCAGTTAAATTGATTTGCTCAGTTTCTTATAAATTACTGCTGCCTAGCAATTCCTGGTTACTTAACTGATTTTTGTTAGATTTATAATTTCCCCATCTGTCGTCAAGAAGCTCAGAGAAGAATGTAGCCTCTTTAGGTTCAGTGAACTATTAGACACCCAGTATCATATCTAAACAGGGAATTTGAATTTGAGCTTTCCTCATACAGCGCTGTTATGTCAGCTGCCATTTCTTCATAACAGCCAAATTAACTATCTGGTCTTCATTTTGTAAACATTTTCAGGCTATAACTGATTATTCTGTATTTATTTGTTCATTCAGTGTGAATAAATTCAACACTGCCCTTTCTCAGAGAAATTCCATGATGATTTCCCATCCAGGAAGTTTAGAGGGCAAGGCCATTATAAATCTTCAGATTCTGGACACCTGCCCCAGGCCTTGGCCAGGCTTCTTAGCCCAAATGTGACATTTTGACATAAACCCTGTTGCTACATCCCTTTAACTGTTTTCTGTGTTTCATATACACAATCGTGATCAGAGCTCTTCCCTAGTGTCAGACAAGAAAATATAAAATAATATTGTCTGAAGGATGTCATAGTCTCCTAGAATTCCTCCTTTTTATCTTGGGCTATCTGAGACGTTCTTTTATACATCTCTTCCCCCGCCCCTCCAAACTGTTCACTTTGTAAGGGCACTCCTTGTTAGAGATTCCCCTCCTTTCTCCATAAATTTCTAGAAGAGTCCTCCAAGAATAGACAGACACCTTTGGTTCTACCAATGGTCCCCTGAGGAGAAGCAATGATTATTACATCAGCTCAAATTAGTGATGCTGTGAATTTCATAAATAACATACTCAAAAGTCTAATGTATCCTCCGCACAATGCCTTTTTTCTTCTCAAGATGATCTCCATACCCTCAAATTGCTCATTTGAAATAACATGTATTTTGAGATTGTGTACTGTTTTTGCACAGTCAATGCTATTCATCATCAGACTAGGTAGCCATCTGTTGCTACATGGTTACAACTTACTAGAAATATGGGGGGTTGGGGGTTGTCTAGTTCATGCAGTGTACGGTTCACTTGTCACTAGCTCTAACTACACAGTAGCAGAATCTGATTCTTCTCTCTAAAGTATTTTTTTTCTTTTTAAAGCCAGAATCAGTCTAGAGCTGGCTACCTCTGAGTGGATAAACAAGAAAATAATGCTTAAGCCATATCAAATGATTTTGAGCTTTTAAAAAGGTTCAGAGGGGGGCGGTCTTAACTAGACTCTTTCTATGCACTCTTCTGCTCAGACATAATCCAGGCTCCTTTGAGTTAAAAACTATGGAATAAAGAATCAGGGAATTCTACACAGTGGGTTGCTCTTAGTCTCCCCTACTGGTATTTGCTGTTTTTTTTTTGTATATGTTTGCCTTATCTTTTCTCTCCCTACTGTGTGCCATTCCACATGGCAAACCTGAGTAAAGCAGATGTTATTTTTGACATTTCTGTGTATTACATTCCCAAGAGTATGTGTGTGGGGATCTGCTATAGCAACAACAGAATATGAAAGAAATGTGGTTTTTATCTCTCTACCTTACTCCCCCACCCCCAAAAAAAAATTATAAGATGCTACAAATCTATGACGATGATACCTATATAACAGCCTGTAAAAAATTTGGGTGACTAAACATTATGCCAAATTGTCAATGTGGCAGCATGCTTTTGCACAGAGCTATGTTGAAATAAGTCCAGATGGTAAGGTATGACCATACAAACAATTAAAATGAACTAGTAACTTTGGAAACTGAGTTTGGGGGTTTACTTCAAGGAAAAGGTCTTTACGGGATGAAACTATGCATCATGCTGGGCATTCACAATTAGATCCCCCAATGTATAACTTAACTTGGCCTGGATAGCCCAGGTTAGCCTGGTCTCATCAGATTTTGGAAGCTAAGTAGGGTAGCCCTGGTAAGTATTTGGATGGGAGACCACTAAGGAAGTCCAAGGTTGCTATTCAGAGGCGGGAAATGGCAAAATCATCTCTGAATGTCTCTTGCCTTGAAAATGCTCCGGGGTTGCCGTAAGTCAGGTGTGATAGCAGTAGGGGGGGAAAAATTTGCTGCAAAAAAACTTTACTAGGAGAAAGGCCCACCACTTGCTTTAAGGCCTGGTAGAGAAAAAAACAAGAAGTACATGGTAGACTTTAATTAGCATGAAGAGACATTTTTAATCACAAAAATGGATCAGAGGAGGAGAGAGAAGCACCTTCTTTCCAGTATCACAACCCCAATCTTTGTCCAAAGACACAGACACTAAAAGCAGCTACTGTAAGTTAATAATAGCTAACTTAAGCAATGTTATTTCATTGGAACTTAAGCATGATTGATTTTTTCCTAAATATATTGCTATACATTTATTGTAATGTAATTAAGATTTTAATGTTACACATATAAGTTGTGAATATTAGACAAGTCTTTAATCTAGTGTATGATGGTGTCACATTGAAGGACATGGGGATTAAGCGCACCTAACTCTGTACCAGGTTGTTGCCAGTGAACATGCTGTGGGCACCCTTAAAAAGAAAGTGGGCATCCTTAAAACAGATTAAAGCATTAATTGCCCTCTGAACTATATGAACATATAATTTAACATTTATTTAAACATTTCTATTCCACCTTTCTACTCAAATAGGACCCCAAGGCGGCAGACATCAAACATTAAAACCTTTTAATATTAACACAAGACACTAAAATAGCATTTTAAATGTGTGTATAAAATATTCAAAGAATTAAATAAAACATATAAACACGTGTAACAACACAACCAGGGAGGAGGTCCAATAACAGTTAGTGAGAGAACACCAAACAAAACAAAAAAAGTCTTTCCCTGCTAGTGGAAGACAATGACAGAAGAAGATGAATTTCCTGGGGAGGGAGTTGCAAATGTTTTGGTGTCATGACCAAGAAGGCCCTTTCTTGGTTTGCCACCCATCTAGTCTCAGATGGTGGGGGCACCCAAAGCAGGGCTTCTGAAAATAACCAGGTTGGACAGGTAGGTTCATAGTAGTAGGTGGAGTACAGTGTCCTTCAGGTATGCTGGCCTCAAGCCATATAGGGCTTTAAAGGTTAATACCAGCAGACTTGAACTGAGCCCAGAAGCAAATTTGAGGCCAGTGTAGATGGAACAAGATGAGCAATATGGTCCCTATGACCCACTCCAGCCAACATTCTGGCCTCAGCATTCTGTATCAACTGTAGTTTCTCTATAACCCCAGATAAAATGCATTGCAATAATCAAATCAAGATGTAACCAGGGCATGCATCACAGGGGCAACATCTTTCCTGTCCAGGAAGGGCCCCAGCTAGTGCACTAACTGAAACTGATGAAAGGCAAAAGGCACCTCTGGCCACCACTGCTACCTGTTTATCCAGCAGGAGGCCCAGATTCCACAGTACCGTCAAGCTACAATCCTACTGCTTTAGGGGGAGATCAACCCTATCCAGAACAGGAGCTATCCCAATTCCTGGGTCAGACCTTCCCCCACCACTAACACCTCTGTTTTGTTGAGATAGAGAGCTTTTATACATGGCTGTTTCCCTTGTGGTCACCCCTCCGATGACTTCAGGTCTTTGTTTTGATTATGCATGCCGTCTCTGACTGTCAGAGGTCGCCTTGCTCTCCCCCTGAAAACCTCGGCCTCTGAAAACGCAGGCAAAATGCGGGGAAACGCAGGGGGAGAGTGAGGTGACCTCTGATGATTGGAAATGGCATGCATAATCAAAACAAAGACCAAAGTTGTCAGAGGGGTGACAGCCGGGGAAACAGCCATGCATAAAAGGCCTAAGTTTCAGCCCGTTCACCCTAATAAGTTTCAGCTTGTTTGCCCTAATCCATCCCAAAACTGCCTCCAGGCACCTGTTTCCAGAGAACAGGGTGTCAGGGTTTGTACACTGTATACTATCTTTGTAATTTTGGGATTTCACATTGTGTATGCTTGATTATCAATATGAATACTTTTTCTGTACCAAAGACACACAGGGAGGTTGGTATTCCATAGCAAAGGCTTTGTTGGCTCTCCTGTATCTGGAGAAATAATTTCTGCTGAGCTTTTGATTTCTGTAGCCCAGAGATGTCTGTTATGGGCTAAGAGTGAATCATATCAAATCACCAATATCATTGGCAATTATTGAGCTCATTAGCAACCTGCTGCCACCACATAAATTCATTAAAAGCATTAAATGTTCATTCTTTTGTCTAAAACTGGAAATGTCCCAATAAACTGCATCTTCCAGTTGTGCCGCAACTGATTGACATATGCATTTTTTCTCTTTGCTGATCTTTTAACTGAAGTTTTAAATTATGATGAATAGTGGATAGGCTGTGATGCAAAGAAACAAAAAACAAATTGAAGGGTCTCCCTGGTTCTCAGACCAATCATTATCACTTTATAATTCACATACTACAATTTAGTGAGTTGGTCCTTTTAAGGGCATCTTCATGTGTTATAAGTGGAAATATGTTTATCCTGGTAGCATAATATATGCAGTCAGGGAATGTGGTCAGCGATTGTATTTCTGCTGCATGTACCCAAGGAGGCAGGAAATCATTTGCTCTTTGTGTACATATTACACTTCTAATGGGAACATGTAAAATGTTTTGCATGTACTTGTAAAAAAAGACGTAATGCATGAAGGACCCTTATGGCACAGTTCCAGCAACCAAGGTGGGAATGTGGTTGAGTGGCGATTGCTTCAGCATGAATTCATCTATGCCTGTAACTTTACTTGAATTTATCAGCATCACTGTAAAGCTGCCAAAAGTGGATTGAACAGCCCAAAGTGTGGCACAGGAGCAAACACATGTGATGGAGAATGACAACCATAATGAGATTAATGATAATAATAATAACACTGCTCTGACCACCTACTGTTCTGACACCAATAGCTAGCAGAATAGTTTTAATGCAATGAATTTTGAAAGAATTTCCTATACCTAAGTGGCCTACATTATTAGACCTATCGGGGGGGTGGGGGGTAGAGGGCTGTGCGATAGGTATTTATGTAAGGCCATCTAGTGGGTTCCTACCAGAGTAGATAGTTGATACACTTTACTTCTAGTTCATACAGTCTTTACAGCACTTATGTGGCAAAGGAGAATTAGCCCCTTTTCTCTACCATACAGATAATATCTAGTGTGAACTGAGCTCTCTGTCTGATTGCCCAGTTCACATGTTCGCCTTACATTTTGGGGGGGCAGGGGGAAGGCATGTGAGTCAAGTTTCTATGCAATCATACATTCACTTAGAACGTGCAGTTTGCCCATGTGTTGCAGGCAGGAGTGCAATCTTGCTCCTCCATCACTTAAATGACAGTGCTGCTGTAACTGGTGTGTAATTACTGTACTATTCCAGAGCATCTCTTATGATATTTCAGGTTGATGCACTGCTTCAAATGATTTTGGGGAAACATGCAGACTTTTACCTAATAGAAAGCCAACCAAATACCTTTCCCCTTAAAAACTGCACAGAGTTATCATAAGCAGAGTTACAACCTTGTAAGACCATTGACATCAATAGACTTCGAAGGGTGTAATTCTGTTTAGTATTATGCTGCCAGTCGCTGATTTCCTCTACTTTAAAGAATTGTTGATATCTTTTAAACAGCAGTCAATTCTTGTCTGTCTGATTTAATTTTTAACAATATTTTGTAATCTGTCTTGAGCCTTAGTGTCAAAGGTAGAATATATATATAAAGTAAATTTTACTAATCTATAACTTCATCTCAGACCTATTTGCATATCTAGCAACCCACATGCTAAAGAGATAAAAATGGCGTGTTTAGTAGGTATATTAGCAAAATCTCAAGCATGAATGACATGAAAATAAGTATAAAAGTTACACTTCAGAAATTCAAGTGATACTTTAGGATTTGGGAAGCATACTTTGGACAGTGTTCCAAAGTATGGAGTGAAGGTGAGACAAAGCTAGCTGTCATGACATTTTTTTTTTATTTATACCCTCCTGCTCAGCTACAGTTATCTTGATGGCCATATTTCCTTACACATTTCCCCTATTAAACATCATATGCTGCCTAGAGAAATTCCCACAATTATACATACACACAAACGCATTTCTTTTGCCATCAATTCCCAGTGGACTTATGGCAACCCCATCGGTTTTTCAAGGCAAAGAAGTTCAGAGGAGGTTTGCCATTTCCTGCCTTTGCATAGCAACTCTAGACTTCCTTGGCTGTTTCCCATGTAAGTACTAACCAGGGCTGACCCTGCTTAGTGTCCAAGATCTGACGAGCTTGGGCAATCCAGGTTAAGGCTTTATTTGGCAATGTAAAAACACTTGTTTGTCTTTGTAGGCATGGGAACTTCTACATCTGATCTAATCTCACTACAGTGTCTGAAGGCTATGTTGACTGAAATGAGTAGAACCCAGCATTCTAAAAAGGGGAATCATGTGTGATGTAATTTATGTATTCAGAATTATTAGGCCTAGCCATTTCTGCACAGTGAATGGAAACATAATGCCAGAAAAGGTTTTTTAAAACGTGCTTCTTGGAGAGAGGAAAAAAACCTCATAACCCAAAGAATATACTCAGCATGCAAATCATTTGTTAAAATATGTCACATGCTGTGTCTTTTAGGGTTAGAAAAAATGTTGCTTTATTGTACTGAAAGATATATATATGGGCTATCTGTCACATCTTAAGTAATCAGAATAAGCTCTTAGGAGAAAACTGTAATTACTTTGAGCATGATATTAGATAAAAGTGAAATGAATGATTTTGCTCCATTTTATTACCTCTGGTATATGGCCATTTGTATCATAAATTCATTGACCTCATCTTAAATGATCAATCCTGTAAGACTGCTTTGATTCATTAATTCTTAAGTGACATTATTTCTACTCCAGTAGTTTTTACTCCCTGTGAAGGATTGTTTGCTGCATCCATGGCATAATATGAGAGAGAGAGAACTAGTTATATATGACATTGGAGTGTTGAATAAAATCAATTGGATAATTACTAGACATTTAGTTCACTGGGGATGTTCACTGAAACTGATTTATTGCTGTTACTCTCAATATCCTTAATCAATTTGATCCAATGATAAAATACACTGAATAGTGCGCGATCAATATGCAAGTGAGATAGATCAACATGAGCATTTCTTTTACCTTAATGAATTATTAAAAACTGGAGAAACCATGAGAGAATTTCTAAAGAGGATTCCTCAACATTTTTTTTTCCAGGATAAGAGAAAATGTTTACTTAGTTTAATGTGACATGAGAGCCCATTGGAGAGAAACAAATCAATACATCACTGAAACATTTCAATAAACCTTTCAACTGATAGCATATAAAATTGTTAGAAAATATGTCCGGTACTGGTCTCTGTGTTGGAACCATAGCACTGGAGCTATGTTACCTTGTAATTAAATATATGTCTAGTAAATTTGCATGTGCCCTGACCTAGGTGGCCCAGGCTAGCCTGATCTTGTCAGATCTCAGAAGCTAAGCAGGATCAGCCCTGGTTAGTATTTGGATGGGAGACCACCAAGGAATAACAGAGTTGCTGTGCAGAGGAAGGCAATGGCAAACCACCTCTGTTAGTCTCTTGCCATGAAAACCCCAAAAGGGGTCGCCATAAGTCAGCTGCGACTTGACGGCACTTTACACACACACAAATTTACATGTGGTTTGCAGCTTTGCAATCAGACCCCCAAGGAGGTGTTTCTAATTAAACCTTCTAAGCAGACAGAGTCCAGTGAGGGAATCCCAGGATCACTGGAATCTATCAGTTTTGCTTCAGATATGCTTTGGCAGATCCATATTTTTTTGTTAAAAGTCCAACAAAAATGCTTGAGCAGATTTTTGATTTGCTAGTCCTATAATTCAAACAGAAAAATACTTGGGGGCTACTAGTATGGTCCTTTAGTTATTTACTATTGTTCTTGTATCTTGTTTTTCTTCTGTTATGGAACTGAAGGTGATGTACATAGTTCTCCTAGGAGATTTCCTTCCCTGGCATTGATCAGATCCAGACTTGCTTAGCTTCATCAAGATTTCTGTATCATATGCCTTTCAACCATTCCCTGGCCCTTGATGGGAAGCAGCATGATATGGCAGAAGTAAGCATATGGAAGGCATGGAGTTGGTACTGGCCATATAATAGTAATGTTTGTGAACACTATGAGGAGTAACTGGGGTTACCAGCCAAGGGCTAACAGCCCCAGAAGTTTGGAAGATGCCCCCAAACTCTATGGTTTTTTGCAATGTCACGTTTGTCCAGTTTTTCATCTCCCATAATACTAGTGCTTAGAGGCATCCAGTGAAGCTGGGCAATTGATTCAGAATGGACAAAAGAAACTACTTCTTCACTCAACAACCAATTAAATTGGTAGAATTCAATGCCTGGGGCTGAAATGATGGCCATTAGCATGGATGACTAACGAAAAAATATTGTGTAGTGTGACCCTTAGAAAAGACATGATCTAGCTTAGAGTTTGGTAGAACTCAGCTGCCTGTGCTGCTTTGTTATTCTAGTGAAAATGCTATTCAGTTCATCTATATTTATTCTGCTTGTGCTACATAAACAATTTCATCTGCTGTATTTATGATATTTTAGTGTCATCTCGTTAAAGAAGAAATGCATTTGTAGCTCTAAGCTTAACAGCTATTGCTTATGAACTATGAATGAAAAATATATCACAGGATATTGCAAATACTACAAATATCAGTTATAGCCTTTAGAATGGTTGCCGATTGTTGTTTTCTTAAACCCATTGTGTCGGGCATCATCTTCTTTTAGAAACAGGCAGTTAAATTAGGTTGGTGCTATGCAGCCAGAACGCTGTCCTGTGCCACAGGACAATTTCATGAGCCACATCATCAGTTGTCAAAATGTCCTGAAGATTTATTTGGTGATGCAGCAGCTTGTTTGCCATCTTAGATGGTTTGTGCATCACACAGCTTCATTAAGCTCTCTCAAAGGAAATTATGCGTTTAGCTGTTTGTGTAAAGGTAAGGACACATTGACAAGGGAGTCCCCTGTGTTCTCTATTGGGTGCTGTGGTGCACAACTGGAAGTTCCCCTGGAAAGGGTAAGTGTGCTTTCCTGGGGAAACCCTTGCTTGAGTCATGCTGTCTCAGACTACATGTAAAATGCTCTGTCATTCCCATCAGCCATGCTGGCACTGCAGGACCAACACTCACTGAGGGCCTGGCTCATGTCGATTTCTGAGCAAGGATTTGATATCAGTCCATCTGATTCCCAAAATAAAGTCTGTGCAGACATTACCATATATAACCTAATTGGGAACAAATATATATTGAACTACTAAAAGAGCTCATACCCTACCAGAAAATATTTTTGTTAGTCTTTAAAATGCTACTGGACTCTTGCCCTTTTTGACTACTAAAAGAAGTGTACAGAAGAAGTGAAACTTTAGGCATAATTCAGTGAAAGGTATGAGAATACTCATTGAAACTGATATAACTTTAAAGTGTTCAATTTTGTCTGGATCATGCCCAGACTTTTAAAAAACTAGTTTAAAGTGTCATCACTATTTCTGGTAAAAGAAAAGCTGTGAGTTAAATGAGATGAGTAATCAAATGCCCGGCATATGTTGTTTTGAATTGTTTATCTGGCCAATGGTTATTAAAATTAGACTACCTATTGTTATAATTTCACAATCCTGCCTTGGCTTTTGAAAACAAAGGAGTTATTCTCAGCTTTGAAAAGTAAGAGTATACATAGGACAGTGCTGTGTTTTCTCATGTCCAAACGCTCAATACATGTATTATATATCACACTAAATAAAATATCTATAGGACATTATGAGAAGTGAATAAATGACAAAACTTGTGGGTTTTGTCTGTATGTATAAAATCTGTCAAAAAACAGGAAGGCACTGAAAATTCTGACATCTGTTTATCTGTTTATAGCTGTGGAAAGATTACTCATTTTAATTCTTGTTTAAAATGCCATATGAAGGGAAAGGCATTTGTGCAAACAAGAGTCATATTTGAATTGTAGATCATGTCTTTGCCATCTGTGAGAGCTGTTGGTGTTGCAAAATTAATGTGTTAATGAAATCACAATAATTTCTCTGAAGTAATGGATTCTGAAACCTGGAATGACTATTTTTTGAACTTTGGTGTCTAGTGGCTTACAACTGGGGAAACCTTTCACAGCTTAATTAGTTTTGCAGCCTTATTTACCTTTTTTTAAAAAAAAATTGGCAACATCTTCACCACACCAATAGTAGCACAGAAAGTAACTTGTATTTTTCAAGCTTTCAATACGAAGATGGTTTGCCTTAGTTTTTGGAAAATTGTTAAATAAACTGTTGCATGCCAAGAAGTTATACTAAAGTGACTAGTGATCAAGAGTGGGCAAACAGCTCAGAAAATCTTTCCAGCTCGTTGAGATATCACAGCTTCAGAATACTTGAAATTCACCCAGATTTTATTACTATTTTCTACTTCATATTTGGAAGACAAAGCTAATGATATGTAGTTCTTTCTTTCTTTCTTTTGGGTACCAGACCAGTTAACATTCCAGCTCTGTTATCATTTAAATAATTTAAAATGTTAAAATGTGTAGAAGCTTATAGTAGATGATCGGCACTCCCTTTTCTTGGACTATTGGAGTTATTTTGCAAATGTTTCTTGATCTTATTTAATTATATAGACATACAATTTGTCAGTATGCATCTATGTGACCAGTTCAGTGAGTATCATGAAGGTCACAATCCAGCATACTGGCTCAGTTCAGACAGCATGCAAAACCATGTTTTATTTTAATTATGGTTACTGTGAGAAACCAGGATTTCCTCTCATAGACAATCACTCATATTCTGGTTTACCTTCTCTCTGTATTCCTACAGAGTTGTCAACTCTGGGATGGGAAATTCCTGTAGATTTGGGGGTGGAGCCTAGGGAGGATGGAATTTGTGGGGGGGACGTTTGTGGGGTATTATGCCATAGCATAGAGTCTACTCTCCAAAGCAACCTCCAGGTGGGAACTGATCATTATAGTCTGGTGATACATTGTAGTTTTGGGAGATCTCCAGGTCCCACTTGTGCCAGGCAAAAGCATAGTTAAGACTAGACCCTAGCTTGAGATCCTGGTTTGAAGGACCATAGTTATTGCACTCAGTCAATCATAGTAACTAGTTTAATTAAAACAGAGTTCCGCAATGTCAGAACTGAGCATTAAGTGTGGTTTGGCCCAATGAAATCATAGGGCTTTGGATGTCTTAATTCTGTAAGAATACTATATATATTTATTGTTTGTATAGCAGTTTAAGGTTTTCAATGAACTTCACATATATTGTCTTGTGATAATATGTGAAGAGTCAGCATTATTTTCCCAATTTGCAAATTAGGAGGGGGTGCTGAGGTTAAAACAGAGCAGCTTACCTAAGGACTCATACTGAATCCATGGCAGAGGCAGCATTTAAACCAGGGACCTCCTGATTCATAGCTCAATCTCTTAGCTCCTGTGCCAAACATTTAGCTCCTGTGTAGCTCTGCTACATGCATCATTTTCTGCTACAATTCTAAGCATGGAAACTGGGAAAGCTCCATTATGATCACAGGACTCTTTCAGACCCTCCTGGGGGTAGCACATGAGTACACATATATTTACAATACTACCCGCTCATATTTTACTGTGTTTTAGCTATGTAATTTATAGTAGGTCGAATATCTCGATGGCATTTATACATAAGACTTATTTAGGCATAAAACAATAGGCTATTACTGTGTATTTATATGTAATATTAGGCAAACTGTATCTTGAGGTCAAAGTTCCATGAAATAGATATTTTCCTTCATAATTTAGATGTTTAAAAAGCAATGATGGAAAGTAAAAAAAGAATTTTGATGCAAATGACAATACAAAGAGGAAATCACTTTTTTCTTATCTGTTTTGATTTTGTTGCTGTGTTGTAGGTATGTGACTGGTGTAAGCACATAAGACACACAAAAGAGTATCTGGATTTTGGGGACGGGGAACGAAGGCTTCAGTTCTGCAGTGCAAAATGTCTCAATCAGTACAAAATGGACATTTTCTACAAAGAGACACAGGCCAATCTTCCAGCTGGACTCTGCAGCACATTACATCCTCCAGTCGAAAATAAAGCAGAAGGCACTGGGGTGCAGCTGCTGACTCCAGATTCTTGGAATATACCGCTAGCAGATGCTCGGAGAAAGGCCCCATCCCCAGTGTCTGCAGCTGGCCAAATTCAAGGTCCTGGACCATCAGCATCTACCACTGCCTCTCCGCCTGACACTGCCAACTGCTCTGTCACTAAAATCCCAACGCCTGTTCCCAAACCTATTCCCATCAATGAGAATCCAAATATGCCGCCAATTTCTGTTCAGCCACCTGCTAGCATTGTGCCTCCAATTGGTGTCCCACCTCGAAGTCCTCCCATGGTGATGACAAACCGTGGGCCGGTTCCATTGCCCATATTCATGGAACAGCAAATTATGCAGCAAATTCGTCCGCCGTTTATTCGAGGGCCTCATCATGCCTCGAATCCCAATAGCCCTCTGTCCAACCCAATGATTCCTGGAATCGGTCCACCCCCAGGTGGTCCCAGAAATATGGGCCCAGCCTCCAGCCCTATGCACAGGCCAATGCTATCGCCTCATATTCATCCTCCAACAACACCAACCATGCCCGGAAATCCCCCAGGTTTACTACCACCTCCACCTCCAGGAGTACCTTTGCCCAGTCTTCCCTTCCCTCCTGTAAGTATGATGCCAAATGGTCCTATGCCCATGCCACAGATGATGAACTTTGGCTTGCCATCTCTTGCCCCACTGGTGCCACCTCCAACCCTGTTAGTGCCATATCCAGTCATTGTTCCTCTACCAGTTCCTATCCCAATTCCAATCCCCATTCCTCACATCAATGATTCCAAGCCCCCAAATGGCTTCTCCAGCAATGGGGAAAGTCTCATTCCAAGTACATCTAGTGATGCAACTGGGGCAAAGCCAACAAATAACTCTGTGTCCCCCAGAAATTCAAACCAAGGGCCTTCCAAGTCCTCTGATTCAGCACCAAGTTGTTCAAGCCAGTCCTTAAATCAAACACAAGTGCATCAGGAGCACTGTAAAAATGAAGTTGTTGATTTGACTGTGAGACCTAGTAGTCCAGTGAACAATAAGTTTGGTTTTCCAACAGTACTACAGGGACCACAGGATGGTGTGATAGACTTAACTGTAGGCCACAGGTCTAGACTACACAATGTTATCCACAGGGCTTTACATGCTCAAGTCAAAGTTGAACATGAAGCCAGCAGTGTTGTAAATCTGGCTTTTGGTAGCTCAGATAAAAGGAACTGCAATGACTGCAGGAACAATTGCAGCCCCACTGAAACAAAAACTTTACCTTGTAGTGACCCAGCTCACTGTGGTCCCACAGCAGTGGCCTCTGGCACGTCAGAAAATAGTGCCGCTGCAGTTTGCAATGTAATTGTGAATGGCACAAAGGGCCCGGAGGTCCCAGAGCAGCCCCAAGATCCGAAGAAGTCTCAGCCACTAGAGGAATTGCCAGTGAGTGAGCTGGAATCTGTGAAGGAGAACAACTGCACACCAAACTGCCAGCGAGAAGGAGACTCTGGTAAGAAGACGGGGGAAGAGCCCCTGTTTGGGGGAGACAAGCAAGATCCCAACCTTAACAATCCTGCAGATGAGGACCATGCGTACGCATTGCGGATGCTACCCAAGACAGGCTGCGTCATCCAGCCTGTGCCAAAACCAGCAGAAAAGACTGCTATTGCACCATGCGTTATCTCAGCACCAATTCTCAGCACAGGGCCAGAAGATCTGGAGCCACCACTGAAAAGGAGGTGTCTCCGAATTCGAAATCAAAATAAGTAAAGGTTTGTGTAATCACTACAGTCTTCTGTGATTAGAATGAATATCAGTGTTTTCATATTGGAGTAAAACATGTGGAGGTGGCCATGTGTGAAACAGGGGAAAGATTCTGGTTTAAGAACTCACTAGAAAAAGAAAAAAAGTCATTATTTATGTTTTGTCTTTGTCTTGCAGCATCTTTGTATCTGTCTGTCTGTTACATCCGTCAGCAATTAATACTTTATGTTCATGGAGTAGCCTGTTAGAACTCTGCCACTTAGCACTGTGGCATGTTTTGTGTCCTAACTAGGGGATCTCTGCATTTGCCAGTTTTTGAGGGCAGAAAACGGGCCTGCTTGTATATTGCTAACACATCTGGGTAACAGCATTTCAGGACCTCTGGGCTTAATTATCATAATTCAGTTTTAGGATAACAAGCAGTGGAGCAATTCTACTACTTGTAATTAAATGGAATGCAAAAGCATGCTTCTTTGACCTTCATCATTTTAAATTTAAAAAAAAATCCTGAAGTAGCATAAGCTTTAAGCTACTATTGGGGGGGGGGGAAACACTTTCATACACTTTGTGTGAAAGCAGATGTAAAAATTCATGTATTGCTTACTATTTTGGTTCTTACTGATGCATCCCTGTAAGAATGGATTATGTCTTCACCACTTTGCTACATTTCCCCTGCTTTTAAAAACCTTCTTGCATTTTATTATATCATTGTCTTTGGCTATGCATCCCAAAGTATAAACACTAAAAATTTAAAAAGCAACAGCTGGGGCTATTTTTGAAACTTTATGATCAAACAAATAAGCCTCTGCACCTTTGTATTAGTGCTGTTATGCAAAGGAATACTGAATCTGCCAGATGTACAATTTGGATTCAGAACAAATTAGTGTTCTGTTTTTAAAAAATCTCTGTTTGCAAAGCAGATGTCTAGATTTTTGATGCTTGATTACTGATTAACTTCATTACCTGCGTCCTATTGAATCACTCTGAACTTTTTATAAAAAGATTAGTCAGCTGTTTCCTTCAGGCAAAGGAATTTTCTACACAATCAGGTTTTATCAGAATTAATGTACACATTTACTGTATTTTACCTTTATCATAGCATTGCTGCTCTATGGATACTGCATTTTCATATCACTAAAAGTACCTTGTTCTGTATTTGGGTAAACACAACACTTTCTATAGATAGAACATTTGCTGCTTTTGAGGTTGTGGAGTGGAGACTGGCTACAGAAGCATCAAAATGGGTAGCATTTGTGATGCAATTAGGGTTAAAGTATGACTGTTCCTTCCTAAGATACAATAAACAAAGCAAAAATTAACAATAACCTGTGCTTCCCCCTTCCAGTTTCACAAGGCAATCAAAACAGGCCATTATTTAACTCACCGAGCATACACAAAAGAATTCACAACATCTAAATCAAACCAGAAAGTGATATTCACTCCCTCCTTCTGCTAAACAACACTCCCTATTGTTTAGGGTTGCAGGTAGGGTTGCCAATCTCCAGGTGGTCAGCACAGGACTGGCTGAAATAACTACTGGATAACAATCTAGTAAACAAGTGTGTTAAAGTGCATAAAGTGAAATAAATAAATAAATAAATACAACAATATCTTAGACAGTCCAATTGGTACTATTTTCAAATATTCAATGTAGATCAAGCTGGAACACTTCTTCAAAGATGAATGATGAGGGGGACGATCGTTTCATTTCTTCTTCAGCCCCGTTTTTATTAGAATCATTTCACTTGCATATACAGGAATTCAATTATTTTCACTTCTCCCATGGGGATGAAAGTAGCAACTTATGTATAATGGCAATGTCAAGTTCCATGCAGGATACAACAGCTCAGAGACATAGTTGCACAGACGACTTCAACCGTTCCCAAAGGGATACAACAGTTACCTATTGTATCTCTTTGGGAACGGTTGAAGTTGTCTGTGCAACTATGTCTCTGAGCTGTTGTATCCTGCATGGAACTTGACATTGCCATTATACATAAGTTGCTACTTTCATCCCCATGGGAGAAGTGAAAATAATTGAATTCCTGTATATGCATGTGAAATGATTCTAATAAAAACGGGGCTGAAGAAGAAATGAAACGATCGTCCCCCTCATCATTCATCTTTGAAGAAGTGTTCCAGCTTGATCTACATTGAATATTTGAAAATAGTACCAATTGGACTGTCTAAGATATTATTTTATTTATTTATTTATTTCACTTTATGCACTTTAATACACTTGTTTACTAGATTGTTATCCAGTAGTTATTTCAGCCAGTCCTGTGCTAATTTCCTAACCTGTGGTAGCAGTACAGTGGTGTTAATTTTGGTTGCTCAATCTCCAGGTGGTGGCTGGAGATCTCCTGCTATTAAAACTTATCTGCAGAGGACAGAGATCAGTTCACCTGGAGAAAATGGTCACTTTGGAACGTGAACTCTATGGTATTATACCCAATTGAAGTCCCTCCCCAAACCTGCCCTCCTCAGGCTTCGCCCTCAAAATCTCTAGGTATTTCCTAACCCAGAGCTGGCAACCCTAGCTGCAGGCCACAATGATGCAATAACAGGAAAAGCCACAACTGGTAGAATTCCCTCCTTAGGGCCTAGACTTAGGGTGGCCAACTCCAGGTTCTAGCTGGAGATCTCCTGCTATTACAATTGATCTCCAGCCGATAGAGATCAGTTCACCTGGAGAAAATGGGCACTTTGGCAATTGGATTCTATGGCATTGAAGTCCCTCCCCTCCCCAAACCCCTCCCTCCTCAGGCCCCGCCCCAAAAACCTCCCGCTGGTGGTGAAGAGGGACCTGGGAACCCTACCTAGACTCCATAGTTCTCTATCTTATAACTCCTTGGCTCCCTCCTTGCCTTCCCACATTAGTCCTGTTACCATATGCACAGCTTCTCCTGTTTCTAGGCCCTATATGTAGCTCCCCCGGTTCTACTTTGTTCTTTCTTCAGTTCTGTGTCTCCACCTCAGTGTTTCCTCACAGCCATGTTTTCCAGTATATTGCCTACTTTTTTCACTTCTTTAGCCATCATATCTCCTTAACAGAATCCCTAGCGCCCCTCCCTACCCCCATAGCTTGCAGCCCTTCCTCATCTTAAACACTGATTTTTTTCCAGAGCTGGCTCTCGGATTAGAATCCTTTTACTTCAAGTCCTTGTCTCCCCTTGCTCAGGGCACTGAGGCTGAGAAATGTTTCTCTTGCTCAGACCATTGTTTACACTGCACCTTTCCTTCAGCCTCCTTGCCTCTGGGCTCCTCGGTCCTTAGTTCCCCTACATCCTGTATCTCCTCTTAGTTATGTCCGGTGTCAAGTGTTCATCCCAGCCAAACTCAGTACTTTTCTTTGCTTTATAGTATATGGAATGTAAGTGGTTTAAGTTGCTTGTGCAACTGAACATCCCAAACCATCACACCAGCTGAGCCAGTCAGCGGCAAAAGCCTCAGTGGCACAAGTGCAATATGATAAATATTAAACAAAACAAAGGGAAAGAGCTGCTATAAAGCCTGCTGCCCCCCCCCCCCAAGACACACATTCTCTGGTTTCAGAGGCTTTGGGGTAAGATGCTAAAACGTGATGATTTGCTAACAAGTCATGTGGTTTAAACCTGTTGTTGCAATCCTGCTTCCAGTTAGCCCTCTTAAATTCCACTGATTGCATTGGGATTTCCAAACCTTCAGAATTATTAAATGAGCATATAAAAACAGAAAATAAATTTTCAAAGTACAATTCTGAATTTACTTATTTGTTCAAGTGGTTGGGTGCCCTTAATTTGCTTAGTTAAATTGAAATTACCAGGATGGAATGAATTGGAATATGCTGAAACAAAGTTAACTATATATCGTCTGCTAACTAAATTAATCTCCTTGACAAAAAAGTGCTTTAAAAATATTGCTGTTCTATTCCTCCTTTCATCTTGTGAACAGATGTAGCTGCATTATGTTGAGATTCATTAGCTGAGGAAACTTCACTCATGTAAAACCTGCCACTTTTTTTTCAAGGCCTGTTCAGAAATCATATTGATGATTTGCCAGATAAAGCTTGATGACATGCCAAATTTTACTGCAATTTGTAGAATGCTCCTTAACCTTCAGTAAATTATATTTTATGCTTTCCTTGGCAATACTATTATTGCACACAAAAGTACTGTATAGAATTTTCCATTAAAAATGTAGCAATTAAAGCCAACATTGATGTACCTTGGGATCTTGCAACATTTCATTATGCTGCAAGAGGAAATGACTGCCCTGGGGGTAACTCATGGTAGATGCCGACATTTTAAGGATGGTCATATATAAACAGAGCAGTCTCTCTCATTGCTGCCAAAGAATATTCAAAAACATTTTAATATATCTGAATAAATATCCTTTGTTCTTTTTTTAGCACCCATGGGCCAGAAAAAAATACAAGGAAATGAATGTCTTTACTGGCTGCTTGGTTTAATTCTGACACAGTTGTACTTAGTGCAGGGAGTGAAGGGAAACCGGCATGTTCAGTGTTATTGAGATGTTTGTCAGTCAAAACAGACAAGTGGTCCAAGACAGACACCTGCTGACAGCATAGCAATCATAATATTTGAACTAATCTTCAGTGACATAATGCTTGCACAAGCCCAGCCCTCACTACCTGCTGCAATTCTGCACCTGTGGTTTGCCTTTGTTTTTGGTTAAAGTATTCATACGGCTGGGTAGGAGTTTAGATTATATGAATGAACATTTTAATCAGCCTCCCAAATGGCAGCTATGACATAAGAATATGTGGGGTCTACAACCCAACACCAAACCTAGTTCAAGAATCCATGTTAAGGATTACTGTTCCAAAATTTTAATTTATACATCAACAAATTATAGCCATACTTTACCTATTATGCACCACCCTGTTTAGTTAAGTAGCCTGGGAAGCACTGACCAAATTTGGGGATTTAGGAGTTTTGACAGATGAAACTTAGCATTACATCAGCACATTACATGATAGGAGGAATAAACCATAATTGGGATCCTACTAGTGTTGTGCAAAAAAACAAATTGGTAAATTTTGGGTTTGGGTTTATTAGACCCATTTTTTCCCGGTAAACCTGAAATAAGCCAAATACCCTTACCGGTAAATATGGTATTTGGGTTATTTCCAGGTTTATTGAAAAAATTCAGGCCCATTATAGTCTATGGAAAACTCTTTCCGAAGCTCCTGTGGGGACATTTTTGGAGGTAGAGTTCCCAAATGTTCAGGGTAGCTTGAAGGGACTCTCCTTGCAGTTTGGTGAAGATTGGGTCAGGGGGTCCAATTGTATGGGGTCCAAAAGGGCTTGCCCCGTAGGAAAACAATGCTTTCCCCCATAGGGGACAACTCCTTCAGGACCCCATAAAATTGGACCCTGACCCAATCTTCACCAAACTTCAGAGTTCATGCAAGGAGAGTCCCTTCAAGCTACCCTGAACATTTGGGAACTCTACCTCCAAAAATGCCTCCATAGGATATTCGAAAAGAATTTTCCATAGACTACAGTGGTCCTATTTCACATGTGGTGGGAATTGCCAAGCCAACTTTCTCATCAATGGTTTCAGTGGGCCCATGCAAAGCAATGGGAGGACAGATCTAAGTCCAGTGGAAAAGGAGAGATATGTAAGCACAGACAAATGCCTCCCTCCCCAAGAACTTAAGCAAGCCCTACACAACCAGACACCAACCCAATCCAGCAGCACAACAAACCACATAGAGAAGTCTAACAGAGCCGAGACTCTTTACAAAAACCCTGAAACACAAAAAACACCACAACAAAATCAAAAGTGGGGGCATTTTGTCATCCCATACGAAACCACAATCCTGCACTATGTGCAGGGCAGAGGCCAAACACCAGCAGCCTGGCACGCTCTGGCGGCACATGCCCAACAAAACCCTTGTCCAGCCACACAATGCCAGGTAGCTGGAGGTCTGGGGGCACTGCTGCCAGCCCAGATGTGGTGCCAAGCCAATCTGACGCACAGGGCAAAACCCAACAACAACCAGGCATGCAACAAAGCTACATACCCACACTTTTCCCTTGGAAGGAGGGCCTCAGAAAGTGAGAGGGAGGGGGTTTGTTATGCACCCAGATCCTCCTCTCTCTGCAGTCTCACACACCATCACAGCGCATGAGGTGGAAACTGTGGTCCTGCGGCTGACTTTCATCATTGCTGGCTCTCCACTTCCTACCTCCCACCCCTGCAAAGAAGAAAGTTAGGGGGAAACACGTGAATAGCTTCATTATTGTTGTAGCCACTCTGTTGGTTTCTGCTGTGTAACATTTAAAATGCTGCCCCCTATCCTACTGCATCCCTTTAATCTCAGCAGCATGCAAATTTGGTGTGGATTGTAAGCCCAAGGGGCTGAGTGAGCCAAGAACCACCTTCAACATTCCCCTGTGCCACATGGCAACAAAGGGTCAATAGAGGCCTCTGTGTGTGGGCAGGTGGAGTTCCAGTGAGTGCTGACATCGCTCAAAAGGTGGTGCTCCAGCATGCCTTTCTGGGCCTGCTTCTCACACAGCAGAAATTTGTCCTTCTAACTTCATGAGAAGTGACCCGTGAGATGCTGGCATTTCATGAAAATATGCTGGAAATCACTAGTCGCAGCTTCCAGTCTGGATTCCTCTGAAGATCCCAGACCCAGGGCATCCCTCACCACAAGGTGGAGAAGGTGAGCTGCACAGTAAATCTGGATGCCAGGCCCAATGCTGCCACCACCTCCACCCTGATGTTTTTGCCACCGTCCATCACCATGAAGCCCGTGGTGATGCCCCTGCCTACCCAGGACGTTAACTGGTGTCTGATGGCAGCAGCAATGTTGTCCGATGTGTGCACCACATCAAACTGCTTGGTGTGGAGCAGAGCCTGGTGATAGCCAGCCCATTGGCCCTCACCCTGCCTAGCACTGCTCTCCCCACCCCCACCCAGAATCTCATTGGGTTGCCACCAGTGCACAGTTGGGAGAGGAACCCATGCTGTGACTGTGGGCTACTCCAGATGTCAGATGTGAAGTGCACAGTTCTCCCTGCAGCACAGGAAATCTGTGCCTTCACATACTCCCTGGCAGCCCTGTACAATGAGGGTATCATGGCCCCGCTCTTCGTGGTGTGTGCAGTGGGTGTGTACCAGGGAGCCAGGTCATGGAGCACCCTTTGGAAGCCGACTTTCTCTACAATGCTGAAGGGCAGCCTGTCACGGCAATCATCTGATGAGATAAGTAGTCCTTCTCACTGCCACCTTATTCCCACCTCTTGGCCAGTGCCAGTGCCACCCTCACTGAGCATCTTGGACAGAGTTGCTTGGTGTTCCTTCCCTACCGAAGACCCTGCATTGCATGCAGCAGGGAGAGCATGAGGTGAGGTCGGTGATCGACTCTTCCCTTGGCTGGTTCTTGGCCCCTTGGCCACCGCCGCACCAGCTTCTCTCTCCCCTGAAGGAGCACTGCATGGTGGTGCTTCATCAGATGAGTCCGAAGGTTGAGAGATGATTACGGTCTCTCTCTTGACTTATCCGGGCCCTACACAGCTGGCATTGTGCATAATGTGGATCCTCCGCCACCTGGAAGTGCTTCCAGACCGAGGATGTGAGGGTGCACCCATGCTGTCGAGCAGCTCTGGGCACCACTGGAGCTGCCTCCTTTGAGGAGCTTGGGGCAGACACGCCATGTCTAGGGGATGCAGGGGGAGATGGCAGAGGGGGAAGGGGTTATGATGGCTGCACCTTTGGGTGCACCTCCATCTCTTTGTCTTGCACCTCCTCCACCCTCTCCTCCTGACTCCCCTTGGAAGGACTGCTGGGGTGTGAAGGAGGCAAAGGTGATGGCTGGCCCAGCACCTCTGCAAGCTCCTCCACCACCCTCCTTGACCTTGGGGTGAGCTCCGAAAGATTCGCGTCTATGAAGCTCTGCCTCCTGCTGCTGCTGGGAAGGGTGAACAACAACAGGAGGAGGAGGGACAGACTGAGCAGCAGAATCCCACCCACCCAGTGCCAGCACCTGTGGTCACTTGTACAGGTGGGGCAGCTCCAGAGGCCCCCTCGACAAAGAGACCTGTGTGGATTCTTCATTGCATCACTCCAGCCAGAGGCTGGTGGATGGTGGCTCTGGAGCTGGTCTCCGCGCAGGTCGGGGGGAAGCTGCAGCCCTCCCCCTCCCCTCCACCCCTCTAGTCTTCTCCTTCGCTTTGCCCTCGGGGCCCTTCTGAGCTGCACCTCTGCCACTCATTGCTCCCCTGGGCCAATCTCTGGCTATCTGTGATACAGGGAAATTAAGGGCCTAGCTACCTTTCTTGTACTGCGATCAGTCCCTGCCCTAAAAACCTTTTATGAACCCTCCCCCGAGAAAACTTAGGGTTTTTTGTTTTAAAAAAAGAGAGGCCCTAACCTAAACTTGAGTTAATAATTTGTTTGTTTTTTAAATACTACCTGGTGATGAGTTCCTGCTCTAGGCCTGTCCAAGTTTAACCTCTCACACTGTCCTGGAGATGGAATTAGGAAACTTTTTAAAAATGGGAAGTACCTGCACTGAGGATATTAAACCCTATCTAACACTCTGCTCCGTCAGTGGATTCCCAAAGAGCCAGGAGGAGTTTTTTCTACAGGGAACTGCTTCTATCCTGTAGAACTGTAACTCTAACCTCACCCAGCCGCAATAGAGCCCAGGAGAGCCTACCAATAAATGTTGAAGCTATTTATTTAAGTATTTGGAAATCGATATCCTTCACTCTTTTTAAGGCCTAACAGAAACCTAATTGGTAAGAAACTACAGCCCTACAGCTAAGGTTTAAATCTGAGGAAAATGTAACCCTTATTAAAGCTAGTAGTGTCTCTAAAATGGCTGAACAACAAACTTCCCAAGAGAGTGTGCTAGACTCAATAAATCCACCCAAACCTTATGCAGGCAGAGAACACAAGAAGACCCCAAACTGCCACAAAAAACCTCTCTCTAAAGACATCAATGACAACAAAAAAGCACACACCCCCAACAATCCAATTATCCCCTCCTTTCAGGAATAAGCCAGCAACGAGGCAGAGAAATCCCTAAAATTCAAACAGTGGAACCGTGAAACAGCAAGCAGTAGAGAAATGAAAGCAGGTCCTTCCCTCCAAACAATCTAACAAATCACCCCCTCCTTTCAGATGAAAGCCAGCAATGAGGCAGAGAAACCCCCAAAATTCAAACAATGGAACTATGAAACAGTAAGCAATGGACAAATGGAAGTAGGTCCTCCCCCCAAAATAATAAAATAACCCCCTCAAACTAGCAACCTCCCCCCCCCCCCACCAACAGGCCAAGGCCTGCTGGCTTCTAGCAAAATTTAGAAAATAAGCCCCAAATACAACAACTAGTTTAAAAGAAAAATGATACCTCAAACCCTTCGATGTCTTCTCCTCCAGGCAGCAGGCAGGAAGGAATCCAATCCAAGAAGCAGGTAGTAATCCAGCAGGTCAGGATGAGGCACCAGGATCCAGGAACACAGGGGGAGAATCAGGCAGCGGGAGCTAAAGCCAAGCTTTGCCACCAAACTCTCTCAGACCTCTGTGAGGAATGGCCTGGTCTGGGAATCAGATCTGCTTTTATAGTCTTTGACCAAGCACAGAAAACTCTGAAAATAATTCCGGCCAAAAAACACCTTCTGTGATTGGCCAAAGAACACTGTTCTTCCTTACCTGGCTTCCTATTGGCCATTGAGAATTCCTGGCCCTCCTCCCTACCCCTCTCTAGGTTGTTCTCTGTTGCAATCCAAGTAGATTGCACCATCTTCCACTGGCCACATGGGAAGCTCCAGTGAGCCTTCTCATTGGCCACTCCAACGTGCCTGCTCCCTTCCTCCTGCTGCCCTGGAAACCAACCGGGGGCAGGATTACGAAGAAAGGAGATATGTCTCCTTTAAACACAAGGGCCACAAAATGGAGACGCCACAGAAGGCAAATAGATGAAACCCGAAAAAGCCAAATATCTATTCGGCGTTTACGGGAATCGTGTATTTGGCTTCGGGCAAATTCCCAGGTGTTGGTATTCAGTCAATCTGAAAGCTGAATATTGCTGAAATGGCTAATTTTGGGTTCATTTTCGGTTTGGGTATATCAATATGTACAACCCTAGATCCTATGTACTGCAAGGAGAAAGATGCTTGTGGTTAAAGATTTTTCCCACCTCCCCCTTCCCCCAGCAACATCTTGAGACCTCTAAAAAAACCAATGCTTGGGATCATGGGAAACAATAAACCACAGAGCATGGGGGAGGCTGCTGCCAAGAAGGGGAAGCAGTGCTGATAGAGCCTCTTGCATTAACAGAAACTTCACTGGGCAAGGAGTAAAGAGGAACAATGTTGTCCAGTTCTGACTACTCCACAGGAGTTCCCCCAATGCCACATCACACTATTTACAGGGCTCTCGTTTCTCTAAGCATCAGCTTTTTTAAGGTTTCTGGAGGCTGCTGGAAAAAGGGAGAGGCAGGAAAGCATATTTTGCTCTAGTAGTTAAGCATTGGGAACTGTCCATGGGTAAACATTTTTGTAAGCTTCTGGTCAGCATTTGCAGTAGTTTAAAAATATTAAAAGATGGTTCAGGTCAGTCTTGGGATTTGTATGCATTACTGTAGTTTCAATAACAAAAATGCATAAGTGTGTAAAATATGTCAGTTTTTGAGTTCCTATTATTTAGTGTCAGGACAATCTATTGATAAACTGCATTAACCATTTATTACATTTCTCATTCATATATATCTGTGTCTGCTCAAGTCCTGTTACTGTTGCTTAACTATTTCTTATGATGTATGAATGTCTAGATAAACTCATTTTAAGACTGTGGAATATAAGTGGTCTATTTGATTACCCCTCCCCCTTTTTGGTAATGCTATGTGGTAAAAACTTTCAAAGAATAGTTTGCCAAGGCACTGGACAAATTGACATTATAAAATTTCAGAGGTTACAAAATGATTCATAAGCTACTTCTTACAAACATATAAGTCCACAAAAGGCCTTTGCCTGCAAGCCTAAAGACAGTTTCCTGGGAGTAAGTCTCATTGGATAACATGGCACTTACGTCTGAGTATACCTGATTAGGCTTGATTTCTTGAGGTTACAAAAATGCATGGATCACAATGAATAGCTATAAATAATCCGATGTGATTGCCTGTTACCCTATATGTCATTTTTTTTTATTTTGTTGCTCCGTTAGTCCAGTTTCCAAACTAGGGAGTAGGCTGTGTGGTAGTTTCTTGGGAAACTTTCTACTAGGCTCCTGACATTATATCTTGGCTCACAGAAGAAGAAAAAACATTTAACAAAATTTAAGGTTGATAGACCTGAATTTCTATGTGGTACCAGAAAGCCACATTTTGATCTTGTAATATTCAATTCCATCATATGTCTGTGTAATGTAGCCAGTGCATAATTTTAACCAGGGCTGGCTGGTGAGGCCCAGAGCCAGATTCTCCCATCTCATTAATTTTTCCTGAATTGTTTTTTCCTCTCACCTGCAATTTAGCTGAAGAAAATGAGCTGATGCAACTTGCCAACCTCCCCTAAAGTCCATGCAGAGTTTAAAGCCTCTGTCAACCTGAGGAATTCTAGGAATAAAAAGTCAAGCTACTAACAGTGGCATCCTAAGCAGAGTTACTTGTTTCTAAATCTGTTGAAGTCAACGGGCTTGGAAGGATTCTGCTTAGAATTGCACTGGAAATCACGTGGTTTGGATTTCCATGGGAAAGGGTTGAGTGAGGACTTTCAGACTAGACTCTTGGGGCACTTTCACACATGCTGAATAATGCACTTTCAATCCACTTTAGCGATCATTCGCAAGTGGATTTTGCCATTTCACACTATCAAGGTAGGTTAGGCTGAAAGTGTGTGATTAGCCCATGTTCCTCCAGCAAGCTTCCATGGCAGAGTGGGGATTTTACCTTGGGTCTTCCAGATCCTAGTCTGACACTATAACCAGTGGCAGACCTACATTTTTGGAACCCTGAAGCTTGAACTTGTTATGGGGGCCCCTTCACAACCAGCAACAATAGGGCAACATCCAACAAGATCCAAAAGGGCCTTGCTGCCCTTACAAGGACCTTGAGGCCCAAATGATGGAGAATAGAGAGGTGGGGTGGAGTCCTTGAAAATGGGCCATACAGTGAGCCCCTTCCCATCAGCTATGAGGTCTGGGTAACCGCTGTTATCTTCTTCAATGGGGTTGTTCTATGACAGATGCATTGGTTCATTCTCTAATAGAGAGGTAGAAGGTCATCAGAGGGGGCTCGTTCGGATAAAGAGGTGAAAATCTGATTTTTGGTGTTAAAATACACAAGGGAGACGAGTGCAGCCTGAATTGAGAATTCAGATGTCTTTTTATGGTTCTGAATGGCTCTAGCCTAAGGGCTGAGCTATAGAACTAATAAACCATGCACCAACGAAGGATTTGAGGATCCAGCTGCCAAAATGTAGGCTACGAATAGATTCTGGCGAGCTCAGTAAACCCATACAGCTAGGGGTTCGGGTGCTGCAAGCCCCCAAGAAAATTTTGAAATTTGACTGATTACAGGGACACTTTGAGGCCATATGAAATAGGTATTAGAGCATATTCTAAGGTCAATATTAAGTACTTCAACCCATGATTCTATCACTAAAATAGCCTTATTATAATAACAAACACTTAAAAAAAAACTCCATTGATTTTGTTGAAATATTCACTCATTAAAAAAAAAAAGTTGCTTCAGGGCCCCTCTGGGATTAGGGGCCCTGAAGCTTAAGTTTCATAGTAGATCCACCACTGACTAAAACCACTACCACACTGGCCCTAATGACATAACGGTTCTCTAATGAAATCAGCCTTACAGGTTTTATGGTTGCTTGTGTCAATTCATGGATGTACAATAATTGCCCTTGTACCTTTTCCACAGATAGGCCTGTAATGACTGGTTTAATTGTGGCTGCATTTATAGGTTTTAAAATCATAGATTTAAAGTCATGGGGTTGAATCCTATGAGCTGTGAGTGGTGGATCTCTCCTGCCTCCATATTCTCCCAGCAATTCTCTATGAATTCCCCAAAGGTGGTGCTGGACAGTTGAGGGTTCCTTGTGGACATAATCCATTGCTGCATGAGGAATAGCAGTCAGGAGAGAGACTGGGCAAAATCATGTTCTCCTTTTCCATCATCAGAGAAAGTCAGTGGGAAAAGGTCTCCTAATAGAAGAGGGAAGGCTGGGAGTGTATAACGAGCCTAAGGTCATCCAGCAAGCTTCCATGGCAGAGTGGAGATATTTGTCCAATTCCTGCTGCCTACTGTAGCTGCCGTGTGCCTGTACGTTTTGCCCAAGAAGATCACTGATTCCTGGCATTGCCTTCAACTACTGTGGAGAAGGTGGAAACGGGAAATCGGCTTTGGTACTTGCAGGTCATAGGATCCAATCCATGATCTACTTAAGGACAGGGTTGAATCTTCTTAAATTGGTAGACATAACTGCCCTGAAAGTGCCTTTGTCTCCTCTCCTTGCTTTACAATTAGGAAAATCTGAACACATATGATGCGATCTAGTGGATAATTTCCCTAAGCAAGTCACTGAAATGAATGAGAGTTGTTCAGGAGATGTTTCTATAAGTGATACTATCTATTTCATATCCTAGTATAGTAAAAGAGAAAGTGATCAGGTATATCTGTGGTAGCTTTCCAAAACGCACATATCATCCTAGTAGCAGCAGTTGAAGACAAAGAAATCAATGCAAAGGCATGCTGAGGCATGTATCCAGAAGTTGTTTCTGAACGTCCCATTCAATTAATTATTAGAAATACTAATTAGCAACATACTTCCCCTTCGGAGTTGGAAGTCTAACTATCAGACTGTAGGCTGTCTAGCTGATGCAACTTGATATAATTCAGTCAGCCAGCCAGCTTCACAATGAGAGTTTAATCCAGCCTGTAATTCTGAATGCACACGATTGACTGGGCATAGACTGGGAGCTGGAACCTGCAAGATTTTGAAGCAGTTTTCTCTTGGCTACAATGTGCCCAATGCCCACATGAATCAACCTTCAGACATCACTATGATATATGTTTACACAATTCTCTTTATGGGGATAATTGCTTTTCACACAAAACATCTCTCTCTGTGTTTATGGAATAGCCATATAGGTAATTTTTCATATTTAAACTAATGCAAATATTTATTGTTTCATAAGCAGAATATAAAATAGCTGACTGCAGTATGCAAAGGGGGAAAGGATTCTTCCTCAACAATACTCATCACCGATTAAAAACAGAACTAAATTAAATAATGGCATGATCATTCCATGCACAAGGCCACATTGTCCATGCTCAGATGGATCCCCTTAGGATTCTATAGAGGCTTGTTCCTTAACATGCCTACACCTAAGTGTGCACAACCCCTCCCCCCAAAAAACAGCACACCTGAATTTTATGGAGAATAAGAGGTATGTGTACACTTCCCATATCACCATCAAGTTCTTTCTTTCTATGCTGATCTGGTTACTTGAGACATGGTAATAATCTTAGCTAGTGGATGCTGACCTTTAAGAGTTATAAATCACCTCCTTTCACTCTAAATTCTGGCTATCATGGGTTACCAAACAAATGCAGGAATAAGTAAAGCAAACTTATCTAATCTATTAGGGCCAAACTCGATTTTACAAGCAAGAGCATGTAATGAAGCCCTGACAGCTAAAAACAATGGAAAGCAGCCTCAGGAGGCTGCCATTTTGAGCAGGGAAGCACTTCTTAATTTCACCCAGTGAAAATCATGCCCTTCCCAGCTGCTTTCCCCAACTTTCTAGTTGAGTATTTACTTAGTATTTGCATCTGGAATACTACAGGAGGAAAAGCAGTAAAGAGCAGGGTTTTTTTGCAGTAAGATGACTGGTTAAGAAAGAGTTAATCATGCCCCCATGCTGTTCCTCTTCTCAAAATTACCACCTCCCCAAGCTGTTTTTAATTTTATAAATAGTCCTCAGGGTTTTTAATACACACATTCACATGTAATATCTACAGTGCCATCCTAAGGATAATTACTTTCCTAAGCCCATTGACTTCAATAGACTTAGAAAGGTGTAACTTTTAGGATGGCACTGATAGTTTACCCCTTAGACACCATTGTTTGTATACTCCTGTTCTGCTACAACCAGAAAAGTGTCATAACCATGCACAAAAGCAAGGCAATTAGTCAGGAGATGGGAGTCTAAATTTATTCCCTGCCACTGAAATCTTTAAATTTACTGTTAAACTCTATACACCAGCTTGATAATGAGTTACTTTAGTCAACACAGTACAGAAGTTGCACAAATGCACCAGGATGCTGTGGGTGAGGAGGGAAAAAAAATCTTGGTTCCCAACAGCATCAAACCCAGGGCAAATAACCTGTGTGGAAATGGTCTTTGACACAATAATGCAGAATGCAGCATTAGTGCACTTACAGGGAGGGTTTGTAATTTCTACTATACCCATCAACTTTAACCTGAAAATCCCCCCCCCCCCCGGCTGTATGATTCTATTATCCTGCAAGCTGATGTCACCTGATTTTGGAGACTACCTTGGGGGGAAATTCCTAACTGCTGGGAGGAGAAGAGTAATTTTATGGGAGTATTATTGAGCAGGAGAAAGCTTAAAGACTCTTTCCCCACACAATGATTCTTTCTTGCCAGTGCCCCCTTCCTATATCCTCATTACAGTTGGGAGGGAAACATAAAAACTACTGACTTTTTGTTCTGTTATTCTGATTCTGTTAGGTAGGTTAACTATTAGGTAGGTTGCCCAATATCATTTGGCTAAGTTTCTTCACCAGGAAGATATCTAGACACAGTTATCTAACCACTGTTCCACCAAGGCCCACCTTACGATTTTGTCCAGTCCATTTTTTAACTACTAGTCATTCATCTCGGCCATTGTCCAGCTGTAATCTCATCAGTGGAACTGATGCTTGCTTTCTCTTCTTTCAAACATAGAATTAGGCTTCCAAATCTGCACATGGTCTGCACTAAATTAAGGGCTTCTTCTGACATAAGATACCTACAATCTTAAAAAAATTCATGAACTGAAAGCATCCTCCCATAATTTCCTGTGCCACAAAACTGTGGTGCTGTTAGTGCCATCCCTAAACCAGAATATGCTCCATGGTAAACGGAGCAGCTCTGCTGACTTGGAGCACGAAATACAGACCCTTAATATGACGGCCTCTGCACCATCAGTCTTCTTCAGCTCAGCTTTAAAAACAACAGAGAATGTACCTTTTGACTATCCAAGTCATGAATTGCATGAGTATCATTGAATAGTAACTGCTGGAATTTAGAACACCTATTAAAATCCAAGCATGATCCAGGAAAAAAGCAGCAGCAATATCTTTCAAACACTAAGCTCGAAATAGACTAGACTAGCTGTAACTTAAGCACCTCAACCAGATAGCTTGGTGTCTCCAGGTTCGCCCTCAGGCCCAAGTCCCAGCAGCAGCAGCAGCAGCATTAAAGTTAAACACATTTTATACCAGATTTGAGCCTTATTGTTCAATTCTGCTGTGCATTGTCCATCAGGTACCATGTGTGAACTGTTACCCCTGTGTGAAAGGTGTTTGTGGCTGGAAGTGTATTTGTTTCACCAGAAAAAGAATGAAAACAGGTAAATATGAAAATTTTACAAGCCTGGCAAAAAGTCTGACTATGATACCCTAGCTATAGCTTATTAACTCTACAAGGATCAATCTTCTAAACACCCTCTGTATAAGTATGTTGCAGGATGAAGTCTGTGTTCTCTTTCCATAGATTTATTTTCCCAATCTCTTCTTGGTATTTCAAAAGAATTATATTATTGTATAGTATCTGTCTTAAGTTGTAATCATATCCTCTCTGCAGCTGGCTGAGTTTTCCAAATGTTTTTAAAAAGTTTCTTAAATTTAAGCCAACCTAGAATAACAAATTACCTAGAAACAAAGAGATCAAAATAATTGGTTTGAAACTCCTCTCCTGTTCTCCTTCCCCACCCCCAATTCCATCTCAGCTTCCAGTCCTTGTTTTGAACATTCAGACTGAGTAATATAATCATCCCCTTTGGAAATGCACACATTTTCTTTAAGTTGAAGAACTTGGGTAATATAGAATGAAGCAAATGATCAGGTTTGGTTTCCTTTGCAAAGTTCTGCATCTCAACAACCTATTAGTAAGTTCACCCTATATTTAGAGTAATTTCAAGCTATTTCTGGGGAGCCTGTGTGGTTAAGTGTAAAACTTGCTGTCATTATGATCTGTTACATGTATACCTTTAAAAGTTGTGCACTTTATATGAAGGACTTGGGCTGCCATTCTAAAGTACTTTGCCCAAAGTCTCCTTTCCCAAAGAAATCATGTAAAACAGTACCATGTAAACAGTTTTACAGACCAGATATAGTGCAGACACTGTTAGCACTGTCCTTAATCTTCACAGGTGTACTCACTTTAAATTGAGATTTCATATTATTCTGTATGTTTGATAAGGCAAATGTGAATAATATCTGAGTATATTCTTTCCCTCTTGCTCTGCTTCTAAGCTGATCAAGTTCTGCAAAACAAATTATTCTCCCTGAAAATTTATCCCTGAAAACTGGGTGATGTGTTGTGTTCATCCTAACTTAAGCAGGACAGGCGCCCTTGATTATGGCTAGGTCATGGAAGATGAAGTTAAATGTTGCCTTGCATAACATCCTAGGAAGATTGGCTTATTCAATGTGCCTAAAAAGGTGAAGCTCTGTATTCCTTGGAACCTGATGTTCATTATGCCTTCTATAGCTGTACCACAGTCCACATCTAACCCACTTGCTGTTTAAAGTCTCTTCTCTCTAAAGAGGAATCAGACCACTTGATTGACTTTGTCAAATGTCCCTTTGAATGCCTGACTTCAGGGCTACTGCCACCATTGCTGGTGGTGCTGCCATATGAGTGTTTTTGCAAAGCACTTTAACTGAGGTGGATGGACACCTATGCACTTCATCAGTTGTGCCTGGCACCAGAGACACAATAGGTCCAGTCCTAAGTACGAGAGTTCTAGGACATCTTCATCCAACTACTGCCACTTATCAGAGAAAATGTTCCTCCTAACCTGAAGTTGCAATTCTCCCAATATTTAATTATGAAAGTTCAAGCATACAACTACAACTCTGTCAGAGTCACCTGTCCTTGAACCGACATGGTTAAATGAAGGGAACCATGGAAGGGGGCAGTAGACCTAATCTGACTCATGTCAACAAATAATCTAGATGCACAGAACTGAAGGCAATTTGAGTCAATGGCAGTTACAGTTGAATAAGTGCTTGAGTTGAAACCACACTCTGATTTCTCCATGGCTCCCGGCTTGTTTCTCCCAAAATAATACGTTGTTGGCCTGACTTTGTGCATGGAATGTTTCTCCCAGCTCCAGTGATGTGGTATCATTTACTAACTTCTCTTCATAGGGAAGGAGAGATAAATCACCAGCTGTTCGAAAGGGAAAGCCTTAATGGAAAGCCTTGAACTACTTTCAGGGTTGTTAAGAATTAAAAAACTCATGAGGATAGCAGGCAACCCCAGAATGTTTACAGGGCTGAACATGCTTCCATGCCTATCTCAGCTACTCACTTGTGGTTGATGATCTCAGCAGAGCCTCCCTAAGAAAATTATGGGCTTGATTTTGCTCTGAGCCCAATTCTGTCCCAAAGGAGCAAGGCATATTCTGATGCATCATCACCAATAGCATTCACACACATTGCTTGGTTGAATTAACTACTTCATAACAGTATATTAAAGGGAAAGGTGCTCTGCAAGTCCACATCAACCCTTTTATAATCCGCAGAAGCCTTTGAAACAAATTTTGTATTGTTTCAGAGACTTGACAGTGTTGACTATCACTAGAGAAACGACAATGTTGGAGTAGGGAATTAAAGATGTACTCACAAAAACAATTGTCTACAGGTTGCAATTTTTGCATCCTTTAGAATACATAAATACTTCCTATACTGTGCATTCACTTCAGAGCATACACAGTACCCCTTCCTATAGGCTTGTGATCCCTCAGCTTTGTAGTTCACGTCTGCACTGGGCTTCCTTTGAGCACTGGGTGTTCTTACTTAACATGCTTCTGTTTCCAACAATTCAGGCATTCCCCAGGATAAACTCACAATGTCACATTTGCCTGCCTGACCATCCATCCATCCATCCAATTTAATTCTGCCTTTCCCCCAAGATGAACAGATGAAAGAAAAAACAACCCTGTCAATTTGACCCAGGGTACAATGGTTAGTACAGGATTTTCTAGTGACCGATGCCAACTTTTTTTTTTTGCAAACCTTTCTCTTATTAAAATAGCAAACTGAGAGCATAGGTTGTGCAGTGCAGATGTGCCTCATACACATTCTTGGACTTCTTCATGAAGCATCTAATCCCACCCACTATCATACATAGAATATACTGGATTTGGTGGACAGTGAGAATTTCACAGATGTAATTCAAATTCAAAGTGTAGAACACAAAAGGAAATATAACATGCCTAATATAGATGTTACCAAAACAAAGAGAAATTGATTTAAATTTAGGAAGTAAAGGAAGAATTATAAATGCAACCAGGAGGAATGCTAGTGTAATTCTGCAGGTGTATAGTTTTGGGAATCTAAATTGAAACTGCTTTTTGTGAGTGGCTTCCATGCAACTTGGGTGCCATTTGAATGGTCCAACCACATGGGCACCAAATAATTATGTAGCTCATAGCTATGTATTCAACAACTGGGTGAGGAGTGCTGATTCCATGGAAAAGATACATACAATTGGTTTACTCCTACATGGTTTAGTCAACTACACTAGGCAGGAGTGGCATATGCTGTTAGTGTAATAAACAAAGCATCATCCTTGCCCCCAATAAGCAGCATAGGATTGTTCATTCCAGACTTTTAGTGCACCTGAAGCTCACAAACCACATGGTGGTGGTTCATGTATATGTGCTAATTTTTGATAATCCAAAAGGGAAACCAGTGGATTATTAGGGTCAGTGTAGTGCCTTTTTTGCAAGGACTACTTCCTTCATTTCCTCTTCAGAGCCAAAGCATGTAAACAGCCGGGTGGGATTCAAGGCACTCAGGTCCATGTAAGATATCTCTTTGGTTAGTATGATACAATGATGCTGAGTTACTTCCCCTGTTTTACATCCTTTGTCCTTGAAACCCACTACTAAACCTTTGTGAGTCTAGTGCTGCAAGCGAAGGCATTAGTTCATGCTGAACCCTAAACCTACAGACCATCAGGGTATGTCCTGTTATTGCCTAGGAATAGAAACTGCAAAACTTCTGACTAAGCATGCAGTTCTTCAGAAAATGGTGGTCCCAGATTGACCCTCCTGAATAATTCAGTATTCATACTGGGATTGGCTGAAGATACTATGTGAATAGTCACTGAGTAATAATGCCATACAAGCTGACAGTAATGTATTACCTTTGTACCGACCATTTCTGGGATTTTTCAATGAGAGTTTACACATCAAGTCTTAGATAAGATGAAGTTTAGAAGGATGCCTTTGTTTGGGACTTTCATTTATGGCCTGACTGAATGAAAATTTCAGTGGGATCATGGGGAGAAGTGAAGGTGAATCTTTCTAGAATGTTTCCACAGCTTCTGGTCAACTGTTTTTACACTAAAATAGAAAAGGGGGCACAGTAAAATCTCCATTCTTGGGAACTTCTACACAGTTAAAAATAATTCCTTTTTAGGATTATAACTTGGATATGAACTGCCCCCAGGTATAGTAGGTATTCTATAAAATCAGATCATAGATTGTGCCTGAAAGGCAATTTCCAGATCTAAGGCTAAACAGATAAGAATGAAGATCTATTTTCTTGAGAAAAGGAGCAAATAATAGGTTGTTTCATGCTTTTGCTTCTTAAACTATAAGCTCTTCATTCATCATCCACTGCTTTCCATACAACCATTTATGCAAAGAAGGCTTCATGTTATGTTTACTGTCTTCACAGTACTGGATCATTCTATAGTAAAATTGGAATCATGGGCCCTGCCAGATTGAAGTGGACATGTCCAAGCTTATAACAGAGCATCATGTTATGACTTGTAAGAAGTGGTGAGACTTCCCTGTATGTGCTGATCATCAGCCTGTCTTTCTCTATTTTTCAGGAATGCTCACTTTGACAGGGTATCTTGCATGGAGGAAGGGAGCAGAGCAAACCATTCTACTTCACCAAATGCACCAGCTGGTCCACTTTCCAACTGTTCTGGTTGAAAGTCAAGTAGACAAAGCAACTTCCCACCGTTCATTTTCTCGGAGGGAAGGCTCAAACCCTCGGGTGCCTTTTTGGCTCAGAAGACCGTAAGCACATCACGGACCCCATGAAGTATGCTCAGCATTCCTACTACCATCTCCCCCTTCTCCCTTTCCCCTTTGGCTTCTTGCCGATGGAGGATTTTCCTCTGGTTTGTAAAGCCACATGGACCAATGTATGTACTCTTTTTCTCACTGACTACAAGGTTCAGATGTTAGAGGCTGGACAATGAAATGGATTTTTTTTCCTGAAAAAAACTGCTGAGGTTTTGCTGCTACACTAAGAATTGTGATTTGCATTGTATGGTTTTGGACCTATTCGCGTTTTTTATGGTGGGGGGAAGGGGTTATACTGGAGTATTGACACTTCAGAGTCATCTCTCTCTCCTTCCCATGATGCACTTTTAAATGAAGAGTTATTAGAATATTTTATTGGCTAATATACTTTGGTTCTTGTTATTTTTTACAAAGGCCACCTTTATCCTTTTTAATGCCATATTTTCAGTGTTACACTTTTATGGCTTTTAATTTTTTTTTATTTGAAAGATGTAAGAAGCAGCATGAATAGTTTATACTGTGGTTTTTCAGAGACTGAATGCCAAGAGAACTCAGTAAATGTTTATTCCTCTCAGCTTTCTCTTTCAATTCCCCTAAATAGCGCCCCATTTGGGAACAGAGCAAGAGTGTTGAACTAAAGACCAAAAAAAGAGATCCCCTCAAGGTGTAAAACTATCTGGGGGAAATATTTGCTGGGTGTTACGAAAGACATGGATGAAATTTCAACCCTGATGGTTTTTCAGTGATCCAGGAAGCCAGTGAGACAATCTCTCCAGATGCAGAGCCCTTTCATGATAATTAGAAAGGTATGGCCAAGCCAATGAAAACAAAGGGGTAAAGTGAGAAGAGAGCCCCCATGATTCTGTTTCACTGTTTGCTTTCTCCTGTCATGGTTAAAAGAAATGTGCAATTCGATCCTCAGTCAGTGGGTGGAGGATAACAGGGTAGAATTTACTTGTGTGCACTTGTATAGTTGTAGCCAAGAGTCCAAAAGTACACTAGAGCATGTATGCCGGCACTGATTTGGTAAGACAATTGTGGAGTATCCCATTCTGACAAAATATTAAGAGAGAGAAAAAATGTTCAAATCACCTTGTGATCCAGTGTAACTGTTTACTAACTTGAATAAAGCAATTGTTCACACGAGAGTGCCCGGGCCACACCTTTCCTGTAAGGCTGTTGTAATGAGCAAGCAGAAAGCAGTTTGGAACGGAGGGCGCTTCATGGAGCTCGGAGCCGGGTTTGAAAAGCCAATCCAAACAGAGCCTTATAGCAATGGTGAACTGAGGGCACTGTGTACATACTGTATTTCTATATTTTCCTTTGTACAGATACACTTAAGTCAAGCTACTGTTTTACAGGTGCTCCTTATTTATTAGGGCTGTGAAAGCTTGGAAAAATTACACCCAACGAGCAAGCTCGCTTTTTAAAAAAAAAAATAATGAAAAATTTAAAAAGTTGGGGGGAGGGCATGAGGGTGGGGGGGTAGGATGAGCTCATGAGCCTACAGAGTGATTACAAACCTTACAGAGACAAATTTCTAATGGGGGAGGATGAAGCACTTTTAAGAGGCTTCTGGTTATTCTGGGCTCACACCATTTTTTCTTCTCCCTGACTGGTGTCAGATTTATTAAAACAAATAAATCTCCAAGTTTCAAAAACTATGATGCTGTTTTGTTTATTTTTAACGGTCTGTGAACAAATTGTCTTCATTTCTCCCTGACAATTCAGAGATAAAATAGTTACAGTAACATTCAACATGGAAACTAAAAGGAATAACTTTACTTACAAGGTTTTTGGGAGGGAGGTTTCTATGTTCCTTCTTTGTGATCCCATCTCTTCTAATTCTTTAGTTGGTTTTAGTTGAGGACCCAGGCAGAGTAACAAACAGTTTATTTAAAAGGTCTAATAATAATGATAACTCAAGCCACAGTAGGATGACAAAACCAGTAAAGGCAGGCAATCAAACAAATAAAACCCCTAACACATCTATCTTTACTTTCCCTAGCCGTCTCCTGGCACTAGGCCTCAGGCTAACTCACCCCTTCCTGGATGAGGGATCCCTCTGTCTGCAGCAGCCTCTCCCCAGCCCTGCTCCCTAGGAGTGAACCCCCTCCCTTTTCAGGCAAGGTATTTTATTCCTTCTCCCCAGGCACCACTCCCTTACACCTGATTGGCCCGAGCCTTCCCTCCAAATCCTCTTCCACCAATCACAAGGCCCAGAGGGTACCTGGGAGATGTAGGCCTGGTAACTACTTTAATATAGGCCTCCCTAGGGCCTGTAGGCCTAGGATCATGACACCCAGCCTGAGCCCAGCTTTGACTGGGAATGAGGGTGGGCTACAAATTTAACTAATAAATAATAATAATAGGGAGGGGTCATCAGAGGGGGCACGTTAGGATAAAGAGGTTAAAATCTGATCTTTTGGTGTTAAAATGCACAAGCGAGACGAATGCAGCCTGAATTGAGACTTCAGATGTCTTTTTATGGTGCTGATTGGCTCTAGCCTAAGGGCTGAGCTATAGAATTATTAAGCCATGCACCAACGAAGGATTTGAGGATCCAGCTGCCAAAATGTAGGCTGTGAATAGATTCTGGTGAGCTCAGTGAGCCCTTACAGCTTGGGGTTCGAGCACTGCAAGCCCCCAAGAAAATTTTGAAATTTGACCAATTACAGGGACATTTTGAGGCCATGTGAAATGGGTATTAGAGCATATTCTAAAGTCAATATTAAGTACTTCAACCCATTGGCTTATGATTCTGTCACTAAAAAACTCCATCGATATTATAGAGAAATTCACTCATTAAAAAAAAGTTGCTTTGGGGGCCCCTCCAGGATTGGGGGCCCTGAAGCTTAAGCTTCATTAGTTTCAAAGTAGATCCTCCTCTGGGCATGTCCAATCAAAAGTCCTTGTGGTGAACACAGGAATGATATGCAGACAAATGTAATATATTTAGGCCATGAAACACTTCCATAGATGTGGCTTACACATCATGTGTATGTACATGTATGTTCCTTGCTCTATAGACCAGCGGTGTCAAATTCATTTGTTATAAGGGCTGGATATCACATAAATGTCATTTGGTCAGGCCAGGCCATGTGTACCAGCCCACATTGGCCATGTGTACCAGCCCACAGTGGGCTCGCCAGTCCAGATCGGGACTGAAGGGGTGTCTGCCTTGGCTGGCGAGCCCACTGCAGGTTTGCCAGCCCACATCAGGACTGGGGGGTGGCTGCCTCTGCTTGCAAACCCAGCACATACATCGCTTTCCCCAGCAGCCCCTGACTTTGGGTGGTGGGGAAGAGTGATCTACATGCTGGGCTAGAGCCCCCACATTCCAATCCCTGCTGTCTGCAGGCTTGGACCTCCATGTGGAGGTCCCAGCTGGCAGGCAGTATGGATCCAAAGGTCCCCACAGCCCAGAATCAGGAGCAGGGAGTGGCTGCCTCTGCTTGGCTCATGGGCCAGATAACAGCACTCAAAGGGCCGGATCTGGCCCACTGGCTTTATCTTTGAAACCCTTGCTATAGACCAACAGACTCACAAGTTGGCCAGCTACAGGAATTAATTTATGTCTTATATTTCATACCGTGGTGTGGCCTTAAAGATATACTGGGCATAGGATGGCACTGGACCACCTTTTGAGCCAGTCAACTATAGTGAAACAAAAGCACAGGTATTACTTGTGGCACTGGCTACAGGAAATACTTCTGTTTCAAGATAACTGCCCTTTCTTAGCCCTCAAACATCATTGTTTGCTGGGGAAATGATATCCTTCCCTCAGGACTTGAAGAGTTGTCTGGAATGGGAATGAGTTAGTGTCTCAGGCACCTATTTGACAATGCCTACGAATCACTGATGATGAGCAACACAACTCCCTGACATCATGCTGAGCCCCTAACACCAAAGACCATCCCGCAGAAGAGCTGAACTGCATAGAAACCAAAACCGTTTCTAAACAAAAGTATTGGGGAGCACCTTGTTAATTTCTGTTCTGTAAACACAAAAGTCCTATGGAGCGGATCATGTGACAAGGGAGCAGGAGGGGGTGGTTTTTTCATGCCTCTGTCCTCCTCCTCCCTCCTCTTCCTCCTCCTCCTCCTCCTCCTCCTCCTCCAGAAGTTCACTGAGATCTCCAAAATGCTGGTACTGGATATCGTAGGAGTCATGTAGACAAAAGACCTTGTGACCTGGGGAACTGCACTGGGCTGGGCAGGCAAGGCATCCGCTATTCCTATGCCAAAATAATTTGCACTGAGAAAAGAGATAGGGAAGGTAATTTCACTTGCTTTCTCCTCCTCCTCAGTCTAGCCCCTTGGCCACATGGCTTGAGGGCAGGGTATAAATCTAATAAACTAAACTCTTGCAACCTCCAGTATCATCATCTCAGGGAGCTTGGGGGGGGGGCAGAACTTGCATCCTTATGTATGCACACTGTAGCACCCAAACTATGACCTTGGGCTGGACTTTTTGCTGAGGCGAAAGTGGGAGGAACTTCTCCACTTTTTTCATTTTACTCCTATGCGATTACTTCTTGCAGAATAAGTTCTTCCATCCTTACATGTTTATGTTAAAAGAAAATGAAACAAGGACAGGATGTGGAAGGTTTTTAGTTTGAACCAAGCCCACAAATGACAGGATTTCACATGTATGTTGAGTAAAACAAGAATGCTGGCTGCAAAGTATATTGTCTTCTTGAGTAGAAATGGACAGAATTTCTAGAAAACAGCTTTCTCAGCCCTGACTGTTATCCTCACTATCCTAACTGTTACCATCTGAAGTTGTTCATAACTAAGTGCAATCCTATTAATATTCACTCAAAAGCAAGTTCTACTGTGCGAAATAGAGCTTGCTCCCAACTGCATTTATATGTTTGTTTGCATTATTTATAGTCTGCCTTTCTCAATGGGACTCAAGTGGATTACACAGGGAGAATGAATACATTCAACAAGATGGGACATTAAATAAACAATATAATAGGACTAGGGTTGTAGATCCAACCAGAATAAAAAAAAATCTAGTATTGAAGCAAGGCATAAGTGTTAATATTACCCCTAAAACGATGGAAGATTACAAAGTAGGATCCTACTTATAGCAAACTGTAGACACTAGTGTAGACCACAGTTTTGTCCAAGTAACTTTGTGAATCATTTGTATAGCACTATCCTGTTGCCCGCATAGAAAATCTTTCTTGAATAATTCCATTTTGCATAGTTTGTGGAATGCCAGGAGAGTGGGAGCCTTTCTGACTTCCACAGACAGACCATTCCACAAGGTGGGGGCCATAACAGAGAAGACACATGTATGGGCAACTGCTGATTTTGCCCATTTGCAGGTTGGTACCTGCAGATGAGCAAAGCTGTCATGGTGGAGCATAGAGGAAGAGATAGTCTTGCAGATATGAAGGTCCAAGGCCATAAAGGGCCTTATATGTTATAACCAATATCTTAAACTGAGCCCAGTAACTGATAGGCAGCCAGTGGAGTGACTGCAGGATGGGAGTAGTATGCATGCACTATTTAGCTCCCGATAATAGCTGAGCTGTGGCATTCTGCACCAGATGGAGTTTCCAAACTGATTTTTAGGGAAGACCAATGTATAGTGCATTACAATAGTCTAATCTTGATGTTACCATGGCATGGATCCAGGTGGCCAGATCAGCCATATTGAGGTAAGGGGCCATTTTTTGAGCTAGGCTGAGTTGGAAGAACACCTTTTTGCAACTGCATTAACTTGCTTCTCCAGCAATAATGTTGGGTCCAAGGATCTTAACTGAGTCGGCAAGGATCAGATGAACCCCATTGAATGTGGGGACTATAATATCCTTCAAGACCTCTGCCTTCCCAGCCAGCATTACTTCTGTTTTTCCAGGATTCAGTTTCAATTTGTTCACAATTAACCATTTAACTGCAGCAGTCAGGCAGCGATTTTGGAACTCTACCGCATCACTAGGAGATTTGGATAAGGATATATATATAGCTGGGTATCATCTACATATGATGACAGTCAACCCCAAAACTACAGATGATTTGGTCTAAGGGCTTCACATAAAGATTGAGGAGAATGGGGATAGGATTGTGCCTTTTAAGACCCAAGGATAGTGTCAGGATCAAAAGCCCATCTCTGGTTCTTTCCCAAGGATTCACTCAGACAGCTTGAGGTCTGAAGTAAAAACTCTTTATTAGGAAGACTAGCAAGTACAGACTAAAGGCATGACCACTCAAAGGCTTGGAAAGTTTGCAATGTCCCTCAAGGGGAGCTGTAGGGTTTAAAAGCATAAGTCCAAAATACTCGCCTGATAAAGTTCTCATGGGAGAAGACACAGGCAAAGACACAAGTACCAGGTGCTGATCAAGCATAAACACTCTGGGAAAACACTCTGGGAAACAGGATCAGGCCAAGACCTGACAGATAGCTCCCACACTGATAATAATTGCTCCAATGGCAATTATTTGGTTCCAGTCTGTGAAGAATTATTTGAACCAGTCCAACACACAACCCCTAATACCTACTTCTGCTTTTAGGCACCTCAACAAAATGTCATGGTCTACTGTGTCAAAGCCAGCAGATAAATCCAGTAAGAGCAACAAGGAAGCCTGATCTTTACCTACGTTTAGATGGAAGTTATCAACTAAAGCCACCTGAGCAGTCTCCATCCCATAGCCCGGTCTGCAACCAGATTGAAAAGGGTCTAAGCAGATGAGTTATCCAAGAAGACTGGAGTTGGTCTGCTACTGTCCTCTCAATCATTTTGCCTAGGAAGGGCAGATTAGAGACAGGGCAATATCATTTTTCTGAGTCTTTTTTTTTTAGTAGTGGGCAGATAACAGCCTCTTTGAGTGGTTGAAGGAAAGTACCCTGAGTTATTGGTTGATTTATAATAGATACTAAGGATTCGTTGATGTGGTTATTACATGATTTTAGAAGCCAGGGCACTAGTAGTGGCCACCAATCCTAGGAGTTTGTCAACATCCATTACGGAAATTATGTCCATAAATAGAACAGGCAGTTTATTAGGTAGTTCTTCCAGTGGACCTACCGTATATACTCGCGTATAAGCCGAGTTTTTCAGCCCAAAAAAAGGGCTGAAAAAGCCGAACTCGGCTTATACGCGGGTCAATACGGTAGAGGGGGGAGGAGGGAAGAGGGAGGAGGGAGGGGGGAACTTACCTCCTTCACCGCCGCCGCCGGGCCCAGGTGCCTTCCTCCGGCCGGCAGGGGCCTTCATGCCCAGGCAGGAGGCCCCCGCCGGCCGCGCCGCCGGCCGCGCGCCTGGGCGCCTTCGGCCGGCCGGCAGGGACCTTCCCGTCCAGGCAGGAGGACGCTGCTGGCCGCGCCACCGCCACCCACGCGCCTGGGCGCCTTTGGCCGGCCGGCAAGGACCTTCCTGCCCATGCAGGAGGCCCCCGCCGGCCGCGGCCTAGGCTCCTTTGGCTGGCCGGCAAGGACCTTCCCGCCCAGGCAGGAGGACCCCACTGGCCGCGCTGCGGCCGACCGCGCACCTGGGCGCCTTCGGCCGGCCGGCAGGGACCTTCCCGCCAAGGCAGGAGGCCCCCTCCGGCCGCGCCGCCACTGCCCGCGCGCCTGGGCGCCTTCCTCTGGCCGGCAGGGGCGACCTGGGGCAGGGCCCTGCGCTCTAAAATGGCGGCTGCCATTTTAGAGCGCAGCATTGCCGGTAAAGGGAATTTCTTATTGACCCTCGGCTTATACGCGGGTCAATAAGAAATTCCCTTTTCTGGCCTCAAATTTGGGGGGGTCGGCTTATACTCGGGTCGTCTTATACCCGAGTATATACGGTATGTTGCAGTCAGCATCTAGATCAGAGTAGGTTCTTAATATTTTAGCAACAAAAAACTTCACAAAAGAATCAAAGCTAATTGTATGGTCCTGCTACAATGAAGGATGTGGGTAGGATTATTCTGCTCAGCAGTTAGCTTCAGGAAAGTATACTTTCAATGCCATCCTAAACAGAACTACTCCCTTCTAAGCCCATTGATTTCAATGGAGTTAGAAGGTTGTAACTCTGCTTAAGATGGCACTGTGTGAAGAGGAAATGGGGAGTGGTAAGACAATCAGTATCCATATCCACCTGTGGACTTCACAGAAATCCCTATACTATCTACATCCTCCTGACTCTTCTCTTGGCATTCAAGGGACTAACTGCTACCCTTCAGCAGGCCAAATTTGTTCCTGAGGCCACCAGATGCTAATTTATTAACAGAATCTATTTATTAATATATTAATTATTAATAGGTATTTCAACTTTATTAATAGAATATAAATGATCCAGCTAATTATTGTCCTATAAACTGTATTGGCAAACTTTATGCTAATCACCTAGCTAGTAGGCTGAAAATGTGGATGGGAGACTCAAACATCTTAAGCAATGCCCAATATGGATTTAGGAAAAAACATTCTTACTTGCACCATTGCTTTATGTTATCATCACTGGCCAACAAATACAGAAGAGGAGCTGGTGGTGTTCTATATTCTTCCTTTATTGATCTTTGTGGTCATTCAATTCCATATCTCTTGTTAGACTATGGAAACAACTCTTTCATGTGGGTTTGCCTGGCAGATTATTGATGTTTATTAGGAATTTATGTTCTGAAAATCTTATACAGATTTGTATACCAGGTAGCTCTACCCTCTTGAACCCAATGAAGGTAAAAAGAGCTCTAAGGCAGGGCTGCATCCTGGCCCCACATCTTTTCAATTTATACATAAATGACTTTCTATCTAGCCAGGATTGTAGATCCAGTTCTCCTCAAGTGGCCAGCCAATACCATACTTTGCATATGCAGATGATCTAGTATTGTTAGCCCCTACACTCCCAGGTGTAGTAAAAAATTTAAATCAGTTTTACGATTATTACACTAAAGAATATTTAGAAATAAATTTTGATAAAACTAAGGTTTTAATCTTCACTACATCTAAATTTAAAACAGCGCATTTCTTATCGCTGAGGGAAAATTCTATAGAGATAGTAAGAAATTTTAAGTACCTCAGGGCCATGTTTACACACAGTCTTTCTTGGGACTTGCATATCCGTATGTTAATGCAAAAGTTAAACTCATCCTTTATCTTCCTTAAAAAATTATATTTTTGCAAAGGAGGGCAATTTGTACTGGCTCTTATGATCCTATATAGAACAATCATATTTTTGATCGTTAGATATACTGCTCCAGTTTGGTACACTCGCCATATAAAACATTTTGATAGTCTTCAAATTAAATTTTTCAGAAACTTGCTGGGTATTCCGTGATGTATCTCCTCCTCCACTCTACGGTTAGAACTGGGGCTCCCAAACCTATCATCTATTATATATTAATCTATCATTAAATTTCAGTACTCCCTCTTTGTGCCATCAACAGCTCTTGATATGTTTCAGTTGTTAATCTCAAATATCTCTGTGTCCACCTCTGTGGACTAGTAGGTTAGACAAACGATTTTCCCTTTCAACAGAGCGATTAAAAGCTGCAAGGAACAGTATTTGGAAAGCAAGCTGTAAACAATTACAGAACAAGATCTTAAATGAGGATTGGTCCTTAGTGTTTAGGGATGCAAATAACATTATTCCAGAATGCAAATGCCTATTTTGTCTGGATCAAGTGGACTACCTAGCCCACATTGTTTTAGCATGTTCCCAAAATAATACTGCACAAAATAAAGATATTACTCCCTGGATAAAACAGCTAATGACACTTTCTGAGAAGCAGATACTGTGTTATCTGCTGTCAAGCAGATCAATGAATTGTGTGAGAGACATGGCAATTTTTCTCTCTATAGTGTCAAGAAAATATAATTTTAACCCCCCCCTTTTTTAAGTGAGTAATGGTAGATGAATAGCCAATGGCTGTTAAATCTAGGGAAAGGTAATTTCTAAAAATAAAGTAATTAATAGAATCTTTCTCAAGTTACTTTAGATGTTAAACTTGAAAAATCAGATTTGCTATGGAAATAAGACCCATTCCTGTGAATCACACCCCAAATACACATGAAATTGACAACAAAATCCAAGAGCAAAAGGTGCATTATGCAAAGGAATGCTAGTTCATATCGAAACCAAATTAATCTCTGGGGGAAGCTCTGCAAAATCAGTGAAGTTTTACAAGTGATAAACATGGACATTTGTTTTTAGTGGCCTCCTCACTAAGAATAGCACTTACTGAGCTTGTCCACCATTATTTATTAAGCAGAGTAACTGTAAGACGCACCAGGAACAAGCTAGTCTCTTTGCCATCCTGGAAGGCAAAGTGCACAGGGAAGTCAGACAGAAAGTAGACTCCTCTGTACAAGCAAAGGCATTTCACCTCCAAGTCTGCCATAGTTACAACATTCCCCCAGGGCCCAGGCAACTGAGTGGTGATAATTGACTCTAGATTTTTTCCCCCAGTGGGTTCCTACGTTGCCATAAAAACCTGTCCCAAACATGTTCTTGTCTTATGGGGTAGCTTGCTAGAAGTATGCACATTATCCTGATTGGGTGGGGAGAATTAAAAATAATAATAACTTCTTGGGGTCAGTTGGCTGAAAGACGTGTCTAAGGTGGAACTTTCTAGCCCTTGATTGGGGGGAGTGCACCGGTTTTATGGGTGGGTTTTCCATTTGCACAATGTCCTGGGTTTCCCATTTTCTTCTACTACTATGAAAACTTGGGTTGGGAAAGGACCTAAGAAAGAATCATACTCATGTGCAAATCTCCACAGTGACTGAACGTATCTCCTTCAGTTGTTTTACCAGCAGAGCACCCAAAAAGAGTCCTGCTTCAAAAATGTTGAACAACTGCTTCTTTCTGTATGAATTTGTGCACATAATGCACTCCTCTACCAGTTGGTACTTGCATCACCTTTCCATAAATCTATGCATTTTGCTTCTGTTCATACCAAAGCCTTTTCTGTTACAGAACCAGCCCTATGGAACAGTTTGCTGGAGGAGGTCTGGGAAGACATGCAAAGCCTTTTTCTTGCAGAGCTTTGCCTGTTTGTAGAAGAATATCTTTGAATTTGAGTTGTTTTTATATTCTGTGATGGTATTTGTTTGATTTTGTTGCTGTTTGGTATTATGTTAGTCACCTTGCGCTTCTGGAGAGACCCAGGATACATGAATATATGAATTAATAAATCAGTGCTGCAATTTCTTGTTAGAATTGTTCTGTCTGGATTTTTTAAATGTTAAAATGCATGGACAGGGAGGAACCCATGATATTTTGTCTGATTATTACTGATATATAACAAAGAGTGTTGTGGGACCTTAGAGACTAATAAATTTAATGAATTTAGTGTGGCATACACCCATTTAGTCAGATGCACATTCTGTTAACAGATAGCTTTGGGTATAATGCCTAAAGCTACAACAGCAGAAGGGCAGGGAAGCAATTACAAAAAGAGGCCAGAAGGCCATTTTCAAGTTACAGAAGTGTTGTGTTACACTACAGAACACATGAAAAACAAAATCCAATACAAAGATTGAACAATCAACTCAGAGTGTGTGGACTACTCTCAACTGTTGGTGAATTAACAAAGCAGGATGAATCTGAACATTGTCCACTGTTGCTTTCTCTGTAACATAAACATTTAATGATGGACAATTAATTTATTTCATGAGATAACTATCCCCAGGCCTTCCTGAGTCTAAATCTGATAGTATCAATTTGCAAAGGAATTCCAACTATGGTGCAACGTCCCTTTGAAAGAACTGCTACCCAAAAGGTGCCTTGGGCTGTTCCACCAAAATTTGTCTATTGGAAGAGTGCTAATTGCACTCTCTTTGGGAAGGATGCAGTTTCATATTTTAGCAGGTACCTCCTAATATACTTTTCTTTTTTGGCTGCCTGTCAACTCACAGCTGATTTATGGCAACCCCTAGGGTTGTCAAGGCCAGAGACACTGGGAGGTGGTTTGCCATTGCCTGCCTCCACGTCATGACCCAGGTATTCCTTGGAGGTCTCCCATCCAAATACTAGCTGAGAGTGTTTGACTGGCCCAAGGTCAGCAAACCTCCATGGCGCAAGTGGGGATCTGAACCTGGGTTTTCCAGGTCCTAAAGTGCAACAAAGAAAAAAAAAGTAAGAGTATACTGCACACAAAGAGAATAAAAATGTTTCCACATCTCTGGAAATGTACTGCCTGTGTATTAATTATTTCCTTCCTGTTTGAGGCATTCAAAGCAGTACTAAATATAACCATTGCGTTAAAAAAAAAATTGCCTGCCTGAATGACTTGTGGCCTTTTCTTTGAATAGTTAAAACAATGCTGTTGATTTCGTGCATTGTAAGAGTTTACAAACTCAGAGAGCAGATCTGTATTCGTACAGGAGTATTCTTCCAAGGAAGAGCTTAAAATATATCAGGATCCTCTCATGTGCTTTGTGGCTCCCAGTCCCCATAGTGCTCCTGGGTTAAATGCAATATGTAATTTGGACCTTAACCTGCCTGCAGGAAGAACTATGCAAAGGAGACATCACAGGGGAGTGAGTTCTGAACATCGGGGCATCCAAAATCCTTGCTTCTAGAGGAAACGTACCTTGCTTCCACCTGGGATAGAACCCAGTACAAGTTCTCACTGACAAACTGCAAATTCAGAAATGTTGTTTCTCACCATTTTAGATTGTCTCCTTTTTTGTCGTCACATCCTAATACTGAAATGACTGGGTAAGGTCCGGAACACCTACAGCTAAAACTTCATGTTGGAGACCTATATAGATTTTCTGTCTTTATGTTACCATATATGGAATGAGAAATGCCTGATGTTCAAGCTGGTTTCAGAAAAGGAAGAGGCACTAGAGATCATATTGCAAATATACGCTGGTTACTGGAGCATACGAGATAATTTCAGAAGAAAATCAGCTTGTGTTTCATAGATTACAGCAAAGCTTTTGACTGTGTGGATCATGAAAAGCTATGGCTGGTTTTAAAGGAAATGGGTGTGCCACTACATCTGATCGTTTTAATGTGCAACCTGTACTCTGGACAAGAGGCCACAGTTAGAACAGAATATGGAGAAATGGAATGGTTTCCAATTGGCAAAGGTGTCAGTCAAGGATGTATGTTATCTCCCTATCTCTTCAATCTATATGCAGAACTTATAATTAGGAAAGCTGGATTAGATTTAGATGAAGGTGGAGTGAAAATTGGAGGGAGGAACATTAATAATTTGAGATGTGCTGATGACACTACATTATTGGCAGAAAATAGTGAAGATTTGAAACGACTACTGCTAATAGTTAAAAGAGAAAGTGCCAAAGCAGGACTACAGCTGATCATCAAGAAAACAAAAGTCATGACTACAGGAGAATTACACAAATTTAAGGTTGACAATGAGGAAACTGAAATTGTTCAAGACTTTCTATTCCTTGGCTCCACCATCAACCAAAAGGGAGAGTGCAGCCAAGAAATCAGAAGGAGATTGAGACTGGGAAGGGCAGCCATGAAAGAGCCAGAAAAGATTTTGAAGTGTAAGGATGTGTCACTGGCCACCAAGAGTAGATTAATTCATGCCATCGTATTCCCTATTACTATGTATGGGTGTGAAAGCTGGACAGTGAAGAAAGCTGATAGGAAGAAAATAGATTCCTTTGAAATGTGGTGTTGGAGGAGAGGGTTACGGATTCCGTGGACTGCCAAAAAAACAAACCAGTGGGTTATAGATCAAATCAAGCCTGAACTGACCCTAGAAGCTAAAATGACTCAACTGAGGCTGTCGTATTTTGGTCACGTCATGAGACGACAAGAGTCACTGGAAAAGACAGTCATGCTAGGAAAAGTTGAGGGCAGCAGGAAAAGAGGAAGACCTAACAAGAGATGGATTGTCTCAATAAAGGAAGCCACAGCCTTCAATTTGCAAGATCTGAATAAGGCTGTCAAAGATAGGACATTTTGGAGGACTTTCATTCATAGGGTCGCCATGCGTCGGAAGTGACTTGACGGCACTTAACACACACACATGCAGGAACTGATTTATTTTAATACAGGTCCTCTTCATAGGTTACAAAACTGTTACACAAACAAGGACTTCCAGACAGGAATTACTATGAAAACCAGTGATAGTTTGCTGTTCTCAGAAGCTGTGTAGGTAAATGAGGTGAGAAATGGCAATTGATTTGTCCCTCTGAAGAACTTTTGGTTCATGATGTTTTATTTGTTTGTAGCATAAAAGCACACCACCTAGCCATGCATCAGTAGAAAACAAACAGAATTTGCATTCTAGCACAGTTTTGCATTTCAGTCATGGGTACTTTACCTAAATGCTTTGGGGAGTGGGCGGGAAGTTAGAGAATTAGGTCTTTTGTTAAAACGTATGTTTCATTGTAAGAAAATTCCATGATTTCTTTTTAAAACCCATTTCCTGTGTTAGGGAATGGCGGAGAAGGACCTGAAGACCTTCTGCACAGAGCAGCGCTTTTGTTCAGATGCTTGACCTGGGGAGTTAAGAAGGCAGGAAAGTGCTGGCATATTTTTGGCTCTGTGCCTCAGACATCGGATTTCTTGAAACTTCTCATTTTGCTTTTTCAAAAACAAAATATTTGCAAAGCAGCAAATGACATTAAGAAATGGATACAATGCAGTCTTTCCCTTACTTTGTTACTGTGTTAAACACACAGAACATACATTATATACAATAGTTAGACTGAGCCAGTCTAAAGATCAGGAAAGCAACCAGATACTTTTCTACTTATTGATCTCTTTTTAAGGGGGGAGGGAAGAGAAAGGGATTGTTTTCATGAAGGTTTAACTCTCTCTCTCTCTCTCTCTCTCTCTCTCTCTCTCTCTCTCTCTCTCTCTCTCTCTCTCTAGCTTTTTAACCTAACTGCTGCCCATTTTATCCTGCTTCTCTTTGTGAAATGCTAATCCATCGGCAGGGGTTCTCTTTCCTGGTGTAACTTTCCAGAAATTGTATATCTGCATAGCAACTTCACTGCAAGCAGCTTATGTCATGGTATCATCTGTCAGAAAGATGAAAAGAACTCTAAATCTGAGCTGCGCTACAAACTTGCGTGTATCTTGCAGTATTTAACGTGTCAGATGAGCAGTTTTGAGACCAGAGAGGTGTAAACCTTTATCTGGTTGATGACAGGAAAACGACACACCACCTTGCCTTGTTCCTGCGTGGATGACCCAGTGGGAAACAAAGGGTGTCTTTCTCCCCCCTTACCTCCTTCCAGCCCCCTTGCCCCTGTTGTCTGCCTCCAACTGCAACTTGAGCCTGGATCCTCAGCCCGGTGTCCAGATTAGAGATTGTTGACTCAGATTTAGGAGTGAAACTTGAGCTACGTCCTGTTGATGGGCCAGGCTTGCAGAAGGGTTTGCTTAAAGCCAAATGAAAGATTAGATTTCATCCAGGAGCCTGGCTTTTCTTTATCACAAACTTCCTAATCTGACCCCCTCTCTCTCTTTGGAAAAAGGGAGAGGGAGGGAGGGAGAGCTGCTTTCAGTTCCTCCTATATGGCATCATAAATCAGGGAATTATCAAGTGTGGCAAGCCTTTGCCACACTGAGACAATGAGCTTTCTGTATCTTTAATGAGTGAATACCTCTTAGCATAATCAATGGTGAGCTCCAGGCCGCTTGGCCCGATCACTTTGGGGGTATTTCTCATCACCCAAGCAAGCTGCTTTTATGAGAAGATGACATGCTTGAGGAGCGTATTCACCATTTTGCAGGAGAATCATTAAAAAAAATCATTACCTCTTGCTCTCATTCTCTCTCTCTCACTCCTTCACCCCACCTCCGTCTCTGGCACTGCGTGCTGTTTTTTCTTGGCTTTTGATTTCATCCATCTTTCAGGCTGCTTCGTGCCTTTGGTAATTTATGTGCGAGATTTTTCCAAACCTCCAAATGTGTTTCCATTTGGCAAGCCCCCTCCTGAAACCTCCACAGAATGTAACTGTAGAATTCTCTTGTAGTTGAAAACATGGACTATGAGAGTTAACACAGAGATGCCTCTAATACATTCTAACTCTGCACATTGTAACCCTGCACACACATGATCTATTTTTCTTCAAAATTATTGCTATTTTCTTCTAGAATTGTCCATTAGTAAGCCTTTGGTTTATTTGGACACAAGGTGTGTGTTTTTTTTTTTGGGGGGTGTCTTTTTTTGGAATCTTCTCAATGCCATATGGAGAACTGTTTTAGACTTCTGCTTGTGATTTTACAGGTCCTGGATAAAAAAAATGCTGTGTGTGTGCGCGCATGTATATTTTATGCATGATTACCCTGTACCATTCTTCATATTTATTAGCCTTTATGGAGAGTCCTTAGATGTTATATTAATAGGGTTGCCATCTCTTGGTTGGGAAATACCTGGAGATTTTGGGGATGGAACCTGAGAAGGGGAGAGGGACTTCAATGCCACAGAGTTCAATTGCCAAAGTGGCCATTTTCTTCAGGGGAACTTATCTCTGTCACCCGGAGAGCAGTCATAATAGTGGGAGATCTCCAGATACCACCTGGAGGTTGGCAAGCCTATATATTAAGCAAGCCTGGCCATTTCAACATGTCAAGTTTTCTCTGTGTTCTACAAATCACGTTTTCTCGGTGTTGTACAAATCTAGAGGATAGATTGGAAGTAGACTTCCTGACCATAACATTCACAGCTTGTACATTCTGTTTTAAAGACATACTTGTCAAAAGCTTTTAATGGTTCCTTACGGGGGACATGTTGGCCAAAGACAAAACCACAAAGTGCTGAGGTGTCTATTTGATGCCAGTTGGTTCTGCTAAAGAGTCCATCAGTTTCTATCTCCTTTCAAGTGCTTGCTGCAATATTCCAGGTGAGCAGAGACACATTAACACATCTGCTGTGGGACAGTTGACAAGGTGGCCCACAGCAATGTCCTCTCCAGCTCTGTATCTGCGTCAGTCCTACACAACACACCCATTTCTAGACTAATTAACAGCCAGGCAAACCACAATAACTGCAATCCTAAAGAGAGTTACTCTGCATGGGATTGCACTGTAAGTATCTACTGAATCTGGATGTGCCACCATTGCTGGATGTGGTATATCAATATGTACTCCCCATTTATACACCCCTCAATTTAGCAGACTTGCAATGTGGCAGAATCTAGTGGTTCATGTTCTTGACTTGACCTCCATCAACAGATTTGTTTTAATGAGTTCCATTCCCAAACACCAGTGACATTCTGATTCAGGTGTGAAACTAGGAACAGCGGAAGGCCCATAGTGTGAGGTAGGGTTGCCGACTGCCAGGTAGTAGCAGGAGATCTCCTGCTGATTCACCTAATCTCCAGCCAATAGAGATCAGATCACCTGGAGAAAAATGGCCATTTTGGCAATTGAACTCTATGGCATTGAAGTCCTTCCCCTCCCCAAACCCCGCCCTCCTCAGGCTCCACCCCAAAAACCTCCCACCGGTTGCCAAGAGGGACCTGGCAACCCTAGTGTGAGGATAGCTTGGTATTCTCACGTGGGTTCTGATAACTCAGCACATCTGACCATGGCACAACACAAGTTTGGCTGCAGCCCTTCGACCTAACCCTACCCACTTATTTGCCTATTCAGTGGTTTATAGAATCAGGTCACCATAGTGTTGCCAACCTCCAGGTACTAGCCGGAGATCTCCTGCTGTTACAACTGATCTCCAGCCGATAGAAATCAGTTCACCTGGAGAAAATGGCTGCTTTGGCAATTAGACTCTATGGCATTGAAGTCCCTCCCCTCCCCAAACCCCGCCCTCCTCAGGCCCCGCCTCAAAAATCTCCCACTGATGGCAAAGAGGGACCTGGCAACCCTAGGTCAACAAGTATCTAAAATTAACAATGTATACATTACGCAAAACATCCTCTTCCCTTTTAAAAGCCTCTCTGTTTTCAGGAAAGCAGCTTTTATGCATTTTATTCTTCTTAAAGCTAGCCAGTTCAATCAAACATGACATTCTCCAGGGAGGCAGACTTTGCTGAAGTTTTCCTGAAAAGTTTTCAATAATTTAAGCTGCCACTAAGGGACAGTCAAACATTTTAAAACAGCAATGGCTGGGAACAAAATTAAAAATAGATGCTTCTCTTCTTATCCTGATTCAGTGGAAACTATAGAAGGAAAGAAGCTATGTTCTGCTGTGAAAATAATGATCCCTAAAGGACTTGTTTTTTTCTGACCCCAGTGGCTGTTTTCTTGCTCATCTGGTAAACAATAAAGGCAATTAAATAATGTGATGAATCAGCTCTGTCCAGAGATGCCTGGCGTTGACGTATGACCTTTTCTGTTATGATTATATCCTAGGGACCTTTCATAACCATTGATGATATTTTGGGATCACCACTGTCAGAAAAGGCAGTATTTGCTTACTATGATACCTCAGAGATGTCACAGGACTGAGGTGAGCATGTTGCTCTATGCTCCTATTTCCAATGATGTGTTCACACCTCTGTGGTGCATTGCAGTGATTCTAATGACACACGGGCCATAAGGCTGGCTGTCAACCAAGAATGCCTGGCTTCATATCTTTGGTCATTGGGCCAAGGACCACCTCTCAGCTCCAGCAGCCCCACAGGTCTCTTCTGAGGGTAAAATGGGTACATGTGTGGGGCCCTGAGTTCCACAGAGAACATGGGATCCAAATGTGACAGGTAAAGTAATATTAAGTACTACAGTTCTTAGTTGTCTACAGGTCCTAGTAGCCAGACCACTCTTGTACGTTTCTGACAAAGGGGCAGAGTAGGCTGTTCAAGAAGAAGAAGAAGAAGAAGAAGAAGTTCTCTACCACTTAAGGAAAATGCCTCAAAGTCTGGGAGCTCCCTACTTATCTGGGGCGCATAGCATGATGTCCATGCAAATTAGCTTCCAAACTGAGGAAAAAGGCTTAAATGCAAGAAAAATAAGGCACGGAAAACATTTCCTTTGGTGGCAAATGTCATTCTGTGACATTTATTATAGTCATCAAAAATATAGTCCTTTATTATAGTCATCAAAAATCTGATTTCAAGAGATGGTCACAGTGTGGGGAAATGAAGCCTCTGCTCAGGGCGACCTTCAGTTTGAGAGCAGGTTTTCGGGAGAAGGGGTGATATCGGAGCCAGACGAAGTCATGACCAAGGCAACTCTTGTGAAGGAGATTGCTCATCCGTGCAGATTAGCAGTCTTCTTCAGAAGCCTGATGGTCAGCAGCTGTAGAAGCTGGCATTTTTTAGTTGGAGGGTATATCCCTCCGGATGGGACTGGGTGAACCCTGTCTTTTAAATATGCTTGATGTCCTCCAGAATAACTGGTTGTTCACTGTGTGTGACATGATGCTGGACTAGATGGCCCACTGGTTTGATCCAGCAAGGCTCTTCTTATGTTCTTGTGTGTGCATGACTGGGGGGAGGGGGTAGACAAATATCTCTGAGCCAATAGCTTTGAATGGCTATCTATCCTGTACTTAGGATATTTTTGCACTGTATATTTTGCACAAACATTCTGGATCATGTATAATGGTGTGTATAAACTGCCATCAAGTCACAGCCAATTTATGGTGAGCTCAGCAAGGGGCTTTCAAGGCAAGTGAGAAGCAGAGGTGGTTTTGCCACTGCCTTCCTCTGCAGAACCTTCCTTGGTGGTCTCCCTTCCAAATATTAATCCTGCTTAAATTCCAAGATCTCATGAGATCAGGCTACACCCCATGCCACCTTCCCTTCCCACATATAATTACATACATTTTTTTGTTAATCTTTAAGGTGCTACTGGACTCTTGCCCTTTTCTACTACTGCAGACAGACTAACACGGCTACCCACTGTGAATTACATACATGTAATTGAATGCATGCCCTGACCTGGATGGCCCAGGCTAGCCTGATCTCGTCAGATCTCAGAAGCTAAGCAGGGTCGGCCCTGGTTAGTATTTGGATGGGAGACCACCAAGGAATACCAGGGTTGCTGTGCAGAGGAAGGCACTGGCAAACCATCTCTGTTAGCCTCTTGCCAGGAAAACCCCAAAAAGGGGTCACCATAAGTCGGCTGCGACTTGAAGGCACTTTACACACACACAATTGAATGCATACATATACATACTTAAACTGCCTATAGATGTTCCAAATTACATAGAATCATAGAATCATAGAGTTGAAAGGGACCACCAGGGTCATCTAGTCCAACCCCCTGCACAATGCAGGAAATTTACAACTACCATCCCCCCACACCCCCAGTGACCCCCACTACATGGCCTAGAAGATGACCAAGATGCATTCCCTCTCATCATCTGCTTAAGGTTATAGAATCAGCATTGCTGACAGATGGCCATCTAACCTCTTCTTTAAAACCTCCAGGGAAGGAGAGCTTACCACCTCCCGAGGAAGCCTGTTCCACTGAGGAACCGCTCTAACTGTTAGAAAATTCTTCCTAATGTCTAGAAGGAAACTCTTTTGATTTAATTTCAACCCATTGAAATTACGTATGCACAGTATAAATCCATTCTATTTAATATTATCCTTTTGTTTCCAAATGTGCTAGAAATTGCTTTTAGTAATATTTATGTGCCAAAAACCACTGGGGTATACCCTGGAACTCAGGGGGGGGGGGAAATATCCTTGTTAGGAAATGCTTTAACCTAGGAGGGGATATCACCCTGGTCTTTAGAGAGTCAAAACTCTTTCATTTTAGTCCATATTGATGACTACCAGCCATCAGTGGAAACATTTCTGATGGATACTGTTGTAATAGAGAAAGGAACTTGCCTCTTCTAGTATAACATTTCATTTTCCAGGCTGTTACTAATCTTTCTCAGTGACAGTGACATTTTCTCTGGAGAAACACGTCATCCATATTAATAGCACAAGACTTCACGGTGATCATGGCTATTCAACTGAATTAATTAATTGCCTGTTGCTCAAAAAAGGAACAGTTGAAATCAATTATGGCTGTTGGTGGTTGTGGGCATGAGGAAACTGCAAACGCCACGCACACATTAACCATGCTGGTCATCGTGATCCAGGTCAGGAATTGATTTAGGACAGATAGGAGTAGCGAATGAGAACACCGGGAGCTGAGGTCCTTTCCCCCCTCAAATCAATAGGGCAGCCTGACACAGACAGAAAACATGGCGTGATTCCATTCTAATCCACAGTGCAATCCTAAACAGAGTTATAACCTTTGAAGTCAATGGACTGAGGAGGGTTTGATTCTGTTTTGGATTTCACTGTTATATTACTTTGGACTACAAACTACAGATTCTCTTTGCATGGTTTGTGGGTACTTTCACACTTTCACATATGCTGCATAATGCACTTTCAGTGTACTTCAGTGTACTTTGAACTGGATTTTACTGTGGTCATTTATGCTTGGTAATTAGCAGCGTGTTCCAGGCTGAATTGCCCCTTTAACGTGACCTTTTGTGTTTGCTCTGCCCCCGCCGTGAGGAATCCCTTCAAGGAACCATGCAAAATTACAGCCGCACATTAGCTATGCACACGGCGGTTGCTAATGGCTATGCAAACAGGAACGAACGAGCAAGCGAGTGGGGTGGGTGGAATTTCTCCTTTTGCACCAGGACGGTGAATAGGCATTTTAAAGTTTGCATTTAAAAGAAGAGCTTTGAGCGAGCATCAAAATTGACCCTGCATAAATGGCCTAAGTGAAATGGGGAAAGCCACTTGCAAAATGTCTCTAAAGTACATTGAAAGTGAACTGAAAGTGCATTATTAAGCATGTGTGAATGCACCCATTTCTTTGGGCTCTACAGTTTATTGCTTGCTAGAAATAAGGGATGTTAAACCAGCATAAGTAGGGTTTTATGAGAATGCTACAGAGTCCTAGTCGTTGTCCCTTCCCACACTCTGTTCTCTGCAGAGTATTTAGACTGCAGAAGCTGACCAGCCCGCGGTAACAGCAGCTGGCTTCCAGCCCCCTTGATCCAGCTGGAGATCAGCAACAGCAGAATTTCCTCATGGCTCTGTGGGCATATTGGAGGGGGACATTATGAATTCAGGTGTTTGCCAGACTCAGAGGTGCATATCAAGCAGGAGCCTCTTCTGATTCCAGTCATGCAGGGTTCCATTAAAGAGCTCTGCAGCACCAGAATGACGGCGCATGGGGCAGTGTGTTGGCTCATTGGGCTAATTAGTCTCTCAGACCTTCTGCTCTACTGGAAGTCCCAGCGTTGCTGGACGGCATTGTGTTTTGTGTTCCTGATGTCAAGTGGCCTGGTTCCACATCTGTGTTGCCGGTGTTGGGTTGGTCTGTAGCATTCTCATTTGGCCTATAAACGCAAGCATCTGCTGGGGTTATGGTTGGCTTGCTGGCACGTCTCACCAGGGGTGGTGACCTGCTGCCAAACTTACTAGTCAATCAGTTCGGGAGGAGTTTGAGAGGACAGGAAAATTAGCCAGTCTGCCCAAGAAAATGCCTCATGAAACCTGACAACACTGAGCTTTGTTTGTTTAAACTATAGGATTATGTTCTGTAAAGAACTCAGAGGGCATGAAGGCCAGCCTTTTACCCCAAGACAGGGTCTTTCACACATTAATCTTTCTGCAGATGGAAAGCCACATCTCCTAGGCCTGATTGCGGTGCAAGAAGAGAGCCGGGGGCATGAGCAGAATTAAAAGATGGTCCTGCATGTCATCAGCTTAGGGATGCCAGCCTCCAGGTGGGACCTGAGGACCCCACAGAATTACAGCTCATCTCCAGGCTACAGAGATCCATTTCCCGGGAGAAAATGGATGCTTTGGAGGGTGGACTCTGTGGCATTCCACCCCACTGAGATCCCTGTCCTCCTCAGGTTCCATCCCCAAATCTCCAGGAGTTTCCCAGCCTGCATCTGACCACCTACCCCCCATCCCCCACTGAGGGACTGGGCAACCCTACATCAACTACTGCATCTGGATGGCTCCTGCATGTACCAGAGGAGTCAAATAAGTGAACAAAGCTGCAAAGGGAAGGAGGAGGAGGAGTCGGTTTTTATATGCCAATGTTCTCTACCACTTAAGAGAGAACCAAACAGGCTTAACAATCACCTTCCCTTTCCCTCCCCACAACAGACACCCTGTGAGGTAGGTGAGGCTGAGAGAGTGTGACTAGCCCAAGGTCACCCAGCTGGCTTCATGTGTAGGAGTGGGGAAGCCAACCCGGTTCACCAGATAAGCATCCGCCACTCATGTGGAGGAGCAGGGAATCAAACCCGGTTCCCCAGATTAGAGTCCACCGCTCTTAACCACTATACCATGCTGGTTCTTAAAAACCTTGGAGTATTATCCTTTTTTATCCCTTAGAAGCTCCTTGATCCATTGATCTTGAGCAGCATATATCTAGTGTTTGAGGGATATAAGGACTGAAACAAATCTTGCCACTGACAATGAAGCCTTGGGATCCTGGAGTATTATCTGTCTCCTCAGCGAGCAAGCACAGTGGAAGTCACCTGTTCACCGGAGACATGGAGAGGAGCTGGATATCTTTCATATGATTCAGGTGTGTTGGCAGAGTGCATACCCACCTAAGGGCTGGAGGGAAAGGTCCTTCAGACTCTCTATGGGGATCCCTTTTTGTGTAAAGAACTGCATTCCCAGAGGAGAGAAAATAGGGACCGCATCTGTTATTTATATTTAGTTGCAGAGGTAGTCACCAAGTATGACCCAAGAGCTGGGATGTGTGTGAGGGTAGGTGGGTGGGAAGGAGCTGGAGCTTTGTCAACTATAGCACTAATGGATGTGGGAAACAAAGCCATTACAGAGGAATCCTCCTCCTTGATGAAGTTAACCTTTTAGTAAAGGCAGCAAGAAGGCAGGGCCTGGGTCTAATACACCTGAACTCCTGCAAGGCTTTTGATCTTGACCTGCAAGGCTGCCTCATTACAGCTGATGCATTATAACCATGATGTAGAGATCCCTGCAAAATGTTCCCATGTGGCCTTGGCTCACATAGAGGGCCCCTGCACAGGGATTGCCTGGATTGGCTCTGCTACCAGATGCTCTGAGGAATGTTCAACACTGTAGGGAGGGTCTCCAAGTGATATAAGGGCCAGATCAAGGCTGTAGGAGCATTTGTTAGGATTATCTTTGAATTTTTTAATCTCACAGGAATTCGTTGAGGAGGGGGGGAATTCAGTTGGGCTGGTCACTGGTGGATGTGCACACAAAAAATTTCAGTTCATTTTTGGTTCATTTTCACTTAAAAAAAAACTTGTCTTAGTTATTTGGAGGTTGAATTTAATGGGATTATTCCCCACTGAGGTCATTCCCCGCCCCAAACCAGGCTCCAAATACAAATCTCGATGAATTTCCCATCTCAAAGCTGGCAACCACAGAAAATGAACTAATGATTACAAAGAGAAGTCAGAAGGTTTTTGACAAAAACAAACAAAACAGGAGTCAAATGGCTCCTTAAAGACAAACAATATTTTATTCTAGCATAAGCTTTTATGGACTAGAGATGTCTTCATATGCAATGAACTCACTATACAGACATTTTACGTAGGAGGTATGAAAAACACAGGGTCAGAGGGCCATGAAATTGCAGGAAGTACAGGGTGAAATGTAATTATGTAAAACTGAATCAGGAAAAATACAGAGACCAATCACTAGTTATGCTAACCTAGTTAGCACCTCTAGAGGGTGAGTCCAGGTTTGGCTAAAATAGTTAACACCTATAGTGAGATAAAAGTCCAAAAACACAGTGTCATGGTTTTCCCAAGACTAGACACAATCCCAAACGATTTCCCCACTCACAATTTCCCACCTACCCAACTATACTGTGGTTCCCAGTGAGATTTTAAAAGGTTGGAGGAGATATATTCTAGGCCTGCTTATAAACTCACCCAAGCATATATTGGTAACGGCGAGAAAATAAAGTAAACGGACTGTAAAAAGATGTTTCACTTTTTAAAAATAAATAAAAAATGAAGTTTATTGAGAAAGAAACCCACAACTGAAGTAAATGCACAATCAGCTAGGAGTTGTGGAGTGTTAGGTTTTGCACAGTACGTGCCTAAGGAAAAACCTTCTCTCGAGCAGGTTTGTAACATACACTCTGTTGCCACTTATTTTCACACCAGACCCACCGAACCTCACTAGTTCTGAGCATCAATCTCATTGGCTCCTGTGTTGCTGTGGTCAATTTCTGTGTTCCGTGTATCTCACACCTATCACATTCTAAGATCTAGGTAGGCTACTGTGCAATCTAAAGCAAAGCTACACTCTTCTTTAGTTAGTTGTATGTTTTTATTTAGTTGTGTGTTTTTATTTTTAGAAAGCCAGGGTGGTGTAGTGGTTAAGAGTGCCAGACTAGGATCTGGGAGACCCGGGTTTGAATCCCCACTCATGCCATGGATAGGGTTGCCAACTGCCAGGCAGTAGCAGGAGATCTCCTGCTAATTCAACTGATCTCCAGCCGATAGAGATCAGATCACCTGGAGAAAAATGGCCGCTTTGGCAATTGAACTCTATGGCAATGAAGTCCCTCCCCTCCCCAAACCCCGCCCTCCTCAGGCTCCGCCCCCAAAATCTCCTGCAGGTTGCGAAGAGGGACCTGGCAACCCTAGCCATGGAAGCTCACTGGGTGACCTTGGGCCTATCACACACTCTCAGCCTCATTTACCTCATAGGGTTATTGTGAAGATAAAATGGAGGAGAGGTAGGGTTGCCAACCTCCAGGTACTAGCTGATCTCCTGCTATTACAACTGATCTCCAGCTGATAGAGATCAGTTCACCTGGAGGAAATGGCCGCTTTGGCCATTGGACTCTATGGCACTGAATCCCTCTCCTCCCCAAACCCTGCCCTCCTCAGGCTCCCCCCCCAAACCTCCTGCTGGTAGTGAAGAGGGACCTGGGGAGGAGAAGTGATGCTTTAATCTCCATTGGGGAGAAAGGCGGGGTATAAATGAATTAAATAAATAAAAATCTTATGAGTGCATAAAAGTCAATGAGCTTCAAAGAGTGTAACTTTGCTTAGGATTACACTTTTATATTACATTGCAGAATACAGATAATAACAAGGTTACAAAAGAATAAAAACAAAAGAATAAAAAAATCCAGTTAAAGAGGACCAATCCCAGATGCTGATGAACTGGCAAGGTAAGACTGACAATTCCTTTCTGTTATGAGCGCTTTCTCTCCCAGTCTGGCCTGAGTCCTAGGTTCATAGTATCAAATCTCCACATGAATTCTGACTCTCTTTGAAACATTTTTATTTAACTTCAGTATATCTATTCTTAAGTCTTATTGAATGTTCAGGGATTTTGAAATGCTCCCCCACTGCTTGTTGAGATGTGTCCATCTTTTCTTTAGCATAAATGGTAAAAGGGAATTGCTGGCCCACAATAGAGCATTTATTGTATTAGTACCATGGAGGCAAAAGAGCCCTTGTTGGTATTGCTGGTGTTGCTGGATCCCAGGATAGTGTCCCTTGACTATATGGAGTCAGAGCTGATACTGGTTATAGTATAATTTACACAGTAAAATGTTTAAAAGACTAGTAAAAAATCAAGAATTTGTCAATTAACAGTGACTCTGCAAAAAGTCATATTTTACCAGGAATTATTGCTGGAAGCTGTGGACACTTGAATCCTACTGGCCGGAGCTGCTGAAACAAAACGACAATTTAAGGGACATTTTTGGAACTCCTGATTTCTTCTGTACAGTTTTGCATATGAAATATGGAACATCCAGAATTTTGTTAAAGATGTTCTGGAATAAAGGACAATGCTGGCCAGAACTTTCTCATGGAAAGCTTCACAAGGAAAAGCTACTGCTGTATAATATTTTTTTTGGATAACATCACACCATCATAAAACATGCACACTGCATGGTAAAAATAACCACGATGATTATTTCCTTGAACAACCCTCACAGGTGAAATCTTTCCTGTCTTTAACAATCAGTGTGAAAATAAAGTCAGTCAATAGACTGGAGAAAAAGAGATCTGTCATTTGACTCTGCAGCCCTCTTTGTCAACCTTGAGAAATACTATTTTTCCTTCCATTACAGTTACAGGGCAGCAAGCGCTAGCTCTATAACGCCACCTAGTGGAACTGCGGTGAATCTGTTAAACTGATGAAAGCATTTCTCTGGCTAGTGGAAAATCCACACAGACTAAATGGAACACCAGCAATATACCAAGGAGCCTGTGTTGATAAATAACTATGAAATAAACTAGTGCTTTTGCTTTCCCAGACTTGCAGTCTTTTGAAATACTTCACTGCTTGTTCGATTTATTGTTGCTACAATAATCTCCAAACGCTTTCAACAGGCAATGCAATCCGACAAGGTATCATCAACGTACATAAGAGTAGAAATAGAGGAGTTTGCTAGTACAGGAGCATGTGAGTTTGACAGCCTAAGCCTGCCAGGGAGATCATTTATACAGAGGTTGAACAGGGAAGGTGCCAAAACGCATCCTTGCCTAATTCCTCTATGCAATTTAAATGGGTCAGACAACAGACCCTGCTTGTGGATTCGTACTCGCACTTCAGATGTTTCATATAAGGAGCAAATCAGCCAAAGAAGGTGAGCGTCAGTACCATAACTGATAAGTTTCTGCAATATATTTCCTGGGACCGAGTCAAAGGCCATCTTTAAATCCATAAAGGCAACATAGATTGATCCATTAGAGCGTGATGTATATTTTTAATAAGATGGAATAGTAAAAAGCAATGGTCCAATGTAGAATAACACAACCGAAAGCCCGCTTGCTCCAGTAAAAAGGTAAAGGTCCCCTGTGCAAGCACTGGGTCATTCCTGACCCATGTGGTGACGTCACATCCCGACGTTTACTAGGCAGACTTTGTTTGCGGGGTGGTTTGCCAGTGCCTTCCCCAATCATCTTCCCTTTACCCCCAGCAAGCTGGGTATTCATTTTACCAACCTCGGAAGGCTGAGTCAACCTTGAGCCGGCTACCTGAAACCAACTTGCTCGAGTACCAGTATGGAATTTTCTGTCATCCTACCGGATAACCTCTTTAACAAATAGGATGCATACAACTTACCCACTACAGAAGGAAGACTAATTGGGTGATAATTCCCCGGATGAGACTTGTCACCTTTCTTGTAGATTGGAACTATAATTGCCTGTTACCAATTCTCAGGAATTAAGCCTGACTCATTTATTCTCATAAAGGCCTCTGCTAGTACAGGGGCTCACCATTTGATCTTATTGTGGAAAAGATCTGGAGGTAAAAAATCAGGACCATAGGCCTTTCCTAATTTCAATTTATTGGTCACATTTTTTTTCTCTAGTGCAGTAACTTTGGGCCAAGACGGTAAAGTTTGGATGTGGAATTGACATAGAACAATTATTGTGTGTGATTGCATAAAAAGCTCAGAAAAGTATTAAACCCATCAATTTATGGGAAAGGACAAGGAAATTTTTCCACAGGACCACAAGGTGGCAGTAGCATGCTTGGTAGGTGCAAGTTTGAGATCAACTTTATAATCTGGGAGAATCGAATCTGAATACTCTTCGGTAAAACAACACTTCCTTTTCTTAGTTTGATTTTGGTTGGCTGTTTGCTCATTTGCTTTGTCTAAGAAAGCCATGAGTAATTTACAGTCCACAAAAACCTATGCTGGAGTAAATTCTGTAAAGTAATGACAATGGGGGGAAACTCAACTTTAACGTTGACAGTGAGAAAACTGAAATTGTTCAAGATTTTCTATTCCTTAGCTCCACCATCAATCAAAAGGAAGACTGCAACAAAGAAATCAGAAGGAGACTGAGACTAGGAAGGGCAGCTATGAAGTAGCTAGAAAAGATTCTTAAGTGTAAGGATGTGAATCTGGCAACCAAGATCAAGTTAATTCATGCCATAGTATTCCTTATTATTGTGTATGGGTGTGGAAGTTGAACAATGAAGAGAGCTGACAGGAAGAAAGTAGACTCCTTTGAAATGTGGTGTTGGAGGAGAGTTTTACAGATTCTGTGGACCACCAAAAAGACCAATAAGTGGGTTCTAGATCAAAGCAAGCTCGAACTGTCCCTAGAAGCTAAAATGACTAAACTGAGGGTATCATACTTTGGTCACATCATGAGAAGACAAGACTCACTGGAAAAGACAATAATGCTAGGAAAAGTTGAAGGCAGCAGGAAAAGAGGGAGACCCAACATGAGATGGATGGACTCAGTAACGGAAGCCCACGATCCTCCATTTGCAAGACCTGAGCAAGGCTGTTAGGACGTTTTGGAGACATTCATAGAGTCGTCATGAATCGGAAGCAACTTGACGACACTTAACACACACACTGTGCATGCATTTCTGTGCAGCGTTCCAGTCTTCTGAATTCTAGCAGAACTTCTAAAATTAATTCTGAAGTCAGAGCAAGGGCAACTTTCAGTTCACTGGCAACGTAGAGGAAGAGAGAGATACAAATGTAAAGAGAGAGAGAATATTGGTTAGACTCAGGACTGAATCCCCGCTGTGCCATGGAAACTTACTGTGTGACCTTGGGCTAATCACTCTCTCAGCCTAACCTACCTCACAGGACTGGGGTTGTGAAAATAAAATGGAAGAAGGGAGAACACTGTTGTAATCCATTTTGGGTCCCATTGGGGATAATTGTGGGAATAAATATCTAAATGAATAAACAAAATATGATTCCATCAAATGCTTTCCCCCACCCAGTCAGATCAGTTTTATAAGCAATGTAGTTTTGTTATATTCCATGATCCTTGTCTGTAACTTTGAAGTTAGATGCACACTCCAGATCCCACAAGTAACAGCACGTTCCTGACTTCTGAGGACGAAAATCCTCCGGAGGCCAGGAAGGGGCTGCACCAGTGTTGAGGCCCTCCATGCCAGCATCTGGGCAACTTACGCCACCATAAGTGGACCCAACGCCTGCGGGGAGGGCCGGACACTGGTGTCTGGGTGCTGCCATGGCAGCGTCACCCTGGGATGTCAACAGAGCCTCTTCTGGCGTCCCACCAGCATAAAAACCTCAGCCGGCATTCTTGGGGGGCATTCCGGCATCTCCGGGGGTGTTCCCGGGGCATTCCGGGGGGGCATGGCTGCCTCCTGTCCCCTTTTGCCCCGTAATGCCAGCGCCAAGAATGGAGTTGCTGTGCCTGCTTTTTAGCAGGTGCAGCCTCGCTGCTCTTTATGGGATGAAAAGCCCCATTTAAACTTTTAAAAGCCTGCAAAATGCTTTTTTAAGGCTTTTGGCAGCCGGGAAACTGGTTTGGAGGAGGCACGGTGGCACCTCTTCCACGCCTTCCCCAGCCGCCAGAGGCTCAGGAATGCTCTGTAAGTGTACATGAAAGCAGTTGCCTTGATCCATGTGTTCATGGAAGCAGGCAAATGCTTATCACTGGTTGGGTAAGGAATCTGTGGCTGTATGTAATTGTCTAGCTCAATCCAGTGACTGGGCTACACAGATCAGTTTTGGTCACCAGATGTTCCGAGACTTGGCAACTGAATTTTGTCTACCTTCCACTCCACCCCCTTCCATACAGATGATAAGCAAAGTGGCAGTTTATTTTACAGGGCTAAAAACAGGCATGCACAGCCGCTGCCCATGCACACGATTGGTTTGGGGGCCTATAGATTATGATAACGGCAGCTGCAGTTTATTTTAAAGGACTACACACAGGCACACACAGCAGCTGCACATGCACACTATAGATTTGGGGCCCATAGCTTATTCATTTACAATATTTATAATCCTCCTTTCCCACTGGGACTCATGGCAGATTACACAAGGAGGATTCCTAGCTACTAGGAAAACAGTGACGTCACAGACTTGCTAGCCTCAAAGTCATTGCAAAAATTGTCCTTTCTGAAGAGAATAGCAGAAGACAATGAAGTAATATGAAATATCTCAAGGGAACATATTGATCATGAAAAAAAACTCTTTATAATGGGTTGAAGGGAAACAGGCTCACAAGTATCCATTTCTGCCCAAGTGGGAATGAGGAAGTTACTGCACCTTCCCACCTGCACCTTCTCCTGCCCAGCCTGGCCTAAGGTTGCCAGGTCCCCTTTTGCCACCAACGGGAGGTTTTTGGGGCAGAGCCTGCGGAGGGCAGGGTTTGGGGAGGGGAGGGACTTCAATGGCATAGAGTCCAATTGCCAAAGCGGCCATTTTCTCCAGGTGGACTGATCTCTGTCAGCTGAAGATCAGTTGTAATAGCAGGAGATCTCCAGCTAGTACCTGGAGGTTGGCAAACCTAGCCTGGCCCCTCTCCCTCCACCCCTGTAACTCATACCCAGCTCTCTCTGGGTATTGCTACCACCAGCAAGTCAATGCATCAAGCATTAAGACTGCTATTTTATTGACTTGCTTTGCTGATGGTCTTTGTTGCTGAGATGGGAAGCCTCTTTGGAATCCTCTGTGCTGAGAATTATGAGAGAGAGAATTCAAGTGGGGACCAGCAACAAAATGCTGCAGATTCTGTTCTTATTAGTACTGTAATGTTTTTTTTTTTTGGGGGGGTCATCTTTTCTATGCTGCTTTTAGCATTGGTATGTTTAACAGTCCTGCTTAACTTCTGACAGACGGAATACATAGGATTTCCAACCTCCAGGTGGTGGCTCGTGATCTCCAGGCAACAGGGATTGTGTCACCTGAAGAAAATGGCCACTTTGGAAGGTGGAGTCTATGGTAATATGCTCCATTCAAGCCCCCCTCCCTAAACCCCACCCTCCTCAGGTGCCACCCCCAAATATCCAGGTATTTCCCAACCCAGAGTTGGCTACCCTATGTATACAGGTTTTATAAAGGGTTATTTCTGGGTTTAGTGTTTTATTGTTGCTGCTAAACCAAATGGATAGGAGGGGAGGAGGGGAGACAGATTTCCAGCCCTGTGAGAGCCTTATGAGTTGAGGGCAAGGGACGGCAGTACAGCTTGGAGCAAACCTTTACATTTCCCCATTTATTGTGGCGTGCTCATTTCCCTTGGGCACAGTCAGTGTAGGATCGCAGTTACTTTGTTTATGTGAGGGGAGGAGTAAGTGTTTTGCAGTGTTCCTGGCTTACTGCTGCAGCTGGAGGATTTGGCGTGAGCCCCTGCTTTTAGTGCTGCCTCCACCGTCATCATCCTCCCCAGGGGAGTGAGCCACAACTCCTGCACCTCCCCCCTACCTCCAGCAGTGGGGGTGAGCTGCGACTCCTCTCCCCCTCCCAGTCACTCTTCGTTCATGCTCAGAAGCTTGCGCTGGGCAAATGAAAAGGAGCAATGCCACCTCCTTCCTCTCTTCCCTCAACCACTGCAGTTTGTCTGCCTTCTCTCCCTGTTGAAGGAAGGAGAAAGCTGTGCTGCCTGTTCCTCGTTGCAGCCACTGCCACTGCCTTTTTGCCCATCCAGCTTCATTTCTGCCGGGCAGCAGCTCCAGCAATCCAGCTCCTCTCTTCCTAATCTCCAGCTCTGCTTGCTTGCTCGCTTTCCTCTCCTCTCTTCCCCTCTTCCTCAGCTGCCATTACCTTCACCTACCACAGCTTTCTGAGAGCTGTTTCCCTTCTTAGTTGCAGCTGTGCGGACAACAGTTCCCACATTTGGGGGGTTACCCCCACCACCATTTCCCCCATTTTAAGATTTTTCTGCAAGCCTTGGATGTCCCCCAAGTCTGCTGAAAAAATCTTACTTTTCCATAATGGCCCTGATCTGTGGATTTATGTATCTGCAGATCAGAGCATAGTTGGCTATTAGATACATAAATTAGTTATATAAATTTTTAAATATATGTAATTATAGATTGGAGAAGAAAAAAGTTTTTTTTTTAAATTTTGGGAGAGGAATCGGGTCAAGTATTTTCATTTATCTGATCATAGAATCATACAGTTGGAAGGGACTACCAGGGTCATCTAGTCCAACCTCCAGCACAATGCAGGAAATTCACAACTACCTCCCCCCTACACCCCCAGTGACCTCCCACTCCATGCCCAGAAGATGTCCCCCCCCCAAAAAAAAAACCCTCTAGGATCCCTTGCCAATATGGCCTGGAAGAAAATTGCCTTGTGATCACAAAGTGGCATGCAAGAAAAGGCAGTAAGAGCCAAACATTGATGCAAACCTTCCTGCCCTCCCTCTCATGATATGCCTAAGGTCATAGAGTCATCATTGCTGACAGCTGGCCATCTAACCTCTGCTTAAAAACCTCCAGGGAAGGAGAGAAATGGTCACAATGAAAGAACAAGTTATGAAATGTAACAATTTTTCATTTAAAAAAATGCAGAGTATCTGAAGATATCAGCTGTCATTAAGCTGTTCAGCTCATTATCACACAAAAGGACTAATATTGTAACCTGATGGAATTCCAGGGATTATGATACAGTTACAGAAGAAAAATCTACAAGTATATGTGAGGTTGTGTAGACTAGTGTGTAGTATTAACAACAGTTCACTTAAATTAAAATAACCACATCTGTCAACACCTAATAAAATTAATCTAGAAATGTCTCCTGGGGATATTTTTGATACCACTCCCATCATGAAACAGGAGACAGGATTTGTGTTCCAAAGTGCTCCCACTGAAATTATTGCAGGTAGAGATAGGAAAGACCATTCGCGAGAGCAGCTTTGAAATACTGCAGTGGCTATGAAAATGTTTACATTCTCCCTGGCAGCATCCTCGGGGCTCTCTTGCTGTCCCCGCACTCTTATATTTTTCAGTTCATCAGCAAAGGGAACGCTGTTCCTGACAGTGAGTGGTAGAGGAGCAATTATTCCCTTGGGTGACAGTAAAACCATCATAACTCACTTGCGGACCATAAATGTATCAGGGACTACTCTGTGGAGAAAGAATGTTTGAGATAGATCACCGGTCTAATAATAAAAAAGAAATCCATTTGGGCTGTGAGCTAGGAAAAGCATTAATAATTTTTTGCCCCAAATGGTGCACCACATTCAAAAGGTTTTTTGAAAGAAAGAAAAAATTAAAAAGCTTTCTCCAAGTAAATCTAATTCCAGAAAACATATTTCCTCTTAAGACTTCCTCCAAGAAACTCTGTTATCTTAATAAAATTTTTTTACTGTTCCCACTAATTCTTCCTTAGCTTGGGGAGGAACTGCAACAACAAATGTGAGTTCCCAATGCTGTGTTTACCTCATAATGCAAACATGAGGATGCAGGAGGCGTTTGGAGGGGGAAACCTGGCCTTCCTTCAGCCTGCCACTTCTCCCCTACAACCTATTTGGTTGGCTGCTTTTTTCCCTCCCCCTCCCCCGCCAACTCCAAGATAATGGGGAAGGGGAAAAGGGAGAGGGGTTCAGTCTTGAATGTGCTCCGGATCGTGGCAAGTTTATGTCTATATAAACAAAAGATACAAAGAAGCATCTAGATATTAAGAATGCAAAACTGACCAGAATCCCAAAATAATTAACCTGAATATGTAATTTTCAAACTGATCTTATGATAATCATTCCTCAGATTGATTTACCTACTGGGAATCTGTTATTACAGTCATCTAGTGTGACGTTAGGAAATTTCTTGTTAACTACAGTTAATAAAATATTAACGAATAATATTAAACCAATAATATTAAATATAATAGTTAATAACATAATAATAATATACTAAACTAAAAATATTAAATAACAATTAGCTATAGATAAAGCTGGGCAAAATGTTTATTTCGTATTGCATATCCCAGTTACAAATCACCTCAGTTTTCAAAATGTGTTCAAACTGAGGAGTAGAAGGTTCTGTGCTAGTCTGAACATAAGGTTTCTGTTCAGGTTCATGTGTTTGTAAAAGCACTGCTTGAAATTTGATCGTATATTCTCATCCTATTTTAAGGGGATCAGTCCTTGCTTAGCTGAAACTTTCACTGTTTTTCTACTGTCTTCTCCATGGATTGAATGTGATGGAACAGGGAAGTAGGATGGGAAGGACTTGTAAGAGAACCCCCCCTCAAGCTGAAATCCGTGGCTAGATCCTGTCTACTACAAGGAAATCACAGCTTATTAATATTCTATACATCCAGAAAAAGTTAGTCACAACTGAGAGCTAATTCCCATCAAATGCCGTGGAATGGGGCATAGTTGTCATTGACTTCAGTATCATGACTTTTGCTGTGGCTTCTGATTCTTTAGAAACACTAAAAGATGTATATAATTTTATCATATGGCTTCATAGCACTATGTTCTTGGCAGTAAATCCACAGTTAGGGAAAACAACGAGCTGAATTCGGCGAGTTCGGGGTGATCGCCGAATAAATTCGGGGGCTCTGAATCAGCAGCATAACCATAAAGTCATTAAAAGCACATTCGCGCCTTTCCATGGCTCTGTTTGGAGGTAGAGGTCCCAAATTTTCAGCGTAGCTTGAGGGGACCCTTCCTTCAAGAACCCCCAAGTTTTGTTAAGATTGGGTCAGGGCCTCCCGAGATATGGGGCCTGGAAGGGGTCCCCCCCAAAATCGGCCACAGGAATAAAGTCATTAAAAACACATTCGCACCTTTCTGTGGCTCCGGGGGGGGGGCATTTTGGAGATAGAGGCCCCAAACATTCAGCGTAGCTTGAGGTGACCCTTCTTGCAAGAACCCCCAAGTTTGGTGACAATTGGGGCAGGGGGTCCCGAGTTATGGGGCCCGGAAGGGGTCCCCCCACCCATCTGCCCATTACAGCCTTTAAAAACACATTCGAGTTGGGCCATACCATTACCCTGGGTCTGGTTGCCTTGGCAGTTGGGCCGTACCATTACCCCGGCCCGGGGGTCTGACTAAAAGGCAATTAATCCTGAGTTATGGGATCCCTCCATCCACCCATTGGAATGAATGGGACCAGGCAATCCTTAATGTGCATCTAGAGAGCTTCAAATCCAAGGCAAAACCTCCCGTATCAGAGAGTATGTGTGTGTGAGTGTGCTAGAATTGTATTGGATTACTCCTGAGTCCTCCCAGTCCCTGCTCCTGATAGAAGAGAAGAAGACAAGACATCCACAGTAAGACCCATTTGGGGGCTTTTCTCTATAATTCTCTATACATTTTTTCCTGTGTGTGTGTATGTGGGGGGGGGGAGATTCTCTGTGTGGGGAAACTGGCGGTTGGGAGGCAGAAGGAGGTGGCAGCGCAGTTGGAAGAAGCCACCATAGCTCTGCCATCTCCAGAGGAGGTGGAGGAGAAGCCAGCAGCAGGGAGGCTGGAGGAGGAGGCAGCAACTGGCGGAAGGAGCTGCCATTGCTCTGCCTTCTCCGGAGGAGGTGGGGGGAAGCTGGTGGCAGGGAGAGGGGAGAGAGAAGCCACGAGGTGGGGTGGTCGAAAGCAGCTGCTGCTGCTGGGGATGGGCAGTCTCCTGGCACGGAGTTGATCTGGGTGTGAAAATGCACGGGAGAACTCCTTCCTCTGTTGCACACCTTCCATTTAAGTCGTGACAACAGAGGAATGGGAAAAACCGGAGATGCAGCGGAAGGGGGAGGATTGAATTCTCAGGTGGGCAAAGCATGTGCGTTTCGACCTCACCAATTCGCTACATTCCCAGGAGGATAGAGAGACAAAGCAGCCGTGCGTTATTGGCCAACAAATCTTATAGCACTCTAAAAATAAATTTCGTGCATGAAAATATAAGCTTGCTTGAAGCACACAGTCGTTAGTCTATGGAGAAGTTCCTCTTACCTGTGAAGACTCTGTAACATTTATGATAACTTTTGATGCATCTGTTCCAATAATCCAATAGTTTGTTTCCAGTTTTCAGTTCTCACAAAGACATCCTACCTACCACCTGCCTTCCACACAACTTACTTTTAACTCAGAAGCTCATGCATGATTCCCGAATAGTTGTGTGGCATCATCACTGAGAAGTTCTACCATGCATTAATTTCCTGAAAATCTGAACAGTGAAGCAAGATTTCAAAGCTGAAGATGTGTGGCAGGAAGATGGTGTAATAAATATGCCACATCAAAATATTAAGTAGCCAAGAAGCCCTTTAAAGAAAATGGCCAGCATTCTACCCCTCCTCTCAGCATTGATGCCTTCCTGTAGCCTTCTGCTGGAAGTAGGGTTGCCAGGTTCCTCTTTGCCACCGGCAGGAGGTTTTTGGGGCAGAGCCTGAGGAGGGCGGGGTTTGGGGAGGGGAGGGGACTTCAATGTCATAGAGTCCAATTGCCAAAGTGGCCATTTTCTCCAGATGATCTGATCTCTATCGGCTGAAGATCAACTGTAATAGCAGCAGATCTCCAGCTACTACCTGGTGGTTGGCAACCTTAGCTGGAAGAATTGTCACCTAAATTAGAGAAGAGGCCCTTACACTGGAAGAAGGCATCAGACTTTTCTGATCTGAGGGGTGAGGGATACAGACCAGTGCTAGTTTCAGTGATTGGGTTAGTTTTGTTCCAAATATTTGGGAATAACTGGTTTGAATACGTACCCAATCAAGGGAGCGCTAGCAGAAGGGATCTTAGCATAGAGAAATAAATTTATTTAGTCATAATTATGTTTCCAAATGAGCACCCCAGTTAGCAGATTAATTTCCCAGCGTAAGAAATAAAATAAGTTCAACAGAAATACAGTGATTAATTCCCACAGCTTGTTGAGCTGCAGATTTCTCTGCTGAGCATACAAATAAGAGCTCTGAAGACAACATACTATTGGCACTAATGAAAACTGGATCAGTGCAAATGAATTTTTGCACTGTGGATGGGGCTGTTGAAATTTTGGGGGGGGGTAAAATTCGGATTCGGCAAAATTTGGCCCATTTTGATTCTGAAGTCATTGAACTGAAGGAGTCTGGGCTCTGACTGAGAATCTTCTGGGTGTGGTAGGTGTGAAGTCACCATGCTGTGTCACCTCTTGATGGGTTTCTTCACAAAGTACATATTCACCAAGCAAATACAACTAATATAAATCAGTTTTTGTGCATGAAAATACAAACTTGCATGAAGCATGCAGCCCTTAGCCTATGAAGAGGTTCCTCTTACCTGTGTAGATTCTCTAACTTGGGCTGCTCATGAGTTGCTTGACAGTATGTGCAAATGTTACACAGTATGCATTAGTTTGTGTCTAGCCAGATGTGGTGGAAAGCAACACTGAGCTACCTAGAAGCAAGTGAATGGAAATATAAACATTTCCCGGGAGATTGCTTCTTTTTGTTACAATCTCCCAGGGAATGACCGTATAATAAATTTGATTTGATTCTTTTTGTTACAACTTGCCAGCTAGTGGGAAAGGGTTTTTTTCCTTGTTGTGCTTCACTATTCTCCAGTGACTCTCAGTCCTTTCCATGCAATTATCCCATTTATTTATTTATTGTCCACAAGTGCTGCTAATTGCATTGGGAATGATAACAGTGATGGACAAACCACACAGAATTGTTCTTGGTGGACAGGCAAGCATCTATTCATTGGAATGAATTTTAACAACAGGAGCAAGTAGATTTGTCTGCAGTTGAAATCACAGCATGCAACAAAAGAAGCACCAGCAGAATATCACCACTGCAGTAAAAACAAACTCAAACCAACAGCATGCTGGGAAAGGATAATCTTCATTTTTGTTCTGCAATTAAAAGGAACAGGACTACTCTTACACACACACACACACACACACACTTTCTGGAGGGAGTTTTAAAGTCTTATAGCTGCTACCAAGAAAATTAGGGTTGGCAATCTTCAGGTGAGTAACAAATTCACAGCAGCGCACGCCAAAATATACACAATAAATAACAATAAATATATGATAGATTGTATTGTGAGAGCCAGCAAGGATACACACACAATAATATATGTATATCAACAAGATACAAAAAATATACCAAGGAGCGGAATTGTAGCCAACGCTTTCATAGTCCCAGTGCCAAAAAACCACCGTAGTGGTAGAAACAGTGAGGCATTAAGTAAAACACAACAGGATTCCGGTAGAGTTGTCCTGTTTCGCAATGTCTTCATCAGTTGTGTAAATGCTCTTCATATGATTCAAATTGCACAATGCAATCTGCGGACTGCAATATTGCAAATTCCCAATGTTGATCTAGGACTCATTCTCCAGAAGAAAATGGCTATACTGGAGGCTGGAGTCTATGGCATTATTTATTAGTTATTTTATTCAAGTTATACCCTACCCTTTCCCATCTCAAGATGGACCCAGAGCCTCCCCAAGCTCTGCCCTCTGCAAGCTCTACTTCCCCTAGAGTTCCCAGGTCCCTCTTCACCACCGGTTTTTGGGGCGGAGTCTGAGGAAGGCGGGGTTTGGGGAGGAGAGAGACTTTAATGCCGCAGAGCCCAGTTGCCAAAGCAGCCATTTTCTCCAGCTGAACTGATCTCTGTTGGCTGGAGATCAGTTGTAATAGCAGGAGATCTCCAGCTGGTACCTGGAGGTTGGCAACCCTAACCCCCCCCACTCTCCAGGACTTTTCTAAGCCAGAGTAGGCAGCCCTGGTATGTGACCCCCTGCCGAGTCTCTGATGGGGGCTCAAAGAGCAGGGCTCCGTTGAGCTTATCTAAGTATACTGTAGGCCATATCCTGGAGAAAGCAGTCTTTGATGCACCTTGGTCCAAACTGCCTGTGGCTTTAAAGATGAAAAAGTGCCTCCAAACAACTGGAAGTTGAAAAGTAGAAGTAACATCATTAAAGCTGCTTGCAGCAGCTCAGGAATCAGCTATCAGACCACTAAATCTAAACTGGAGCTGACACAAGTTATTCTATCTGCAAAATGCTAGGCAAATTGGTCACAGTGGGCAAGGGAGGCCTCCCCCACCACTTCCTGTGAACTGGAGTGAAACATATCCCTCAGTTCTGAAAAACACTCCCATGGATGACACTGAACAGACACAACCGTGTTGATGAAGCAAGAATTCTTTGTGGCCCATAATCACCATAGAGCTTTGCCCTAAACGGGGTTTAATGTGCGGTCAGTGATATTTGTAGCCCTAGTGTTTTCTACTGCTACTCACCACGTTTCTGCTGTTGCGCTGCTTGGAGCTCCTTATGAAACTATGAAGTGGAACAGACTTTAACCACTAGAAAATGGCATTTAGGAGAAATCTTATAATCTGCCAAGGCCTTTTTGTCCATTCCAAAAAACAATGAAAATGTTTACAACGGTGAGCAATACCCAACAGAAAATCTCCAGGGTACAATTCAAAGTGCAGTTTTAGACTTTAGTTTACAATAAAAGGCTTCAGGTTATAAACTGGCCTTTTTTTTTTTTTTTTGTATCACACTAGAACGGGGTACCCAACATGGTTCCCACGAGTGTAATGGCACCCGTGGACACTTTTCCTGGTGCCACCAAGGGCTTTTAGAATGTGGGCAGGGGTAGAGGGGGCTTTTGCCCAGCAGAGATTCTGATTGGCTGATTAAAAGTCATCCTGTTAAACAAAAGCTTCTTCCTGAAATGATGAAAAGTTACTATTGGAGTTATTCATAGCCTGGCTCCCTGACATTTCGTGGTTGGTTCTGCCTCTTGTGGTAGCCACTTTGTGGTTGGGTCTCCCTCTCCTTATGTTATAGTTCTGCCTACCACCCTGTGTCAGAATTGCAAAGGTACCCGCAGGCTTACAAAGTTTGGAGACCCCTGCACTAGAGAATATGGTCCCTATACCATGCTCACCGCGTGTCTTAAAATTAATTGTTTTAATTAATTTTTTTTTGGGGGGGGGGAAACATACTTAGTTTGTATGTTTATTCCAAATGATATAATATTGGTATAAACATGTATTGATGTAATTGTATCTATTTTAACTTTGTTTTATTTGATCCCCTGATTAAGCTTATCGCAAAACATGTTGGGATCTAAAGGGTCAAATAAACTGCTTTCCCTTGCACCTTCTTCTTCTTTTTTCTCCTACTTACCAGTGTGGTCTTATTTTCTTCCTGATTATGTATTACAGGGCCTTCTTCACAGTGGTGCTGAACTTGTGAAACTCTCTCCCTAACAGTCTTACCATTTGCTCAGTGGCTGCGGGAAATCTCCTGCCTCTGCTCTGAGTTCCCCCACCCTTGATAATTGGAGAAATGGGAGAAAATGGGGGAATGGTTTTGATGGTAGAGCATCACTCAGAAGTGGCATCACATCCATCGCCCTTCCATGTGGAAATGATGCCACGTCCGTGCCACTCTAGGAATTTCTAGAGCTTCTCTCAGTAGTGACATCACTTTCCCCCCAAAACTCTATCCTCCCCAGGAAGCAACCCAAAAATGTTGCATTCACCAGCACAGGGCTGACAACCTTAATCCCTGGGTAGAGTTTCTCCTCCTCCTTACTAATTGCCTTCAGATGGGCCAAGTGAAGGCGATTTTGTTCAACAGAGCAATTGCGATATAAAAATGCTAGGTTTTCTGTCTTCATTGTGCTCCAGATTGTTTCTGTTTAGATTACACTGTGCTGCTTCTTGAATGGTTAAGTTTGTTGCCATTGTTGGAATAAAGAAAGGGTTGGCCATTATCTCCTACAGTTTTCTTGTTGAATTGCATGGGTTTTCTCTTGAAAGAAGTCCATGAATTTGTACTTAATGCAGTAACATTGGCAAGGTTAATCCTTGGCCAAAATTGGAAGGAAAATATAATCCCAAAGAAGGAGGAGTGGCTGGAGAAGCGGTCAGAGTGTATTCGTCTGAGTAAACTAACCTGTCTTTTACATGGCCAAAAGTCCAAGAAGGTTGAAAAATGGAATTATTTTTTGTCTAGAAAGTGCAATTAGTTTGTGCTTGTATGTTTTGTTGTTGAATTATTTAGTAATTTCTGTTCTAGACAATTGTATTGTATTTTGTTTTTTGTTTTTAATAAAGTAATAAAAAAATAAAAATTGTTGGGATTTTTTTCCTGTTTCAGTAGAGCTTAAGCATGTGATTTCATTTAATTTTTATTTTTAATGTGCTGTTATTATTTTTATTGTTGGTGTTGCAAGTGTTTCAATGTTGTAAGGCACCTTAAGGCTTTGGTAGAAAGCAGGAAGTACCTTCAACACAATTGCTGATTGGCACAATCAGCAAAGATCTTAAGACCGTTTTAGTCCGTATATCTTGTTTTATCTGGCCAAGGGCTGCAAATAATCTATCTATCTATCTATCTATCTATCTATCTATCTATCTATCTATCTATCTATCTATCTATCTATCTATCTATCTATCTATCTATCTATCTATCTATCTATCTATCTATCACAAAGAACTTTTGCAAGAGACCTCCAAAGTTAATTCTAACCAGAATTTTTGGGTTGGTGCTATTATGTCATCAGAAGATTCTGGGAAAAAGCTATTCCTTATTTGCATGGAAACGCCCCCCCCCCAAAAAAAAAAACTAGCAGCAGGAAATCTGTACAGATTGTAGAGACCACACAGATCACATAATCTGCAAAATTAATGAATCAGCACAAGTTTATACATATGCAATTGGATAGGCAGCATACCGTACATGCAATTTACATGTCAAGTAGTTATATCCTTAGATTTTCAGGCATATTCGCTGTATGTGGTATTCTACCAACTACTCCAACATCAGTAATTCGCATGTAAACTGAATGGTTGTACAAAATATTGTTGTGTTTAGTAGAGATGACCTCACCTCATGAAGTGATGGGGGCAAGTGAGCAACTTATGCAGAATTGGTCCAAATCCAGTGGTAGTAGTAGTAGTAGTAGTAGAGGAGGAGGAGCAGGAGGAGGAAGAGGAGTTGGTTTTTATATGCTGACTTTCTCTACCACTTAAGGCAGAATCAATCCACTTTCCCTTCCTCTCCCCACAACAGACACCTTGTGAGGGAGGAGGGGCTGAGAGAGTTCTAAGATCTGTGACTAGCCGAAGGTCACCTAGCTGGCTTCATGTGTAGGAGTGGGGAAACCAGCCCAGTTCATCAGATTAGTGTCTGCCGCTCATATGGAGGAGTGGGGAATCGAACCTGGTCCTCTAGATCAGAGTCCACCCCTCCAAACCACTGCCCTAAACCACTACACCACGCTGATCATTTGAAGTAGTTGCAAGTTTAGCAGTAGGCATGAAGCACATTTTCTTGTGGGGGTAGTCCTTGCAAAAGCATTACTTTCTGGTAATAAAAAAGGAAGGACAGGTAGAAAAATGCCATTAAAAGAGGAAATAGAAAGGAAGAAAAAAGAATCTGCACAAAAGGTATAATGAAAAGCTCAGCCAAAAAAGACAAAGCTCTTACCCAGTAGGAAACTGTAAGCAACTGTTACAGCAGGAAAAATGAAAAAAGTGTTAACCAGAAATAAGAGGGAAAGCAACCACAAGATATCATCACTTGGCACACAAGCCAACATTTTAACTGAAAGCAGATGATAACTTATTCTGTTTTGCTAAATGCAAAGGAAGTCCAGCCTCTTAAAAAGACTGACCAGGAAGAGTGACTTGCGGTGGCCATCATTATCTGTGTTATGGATGTGGTATTTCCTAAGGGAGCTGCCTTAGCATACCATGTTCTCCTGGGTCGTTTATGCTTCTCCTCTGAAACAATGACTGGATTGCAGCTTTTCCCCACTGGGAGAATAAGCTTCCCTTGGCCCTTGTAGAATGATTCCTGTCTGCCGCTTTCTTCGCTTTCCATAGGGGATTGTGGTTCTCTGTGTATACTTCAGACTAGGGCTGTTTGGAGCTGAAATGTTGGCATAACAGAGTGTTTCCCTCCATCTTAGGCCAAAGGTCTCAGCAGGTTTGAGTACAAGCTGAGAGTGGAATTTGTACAGCCGGTGATGCATTTATTTATATCCAAGGGCCACTTGTGATTAAAGAACTTTTAAATCCTAAGTAAGAAACCCAATATGCATTTTATGTAAATATCTGTGCAGGTTATTGATCAGCCATGACTGATCAGCAATGACTGAGAACTGCAATGGCATACTGAAGAAAAGTGTAGTTTGGGAAGTCTCTGTTTCGAATGTCAGCCTGGCTGAGCCATGAAAATGCAACGTAGCCTCAGGAAAGTGCTATTCTTAGCCCCAGTCCTGTGGGATAATAACATTGGCCTATCTCAGACTGCTACTGTACTGAGATCATGTATGTCAAGCACTTTGGAAATTCAAACTGTACTACACAACCAAAATGATGCAGGGATAAGTATACTTACCTTCCAAGGGAAAGCTAAAGATTTGGTGACTTGTTAATTGAGGGGGGGGGGGGGAAAGGACAACTAAAGTGGGTTACACTCCTCTCAGGAGATAACCATTCAAGTAGTCAAATTCTGCCTCCGGTCTAGTGGAATTTGTAAACGGCTAACTGAAAACGTTTCCCAGTAGATCTTTCCTCCTCTTCAAATCATCCTTCCAGAATCATCAACTTTTATTTTTTTATTTTTTTATTTTAACCTAACTTTGATTTTTAGCTAGAGCTGATATTGTATCGAAATAAAACTTGACTTTAACTAAAGTGGGTCATAATCAAAGTTTAGGAGGCTGAAGTTGGTTCCTTATTCCCAGTTCGTTCCCTATTCCCAGTTCCTTATTCACATTTCCTAGTTCCTGAATAATTTTGAGGACAATTCACAAGCTCTGCACCCCAAAATATGGATTGGACAACCACATATCATACACCCCCACATTCAGGGGACTGTGCTCTTCAAGATGGCGTATGCTGGGTCCTGGTCCAAAGTCTGGTTCTTGTGCCAGTGGCTCCCAAGTGGGGTGATCCAGGACAGATGCACATAAAGACCCTACACCCCAAAACAATTTTTGGACCACCCCAAATGACACATCCCCAAACTCCATAGACTGTCCCCTCCAAGAAGACATACAGCGGTGCCCAGTCCAAACACTGGTTCTGGCACCAGTGGCTTCTTTGTGCCCCCCCCCCCGAAACATGTATTGCAAAGAGGTTTTGAATAAGGAACTGGAGCCCTGCACCCCAATATATGGATTGGACCAGCACATATCATACACCCCCACATTCAGGGGACTGTGCTCTTTGAGATGGCGCATGCCGGGTCCTGGTCCAAAGTCCAGTTCTTGTGCCAGCAGCTCCCAAGTGGGGTGCCCCCCACCAATACACATACAGACACTGCACCCCCAAAAAATCTTTGGACCACCCCAAATGACACATCCCCACACTCCAGAGACTGTTCCCTCCAAGAAGACATACAGCGGTGCCCGGTCCAAACACCGGTTCAAAGTTTATAAATAAAAGCACCATGGTGTTTTCCACCTGGAGACAAGTTTGTGAGGTTTCCCTGATATCACTGCATGTATAGCACAAAGTCAATGGGGCATCCTCATAGCAGGTTTCCCCATAGTTTCCCTGCCTCGTACCCCCAGAGTTCCATTGCTGATTATTATTTTTAAAGCACAGTGGTGGGAGGGGAGGAATTGTGGCCATGGAGACTGGGGCAGGGAAAATGACAGCCTCGTGGTGGGACCAGGAAAAGTCAACTTTTCCTAGTTACACAGCAGCCATCCAGGTTTTTGTTGCATTCTTTCTCAAAACGCCACAGCAAAGGTTCAGTGAGAGGTTGGGAAAAACCAGGGCGGTGCATGATGCTGTGGGGAAATGGGGAAAATTCACTTCCCAACAGCATCAAACCTAGCAAATAACCCATGTGCAAGAGGATCATGGGTAGAAAGTTGATAGAGATATTTTTTTATCGTGCTCGCCAAATGGTAGAGACACCCAATTAAGTTGATGGATAGAATTAATTGCCTCTAGCATAGGTGGCTATATTTCTTTTCTTCATTTGTAGCCCACCTTTCTTGCCAAGTCTCAAGCCGTACTACAGGTTAGAAAACAATGGGATAGCAGAGAACTCCAATTTACAGTGCAATAGGGCTAGGATAGTCCTACAGTCTAATGGAAAATGGACAGATCCATGGAGAATAGGTCTGTCAGTGGCTATTTGACTTGATGGACTTGAAGCATCCATGTCTGAACACCAAGAGGGAGAGGCTGTTGTCTTCATGCCTGGCTTATGAGCTTCTGCGATGCATCTGATGACTACTTTGAAAACAGAAAGCTAAACTAGATCAACCCTTGATCTGATTCAGCAGAGCTCCTCCTTTGTTCTTGGGAGTAAGCACATCTGTGTTCTTTAACAGTGAAGTGGGACACACCATTGTAATGCATCCCAGGTTTTACAGCAATCAAAACACATTTCCCCTTAGGTGCTTCTATCCCTAATGTGGAATTACTATTTCCCCTTGCATATATCCCCCTTAAGGATTGTGCCAACTTTTCACCATCATTATGTGGTCCCCCAATCTAACCCTTTAACAACAATTAAGGGGAGCAAACCTTGAAAAAGTATATATTCATCTTCCTAGTTTCTGCCATCCTTCAGTCAATCTTTCTGCAGTGTTGCACTCTCCTGCAACTAAGGCCTGATTCTCCCACACTCTAAGCTGCTGTCTCTGCTAATTCACTTCCCCACCCCCACCCCCGCCTCACCATATTTCAAGCCAAGAAATAAATACCTCGGGGGAAAAAAGGTGTATAATTTCAGTGACAGCGGTGGAAATGGATGCTGAACCTCTATGACATTTTTCAATTCTTCTCATGTTTTTCCTGCCAGTCTTTTGCACTAAATACCTCATCAGCTTGTGTAAAATGTAAAGAACACTTTCTCTTTGGCTGAGAGGAATGTAACATGTAATATGCAGCTCCAGCCAAGAGTGATGGTCTTATTAGTGAGGGGAATTTACTGATTAACTGCTGCTAACAAAACGTCCTCTTCAAATGCATTCAGTCTGAAACAGGCCGATATTCTGCCGCCTGCAGTTCCTTTTATTCCTCTCATGGGAATAGTAGAGAAATATTTCTCATTTCAGCAGCTTTAGCCTTGGCCTTTCAATAATTTTTATGGCCTCAACTAATAGGTTAACAATTAGTTAAGAGAAACTACTAGACTAATGTCAAGTCATTCACAGGGGGGAAAAACCTGGAGAAAAGTAGGTCTTTAAAAAGATGGCTCATTTTCTCTCTAACAAAGAACTCAGATTACTGTTGAAGACCAGGGAGATAAAAATAAACACAAACGGTAAATCTGTGATGGGATGTTACTGAGAGCCTAATTACACTTTACCTTTTCTCAGATCACAGATGTATTCTAGATGCTGGTACATGGCAGGCTGGTTTTGATGAGGACCACAGCACAAGAGGACAAGGGGCTTAGACTTCCTCCCCCCCCTTTCCATGCTGTTTTCCCAGTCTGGAGAGGCCCTGGAGAAAGCCTCTGTTAGCCCTGGTGACTTGAGTTGATGACCTCTGTCTGAACATAGACAATGGCTATGCCTTTTCATTGTTCCTACATGGACTTCTCCACAGTTTTTGACACAGTGGACCATGCCATCGATACCTACAAGACTCCCCATACGTGGCGAGCCTCATAATTGTTAATGACTGAAGATCTTCTGGCTAGATTGCCAGAAGCGTGGATAAAATATCCAGGTTGATATTAAATAACACCCACCCCACCACTCCCCAAAAAAACCTAGCAGGAATGCCCCTGGATACTCTAAAAAGGGAGTAGCCCACCTGCTGGAATTCTCTATAATGCTAATAAAAGATTGTCTCAAGCCTCCGGAGCTCCCTTGCACCCTGGCTATAGAAAAGAGCAGGAGTCCAGTAGCAGAAACAAAATTTCTGCCAGGGTATGAGCTTTTGTGTGTCACAGCTCACTTCTTCAGACTCACAAAAGCTCATGCCCTGTCATTAATTTTGTTAGTCTTTAAGGTGCTACTGGACTCTTGCTCTTTTCTCCAGCTACAGACAGACTAACACGGCTCCCCCTCGTGATCTATCACCCTGGCTTTGAATAATTGACTCAAGGTTGCTGGATAATAAATGAGGCTTCTGACTTTGACAAAACCCCTTTACTCCCAACTTGATTCAATCAAACTCCTAGGCAGAACTTCTAGCCTTGCCTCAGCCGTTGGCAGCCTGAGTACATCTCATGGACATCCCAGCTTCTTTTTATAACTCCGGCACTAGTCACATCATCCAAACTTCCCATGTGGAACATCATTAGAAGGTATTTTCGAACTCTCCCAAGCTCTCTCAACCTTAAGTCTGGACCTGTCCTAGCAAAACCACTGCTCTCCTGTTGATATGATTAAAGGTGTACAAAAATCATCCTCCAGACCACCTACCTTTGTAGCTTGTTTCTGGATCCTACCTCTTACCTGAACATCACGGAAGGTCCACTTCCTCCTCCCCCCCTCTCAAATCACAGTCGACTTGTGGCCACCTCTGGTGGGGTTTTCAAGGCAAGAGACTCTCAGAGGTAGTTTGCCATTGCCTGCCTCTGCATTGCTACCCTAGACTTCTTTGGTGGTCTCCCATCCAAATACTAACCAAATAAGACCCCCTTTGGCTTTTGAGATATGACTAGCCTGGGCTATCCAGGTCAGGGCACTATCCAAGTCCACTTCCTTACTTTTGCTGAAATCACTAACCTTGATGCCTTGGATCTTGCCCCTTGCATTATTATAGCTGGTGTTTTGGATCTAAAACTGCTTTCCCAACCTTATGGCTGGTTCACTCTCTGGACACCACTCTTTGGCTGAAATCACTGAGCTTTTCCTTCTTTTGAACCCTGGAACTTAATCTCCAGACTTGCTTTTCTGGACTGGACTCTTACTCATCTTTTCTCTTCAGGCTCAGGCTCATATGTCTTCTCTCTTTCTTCTTTATTTCCCCAAAGCACCACTGGCTTGCCTAACTGCTAGCCAGATGCCCTTTTCAGGTTTCACCCCAATAGACAACAGCTTGTAGGCAGGTAGGCTTATGTAAAGGCTTTGTATTTGTTTATTGTATTCCTCACTTTGTGATTCTTGCCATTCCATTTTATTTTCATTCTGTGTCCTGTTTGGGGAATAAAGTTCTTTCTCATTTAAGAGCTATTTTCTCCCTTGTTCTTTTGGAGTGCTGCTCTGAACTGGAACCCTGGTATACATATGCAGAAGATCCCAACGTTAATTGCCCAGGTGATGTGTGTTGGGGCTTACAAGTGTAAAGGTTGTGGTCACTGCACAGGTACCTGTTTGGGTAACAATCCTGTTGAGGTGTTTGGAGGCTGAAACAGGTATCAAGGGATGTGCTTTGGACTGGTTCAAATAATTCCTCACACACCAGACTCAAAGAGTTGCCGTCAGAGACCAGTTGTGGGGTTCCATGGGGTGCATTCTTGTCCCCCGTGCTATTCAACATCTATGTAAAGCCCTTAGGACAAATCATCAATAGTTTTGGGGTTGGCTGTCAGCAGTATGCCAAAAACCCCAGGGATGCAATAGAGGTCCTGAATCACTGCCTGTCTGCTGTGGTTAAATAGCTAGCAGTGAACAAATTGAAACTAAATCCTGACAAGACAGACATAATGCCAGCTGGGAAGACTGAGCTCTTGAAGGATATTGTGTTCTCCACCATTAATGGGAATCAGCTGATCCTTGCTGACTCAATTAAGAGTTTAGGGGGGTTATACTGGATCCTGTTGGAGTGAGCGACTCAGCATGCCTGACCACTGGGGTGCACTACATCAGTCTAAGAGTGTATGAGATGCCTACTACTGGAGAAGCCCTTCATGGTCTTGCACCTCATATCTGCAGGATCACTTCTCTGCGTATGCTCTGCCACAACAGCATTGCTCATTTAATCAGGGCCTTCTGCAGGGGCCAGCCTACAAATGGGCAAGATCAACAACAACTGCCTACAGACATGCATTCATTGTTGTGGCCCCCACCTTATGGGATGGCCTGCATGAGGAAATCAGGAAGGCTCCCAATCTCCTGGCTTTTCAAAAACTATGCAAAACTGTATGATTAAAGATGGCATTTTTACAAAGGCGACAGAGCTATATTATAATGGAATGGTTCAGGAAGATAATGCACTTGGATCACACTCTCCCCTAAAAGACTGTGGCAGTGCAGTTTTGGGAAAGGGTATACTGAGGATGGGAAAAGGGCAAATGCGGATGCTCCAGTAACTGTACCTTTTTCACATGAGCTTCTCTGCTCCAGATTAAACAAAGAACCAGACAACACTGCTTTGATTCCTCTACAGCTGAAGCTCAAACTAGAAGATACATTTTTTAAATAGTTGGATCAAGGCTCCCTGAACCTGACTTGTGTTCCTCCCAGTCTTAAGGAGCTGTGGGAGACTGCCTTTGAAAAAGCTGCGGGGGCCCAATTCTAACTGAGACTGTGCCATGGCAAAAGGAGGGCTCCTGCCTACTCCCCACACCCCTGAGCCAAAATGGTCCCCGGGGGTATTATTTGCCCCACATTAGCACTACACTGCCCCATTTCAGATCAGGAAAATGGTGCAGGGGGTGGATAGGAGTCTCTCCTTCTCCCACAACAATGCAGAATCGGGCCCTTGTGGCTCTTTTCAAGGCAGTTTCCTGCAACTCCTGTGTGATGGTGGGGATTGTGAGTTGGGTCTGGGGAACATTAAAAGTCGTAACATCAAGTTTCAGCCTGAAGTTTGATGCTAATGTGCTGCAGCAGTGATTATATATCAAGAGGATGACATGAACTATTTGTATCCCAAAGGAAAAAACATGAAAAAATGCATACAACTATAGATTCATCATTTTATCGGTAAAAGGAATATGTTAGACAAATTTTTTTTAACATGCTAGTGTCCTGGGTATGATTCTCTGCTTTGTTTGTTAAATTGCTATGATGGCTCAGTTAAAAATGAATCCCTAAGATCGGGAGGGAACACAGCTGGGCAGATTTCACACACACAGACACACACACACACACACACACACACACTCTTAAAGGCACGAAACCCTTTTTCTATTTGCGAGTGATTGCTAACAACAACAAAACCAGCGGGGGTGGGCAGATGGGGAATGGGAGGGGCATGGAGCATCATTTTACAGCCAAAGCAGGGAAGGAACCCCCTCCCCACCAATTTATTTCAGCTATCTCAAAGCAGGGGTCTAGTGCCCGCAAACTTTAAAGAACTCTGGCTGCTGAAACTGACCAGAAGACCACATCAGCCCGCCTTCGAAGAAGTGAGGGCGGGGTGGATTTTGGCTGCGGTCACGAGAAGAGAGCAGAGCGCTGTGCATCGTCAGGTCTGACGTGCGATGAGGGTGGAGCCAAGGGAAGGGATATTATGGAATGGGTAGCGTAGACCCTCCCTTTTTAGAAGGCGAACAAAGGAGACAGCAGCTACAGAGCAAGGAATCCCGATTGGGCCACGTGGCTAAGTATGGGGGGGTTGACTGGGGGTGCTTCTGTACTCGCAATACCCCCCTTTCCCCCTTCCCCTGCCTCTGTGGGGGGAGACTCGCTCTGAGCTGCGATATGCCAACTGGTCGGCTCTCGGCTCCTTCTTTGTTCCTCTCTGCGTGCATTCGACCCCCAGACTGTGCTTCAGCAGCCTGTTGTCTCCAGGGTCCTACTGCCTGATGCGTTTAACTTTATCTGTTTTTGCTACTGCAGGCAGCCCGAAAGTTTGGCTTAGCTGCTTGGGGTTTTAGTACATTTACGGCAGACAGCTATGGGACCAGACAAGGGCACACAGGGGGCCACTGGTGCGGGCCAAGAGGCCCAGTAGGATGAGAAGGCCAACCCAAAAAGTGCAGGAGGGGCAAGCGGGCTGAGGGCGGTTAGTCAGCCATGCCACTCGGCAGCAGCAAGCCGCCAATGCGGCCTCCCAGAAGGGCCCCGGTGGGGCGCATATTGATCCGCAGCCAGTGGCTGGGACTTGGGCCATCAGGGGCCTTGGTCGAAACAAGGTGCGGGGTACCCGCAGGGTACACAGTAATGCTCCAACAGCGGGCGGGGTACAGGTCACCGGGGATGGTGCGGCGCCTCAGGGGTGCATGATCTCGAATCCGTCTATTGGATTGTTTCTGCGATTTCAGGGCTGATGGATGCACTGCAGTGAGGGACTGCGAAGGAGCCCTTGGAGAGCAATGAGTCCGGCTCAGGAGCCGGGCCCTCAGGTACGGGTAGTCCCTATTGCACACACATTCAGGGGTGACACAACCTAGTGGAGAGAGGTTGGTTAGCACTCAGGCAGTGAATTTACCACCGCCTTACTGTACAAATGAATCAATGCAGGTTTCAGGGGCCCACAGCTATCCCCACAGTTAGAGGGGCTGGCCCCGGGGGGCAGCCCCATATGGGCAGGGGCGACAGGCTCCACAACAGGGGCAAATGCCCAGGGGAAAATGTCTGTGATCAACCAGGGTGTGAGGGTTCCCGACCTTTCTGTACAAACTCCATAAAATCACTTGCTCAGACAGTCATGCAGAAACAAGGAACTTTTATTGGAAGCTTCAGATGATACAGGCCGCACACTGATAAAGTTGCAAGTGAATACGGTTTCACAAAGACAGAATTATAACCCCTACAGGAAAGCAGATGTCAAACGTATGTTATGGGAAACTACGAGATAATTGTGCATGGTACAAAACATCAAAGAACTCAGGGCTTGTTAGTACTATCTACTCACCAAGGCCATAGTTGGTGAAAGGGAGTCAGTGAGAGCAAGGGAGGGACGTGGGAAGAGGGAGGGGACATTCCAACCTGGGGCCTGTCAGACCCGGCGCTTGAACCAAGGAAAGGCAAAAGGCCTGGACTGCTTTTATGAGTCCAGGGAGGGGGGAATCACAAAGGCTTACAGACATAGGCATACAGACCCTCACACAGGGCAGGGACAGTGGGCAACAGACCCACAGGGGCCCCGGGTAGAGAAGCTGCATGATCGGGGAGGGGCTGTGGCTCAGCGGTAGAGCATTTGCTGGGCATGCAGAAGGTCTCAGGTTCAACCCCTGGCATCTCCAGTTAAAGGAACAAGGCAATTAGGTGAGGGGAAGGACCCAGCCTTAGAACCAGGAGAGCCGCTGCCAGTCTGAGTCGACAATACTGACTTTGTTGGACCCAGGGTCTGATTCAGTATGAGGCAGCTTCATGTGTTCAAGGGTTGCTTATAATGAGTTTGTGGGTCCGGCGTCGCTGCAATATGAGGCAGCTTCATGTGTTCACGTGTTTGCTTATAATGAGTTGGCGGGTCAGGCATGGCTGCAATACGGGGGTACTTTAGAGTGCGAGGAGCTCACAACCCAGCCCTCGCCTGGGACGTCCCGCAGGGTGAGTTATTGGATGCAGTGCATGATGCCGGCAAGGGCAGTGAAAGGGGAGAGGTCCTGCGGGGGACACCTCATTCAGTCGCTCCCCAAGCCTTGGCCCCCCAGGGGGCCAGGTGGTTCAATCCCGCTCTTTGCTGGGAGTTCAGTTCTACCGGCTACTGTGCTCACCGCCCATGTGGGTACAAGCATGACTGCTCCATCTGTGGTGAACCCCACCCCATCATTTCCTGCCCCAAGGGGTGGCCCAGTAGGCACAGATGTAGAGACCAGGGCTGGGGGGCAAAAAGGAGGGGGGATCCAATGCAGACACTGCACCAAAAGACGCCCAGTCCAATTAAAGTTCACGAACTCAGGTGCATTTTGGCCACCTACCCCCTGGAATTGGATGCACTGTACTTGATTGGGGGTTTTCACGTTTAGTTTTCTGATCCAGACTCTAGTTCCTAGGGTGCAGAGCGTGGGCAAGAATTTGAGGTCAGTGAACAGGATGGAGGGCATAGTTCGGAAAATGATCGATATGGAAGTCAAGGAGGGCCGAGTAGCAGGCCCCCTTTTTACTGCCCCGCCCCTATAAAACCTACACATCTCACCACTAGGGATAATCCCAAAGAAGGTTACGGGGGAGTCTCGCCTGATTCATCATCTTTCATACCTAAAGGGTGGGTCGGTGAATGATGCCATTCCCCCAGAACTCTGTTCAGGCAAATATTCATCATTTGACAATGCAGTGCGGATGGTCCGCACATGTGGTGAGGGCGCCCTGTGGGGGAAGTGCGACATTAAGTCAGCTTTTCGCCTACTCCCCATCCACCCCCCTTGACTTCTCTCTCCTGGGTTTCTCAGTGGGAGGCCAATTCTATTTTGACGAGGCATGGCCCGTGGGGTGTTCCATATCCTGCTCAGCGTTCGAGAAATTCAGTTCCATGCTGGAGTGGGCAGTGCAGGTGCTTTCTGGCCACCACAGCGTGACAGGTTATATAGATGATTTCCTCTTGCAGGCCCCGCCGGGTCACCTCAGTGTGGAAGGAACCCCCTCCCCACCAATTAAAAATGAATCCCTAAGATCGGGAGGGAACACAGCTGGGCAGATTTCACACACACAGACACACACACACACACACACTCTTAAAGGCACGAAACCCTTTTTCTATTTGCGAGTGATTGCTAACAACAACAAAACCAGCGGGGGTGGGCAGATGGGGAATGGGAGGGGCATGGAGCATCATTTTACAGCCAAAGCAGGGAAGGAACCCCCTCCCCACCAATTTGTTTCAGCTATCTCAAAGCAGGGGTCTAGTGCCGGCAAACTTTAAAGAACTCTGGCTGCTGAAACTGACCAGAAAGATTGCACGTAAAGCAAGGGGTGGGGGAGAAACACCCTGCTCCATTCCCGAGATCTTAAAGCACACTACTGAAAATCACCAAAATGGCTTCAAGGGGGACGGGGTTTGAAGGGGGAGGGACAAGCAGGATTAGGCATGAGGAAAGAAACTCGAAGTTAACAACTATTCACAGGAATTGCCTTGATTAGCTTTGCTTTGGTCAAGGCAAAATTTAAATTTGTGATAAAAGAGGTTTTTGAAGCTCTCAGGGCAAGTGTGGGGTGGCTGCAGAGTGACCCCTGAAGGAGGCAAAATGCATGAGTAACTAAAAAGGAGCCAAGGGGCAGTTCTGCTGGGACCATGCGGCTAATAACCAAGCACAAATGGCCCTAGTTTGCATGAGGCTGCACTGATATTGTATTTTATTTTATTAAGATGCTGAGTCTACCAATATGGGACAGTTGGCATTAATGACTTCATTACTATAATTTTCCTGTAAATATTTCAGTATTGCTGTTTTTCTCCTACCCAAATTTGTTTTCCAACAGACCTTTTGTTCCCGAAAAGTTAAGTGTGGATAAAGTAACATTTCCTTTCCACTTACTCAATATTTACAGGGATAGTTGTTGTCTAGAATCCAAGAATCCCCTACAGTGCTGGTTCTCAAGGGATGCTCATAACCAATTATTATATGTTTTAAAGGTGACAGGCAGCTCTTCTCTCCTTCTGAACATGAGCTAAATTGGGTGGAATGAGGAAAGGAAATTGTGCCAGGTTCTTTGCACTACAAATAACAGAAGAAAGAAAGAATGCAAAAAATTCTTCTTCTTCTTCTTCTTGCAATGCTGGGTTGATGTTGTTATTTTTTAAACAACTTGTTGAATGTAAGAAATGTTGGATATATCCAATTCATGGCTCCCTCCATCACTGATGCTAGCATGCTTTGAATGCCTCTCAGCTGCTTGTGGTCTCCCCTTTTACGCTACTGGATGCGTCCTTCCCCTTCCTTCCTTTTACCATAAGGCTGGCCCTCTTCTTGCTTTCATCCTCTCTTCCCTTTCTCCTGCCAGGTAGCTCCGCACCCTCCCGGTAACCCCGTCCTTGCCTCATGTCCAACTGTTAGGCTTCTTCTCTAGGGATAAGAACACCTCACTACATTATGATGATTAATAATAATAAATATATCTGTGCAAATATCAGTGATGTAGCACAGTGCAGAGGTAGAAGCTGTCGTCAGTAGCTACCATCAAGGAAGCACAGGAAAAGCAATTGTCATCCCCAAAATCTCTCTAATTATAAAATAGAGAACTAATGAAAATGCCATTTTAGTCTTCATATTGTTTTATAATAATTGCTCCATGTGACATCTTTTGCATTTATAAAGCAATTATCCATAGAAGAATTGCACAGGAACGTTACATCATGGAGAAATTATCTTATGAAAATTGACCATATAAATTTCTTGACCCAGTATATGTTATCTATTTGTGTTTATGAGAAAAGAAAGGTTTGTGTATGCAAATAATGAAAGATTAATTACCGTAATTGTTTACTTAAAAATACAGTTTATTAAAACATACATAAAACCAAGTAAAGATCGTTTTTATTAAAAAATACAGAAATAATTTGGCAATAGTAAAAGAAAGCACCAGCATTGCTTGAGGAACATACATGTGAACATGAAGATTCTTTCTGCTTTGTCCAAAACAAACTTCCAGTAATAATTCATCTTAAGCCTACGGCTTCAGGTACTAAAACCAAACGCAAATTAGTCTGGGACAAACTGATCATCATTAAGGCCAGTAATATGCAGTTTAATTTAGATGCAAACAGCAGCATCCAGTACACAGAACAGTCAATATACATTTAATACGTTAAAAAACATGCGTATAAATAGTGACAAAGAATTCACTTTGAGGAATAATTTACAAATAATAATTTTAAAAAAGTTTTGTCTGAAGAAAAAACACAGTTGGACATAATGCTTGGTATACGGGAGCATGTGACTTTTAAAACACTACACAAGATTTAAAATGAATAAAGCTGACTCATACAGAACATGCTGAACTTAAGGTCTTTATTTCACTTGCATTTATCTGCATTTGATACTTAAAGGAATATATACAGGGAGGTATATGTATGCTGTATGGAGATCATCTGTATAGCCAAGCAAAAACTATACAAGCAGAAATTGACTCTGGGCTTTGAGGTGCACTAAGAATATTGCTAATATTCTCTTTCCCCACCCCCTAAAATAAGTTAGGCATTGGGAGTGAAATATCCCATTACTGGTCTGCTCTACAGTTCTTCTGCAACTAGACTGCTGATTTCAAGCCTGTGATTCATCTCTGGTGTATCCCAAAGTGTGCACAGATTCCCACTCCCCACCTGAAAAGCCTTCCCCATTAAAGGAAGGAGCTGATCCACAGGCACAGATTGAAATAAATGGATTCTGGAGCTTCATATGTGCATCTGAGCACATCATAGGAACTCTATATCATTACTATTGTTCGGAGTTCCAATGCAATATTCAATGTCTACAGGTAAGCTCCTCACCTTGGTGATGAAGAAGAAGAAGAGTTGGTTTTTATATGTTTACTTTCTCTACCACTTAAGGAAGAATCAAACCAGCTTACAATCAGCTTCCCTTCCCTTCCCCTCCCCACAACAGACACCCTGTGAGGTAGTTGGGGCTAAGAGAGTGTGACTAGCCCAAGGTCACTCAGCTAGCTTCATGTGTGGGAGTGGGGAAACAAATCCAGTGACACATGAAAACATCTCTTTCAAATAGCTCATGCATGCAGTTTACTCACAGATGAGCCCCAAGTACAGAGTTGCATTCTCTCATTCCATATTCCATAGGTGCAGTCAGTGTTCCATAGAAACTGGCCTTGAGATTCGGTCTCAGAGGATATTGAACTAGTAGTCCATTGGCACATAGATCATCATCATGCTGTTTCTAGTTTCCTGGGCATTTTATCTCCTAGAGTAGTTCACCATATAAACTCCCATCTATCAAACATCTGCATATGTATAGCAGGAATATAAAAAGAACTACTCAGTAGAATAGAATGCTTGGTTACATGATAAGTGATGATTGTTAAACATGAATATCTTGGCTTTCTATTGGAGATAACAATGAAGGATTGAAGTGTCTGAGCAGTGCTTTCAAGGAGTAGTAAGATGGCTTTACTTCACAATCAGTTAAACCATACTTTAATGGCATACCATAGATGCTACAAATCATCTTTAATGAGTTCTCCTACTGCAAAACAGGAGCATTGATTTCTAACAGGCACTGCCCCCTAGCCTTCTATTCCTTCTTTAAAAGATCAGTGAGAATTGCCCCAAAGAAAGCAATACACCGTATTCACTAAAACCCATGAGTACCAACATCACGCATAAATTTTCAGGCTCCTTATCTCTGTGCAAAGGGTTGCACCACAGGGCATTTCTCACTGTATAGCTGCAAGAAGGGAATATGCATATCCATATTGCAGGGATGTCACTTCAGTATCAGCATCTAGCTCACTAATACATGCGGCTCCCCAATTAAATAAAAAGCAGCCATATGCCAAGTAGAGTGGGTGGCACCCAATGTGGTATGCAGCACTACTCCTATATAGATATGAGAAATGTCCTGTTCACAAGTATACTTGCTTGCATGGTGCAAAAATATGACACTCTACCCACTGAACAAACTCCAGTTTAAGAAAATAAGAGTTGGTTTTTATATGTCGACTTTCTCTACCACTTAAGGAAGAATCAAACTGGCTAACAATCATCTTCCCTTCCCCTCCCCACAACAGACACCCTGTGAGGTAGGTGGGGCTGAGAGAGCTCTAAGAGAGCTGTGACTAGCCCAGGGTAACCCAACTGGCTTCCTGTGTAGGAGTGGGGAAACCAACCCAGTTCACCAGATTAGCCTCCACCGCTCATGTGGAGATGTGGGGAATCAAACCCGGTTCTCCAGATAACAGCCCAACGCTCCAAGCCACCCCTCTTAACCACTACACCACACTGTAGATGTGCTTCAATTGCATAAATATCAGTATCTAACATATCAAGATCTTACTGACGAGTCCGGGGAAATCAAACTACTATCTACTTTGAAAAAAGATAACAAGGACCTAAATTGGTTAACATATTTACAGTTGAAGTCAAGACTGAAGGAAGATTGCTTTAAAACTGGTTCCCTAAGGGCACAAACTGAATTTGAAACCATAATAATTAAACATCAAGATCATCTGCTTGGGAGAATCTGTAAGCTACTTTTGAAATATTATACAGAAATGGAACAAGTAAAGACCAATATGATTAAGTGGATGCAGAATTTTGGAGAAATGATTACAATGGAAAAATGGGAATTTCTCAGTGCATTCCTGAGAGGAATGTCTGCCACGGCTTAGAAGGAAATGTGGCTGCGCTGCCTCCAAAGGAGGTTTCGGCCCCTCCAAAACCTCCTCCCAGCGCCAAAAATCTGTGCAACCCAAAAATAAAAAGGGGCGTTCCCGGGTTGAAAGGGCTTTGGAGGCTGCCTAAAGGTGGCCCTGCCCCCAGCCCAGCACTGGAACACCCTGGGAATGCCTCCCAGGATGCCGTAACCCCTGGGAACGCCTCCCAGGAATCTGGCGCGACCTTTGACGGTGTTCAGACGCCAGCAGAAAGCTCCATCGGCGTCCTGGGCTGGTGCTGCCATGGCAGCGGCCGGCGACTGGTGTCCGGGCCTTCCCTCCAGTGTTCGGGCCACTAACACCAGCTTTAGCTGACCAGGCTCTGGAGTGGGGGGGCTCGGATGCCGTTGCGGCGCCTTCCTGACTTCCTATGGGTTTTCACCCTTAGATTTCAGGAATGTGCTGTCTATGTACTAAAGAATTAAAGTTTACTGCCAGCCAGGATATATGTGAAAATGGGTACAAGATGTTTTATAGATGGCACTTCACTCCAAAAGTGCTACAAAAGACGTACGGTACAAATCAAGCGGTCTGTTGGAAATGCAACGCATTAGATAGATACTATTTTCACATATGGTGGACTTGTCCGAAGTTGCAATTGTATTGGAAGAATATACACCATGAACTTCAAAAGATGTTTCATCAAAATTTCCTCTAGATCCAAAAAATATGCTGTTAGGCATTATACCATTCGAATTACCTTCAAAACTTAAAGATCTATTTAAATATGCTACAACAGCTGCGAGAACGGTTCTAACAAAGAAATGGAAGCAGGTACTCCTTTCATACTTAGAAGAATGGAAAGAAAAGCTATTGGAATATGCAATTATGGCCAAAATGACCAACATGGCAAATAGTGATATGAATTACAAGCAGTATGATGAAAAATGGAAATTATTTTATCAATATGTTGAGGTTTAACAATAATAAAAATAAGAGTGTAGATGTCAACTGATTACAGTGATCATTGGGTTATGAGACCTCGATTAACTTTATATCTGGAAGATTGTTTTGACTGTGTTGCCAGAATATGTATGATAAGGTTACTAGTTTTATGTGGTATTATCTGCAATGTTAAAGCTTTTTCTTCAAGCTGGAAAGCTACTCTGTTTGTATAACTGTGTTGAATAAACATGGAAATGTAATCTGTTTGATTTTATTTTTATTCTTTTTTTCCTCTTATTTGTAATGCTGAAACCCCTTTCCCCCCTTTGTATTCCCCTTCATATAGAAAAATAAAAATAAAAAATAAAAAAATCAATTCCATAAATATCAATGTTGTTTCAAATAGAGCCAGAGTGGTGTAGTGGTTAAGAGCAGTGGTTTGGAGCAGTGGAGACTGATCTGGAGAACCGGGTTTGATTCCCCACTCCTCCACATGAGCAGCGGAAGCTAATCTGGTGAACTGGATTTGTTTCCCCACTCCTACACACGAAGCCAGCTGGGAGACATTGGGCAAGTCATGCTCTCTCAGCCACACCTACCTCACAGGGTGTCTGTTGTGGGGAAGGGAAGGTGATTGTTAGCTGGTTTGAGTCTCCCTTCGTAGAGAAAGTTGGCATATAAAAACCAACTCTTCTTCTTCTACTACTTCTGATTGGAGGAGCATATGCAAAATTAAATTTGGGGCCTTGCAAAGATACTAGAGGAAGCACAGTCATTTGCACTTATAAACCCATTCCATGTTTGTTAGTACTTCTGCAGCGTAATCCTCAGCAGAGTTGTACCCTTCTAAGTCCGTTGAAATCAGTGAGTTTAGAAGAGTGTTACTCTACTGAGGACTGCATTACTGGTATGCCAGAATTTAAATGCGTGCAATCCAGGGTGTTGTTTGCTTTGTTTGTTAAGCTAAGGCTCTTCCACAAAAACCTAGCCTGGCATCCACAAAAGAGATGTGTGCCTTGAACACACCTCTTTCTCCTGGGTTTATGGAAAGCTCTCTCTCTCTCTCTCTCTCTTTCTCTCATACAGACACAATTTTATATCGTTTAAAGGAAAACAGTCCAAGATTGATACAATTACTTTTATGGCATAGTAGTATAAAAGATGAAATGAGCCTCAGCATTTTGATCAGTCGATACAGGCTGAGCCAGAGCGGCTGGAGCCATGGCCCTGTGAAGTTGGACAGGTCAAGAAGGTCTAGGAAGGTGATGTCATATTCTTTTGGGTTATGGGCTGGGGCAGAAGGAGGTTGTTGCTTTTCATATTGTACTGTGGGGGAAAGCTCATGTTAAGTCGTTTTTCTTTTTCTGTAATGTTGCTGTGACGGTCTGGGTTTATGGTGAGATCAGGCTCCTGGCAACACACTGCTATTTGTTTTTCACATGTGTGTGTGTATAATGTGTGTATGCCTGATCAGAGAAGCTAGAGAACATTTTCCCCATATGTATTCAATAGAATGCATTCAGGCTATATAGGAAATGAAATAACTAATAATTAAAATAAAACCAAGATGATACTCATTTTACATTTAGTCACAAATATTTAGCTATTCTGTTCTGTAGTCCCACCATTACAACACTTCTGAATTAAAAAGGAATTTTTATTTACATTTTTAATATACAAATTGACAATGAAGACTCCTAATAATCTCACATGTAATTAATATCTTTTCCAATAAAATTTAGTCCAAAACACTGTTAACGGGGGTGGGTGGGGGTGGGAAATGGCAAATTACAACAGATCTCAAGCCAAAGTTTTCAGCCCTATTAATAATATTTCCCAACAATACTGACATATGTGGAATATATTCTATCCACTTTATAGCATAATATTCAGAATGAACTTAACAAAGTAGTACACCATGTAAACATGTACACCTCTGAAGGTATCTTAGGGACACAGCATGGAAATCCTTTTCCATTTAGTCTATTTAGGGCCAAAGTACCAGTTATGATGGAAACACGGAGCTTACAACCCCATGGTTTCCTCATAATGCTAATGCAGGTACCAGAGGACATATGTAGGGGAGACCTGCAACCCCCTGCAACACCTCCCCAGGCAGTTGTTTTCGTTTTGTTTTTTACAAAAATGTCCTCAACCTGGACTCTGAAATGAGAAGCTAGCCCAAGTGGGGGGAAAACCTCACAGTGGTGCTTGCAAGGGGGAACTAGAAGGTCTAATAAGCATGGAAATACCCCTGCCACCTGCAGATCCTCCCTGGTAGCAGCCACCTGTCCCGGGCAGTCCCATTTCATCAAATGTGCAGCTGGAACCTCAAGAGAGATGGAGCCCACCTCTGGCCTGAGCAATGCAGACAGAACTGCATTTGGAGGCCTCAGTCAACTCAATGCATAGCCCAGCTGCATTTTAGCTTTTGTGTGATACCCCTTTACCATAGCCAAGTATCTCTTCCACTTGTGGCAGATAAGGAGAGATAGATTTTCTGTGGTGGACAGCTGAGATGCTGTTCACTCTATAATTAAACACAAGATACACAGCTTTGAAGACTTTTTAAATAGATACGTGATAAAAAGGCTAACTAAAATCTTTCCCTGGATTGAAGCACTTCAGGCTGCTTATGGGGATCATGTATCTGAATACTGCTCCCTTCCAAAAGAAGTCTCCCTTACCGTATATCAATCTAGCATTTCAGGGGAAAGGGATCATCTTATCCTTCTTGACATATTGTTTCCAATGACCATGGGGTTAATTTTCATGCAAGAGCATTCAAATGTGCAGCTTGCCTGGCCACCACCTGACATGACACAGGCCAGGAAAAGCATGAAAAGCATTACCACTTATTTCTGCTGAACAGATTGAGTGGTCCTAAGAACATAAAAATTACCACGTTTGCTCAGACAAAAATATAACTAGTGCAGTATTCTGTTTCTATAAGTGTACAGCAAGATGGCCCTGGGAAGTGTTGAATTTAACGCTGGAGCCTAATTTGATTGACTGAGGGCTCTGTGCTCCTGCAGAATCAGCCCCTCCCTTCTGGTGGCAGTTGCTTGTAACCGACGCTGCCAACTGTCATTCACTCGGTCTCACTCAGTCTCATTCTGCGTTCGCTCTCTGCCTCACACTCTATGAAGATGTAACAATGTTTCAATTAATATGAGAAAAGTAGTACAAACCTCTTAAAGAAAATGTTGTTTATTTAAAAGACTTTATAAATATTTATTAAATACAGTTTTCTTCCATTTTAATTCGTGCGCTGTTCATATTCCTCCACATAGCTTTTGGCTGTTTTAAACTCTGCTGCTTTATACAGGTGGCATATCCTGCAACAAGGGAGTGCTGGGATATTGTCCCACATAAGGGATTGGATTAATTTCCATTCCCCCCCCCCACAGGAAGTTCACAAGCCACCCCCAACATCTGATAAACACAGATCTAGTGCTCCTGAACATGAAGGTTCAATATAGTTTTCATGGCTGATAGTCATTGATGGACTTGTGCTCCATGTAGCACCAAAAAGTTTCCAAAACTTTGGAAATAAAATTGAGCAAAAGATTCAGGGTTCTCTCTCTCTCTCTCTCTCTCTCTCTCTCTCTCTCTCTCTCTCTCTCTCTCTCTCTCTCTCTCTCTCTCTCTCTGTGTGTGTGTGTGTGTGTGTGTGTGTGTGTGTGTGTGTGTGTGTGTGTAGATTACCACTCAAGCCCTGGAGTAGCACAATGAGAAGTACCTGACCTCCAAAAATTGTGTAAAATTAATAAATAAAACCATTTAAAACATTCTCAATATGTTGTCAGCATGGCAAGGAGAGGAACCAATTACAACTAGCAGCAAAATTCAGTGAGGTGTCCACCACGACTACACAACATTAGCTATGAATGTGCTGTCTGAATACAGTATTGCATCTTCCCTGAAACAAAATATTGCACATTTAAAGTGTTTTTTTTTTGAGGGGGGATGCACACCTTGAAGGAGCATCACCTTGAGGGAAGGTGTGATGACTGTCACAAAAAATGCAGATAAATTAGTCTGGATGTCATACTAAACTGGTCCCAGACTGACATCAGATCACTCTTAGTTGACCTGAGTGCAAATGAGCTCAACATTTGTCTCAAATCATCGGGTGGGTTTCACAGTAAATAATGAGTGCATTTATGTTTATACCCCAACTAGTACATTCTTTGTGCTTCCTCTTTTGAGGGCTCCTTCTCTTGTTTTAAGAAATGGATATAAGGGTCATGCAACAGCACACATATCAATTGATGAAAAAAGATATGTGTGTGGGGAAAAACCTCAGAAGTACATGGCTTACACACAAACACATTAACTGGAGACGGAACAGGGAGTGGGGTAAGAGAACAGGATGTGAGCTCAGCTGGTTCCATACCATGACCTTTCTGCACAGCTCAGTTGTTCCTTTTCTACATTCAGCTTCAAGCGGAACTGAAATATGGTTCCACACAGAACTTAATAAAGTGCTAGGCTCTTCATAAAATCCATCCCCATGGGCAGCATCCTCCTGTCTTCCTACATGAGTAAGTAGGGTTGCCAATTCGGTGTTGGGAAAATCCTGGAGACTTGGGGATGGAGGCTGGAGAGGACAAAGTTTGGGGAGGGAGGGACCTCAGTAGGGTAGGATGAATAGAGTCCACCCTCCAAAGTTGCCGTTTCCTTCCTATCTCTGTAGTCTGGAGATCATTTGTAACTTAAGGAGCCTAGAGGCACCTGGTTGGCCACTATGTTGGCCAACAGACTACTGGACTTGATGGGCCTTGGTCTGATAAAGCAGGGCTTTTCTTATGTTCTTATGAGATCTCCAGGCTCCACCCAGAGATTGGCAAGCCTCTGTGTAAGTAAATCTTTCCCAACAAAATTCCTGCTTCTTCGTTTTTCCCCATTCTTTTCAGACTATTTCCTATTTTCTTAGGGATTTTTTATTGTCTCCCTGCACTCATGAATAATGCTTGTTACATTTCATGCAGGAGACGGTGCTCAAATTTTCTGTTTTACTTTGTACCGAGCCAAGACCATGGCTTATATATTTTTATTTTTTATCTTTATAAAACTATTACAAGATAACTATCACCTAAAATGGGGGATTAGTAGGGTTGCTGCTCTGGGTTGGGAAATACCTGGAGATTTTTGGGGTGGAGCCTGAGGAGGGCGGGGTTTGGAGAGGGAAGGGACTTCAGTATCATAGAGTCCAATTGCCAAAGCAGCAATTTTCTCCAGGTGAACTGATCTCTGTCAGTTGGAGATCAGTTGTAATAGTGGGAGATCTCCATCCACCACCTGGAGTTTGGCAACCCTTGGGGTTAGTTAATCATCTATTAATTTCCAGCCTCTATAAATCCTATTGATTTCAGTGGGCTTTGCACATATACAAATTGTAACCAGAAGGTGGGGGGGATTCTTCTTGATCTCATAAGGCTCCTAAGCGAAGTATTAATGTCATTCTAAAATGCCCAGTCTTTTCAACTGTAGGGGTTTTTGAACAACCGTGCTAAACAAAAAACCAACTTCACCCCACCATTCTATTTTTTTAAAGTACAAATGGCTTAGAAGTTGACTCCTAGAGACATCAGTGCATTACTACTGCTATCAGGAAGATAGATAGATCAGAGAGAGACAATTGTTTCCTTGTGCTGAAACTCAGGTGTATTGATCAATTCCCAATAGAATGCCTCTACAACAAATAGAAGGGGTAATAAAACATATGGTGAATCAGGAAGCTATCAAAGAAAGAAACAAAATTGACTATCCATCTTTCATTTTGTTGTCATTCATGTCAGTTCTGGTCTGTCTCCCCAGATATTCCATTTCTTTCTGATTTTTCAAAGACTGGGAAAACAACATGAGAAAGTGTTTCTTTTATATAAAAAGGTTAGGGTTGCAGAGTCTTAAGGACCAAAGCATTGAGAATATAGCCCAGTGAGACTTACAATAAAATATAGTGTTGCATTTTTAAGATCTGTTGTCACCACCCCAATACATATTCAAGTTTTGAACAATGTTTTGCCTGCGTTAAAATCTCTGGTGTGAGCTGAGTGTTAAAATGACCCAGGAAAAGGTTGAGCATTGAGTAGTGGCTTGCTTTGACTTGCTTGCCACTGGCTGGAGAGCCACTTGATTCAGATCTGGCTGAGTGACAATGGCAAGGCTTCACCTATTGTCATGATTACTAGCCAGATCCAGGTCTGAGTGGAGTGGCCACAGCAACATGGGAGAAGGTAATGGATTATGCTACACCTGTCACCACTACTGTTGGCCAGGTCTGAGTCAAGATGCTCCAGGTGCACTACTAGCAGTCCAGGGCCATCTTAACGCATGGGCCCGATGGGCACTTGCCCAGGGGCCCCACAAGCATAGGGGCCTATGCTAATCTGTGTATGTTAAGTGACTTGCCATAAATAAATACTACTACACAGTAGTCTAGACTATACTAAACTTTTTATTCCTGTGAGTGGTTGTCGTAGGGGCCCCAGCACACTGGTTTGCCCAGGGGCCCATAATGCTGTTAAGACGGCCCTGACTAGCACCACAGTGACTCAGTTTGGCTTGTTCCTGACTTTCAAGGAATTTAATTAAAGATACACATGAACACATGAAGCTGCCTTATACTGAATCAAACCCTTGGTCCATCAAAGTCAGTATTGTCTACTCAGACTGGCAGCGGCTCTCCAGGGTCTCAGGCAGAGGTCTTTCATATCACCTACTTGCCTAGTCCCTTTAACTGGAGATGCTGGGGATTGAACCTGGGACCTTCTGCATGTCAAGCAGATACTCTACAAATTAGCCACAGCCCCTCCCCAAATACAATATGCCTCTGTGCAAAACCCTCAGTCTCCCAACACTAGTAGACAAAAGTGCATGCAGCCTGTATGGAGAAAGAGCCTCCCCCGCCCCACCCTCCAATGCCATGTTCCTGACCTGAAAATTTCCCAGTGGTACAGTATTTGGCCTGTTGGGGAAACCCACATGTATACTGGGAAATGCTTTTATTTGCAATAACCAATAGTGGTCATGGAATTAATAATAGTGTTAAAAGGTATTTGTACTAATGGGTGTTGCAACACCCTGTGACCCGACCCCCTCCCCCAAATGCATAGGTTGCTCAGGCACTGTGTAAAGAAGTAATATTATCTGTTTGCCTTAATCTTTTGAATATCAATGGATCACAAAATAATTTGTACTGAGACAGTGACACAAAGAGAGTGCATACATACAACCTGAAGGCTACCCTCAAAAGTTCCAAATCAAGCATGTAGTTACAGATAGATTGAAGGGAAGGGGAGATATAAACCTTAATTGAACATTTTCCTAAATCTAATTTGGAGTTGAGGAAATTTGTGGCAGCCATGAAGAACTGGAGGGAGAGACAGAAGGCATTTTTCATATTTCCTTCGTACATGTGCGATAATAAAACTACAGCCATAAAAGAACTTGTACAGGGAAGCCTCACAGCTGTTGCTTATTAGCATTAGCACAAATCGCACAAAGCGAATTGTAAGCAGACTTGATTCCATAATATTTAACTTATGGCAATGAATGAAAATGATTTTTTTTGTGGGGGGCAAAAATTTCTGGTTTCCAAAAGAATCAGTTTTCAATTGCCCGTGAAAAACTGGGTTTTATATGGCAACATGTTACCACCGCAAGCCCTACGCAGATTTATGCACATCTTCCTCATGAATGGATTTGCCATTCCTATAATCTTTGACCTAATTGCATCATGTAAAAATGACGACACTCGGGTGCATGCCTAGAATCCTGGATTCGAGATTAGTAAGACTTCTTTTCAGGGAGAGGCAGGTGCCTTTGAATGTTTTCCCAGCTGTGCTGAAATGACTTATCCTTTAGTGGTTCTTGCACAGCTGGAAGAATATTTAAATGATCCAATCACTGCAGGGGGAATGGATTATGTGGGCCTTTTCCATGGAATTGGCTTTGCTTTGAGAGAACATCTGAATGTCACCATAACAAAGTAGCTCCCCTGTACACTGCATCCCTTGCTCCTCCTTCCTGTACTTAGTAAGGTAGGTAAAATGGGATATACATAATGTAAACAAATAACGATACAGATCAGCTAGGCAGATTTAATTGAGTTCATTTAATATGCTGCTAGCTATCCTCACTGGCACATTTGTGCACAGGGCTTACTGAAAGCTCCATGCTTTTGAACTTGATTAGTTTTATAATAAACAATCAGTTTATAATAAACTGCTACAATCATATACTGAGTGCTGAAAAATAAAACAGGAGTCCAGAAGCCTAACAAAATGTACTCCGGCATAGGTTTTTGTGAGTCAGAGCTCAATTCCTCAGATGAAGTTTTTAAGGTGTCACTGGACTCCTGTTTTCTTTTGCTGCTACAAACTAACATGTCTACCCAACTGGAAATATCTAGTACTGTTATTTCAGTGAATGAGCAACAAAATGTCACCCTCCCTTACTAGAATTACCAACCTCCAGGTAGGTGGGGGCTGGCGTTCTCCAGGAATTACAACAGATCTCCATACTACAGAGATCAGGTCCCCTAGATGAATGGCAACTTTGGAGGATGGATTCCATGGCACCATATCTCTGCTGAACCTTCTCTCCCTTCCCCAAACTCTGCCTCCATGCACTGTCCCTAGGCTTACCAGGTCCCTCTTCTTCTTTGGTGGGAGGTTTTTGGAGTGGAGGTTGGGGGGGCATGCACTCCCAGAAGTGCTGCATTGCAAAGGGCCGGTTTCCACTCAAACTCCCAGTTGTAAAACGCACCACAAGGGGCTGTTTTCCACTCAAATGGCTCCTTGTGATGCATTTTACACCCGGAAGTGCCGCAGCACAACAGGCCTTTACCACTCAAACTGGGAGTTTTGAGTGGAAGCCGGCCTTTTGCAATGCAACACTTCCAGATGTGAACCGGAAGTGACCTCTCCCGGCCTGCACAGATTGCCCGCAGACCCTCAGCTGGTCAGCGGGTGGCCAGGTGGATTGGCGGGGGTTTGCCCGCCACCACCTGGCACTTGGCAACCCTAGCTGTCCCCCCAAATCTCCAAGAACTTCCTTAGCCAGAGGTAGGGTTGCCAACACCGCAATCCTACGGTATATAGGGAATATAGACCCAGGACTAAGTTCCTAGAAATCTATGTGTTTAGAATAGGGTTGCCAATCTCCAAGCACAGCCTGGAGACTTCTGGCAATTACAACGTATCTCCAGATTTGGGAGATCAGTTCCCATGAAGACTATAGCTGCTTTGGAGGGTGGGATCTTCGGCATCACATCCCTTCAGAGTTTCCTCACGAAATCCTGCCTTACCCAGGTTCCTTCCCCAAATCTCCAGAAATTTCCCAACCTGGAGTTGGCAACCCTGGTTTAGAAGGTAGTAACTCTGCACAGGACTGCAATGTAAAATATTTAAAGTTTTTAATGGGTTCAAAACTAAATTTTAATATGATTAAAATATAAATGTTAAGTGTCAAAGACCTTACAATCAGTCTGGTGTCTTTTGAAACTAAAAAAAAAAAATGAAAATTGAAATTTCAAGGAAAGACCATGAAGGTTACCTCACTCCCTCTTTTCATGGCTACAGCCAAGCTGATAGAATCTAATATTGGGCAGGCCATATCTACTTAACAGTACACACTTTGTAGTATATGCAGAGCTATATGCCACACTTAGTTGTACCAGCTCATTCACCAACCTGAATCATAGTATTTGTTATCTACCATGGAGGCAAGGACATGCGTAGGTACTCCATTAAGCAACAAGGGCCTGGCCTAATGCTTATTCTGTACCCCAAAGCACCCTCCAGTGAGTAAATGCTTAACTACTGCTTAATCGCATCTTGCTCTGCTGGACAGGGCTACTGCCATTTTACAATGCCCACAACTTCATTTGGGGAGTCATCAAAATATTCAGTCCCATGTGTACTTCCCTGACACCTAGGAAACCAAAACTCTTCCCTTCCCAACATGTCTCATTTATAGTTATTCTGTCAACCTTGAAATATTTGGAGAGAATTCATCAGACAGTCCCAGGAAGGTAAGTAAGAAATCCTCCTCTTCCTGGGCTAACTAAGTGTTCAACATTTAAAATGCTTTGTCCAAATCCCCCTACATTCCCATGAAGGATGGAAACCTCATTTTAGAATAAGCTTCCCCAAGAAACAGTTCAAAAGGGTTCCCTCTTGCCATCTCTAGGATGATAGGGATTGATTTCTGTCTACATCATAATAAGTGGGATATTCTCATTCCACCAACCCTCAAGGTATTTTCCTATTATGGGATTGATCTCTGAAGCCCTGTTGTCTACCTGATGCTTAGCTAAGGCACATATAGATGGGCTGAAGCTGGGAAACCGTAGAAGTCTGCCTGCTTTTGCTGCCTGCTTGACCAAGCTACTTACAAATGGAAAACAGCGAAAATTCATCTCCATCCTACTACAGATAGCACCCTTCTTCCTCAGTGCTGAAGTCTTAAATTCTATAAGAACAGAAATGTTCATAACATTATAAAATTTGCTTCAAGTTACAGCTTTTGATCTACCAGAGCTCTTTCATAAAAGAAAACAGAAACATATAATTGAGTTGGAGGGCACATACCCATTCGGAACAAGTCAAAAACATAACGTGATTGGCTGCAATCTGAAGTGAAAGTGAAGGGATGGCCTAACAAGCAAAGTAATTTGTACAAGCCATGTCTGAAATAACACCTAATTTAGAAATGAATGGCAGGCCTTTTCTGACGCTTCGCCATCCACACAGAAGAAACAGTCTGACACATAGCAGCAATTTAATGCCCCCCTTTGACAAGGCTTGTGAGGGGGGGAATGTATTCTAATTGCAGTATTGTCACGAGAATTTTTGGTTCCTAAATGCCTATCAGTTCAAGACATGTAGCAAGGTTGGTCTTTCTGTACACTAGTCTCACTAGTAAAATCTATTAAAGCTTCTCTGTTTTTCTTATCTTTCCCCCTCCCCCATGACATTCACTACTAAGAAGGCTCCATAGATAAACTCTTGCAAGGTACACATGCTGTATTGTTTTGCCTGCTGAATGTGTAGTTTGGTAATTAAACTGTTGATTTTCCTTCAATTACCGGTGCGCTCATTGCCTCCAAATCTTAAAGAACCCCTGCCTTGGCAGGACACATGTTCTTTAATGAGCAAAGTAGATAGCAAAAGGACAGCAAGAGCAAAACTAAAGAGAAAGGGTATAGGCCACATATTCAAGATAACTTAATATGGATAACTTTTAGGCCAACCTACATCAACTAAGCTTTTATACACAAAGGCCATTTATGCATGGGAAGTTTGTGCTGGGTTTGCTGCTCTGCAGATGCAGTTTTCTGATCCGAATTTTCAAAACTCTATGCATGGCAGCTTTTTGCCTTGAAGAAATTTCAGGAGTACCTTGTGATCAGTTATGCGTCCTCAATGAAAATATGGAGATTCCGAGTCCCTCCCCTTGAAAACACTGCTTTGTAATTAGCTGCAGTGTATTTTTCAGAATACGTCATCAGCCCCTGCCAGCCCCACAGCTGGATTCTTTCATTTTAACTGAACTAAGTGGCCATTTTTAACCCCCCTCCCAACCAGTTTGTTTCTGGCTATCTCACTGCAGGGATCATAAGAAAACTCCCACTATGAAACTGACCGGGGGGGGGGGAGGAATCAGCCCAGCTCTGTTCACTCCATGATGTCTGTAAGCAGGCTGTGAAATTGACCAAGGTCATTTATGCATAGTCGCTTTAACCTCCTTTATTCCCTGTTTCAGTATGCACGCTATCTCATTCCTTGGAAGCTCAACACTGTTTCGATGCAAAATGAACCCGGCTTTTCCCATTCCTCTTCTGGCCTGAGTTAAACTGTTGATCCTGACTCATTCTTTAGTCACAGAGTGTGCATACTGCATTACGGGGAAACATAGAAGATTGGCTTCTCTCACAGCCAATCACGAAGCAGTGTGTAAAGAAGTGGGGATTCAAGTGCTTCCTGCTACCTCAGAGCTCTTTCTGAGCAAAAGAAAGGCTTTTTAAAAATGAGGCTTGGATTTCTCCCCACCCCCTTCTTTCAGATTGCTCCATTTTTTGTTTTTTGTTCTTAAAATGCTTTTTTATGTGGCAGTTGGGTTTGGGGGGAAAGAAATCTTCTCTCACGGCAAGCCAATTACAGAGCAGCATTTAAAGGGGTGGAACTTGATTTGAGCTTGGGAGACTGCTTTTCTGTATTCATGGCTCGATTAGCACACAGTTTCGTCCCTGATCATTCAAGCCAATGCATACAGTTTCCCCCAGCCCGGGTTACTTTAATGAACCCAGGTCCAAGCAGGGAGATCCAGCCCATGCATAAAAGACCCAAGAGGGCGCTTATGAGGGGAAGGTGGGAAATCTTGTCCTGGTCAGCCAGCACCCTCCCCCCCCATTTCTTTTTGTTTTCTACAGCAATTTTAGCTGAAAAAAACACTAAAATTGTAAATATAAATGAAGAGCAGCTGAGGGAAAGAACCTGTATTCCCTCACCCTCCTCCATTCAGGCAACTTGGTGGTAAATTGCCTGAATGGGGGCCATTTTATAGCCAAAGCAGAGAAGGAACACCCCCACCCCTACCACCAATTTGTTTCTGGCTATCTCAAAGCAGGAGTCTTGCACTGGCAAACTAAAAAGAAACTAAAAACTGACCAGAGAGGACACGTATGAGATGGGGGGGACGGGGGACAGCCAGCTCCATTCCCCAAGATCTTACAACACTCTCTGCTGAAGCTCACCAAAATGGCTTCTAGGGGAGGGAAGTGACTTCTAAAGGTTGGGGAAATCACGCATAACAGCAACGAAGCCCCAAAGCGGTCTGGCAGAGAATTCAAGGCAAAGAATCCATGCATAAATGGCCAAAGAATCAGAAGAATGCCAGTTTTCCACCCATTTTCAATGGAACACTGTTTTATACTACTGATGGAATCAAATCAGGAAGTGGCACCCAGTCAGAATTTAAGCAGAAGCATAAAGGTGGGGAGTATTATATGTATATATATGTGTGTGTATAGATATATATATAGCAATAATTACAAATGACTATGCTATGATCCTGTAATATCTGTACAATTAACATATTAGTTTCAAATAAAAGGAGATACTCTATGTGCTACCTTGGAAATTATGAGCTGTAGAATGACCTGAAGTCCCAATGTATTAGTAATGTTTCAGTCATTTTGTATGATGGGAACATTACACATACTTTTTCCAGTTAAATTGACCAGATATTTAAGAATGTAACTAATTAACCATGCACAAAAATAACATTAAATCTGTGTTATGATCCTTACATAATGAAATGTATTCAGCGCACTGAAAGTGGTTTTGGCATGCCAATCCCCCTTTTCCACATACAGAAGGCTGCTATGGGCGCATCAACAGCACCAATGAGGTCTCACTTCATGGATCTATATGCTAATGGGCCTTTGGGAGCCACCTCTGCTGTTGATTCTGCAGCACACACCAGACTTTCCTGTTCTGTTAATCATGGGCTCATCAGGGGAAAGAAGGTAATGAGGGTCTATGGACTGAGGTATAGATGTAAAGCTATCATAATAAAATGGGATCCGAATTAAATATTGAATGTATATGCATTGGAAGGTCATACTACCACCCTACACCAATAATTAATATATTCTTGGAGACATCTGGTATTGTGATAATCTATAAGGAAAGAGCTGAATGGTGTAACCTGACCACTACAATACATGGATTTGTGAGTACATTCTCCAGAGGATGACTGATATACGACATTAAAATGAAATAAACCAAATCAACAGTATTTCATAAAGATAATGACTTGGTTATGTATTTTAAAACAATATACATCTCCCTCTATATATTTCTTAATGACCTGCTCTCTTCCAGCCATGGTTTTATTTTATGTAGAAAACATATTATCGATATGCAGAGTAACAGATATTATGTTTTATTTTTAGTTTTATATGACTCCACTTCTATGGAAAATTAACAAGACTTCCTGCAAGTGCAGCTTCAGTCACAAGGCAAACCTAGTAAAACCTTACATTTCTTCTAGGTTTAATGATGTTGTGAATCTATATATGGCATTTTTTTAAAAAAGTAATCTTCCCTTCCTGGGCCATTTCCACTTTTCCTTTAGTTTTAATTCCATGCATCTACCAAACAGGACCAGTTTAAGAAGGAAAGCAGCTTGTCAAGGAATTGGCTTGCTTTGCATGATCCCTTCCCATCATTCCCAGCAACAGGATTGACCAAACTCTTGCTGTGGCATGAAGCCAGGAATGGTTTCTGGGACTGAAGAGCAGAATGTACCATCTGTGAAGCAAGAAGGCTTGATTTGTGTAGGAGTTGTCATTCTGTATTTGATTGAAGGAGAAATATATCTTGGGGGAAGTTGCTCTTTAGAAAGCAACCACGCTATCACAGACACAGTCTGAAATTTATTAGCACGAGCCTCTCTAGTGGGGGAAAAATAGGGTAGTTGAGCCTGATTCCATTTATTTCCATCAAAGAATTCAAGTTTTCCAAACTCTTTTCCAATTTCTCTGTGAACTTACCAAAAATGTATGGGAAGTGTGTGTGTGTGTGTGGACCTATTTATATCATGCTAAGTTTTGGAACAGGTAGAAACAGCATGAATCTGTGGGTACCACAGAAATTTTTTTCGGGGGGGGGGCTAGTCTGGATCTCTTATATCACCTTGTGTTTGTTCCAAAACTCATCATGCAATTAGATTTCTTCCAAGCACCTTCTAAGTCCTCTGCATGTGACAGGAGTTGTGATGGAACAGAAAGATCAGTGGCAGCCACCAACAGCAGCTGGCAACTGAGCTAAATCAAAATTTGTGGACTTCTGATGATAATAATGTAATACTGGTATTGGTAACACAGCAAGTTCAATGAAGATAGAGGTTCCAGGACAGCCAATACCTTTCCTCTGGATTCAGCTTATGCGATCAAAAGCTGGATTCAGATGCTGGCCAGTTTTGAATTTTTATATGACTTCAAAGGCTTTTGTAGCAGACACTGGAAAGGCTACTTTAACCATGTTTCCTCCCAGAGGAACACTGCAAACCTGTAAAAGCCCACTGAAGCCCACATTCTAGTTCTGGATATATGAGTTTGCCTGTCTAGAAGGCTATGAGTTACCGGAGAACACATGATGATCCTAACTTTGACAGTGATGCTGTGAAGTTTTAAAAAATGGGCTCTTCTGCTTGCAATGCTCATTTTATTATCACTTCATTACCCTTGCCCTAAAATTATTCATCCATTTGTAATTAAAAACTGAGATGTGTTTCAAGTTTATGAGCTGCTTTGCACCTGTGTGGTTGACATTTAGCCAGCGTGGTGTAGTGGTTAAGAATGGGGGTTTGGAGCGGTGGACTCTGATCTGGAGAACCGGGTTTGATTCCCCTCTCCTCCACATGAGTGGTGGAGGATAATCTGGTGAATTGGATTTGTTTCCCCACTCCTACACACGAAGCCAGTTGGGTAACCTTGGGCAAGTCATTCTCAGCCTCACCTACCTCACAGGGTGTCTGTTGTGGGGAGGGGAAGGGAAGGTGATTGTTAGCTGGTTTGATTCTCCCTTAAGTGGCAGAGAAAGTCGGCATATAAAAACCAACTCCAACTCCTCCTCCTCCTCCTCCTCCTCCTCCTTCTTCGTTAAATGGGGATGGAATTTTCCTGACAATACAATATCTGGACTGCTGCCGCCTTTTCCTCCTCTGCCACTAGGGGATCCATGCGGGTAAATATGGACGATATTAAAGCACCAGTCATGAGGAAAGATGTACACAGGAGGAAAAGGAGAATCAAATGACTGCCTAGACAGCCTATTGCCTTTGCCCCACTTGCACTATAGTTCCCAAGCAGTGGTATGAGAACACACAACTCTCCTCCCAAATTAGCTAATTTAGCAGTCTCTTTTAGTGTTCACGGATGCTGCATGTAATTGTTAGCCAATTATGATTTAAGCCATGAGGAATTCGCTCATAATTATTTGACTAGCCAGGAATCATGTGAAGATCAGCACCAGTGCTTGGTGGCTTTCAGGGACATGATGTCAAGCAAACATTCCTTAAATGCATTCTCTGCTCCTTCATGTATAATCCCCATGTGTAAACGGCATTCATATCTTCACATCACCAAGATAGCTTTTAATGATTCCTTACCCCTCCCTCCCTCCTTCCCAGGCTGTTAGGATAAAAGACCTCCTGTGATAGGGAAATGTCAATGATTATGCGACAGAAGTAGTCCATGGTCGGGCCCAAACATGGCCATTTGATCATTCAGCATTAGATGACCCACAGTTATTGGTACATGGAATAGAACTGCATTTGAAACTGTAAGAACATTTGGTCTGTGATGGCTCATTCAGGCTGGAAAATCAGCTCTTCATGCTGCAGTCACCAAGTAATGAACATGCTTGGGCAACGCAGAGAAACTTCCTAAAGCCTCCCAATAAATCCTCCCAGTGTAGCAAATTTCTGCTTGTAACTGATTACAAAAATAGGACTCAACAATAATAATAATATTAACAACAACAACAACAATGATATTAATAATATAAAATAATTATTATCATATACTTTTTGGAAAATTATTTAACACAAACCTGTCAAACAGACTCCCCCTTGGATAAAAAAGGTGAAGATGTACCCTTTTATAAAGACAAAGTTCTCAGTACAAAAAAAGGAGAAAACAGTTTGAAAATGGATCTAGCTCTGTAAGGCAGCTTGTTACCTTTCATCAAATTACATCAGGACTGTTTGGTGGTTTTAGAAAATGTCAGAACTTGGCTTGCTTCAGCTTATCGATGTGATAACAGAGCTTCAGTGCCGGTCCCAGCTTCAGGCCCAGGTATTTCATGATCATGTCACTCTTCAGTAGCAACAAAGCATTGCCATCAATCTCCTGGTTTAAAAAAGAAGGAAGGAAAGAATCAAGCAGAGGGATTGTCCTTTTTGAACTGTGCTTCATAAGAAAGAAGTTGCAGAAAGGACTGCAAAAAAGCACTCCAATAATTTGGACTGGATGAAGGCGGTTGAAGGTTGATTATACAAAGTATCATTGACAAGTTGAGGAAATTAGGCAAATTCAGGGACTTCTACAAATTTATGAACTTTCTGCATATATCTCCAGCTGAACTGATGTAATTTTATGTGGGAATGGGCATTTCTATTCTTCTGATATTATTCCTCCTTTCACCCATTCAAGTCTGAGGAAGATTCACACAGCCTTGAAAGTTTTATAGATGCACAAAGACAATGATACTTGCCTAATTCATATTTTAGAACTTGATCTTCTTTGCCAGTGACACATCCTTACACTTAAGACTCTTTTCTAGCTCCTTCATAGCTGCCCTTCCTAGTCTCAATCTCCTTCTGATTTTTTGGCTGCAGTCTCCCTTTTGGTTGATGGTGGAGCCAAGGAATAGAAAGTCTTCAACAATTTCAATTTCCTCATTGTCAGCTTTAAAGTTGTGTAATTCTCCTGTAGTAATTACTTTTGTTTTCTTGATGTTCAGCTGTAGTCCTGCTTTGGCACTTGATCAGTACATCTAAAATAGTTCCCCCAAATGGAGACCAGGAGAAAAGGTGTCCTGTCCCTTTAATGGAGACTTAATGTGTGGCAGCTGAAGCGCACAGGTAAATAACATCACCTGGTAGATAACTCCACATTAAGTCTCTATAAAAGGGACAGGACAGGTTTTTTTTTTAATCCAGGCTGTTGGCTAAACCCCAATGGCAAGAACTGACCCACCATAGATTCCACTGTCAAAGGCCTGGTTCAATTAAAAATCTCGTCTGTATTAATAATTTCTTTATTGGTGTATAACTGCCAGGGGGATAACCTTTACTAGCATTTCTCATTAGTAAAAAGTATTTAGCAGCTAAAAATATTTCATTTTTTGTTAACACCGAATTCTATGAACACTAATTGCAAAGCCCAATATTTCAAACAACCTTAAACACTATGGCCATTTATGCAGGGTTGATTTTGATGCTTGCTCAAAGCTACTTTTTAAAATCTGCCCTTTAAAATGACTATTCATGGTCCCGATGCAAGAGGAGAAAGTCAAACAAATTCCACCACCACCCCTCGCCTGCTCCTTCGTTCCTTCGTTTGCATAGCTAAACCTCGCCTGTGATTTTTCATGGTTCCTTCAGTAAATGCTTCCATGCGGGGGCAGAGCAAATACAAAAGGTTGCGTTAAAGGGGCTCTTAAGAAATGCAAAGCAGGTATGCCCTGACTTCGCAGTGACGGCTGGAATGACAGTTCAGCATGAAGAAATCAAAAAAATATGTGGGGCACTTTAGCCTGGAACACACTGCTAATCACCAAGCATAAACGGCGTATGAAAAAAACCACTGCATCTACAGTTAATAGGATCAGGTAGTGGTAGGGTTTCCAACTGCCTGGAGAAAATGTGCCCTGTCCATTTAACAGAGGATTAATGGGTTATTATTGACCTGATGATATTATTTACCTCCATGCTATGAAAAATTTCAGCTGCCCATTTCCACATTAAATCTCTATTGAAGAGACATGGCACTTTTGACCCAGGCCTGCTGGCAATCATAGACAGTAGGTGATATGAAAGATCTCTGTCTGAGACCTTGGAGAGTCGCTGCCAGAGGAGAAAACATTAACCTTAACAGACCAATGGCCTGACTTCCTGTGATAATGTGACCAAATCAAAGGTTATCTGGTTTCACTAACTACTTCAGGTATAAAACACTGTACTTGGTAATGAAACAGGAATTAAAAAGATTGCCCTGCCAGCTAGTGTTGTGTTTTTGTGCAGCTCCACCTTTGGAAGAAGATAAAAACACAGGCTTTGCTTGGCAATAAAAGCACTCTGCTCAAGAAATAGTATAGAAGGTGGTAAGCTAATTGGAAGAAGGCTAGAATAATCAATATGGAGATGCTTCAGGTCTAAGACACATGTGCTTTCAGTTATAATATGCATCATTGGGAGAGGCAGGACATAACTCTGAAAGAGCAGATTTAATTATCTTCAACTTAAAAGCTTTATTCTGCCTTCAATATTCATTTTCCAGCTACAGATCAGAATTAAATGAGCAGCATATTGCATCACTTATTTTTATTTTTTTTATTTACAAAATTTATATCCCACCTTTCTGCGTTTATGAGGGCTGCTAAGGCATCTAACAATTTAAAACATACATGAAAAAATTCATTACAAAACCATTAAAATAGCCTCCTCTCAAGCATTCCTCATTCAAACAACTTTTAAAAGATTAAAAAAACACAATCAAAATATATATCAAACAGTTAAAATCTATACAAAACATTAAAAATTGATTGGGATGGAGCAATAATTGAAGGAATGCCAAATGAAACAAAAAACTGTTCACCTACTGGCTGACGATGGCCACAAAAGGGGACAGCGTTCACTTTCACAGCACTCTTTGTGTTCAATTGGCATTCCTTACTGCTTCCCAGCAGAATGTTTAGGTCCAGCTTCCCCTGAAATTGCTGCACCCCTTCCTCAGAAATGTGGACACTGGTTTTATTTTGCAAGAAAAGCATATGTGGGAATTTGGGGAGGTGCAGGTAGGGGTTGCTAACCGACCTGGGGAAAATGTGTCCTGCTGTTTACGTATGTACATAGTGCCATCTAAGTGCAGCTGACACATAGTGACCCCAACAAGGGGCTTTCAAGGCAAGTGATTAAGCAGAGGTGGTTTGTCATTGCCCTCCTCTGCAGATTCTTCCTTGGTGGTCTCCCATCCAAGTACTCACCCCACTTAGCTTCTGAGATTTGATGGGACTGGACTATATTATGCTGCCTTCCCTCTCATCCTGCCCTTTAGTAATGTGTGGAAATGGGCAGCTGAAGCTTTTCATAGCATGGAGATAAATAGCATCACCTGGTAATTAGCATCCCATCAAATCTCTATTAAGGGGACACTACATTTTGTTTCTCCAGACAGTTACCAATCCTAGGTGCGGGTTGTCCTCCTTTGCATCTAGAACACCACTTCCTCCGAAGCACGTCTATGGACAGAAATAGGAGTGTTTGCAGAGAACGCGCTGTTGGTGGCAAGGTGCTTCTTTCTGGTGTGACACATGACATGAGCCCGGTGACATTCAACTAAGAGTCATCACCTGAATTTCCTCCTTGTTCTGTAGTCTTGGCATGTCATGGCCAAATTAGCTGACTGCAAATAGCAACGATTTCAGGTGCTTGTTGGGAATGTCAATGGCATTCAGGGCTGCAAACTAAATTATGCACCTGCTCCTTAGAATGATTTAACTGGAAGGAAGACATGGCTAAGGTTAATGGAGTAATCACTTCTCTCTCACCTCTGGGGTCTTCATGCTAATCTAGTTTAGAGATGAAAGTTGAAAATTGCATGGAAATGAGTAATTCAAAAGCACAGTTGAGCAGAATTAATCAAGCTTCAGATAACTTGCATGTTCCCCTATGAAACTGACAAAATACAAACATTAAATAGGGAATGCTTCCATACTCAAAATGTGAACCATGTAACTCTTAATCCATACCGCCAATATTAATCACTGTGCTAATGTACAGAACATAAAGGTGCTGTGCCTTCCTAGAGACACTACCTGTCAGTTTAACTGCTCTAACACAGGATTAAAATAGGCAGCTCTGCCCCACTTGGTGCAGCAGCCAGGAGAAAAAGATTCTTGATGGAATTCATTTTCCACTTGAGCTAAATTCTGATAGTGACATCTCCTGCAGTGGAAGTCTTGAGAAAGCGTTCCAGATACTTGGATATGCAGAACTTCAGATAAACAGAAGATCTGTTTAGCTAGGTTAATGCTGACACAGGGATGATATAGCTAACAGAAAGAGTGTCGATAGCTCAAATTCTGAAAAATCAGGAAATCCCTTTGGACAGCTGGAATGAGATGGTTGATTTCTAATCACAACTCTTCATATACATGTGAAAAGACGTTCCTTCAGTCAAAGCCTGAAGAATCAATCCTTCTGTGTTCTTAATATTATTAGTAGAAGGGGAACACAAGTGTTGGGGCACCTCGGAGACATAATGGTGGGCATGGGCCTGCACAATTTGTGACCAAGCGAATCAAATACAGGCCATCAGCCAAGGAATGTGGGGGTGCCTAATGTTTCACAGCTGTGCTAGACCTCCATACTGATATTCATGTGCTTCATCAGTTTGATCACATGTTGTGCAGGGCTGGTTTATTAATTTGAGGGTTAGATATGGATAGTTTCAATCCATCATGGACAACTTATACATACATGTTTTCTGAAGAGCTCCACATGGGGTCCTAGAGCATGAGGGTCAGCATCCTTCACAAACCATACCACATCATCAACGGTCCACGTTGAAGGGTTTTTGCTCAAGGGCCGAGCTGCATCTTTTCTTTCTGGTGAAGGACTTGAGGCTAATAGCACAAAAGCATTCAGTAAATTCTGATTAGCTTGCTGTGGTAGCATGTATCTGCCATTGTTTGTCAATCTAATAAAGCTAGGCAAGGTACACAAACAAGCTACATACACATGGTAACATGAAGAAAACAATCAAAGCAGGGGGAAAATAAGGAACAGGGGACTCAATATGAAGAGGAATAATATGTCTTCCCCAAACCTACAGCTACCATTTACCAATAAAAAATGAACTGGAAATCTATTTATCAGTCTCAGAATATGGATCTTTTCCCTAGTTTGGCCCTCAGATGAGTTCTGGGTAGTAAAAAAATGTTACATGTAAGACAGCCCTACCCTAACTCCTTCTGCAGCACAAAGATATTTTCCTCTTCTGTATCCTCCTAATCACTGGCTTTCATGAAGCAGAGCATCCCCAAAGAATGCCTATTTGGAGAGCTGCTAAAATTGCACAAAAATGAACGTTGGGCCTGTGACTTTTTAATGGCATCAAGTCTGAAATGATTTAAGGTCACATCAGCCCCCTTCAGCATTAAATCAAGGCAATAAAGCACACTGGGATGAAAGTGCATTTATGTTTTTATTCTTAGCCTCTGTAGAATTATAAATCTCCGTTGCTATCTCTGTACCTATCCCCTCCTGAACTTTCCCCCATTCATTTGCTTATTTCCACTTTCTAAGTACAATATTAGATTAAATAAAAGCTGCTTGTTTTTTACTTGTCTATCCAGGGCATGTACACATGGGAACATGCAAGCACACAAGAAGGGGAGGTTGGTTAGTTCAGAACACATTTTCAAGTACAACGTCAGTTTTCACTATTTTCATTGCTGTTACATTCTTTTTAAATAGCCGCCACAGCAGCAAAGGCAGTCTGCACAAGAGATTCCCAATTTGGGATTTTGCATACAAGTGGGGATGTAGAAAATGGTATGGGGTGGGGCAGCGTACTAAAGTGGATTTTTTAGTGTGTTTCTGCTGTGCTGACTTCACCATATATGCTAACCCTGCAGTTTCTCCTGCTCCACTCTGTGGACGGTATGGACAGCATAGGACAGTATAGATACATGTGGCTTGGAGGAATCAGGTGCCAATCTCAACTTGAGATCTCCCAAAAAACCTTTAAAGGGAATGTCTTAAATCCACAAGCAGAGGGGGGGGGGGATGCCAGATGTACTACTCACACCATCTTAAGCAGAATTATATCCTTGTAAGCAGAGAATTGTACTACTCTGCCTAAGATACAGCTCCATCATGCATGTAATTGTTGAGATGTTTAAAGTAACAAATGGTTGCATTGCAGCTTTGCATGTATTTCATGTGACTTAGCATGGGATGCACTGTATGGACTTCTTAAATGGGTTTGATCACAATTTGATGTTAAAATGCTACATGGGTAAATTTAAGCATTAGAGATTCTAACAAAGTTTCCCAATTCTACCCAACAAGAATTTTTCAAGAGCTTCTGGATAGAAACACACATGCAATTTGTTCCAGATGTTTATTATAGCACAATAGGGATGTTGGGAGGGAGAAGTTAGAACAATGGGGACTGACAGTCATGTTAACATCTTAAAGTAGAGGGTTTTTTTATGTTTTTCACTGGCAATAATGTAAGTAAGACTCTTATTTTGTCAGCCTTGTGGTGAACTGTTAAACTGGAACTGGGAAGAAAGATAAGATAAATGTAGCTTCCCTATATGGATTCAGACCATTCTAAAACTGAACATTAGTAACCTACATGTGGTCTGTTTGCCCCTGCTTGGCTGCTTTTAGGAAGCACTTCCCTCCCCCCACTTCACCACAACATCATCATGCACCTCCTGGATTTTTCCCATCTTTCCTGTGATCTTTCCTAAACTTGCTTTGTTGCATTGCTTTCAGAATCATAGCAATCATAGCTGGGGTACCATATTCACATGGAAGGAAATGTTTGAATCTTCCTGATCACACAGGCATCAGCATCACAATTTTCTTTCCTCCACTCCCCCCCCCCCGTGGGGGCCATTTCTCTCCCTGCCACCAGTGGGATTTTTGTAAAACCAGCAATCATAGTTTAAGAGCATTTTAACTCTATACCCATGTGTCTACTAGGTTCTTTCAATTCTCTGCTTTCTTTTTGTAAAAAAGGAAATCTCTAGACTCTTTACTTGTAGAGATATATCCTTTCTCATACCTCCACAAGGAAAACGGCTACCTAATAGACACATTGTTGTAACATTAGAACACTGTAACAATATTCAGTGGCCAATCGTAAAGAACCTGAGAAATTCTTTAGGGGTGCAGTGGGGTGTAGGGGTGCCTGCCGCCAAGAGAATGGGAAAGGGAAGATGGGGGAAACCTGTTATGCAGAAACCACAGAAGCCTATCCCCATGAGGAAAACAAGACGGTCTATGGCCTTTTATGCATGGGTTGGATCCCCCCGGTTGGATCTGGGTTCATTGCACATTAATGTAACCCGATTTGGGGGAAACTTGCATTGGCTTGAATGATTAAGGACTAAACAGTTGCTAATCGAGCCATGAATACAGAAAAGCAGTCTCCCAAGCTCAAATCAAGTCCCACCCCTTTAAATGCTGCTCTATAATTGGCTTACTTCACAGTGCTCACTGTGAGAGAAGATTTCCTTCCCCCCAAACCTAACTGCCACATAAAAAAGCATTTTAAGAACAGAAAACAGAGCAATCTGAAAGAAGGAGGGAAGAAATCCAAGCCTCGTTTTTAAAAAGCCTTTCTTTTGCTCAGAAAGAGCTCCGAGGTAGCAGGAAGCACTTGAATTCCCGCCTCTTTACACACTGCTTCATGATTGGCTGTGAGAGAAGCCAATCTTCTGTGTTTCCCCCGTTTAGTCATCTGCATGCTGCTTTGAGCCGGGCTGAGCTCAGGGGAGAGGGAAAAGTCAGATTAACAGAGGAACGGAAAGACTCGGGTTGGTTTTGCGTAGAAAGAGCGTCGAGCTACCAAAGAATGGGATATCGTGCATACTGAAAAGTTAGATCCTGGCTGAAACAGGGAATAAAGGAGGTTACAGCGATCATGCTTAAATGACCTATTTTCACTTTCAGAGCTCAGTTATTTTTCTTAGGGCTAAGCTGTACAATCCAATTTTAATGAGTCAGATCTGGGTTTCACAGCACAGAGGGGGGTTCCCTGACCTGACTCATTTTCTCCACAGCCAGATAGTGGCTGAGGTAAACAGCTCTTTTAATTGGGTGGGGCCAGATATGGCTTGGGCCAATGGCACAGGAGGAGGGGCTTCTCCTTCCACATGTACCATATTCCCAAGACAAAATGACCATGGAGGGAGTTAGTTGCCCCACTTTGGAGTTCAATGTGTATGGATAACCTGAATGCGTTAAAAATCATATTGTGTAGTTTGGCAATTTCACGGCGGTGTCGTTCGCATTGAGGTTGGGTGAATTCGATTGTTCTGGCTCCCAATCGATGGAGGGGCTGTGTCCTTTCAGCCAGTTCGCCCCTAACACTACGGCGTAGCGTATGCCCGGTACTATGGTAAAATGGATTTGTTCCCAGTGATGGCCTATTCCCATGGCCACCCTGTTGGTGCGCCGATCCACTGCCCCCCCCCCCGAATGTCACTGCCATCCACTTGGGCAAATTGGATGGGATGGGGTAGCCGCACTGCTTTTACATTCAGAGCTTTAAAGGTGTCCTCACTGATTAAAGTGCGTGCACACCCAGAGTCTACTAAAGCCTTAACTGGTAGTTGAGGACCTCCTTTATAATGCTGTAAAATTACTTCAATGCCATTACTTCAATGCCATAGAGTCCAATTGCCAAAGCGGCCATTTTCTCCAGGTGAACTGATCTCTATCGGCTGGAGATCAGGTGTAATAGCAAGAGATCTCCAGCTAGTACATGGAGGTTTGCAACCCCTAGTCATGGATGCAACCTCAAGTGTCATGGATGCTATTAGATTATATATCATGCAAAACAGACCTCTAGGCTGCCCCTTCACAGCCAAAGTCGAGCTCATGGGGAGGTGCACTCTGTCAGACACATACCAAAAATATAACTTAAAACTATCATATTGAATGAAGTTCAGAACCTAATCAGTAGTCAGTGAAGCCACTACAAAATTTTCTATTTCCTCAGTTCTTCTGAGATTGTATAAGGAAGAGTCCTATTTGTGTATTAATTCTGCATTTATGAATCTGAAATGATTCACACCAGGGATTAAATACATTAATAATGATCTCATCTCTCACTTGTCTAAGGCATTGTATAATCACAATTAATCAAGTTGATAAAGAATGCTCAACTACAAAGAGAGAGGAGTGTTTGGTACCAATAATTATAGTTAAAGATCATAATTTAGGTAAAATTCAATTTCCTGGCTTTGGCAAGCAGCAAAAAAAGAAAAAGAAACAAAAGAAAATGGGGTGTTAAGAGGCTAAAGAAGCATTTCAGACCAGTGAAACTATTTCTATATTATTTAACAATGAATGTGAATGGTGTAATAGCATCAGGTACTTTTTTTGGATTAGGGCAAAATTCCATCTGTCTACTATTTAAATCAAAGTGCATCTTAAACAGAGCTATACCTTTCTAAGCTGTAGAAACCCTTAACTGGTGCCTGGAGGCAGTTTCGGAGTAGATGCAGGCTAATAAATTGAAGCTTAATCCCAAGACGGAAATGCTACTGGTGGGCAGAAGGTCTGACCTGAGCTTTAAGGTGCTACCCATTCTGGATGGGGTTGTACTCTCCTTGAAGGAACAAGTCCCTAGTCTGGGGATGCTCTTGGGCCCAGGTCTACTTCTGGATAAGCAAGTGGCAGCTGTGGCCAGGAATGCCCTTTACCAGCTTTGACTGGTTAGCCAACTGTCGTCTTTCCTGGGCAGAAAAGATCTGGTCACTGTGATGCATGCCCTGGTTACATCTAGATTAGATTACTGCAGTGCCCTCTACATACAGCTGCCCTTGAGAAGTGTTTAGAAACTTTACCACCATATCCCTCCTCCAGATGGAGGGCTGCAGAGCTATTTGAAAATAAATGAAGCACCTCTCCAGCTGCACCATGCCCAGGTTGACAAGGCAAGGCACTACCATGTTTGAGGTCCTCACTGGGTGAAGCTGGACATCTCTCTGCCAGCGCTTGCCCTTGTTAGTCATACTACCCCAGGTTTAGCAGGGTGAACCAAAGTGCTGTTGTGCCCCTTCCTGCCAGCCCAACCAGTATGCTAAATTATTTTAGATAGTGTATTTGTAATGAATCTCTACAGCAACCATAAACAGTCACTTCTTTCTGTAACTTTCATTACATTGATGCTGAAGGGAAGCCTGAAATCAAGTTTTGATTTACAATCACAACCCTGTGATTACAAAATATTGACACCTTGATGAGACTTTCCAGCAGAGATCTCCCAGATCAGATCAACAGAAAATATGAAAATTAGTCATAGCTGGAATAATACAAGCATGATGGATCTTAGATTCCATCAGGGTTGGCTATTAAGTTAAGACTTTGTCTATTTACCTACAAATGCTTGTGCTTTTAGCACAATTTCAGTTTTCTTTCCTTCCTTGGGATAAGAAATGAGTTTCAAATGTTACCTTCAACATTTATGCCAGGCCTAAATAACTTGTGACCAACCAAACCTAACATGCAGTCCATTAGCCATGGACTATTCCAAAAGATACTTGACAGCTCTTCTATTTTTGCCAACTCATGGCTGATTTTGGCCTGGATTATATAATAGTATCATGACAAAATCAGGCGTTTAAGGAAGAACATCTATGTAAATCTTGGACAGTACAACACCAACTACATCACGTTTGTTGGCTAGGATCCAATGACTTCTTTCCACTAAGTAAAGAGCCTTGTTCAAGAAGAGGAAGACAGAAGTCAAATAGAATTGTGTGTTCATCAAGTGCCATCAAGTCGCTTCCAACTCATGGCGACCCTATGAATGAAAGTCCTCCAAAATGTCCTAACTTTGACAGCTTTGCTCAGATATTAGAATACCAAATCATTTTTTAAAAAGCAGTTCTAAAACCTGATTAAACTTTTACTGCATAAGAAGTATGAGGCTGTATTAGTTGGTAGATATGGATCAACACAATCTTAGCATTATCAAGATAAAAAATGAATATATTATGTTACCACTTCTGTTTCCTTCCAGATAGGTTCCATTTCGGGTTGGGCTTGATGTCTGATGCCTTAAACCAGTAGCTGATGGTCCTCCAGAAGGAATCTGACCAGAACGATGAATACAAGATGACGAGGAACCTCCTCCATGACGCCCGTCTCCAGAGTTCTGTCGCATGGAGTATATGGAGCCCATACAATTGAAGGCAGAATCAGTGGGATCTACACTGTAGTGCTTTGTGGTCACTGGATCAACCAGGTAATCTTCAGGTATGACTGTTTCTGCTCAAAATAAGATAATCAGGATTAAAACTAGTGCAGAGTTGGCATTAAAATTATCTTGCTGTTATCAGTTATTCTTAAATATCAGACAACAAATCATTAATAAACTGCAATATTAACAAAAAGGTAATTGTAAAATGACCTTAATTAATTTCTGGGACAGTATCGCTTTGCTTATGAAATGAATTAATAATACATGTAAGTCAAATTACTTGAGAGTTTACATGACTATAACAGTTTTGCTTTCTGATTTGCTTCAGAAAGATTTTCTATATAATTTGGGAAAGTAACGTATTTTCCCGTGTATAAGACGCCCCCATGTATAAGATGACCCCTGTTTTTTTAACCCAAAATTAAGAAATCAGGGGTCGTCTTATACACGAGGGCATGTATGGAAAAATATGGTGGGGAAGACAGTGGGGACCATGGGAAGGCCGGTTGCCGGCCAGCCAGGGTGACCAGGCTCTTCCCCGCCCGCTATCTTCCTCGCCTGTCAGCTGACGGGCGGGGAAGAGAGCAAGACCTTCTGTGTATAACACGACCCCCAATTTTTTTCTAAATATTTTTAGAAAAAAAGATCATCTTATACACGGAAAAATACGGTATATGGTTAGCCTTGACTCTCAGTAGGCTGACTCATGACACTGATTCTGGTTCCTCCCAGATGGCTCCTTTGCCACCATAACTATTCCTTATGCTCACACTTTGGTTCAAGTAACGCATGGACCTTTCTTACTATTTGTCTCTGCCTTTCCCTTGTGCCCCCAACTGTTCTTGCTTTGGCCCCGTGTCCCTAGCTCTCTTGCTTATTAGTCTCTGCTCATTTAGAGCCCTACTCAAGTGATTCTCCCTCTTCTGCTAGCATCCTACACCCCTCCCTTTCTCCTTTTGCTCCTGGGCTTCATGCCACTTCTTCTGCCCCCAGCCTTATTCAGGAAAGTCTCAAAAACCCATGTGATGCCTTTTTATCTTTACTCTTTCACTAGATTGTTAGTTGGCATTTTGTTATAACAATACTAATAGCTTTTGCATCTGAGAATTGGAAGTATATGTAAATATGTGTACTCTGTATAAACGAACATTTAATTTTATAGCATATAGGCCATGGTGGTTGGTGAGGAAATGTGACCTCCAGTGCGTGGACGTCAGAAGCAGGCACATGGGGTGAAGGGAACAGGGCAGGCTGGCTTGCTTCCAATCTCTACCTCGTTTTTTATCCACATATGCACAGGGCTGTGGCTAATCAAACTGATTACACAATCCGTAGGAATTTTCCACCACCTACATAGTAAAAAAGTCTGTATCTTGTGTTTCCGTTCCACTTAATCTTTATCCCACCATATGCAATATTTCACTATATTGTCTGCCCTAACTTTTTCCATATCAATCTAAATTTCCCCTCCCTCCCTCCCTCCCTCCTTCCTTCCTTCCCCCACTGCTCAAATTATTTGATTCTGAAATTACCCCATGACCCTATCCTTGTACCTTTTTTAATGCTATAATATTTTTCTTTATAATGGGATGACCACTAGTGACCCATTCTCAGCACCATGATCTCATGTCTCACCCGTCATGTCCTCTGTTTTATCTGTGTCATGGTTCACTAATTGTCTGCCGTGTTTCTGAAGCATTGATGATAGGATCCAGCCAAACTTAAAGCCTTATTCCAAAGACTACCTAAATAATTAATATCTGTTTTTATTTTATATGTAATTCTGAGACTGATTTAATGTCTATCTGGTCTGATCTCATCAGAAGATGACCAGGGAGAAACAACTTGTTTCACTCATCCACACCTGTAAACTTCAATCACAACTCATCATTGCTGTTAACAGGACTGGTGCTTTTAAAAAAGAAAAAAGAATCTTCAGTAGTTTTCCGGGAAGCCATTTCCTTTTCCCTAGAACCCCACTGCTGGGGTGGAAAGGCTGGCTCTAGCTATCCTGAGCCTCTTTGCACTATCCACAGTAGCATCAAGATAGGAAGCCACTGTTTTACCTCTGTGCACACAACTTCTGGGTTTCATGAAAATGGGAAGAGCATCCCTTCCCCCGCCTCCCGAAGGAAGACAGGTGAGGAATTCAAACGATTCAGTCAAGTGCAATGTGGATTATTTCAGCATGTGTACCCTCAGATAGAGATTAACCATCCCTCTGATCTTTCATATATTAAAGGTAAAGGTCCCCTGTGCAAGCACCGGGTCATTCCTGACCCATGGGGTGACGTCACATCCTGATGTTTACTAGGCAGACTTTGTTTACGGGGTGGTTTGCCAGTGCCTTCCCCAGTCATCTTTCCTATATATTAGGGTTACAAAATTAAAATGTTTCATCTTCATTTGGAAAATAAAAAAAGAGTAAGAATTCTATTATCGTGTCATTTTATGTTTCTGGCAAACAAAATGCTGCTCTTATTTGGATTGCAAAGTATGTCAAATATCTGTCAGATCTTAAAGAATAGGCAATCAAAAATCAACACCTCTGCACCATTACCGAAGGTTAGAAAATTAGTATAGAAACAGGCTGATAACAATGTGTAATGACAATAGTATATTGAATGTAACAATGTGCTACCAAGCCAATTGCATATATACAACAAAGTATTTCTCAGTCCTGGGTATAAACAACGTGCTAACAAACCAATTGCATATATATAACAAAGTATTTCACAGTCCTGGTACAGTAACAATCAATCCGAGGTTGATGTCTTCAAGTGAGGAAGGGTAGAAAGAGATATGATCGTTTATATATTGATGTCAAAATGTACTCATTTCAATGTAAGTTCTGTAGCTTCCAAAAAAAATTCTTTAGACTTTTAAGCACCACCCCTTTAGGGATAAAGTTGCAACCATGTGTATTTTTTAGCTTATCTATTCCAACATCAGGATATCCATTGAAACAAGGTTGCACAGACAAATTTCAAATGGGAACGTGGAAACTGTAAATTTGTCTGTGCAACTGTTTGCCAGCTGTTATTCAAGCTTTTCTGGTGAAGGCAGCTTTGACCTTTTTATATGGAGTTCCACTGTCCATAGCCAAGGTTAACGAAAAGTTTGATTCATGTTTAAACTCTTTCCTACATTCACTGTCAAATATCCCTATGTGTGTCTCTGGCCCAGCTATCTGACTAGAATTTGCAGAACCATCTCTGGAGGCTAAGGCCTGAATAGAAACCTTCTCCCTTAGATTGAAAATCTGCGGCTCAACGCAAGGTTCCTATCTGTACTATTTCGCCAATGACGGTTTCCAAAGCTCATGGTCGAAAACGGTGGATGACAGACTACTAAAATTTGGCATTCCTCTGGAAACCCTTAATCAAATGGATTTTTGATCTGCACGCAGGCAAATTGAATATAAGGTATTACAGTTCGATAATTGGAACATGTCCTGCAGAGCACGAAGAGTATGTAGACTTCAAGGAAACCCCTTTTCAAGTCGACTCTGCGATTGTAACTTAGGGGACTTAGACACCATTTAGCACTTTTTCATTGACTGCAAGAAATATAACGTGGCCCATGAGAAATTGATCTATAGATATTAGGACTGTCGATTCGGTTCCATCCGAACTGAAAAACAGCCGGATTTCCCCCGATTTGGTGGTTTCTAGTTCGGACAGAACCGAAGTCAAAAAAGTCAAAAATGACGAGCCAAACTTGGTGAGTTCAGGTGGACACTGAATAAATTCATACAAATTCAGCAACCCCGAATCTGCATTCTCCTGTGGCCAATAGGTGGCCAAGCTGGGTCTTCTTCTGGCCAATCAGTCGCGGATGAGTGGGTGAGCCCGGCCCGCTGCGCGGCCCAGGGAGGGAAAGAGAGAGTGTCTCTCTGTGTGTGAGAGAGATCCCCGTGTGGATTTAATATCGATTTGGAAATATGGGAAAACTTATGGAAGAGAGAATTTAAATTTACAGTAACTAATGAAATCAGAGAAAACTTATATAAAATGTTTTATAGATGGTATATAACACCAGTGATGATATCTAAAATGAAAAAAAGGAGATATGGATTTATGTTGGAAATGTGGAAAGGAAAGAGGTACTTTTATGCATGTATGGTGGATATGTAAAAAAATTAAAAGCTTTCGGAAAAAAGTTATTAGGGAAACTAACAATTTGATTAATGGTGGAGTAAAAAGAAAGCCTCCATTTTGTTTATTGGGAATTCCACAAAAAATATGAGTAATAATGACAGAGTTATTTGTCAATATAGTTTTGCTGCTGCAAGAATTGTAATAGCTAAAGTTTGGAAGCAAGTGAGTAAACCTTCAATTTGTGACTGGAGAGAGAAAATATGGATGTATATGAGGATGGCCAAATTAACAGAATTCCTATAGGGAAAAGATACGGAAGAATTTAAAAAAACTTGGGCAAAGGCCATCACATATTGGGATAAACTGGCAAAAATGGATTTTACTACTTTAATTAGTGAATTATAGAAACTAGTTTAAATACTCTTATATTTTACTGTTAATAGATATCTTTAAAACTGTTTAGACACTTCTTCGGAAGTCGGGTGATGGGTCACTTTTTTAAGGAGGGTGGAGGGTCGAAGAGGTATCTGTTTGAAGTTTATAATTTTGTAACCATGAATGTATTAATAAGTATATATAGCTACTCTTTTGTATTTTCTTTTTTAATTTTAATTTTTTAAAATTTACTTTATACTATTATTATTGTATTTGTTTTGTTTTATGTTATAAAATTTAATAAAAATTTATTTAAAAAAAAAGAAAGATCCCCGTGGGGGGGTGTGCGTGTGCATGGTCCCGAGCTGCGCAGCAACCCGGGGGGGAGTGAGAAAGGCCATTTATGCATGGGAGGTTTTGCTTTGGATTTGCCGCTCTTTAGATGCACATTTTCCCCATCCAAATTCTCAAAACTCAACAATAAGCCCCCATGGAGAGTTGCTTCTGCTGGAAGAGAAGACATCCACAGTTTGACCCATTTTGGGGCTTTTCTCTATAACCTTTTTCCTGTGTGTGTGTGGGGGGGGGGAGAAGATTCTGTGTGTGTGTGTGAGGGGGGAAGCCAAAGGGGGGTGGGTTTACCTGTTCTGCTGAGGGGTGGGCTTCATTGCCTCTGTGTGGGACTGTGCTTTCTGCTGTTTTCACTGGTTGCCAACTTCGTGTGGAGTTAACTGTGGGTCAGTGAGTCTCTCTCTGGCTGGCTCCTATTGTTTCCAATGGGCTGTGCAGCCGCTCCTGTTGTTTCTAATGGGCTAGCCTGTCATTCATTTTAGTACATCCCATGTCAGTGAGTCTCTCTCTGGCTGGCCCGTTCTTCTCCTTCGTTTGGAATTTGCGTCTTCTGGTTGGGGGGGAGGGCTGTTCTGCTTGGGGGGCTTGATCTCCTCTTTGAGAGTGTGATTGTTGCTGTGGAAGATTTGAATCCAGCAGCATGAAATCTATCAATCCTGAAGATACGCAATTTGCGCAGGTCGCACTTATGCTAGTAGCCTTATAAGATACACTTTGGCTGTGTTGAAATGAAAAGATACGTTACCCATGCAAGTTACTCTGTTTACTTACACTTTGAGCGGGATGAACTTTCAGCGTAGTTACATCGGCTCTTAGAAGCCATGGACTGGCTTCTACTTTGTGTGTGGGGGGGGGGAGCCAAAGGAAGGGAGGGACCTGTCCTGATGTGGGGGGGCTGATCTTCTCTTTGCGAGTGTGATTGTTGCTGGGGAAGATTTGAATACAGCAGCATGAAATCTATCAATACTGAAGATACACAATTTGCGCAGGTCGCACTTACGCTAGTAGCCTTATAAGATGCACTTTGGCTGTGTTAAATGAAAAGATACGTTACCCATGCTAGTTACACTGTTTACTTACACTTTGAGCGGGATGCACTTTCGGCGTAGTTACATCGGCTCTTAGAAGCCACAGATTGGCTTCTACTATGTGTGTGTGTGTGTGGGGAAGCCAAAGGGGGGGGGGTGATCTGTCCTGGTGGGGGGATGGCTTGATCTCCTCTTTGCGAGTGTGATTGTTGCTGTTTTCACTGGTTGCCACCTTCGCCTAGAGGTCAGTGTGGGTTGATGAGTCTCTCTCTGGCTGCCCCAGAAACAATGGGAGGTTTTGCCTTAGATTTGCCACTCTCTAGATGCACATTGCCCCCATCCAAATTTCCAAATCTCAACAATAAGCCCCCCTGCAGAGTTTTGAGAATTCAGATGGGGGAAATGTGCATCTAGAGAGCGGCAAATCCAAGGCAAAACCTCCCATGAATAAATAGCCAACAAAAAACAATGTGAGGTTTTGCCTTGGATTTGCCGCTCTCTAGATGCACATTAAGGATTGCCGGCTCCTATTCATTCCAATAGGCGGATGGGGGACCCTATCCAGACCCCATAACTTGGGACCCCCTGGCCCAATCTGCACCAAACTTGGGGGTTCTTGCAAGTAGGGTCCCTCAAAGCCACCCTGAATGTTTGGGACCTCTACCTCCAAAAATGCTCCCCCTGGAGCCACGGAAAGCCACAAATGTGCTTTAAATGGCATTATTCGGCCGAATTTATTCAGGGTTACCGAATTTCAAGCTGAATTCCATGAATCCGAATAGGGGGAGTTCGGACTTTGGCATTTCTCGAATAAAAACGGGCAGAATTTTGCCGAATCTGAATTTTACCAAAAAAAAAATTTCAACAGCCCTAATAGATAGATTTAAAAATGGAGCTCTGTTACTAAGCAAGAGTTTGTAGTTAAGCTACTAGCAGATATTGATCCAAACGTGTCCTTGGCGGCTGCGAAAAAAAAATTATATGGTATTTAACGGTATTATCTTTTACAATTTTAATCTGTATCTTTTTTAAAATGAAAAAAACTGAAATGAAAGTTATATATGATGTTAGATATTTTGTTTGCTTTATATGTATTTTATTTTCCTTTTGCTTGTGACCTGTTGCTCTTTGAGCAGTAAATAAATGGAATGGAATATGTCATACAAATTGCTTTCTGGACAAATTTTGACACACAAATCTATCTAATTCTGAAGTGTGCCTCCCGCCGGCGGATAGCTAAATCTGCAGATAGGGGGCACACTCACCCCAAACTGATGTTTCTGCAGACTTGGGGGATACCCCAGCTTTGCAGGAAAATCTGCAAAGTTAAAAAATGGGGGGTTAAAGTCCCCCCGAATAAAAAAGCGTTCTTTGCCTAAGCACAGGAAACACACCTCAGGCTAGTGGCAGCACAACCTGAGAGCCATGCTGGGCCTGGCAGTGGCTCTTACCAAGAGAGAGAGAAAGAGAGAAAGGCAGCTCCCAGCAGTGGCCTCAGCATGCTTGCCCGGAGCAATCTGGGCAAACAGCTGAGGGAGGGAGAGAGAAAAAGGCGGCTCCTGGCAGGGGCCTCAGTGTGCCTGCCTGGAGCAGTCTAGGTGAGCCACTGAGAGAGAGAGACAGAGAGAGGAGAAGGAGGCTCCGCTGAGGCTGCAGCCGGGCTGAAAGGAGAGCGGAGGGGGGGAGATGGGAACCCCATGAGTTTCGCAAGGCGCCACTTGTCTATATACTAATAGTGAAGTTGGCCAAATCTGAGGATACTTAAATTCGGTGACTGGAGCTGTGAAGGGGCAAGCCGGATCTTTCTGTAAACCTGAAAAATGCCTCAGGTTTGCAGAAAAATGGGAAATCTAAAAAAATATATTTGGGAGGGTTTAAAAAACCCAACATGATAGAAGGAACAGCTGTAGCTTTAAGAAATAGATTCCCTCAGTGGCTGTTGCAAGACAACCACAGTTTTTCAAGCTGGGTTTGAGTGAATAAAAAGGCAGAGGGCGAGGGCAGGGTCCTTTGCAGAGCTGTTTTGGCCTTTGAGGGAGGACTTATCAGGGCCAGGCCTTAGGGTTGTCAGCTCCAGATTGCTGGAGATTTGGGGGTGGAGTCTAGGGAGGGACCTTGGTCTGATATAATACCATAGAGTCCATCCTCCAAAGCAGTTATTTTCCCCAGGGGGACAGATCTCTGTCTTCTGGAAATCAGTTGTAATCCCAGGAGATCTCTAGGTTCCATCTGGAGGTTGGCACCCTAGGCCTGGCAGCAACCACTGGGTGATTCAATACAACTTGATTTGCATGACTCAACTAGGCCTACCTGCTTGCTACTGATCAACAGCAGCCACCCTATGAAAGCCAGTGTGGTGTAGCAGTTAAAGCTTTAGAGTAGGGTCTAGGAGACCCAGGTTTGGATTCCTATCTTGCTGTGGAAGCTCACTAGGTGATTTTGGGCCAGTTGCATACTTTCAGCCTGACCTACCTCACAGGGTTGTTGTAGGGATGAAAAGGAGTAGAGGACAATAATGTAAGCTGCTTGGGTCCCCACTATGGAGAAAGGCAAGTTATAAATGAAGTAAATAATAAATATAGCTGAAAATGGGAGGTAGATAAAAGACAGGTTGGTGAATGGCTGAGAAGAAGAGAATGAGGCAGAGAAAGGGTAGAGGATATAGGGGTTGCCAGAAGGAGGGAAGGGGAAAATAACGTGGGGAGGGGGATATAGTAGGGGAAAGTGTTGTGCCCCTCCCACAAATCCTTGAGGGCACCCTATTATGCAAATAGGCTTGGCCCAGTGGCTGGCACCACACAACTGGGCCATAGTTTTCCTTGGCAGAGGCTGCCGGGGGGGGGGGGTGAAAGCTGAAAATGGGGGGGGGAGATAAAGGTAGTTAGGCTGTTGAGTGGGAAGGAATAGGGTTACCAACTTAGGTTAGGATATACCTGGAGATTTGAGCGTGGAGCCTTTGGAGGTGAGGTTTGGGGAGGGAAGTGACTTCAGCAGGGTAATATGCCATAGAGTCCACCCTACAAAGCAGCCATGTTCTTCGGGGGATTTGATCTATGTCATCTGGAGATCAGTTGTAATTCTGGGTTATCTCCAGACCCCACCTGGAGGTTGGCAACCCTAAGGAGAGAAGGAAGCAGGAAAAGAGGAGAGTCTATAGGAGTTTTCAGGAAAGGGAAAGAGGAAATAGTGGGGGAGGGGATGAGATGCCTCCCTCAAGCCCTTGCGGGTTCCTGCTTGTCCTTTAATGTTGTGGAATGTGAGCTGTTTCTGAGCGGTCAATTTCAATATCACCCCAATAACTTTTGTAAAGAGGAACCACTTTAAATTATATAATTTTTTTTCACATGTATGTGAAAAATATGCAAGAGAGGTATGCCAGTATGCAGGATGTGATAACTCTGGGTTGCAAACTTTGTTTATACATTTCCCCATTTAGACATTTTCTTTGCAGTTGCTGCCTCCTTCATATTGTTCCCACACTACTCCCATTGCCATCAAGATCTGCTGTCCTTGGCAACTAAGATGGACCACATGATTTATTTATATATTTATATCCTGACACCCACCCAACTGTGGACACAAAGCAATGTATAACATTCTCCCCTTCTCTATTTTATCATCCCAACAGTCTTGTGATGTAGGTTAGGCTAAGAGAAAGTGAGCAGCCCAAGTTTACCCACTCAGCCTTACAGCAGAGAGGGGATTTAAACCTGGGTCTCCCAGATCGTAGTCCAATACTCTAACCACTATACCACGCTTGACTCCATATGCTACATGTTGACAACACATCTCTTTAAAGGGTTGCATGGAACTAATAAGGTACATTTTCCTCATATATTCACATCCATTCATGTAAAAAAATGAACTGCCCTTTAAATTATATAATTTTTTTTCACATGTATGTGAAAAATATGCAAGAGAGGTATGCCAGTATGCAGGATGTGATAACCCTGGGTTGCAAACTTTGTTTATACATTTCCCCATTTAGACATTTTCTTTGCAGTTGCTGCCTCCTTCATATTGTTCCCACACTACTCCCATTGCCATCAAGATCTGCTGTCCTTGGCAACTAAGATGGACCACATGATTTATTTATATATTTATATCCTGACACCCACCCAACTGTGGACACAAAGCAATGTATAACATTCTCCCCTTCTCTATTTTATCATCCCAACAGTCTTGTGATGTAGGTTAGGCTAAGAGAAAGTGAGCAGCCCAAGTTTACCCACTCAGCCTTACAGCAGAGAGGGGATTTAAACCTGGGTCTCCCAGATCGTAGTCCAATACTCTAACCACTATACCACGCTTGACTCCATATGCTACATGTTGACAACACATCTCTTTAAAGGGTTGCATGGAACTAATAAGGTACATTTTCCTCATATATTCACATCCATTCATGTAAAAAAATGAACTGCCCTTTCAATTATACCATTGAGGAGAGCTGCTTGTACTGCTGAGGTGAGGAGGCCAGCCCTGCATGCAAGCCCAGCAATCTGCACCTTGGACAGACGCAGGATGATAGGCTGCAGCCCCCACGTGCTTCTTAACCCAATATTCTGCATAACTGCATACATTCCATATGAAAACACTTGAAACCAGGAAACAAACCAACACATAACCAGGTGTTAGCCAAGGGCGAAAACGCATGGTTGCTTTAGCCTCCTTTATTCCCTGATTCAGCCAGGATCGAACGCACGTTCAGTAAAACGCATGCGTTCGATCCTGGCTGAATCCTGGCTGAAACAGGGAATAAAGGAGGCTAAAGCAACCGTGCGTTTTCGCCCCAAAAGGCCAGTCCAATTTAAAACCCACTGAGCAATATCCTAGCATAACTCCTTCACAGCGGCATTAGACAGCTGTCAGGAATGGAAAGCAGTACAGTAAATAAATGTCAGTTTCTGCTTTGTGCAAAAGAGATGTTTACAAATGGCATATTATGCTAATATAATGTCCCCTTCCCTGAATCACTGTCAGCAAGTGTCTGAATAGGGGTGTATGGGTGGCAGTGCCATAACCCCACTTCTGACTACAGCTTAGCTGTCAAAAAGAATGAAAAAAAACATGTATACAATCATCACATTCCATCTCATTTCAAACGCTGCAGACAACATAATGACCTCCTCTCCACAAACCTTTTTAGATCAAGCAAATAGTTTTCTATTAAATTTTGTTGTGGTTGAGTAGATTGCACGGATCTCCCATTCCCCTTTTAAATCTGACCTTAATATTTTATTTATTGTTTAAGGGATAATGTTCATGGGAGAGGAATATATGAGGCAATAAATGACTTGTGCAGGTAATTAAATGCTGAACCAAAGCTGAGACTACTGATAACCATAAAAGCCATTTATTTTGACTATACTCCAAAGCCGTGTACTGCTCTTATTTTATGAGAGAAGACAAGAGCAAGCCTGCCTCGGGACTAAATAAGAGAGAAAATGGAATGCCGGATGTTTATTGCATTTGAGTGATTGAACTTGTGTTGCTTTTGTCCATTCAGAAAATTACTTTGAAGCCAGACTACAGACATGCATGACTATTTTGTTGAGCCATTCTACAGGGTTTACAATAAAGTCCTTGAAGGGATGGAGGCAAAGTTGCATCAAAGTAAAAAAATGTACAGAATGTTTCAGAGTTAGGCTGACAAATGATATTGTATTGTATTTTCAACAACTAAATAAAGAATGAGTGAGGGGCAAGCAAATCACAGTGTCCTATTAACCACCTGCCCTTAGCATTCCCAAACCCCCGCTTTGGGCCCCTTTCCCTGGTACCATTCAGCTGACTGGCAGGGATCTTACCAGCGGCGAACTGAGGCCCAGCCCCACGTCATTGGCGACACATCACTATCACTTCCGGCACTGAATGGAAGTGATGTCATCACATTCGCTGACAACATGGGAATGATCTGGTATTTGGGCAAAAACTGTATGGTAAAAATGGCTCCCACCATAGAGTTTTTACCCAAATACCAGAGTGTCCCCGTGTCACCAGTGATGTGATGACATCACTTCCGGCGAATGCGGGAAGTGACATTGACACATCGCTGACAATGTGGGGGCTAGACCTAAGTTCAATGCCCCTCCCCCACCAGTTGCCAGGGGTACCTAGCAACCCTACCTGCCCTAAATAGAGGGAGGAAATACCTCTTTTAGAGCTGGTTCTAAACCTAGCCCTGATAAGAAATTGTAAATATTTAGAAAATCTAAAAATCAGAAACCATAAATAACTTGGAGAAAGTGATTTTGAAGAGAGGAAGAATGGCCTGTATGGGAAAGGAATAGTGCTCCCACCCATCCACCTCACACAAATGTCTGTCCCCAAATAAAAAAATTAATAGAATTGCTGCTACCTGTAGCTTTGAAATTTAAAAAAATCTCAGGAAAACATTCGTGTCACTAAGTATCATGTGCAATTTGACCCTTAGGTCATTCTGGGACTGGCAAAGCAGTCGAAAAGGATACAGCTGATGAGGAGCACACAGATACTGACAGGACAACATATTGCTCCCAAGAATTGTTATACACAAGGTACTGATAAATTTGTGGCCTATATGTAGTACATTGGTTTGTGATATATTTATTAGACGTTTTGAAATCCGGCACCACCCAAGCTGGGTTTAGGACCAGAATTACAGTGAGCCAGTGTGAAGTTGAACCAATGCAATATTTGTGCCCGAGGCCTATTGAAAGCCAGCAAGCTATTTGGTTTTTCACTATCCATTTTATGATAGAAGACAAATAGTATGACAGCTTATTTATTTGGATATTTATAACCATTTTTTTTCTCCCCAGTGTACTGGGGATCCAAATCACCTTAAAATATCATTCTCACTCTCCTCAATTTTATCTTCACAACAAAGCTTTGAAACATGTTAGGCTGAGAGTGTGTTTTTGGCCCAAGGTCATCCAGCCAGCTTTTGTGCAGAATAGGGATTTGAACCTGGATCTCCTAGATCCTAGACTGGCACTCTGTCTGCCTACTTCACAACACTGGCTCTCACCCTCTTAACCACATTGTTTTCTTCAGTCATGCACTTTCCAAGGGTGGTGGTTTACGCATTTTCTACTATGAAATCCTCACTACTGTATACACAGAAAAACAAAAATCCAGTGGTGCCTTAGAAATTTGCAGATTTTATTCCAGCACAAGCTTTTGTAAACTCACTTCATCAGATGCAATTACATGTCACTGTGTTTCATATTGCAAATTTTCATATGAAAAGGAGGTTGATTTTTAGAGATTTCTTCACATGTGTATTCATTGTTAAATCCTACCTGACTCCATTTGTCCATTTTCATATGCTTCTAGGCTTTCGGAAGTGTTGTATTGTGGAAAAGGCTGATTGCTGAAAAGATTGTCACACAATAAGCTACGGCAAAGCTTTTTGAGGAACCGCAAAACGTAGCCAATGCTGTTCACTACTGGCAGGCTCAGGAGGTGTTGTTTCCCATCAAATGAAGCAGAAACTGAGGAAGGAATAGGGAAGAATTAGTCATCCAATATAAGTAAAAGAATGCCATGTATAAAACAGACTAACCCTAACCCAGTGGCGTTGACTCCTAAGGAGGTTTCAGCACCACCGAAACCTCTGCCCGGTGCCAAAAACCCGTGCAACCCTCATAGGGTTGCACGGGAAATATGCCAACAAAAAGCTGGCGTATCTTGAGAAAAACAAAAAGGGGCGTTCCCAAGCCGAAACGGCTTAGGAGGCTGACTAGTGTTGGCCCTGCCCCCCCCCCCCCGGCCAGCGCCGGAACGCCCCAGGAACGCCTCCCGGCTCGCCATCACAGCCTGTGCCGGTGGCCAGAGGCCAGTGGGAGGCTGCGGTGGCGGCCAGGGCCAGTGCTGCTGCTGCTGCGGCGGCCAGGGACCGGCAACCAGGCCTGCACGCCGGTGCTGGGGCAACTCACACCGGCGTGCACCATCTGGGCACTGGCGGTGTGGGCCCCTGCACCAGTGGAGCCCTTTGTCGGCTTCCTAAGGCCTTTCGCTGCGGCCACCAGCGCATTTCAGGAATGCGCTGTAAGACAACTTTTAACAGACCTTTGCCCTTTTGCTGGCCTTGATTTATTCACAACATTTGAGCAAATGATAAGACTCTTGGCCATTCACTAAAATAAGAAATAAAGGATGAAAATGGTACAGAGTACGATTGGTTTTTACTGCTCTAAATATTTCTCTGATAGAGGTGAATCTGAATTTCTCTTCCAGAGCTATAGAGTATCAATAACTTCCACATTCATATAAAAACTTTGCTACTGATTTATCTGTCTGTATCGAGCTAACTCAATCCAATCGAATGAGACATCATCCAGTTAAAACTGATCTCTAGTTTGTCAGACGTGGAATATACTGTAGAACTTTGGGGAGCCTTGGGGGCTTTTTTTCTTTATGGGTGGTGATTTTTTTAAAATTCAGGGTAACCAGATAGCACATGCAAAACGTGATACACTAAATCAGATCTGAGACTCAGCTATAACACCACCAACAAATTCAGCACCACTATTTGCTGTCTGAAGGAGCAAAAAATGGGTTAGAAAAGATGGGTTAGGAAAAGGCCTCAAAAGTGACAATCAGTGCAATACTAAGGAAAGTTACTCCAGTCTAAGTCCATTCAGACAAGAGTAACTCTGCATAGGATTGTGCTGTATGTCAATTGATTTATAGTACACATCACATAAGTTGGACCCAGGTCTGAATGGTAACTAACCTGCACTTTTTCTTCAGTGTAGATGTGGTCTATGTTATCTGCTGTTGTAGATTTCCATCATGTTAGTTTACTATGATGTAAATTAATCATCATGTTAGTTTAGACCTGCTAAGAAGCCCCTTTCCCCCACCTTTCTTGTTAGGTGTGCCAACATCTTCTAGACCAGGATTTCTGCTGGTGGTAAGGTCGCCAACCTCCAGGTACTAGCTGGAGATCTCCTGCTATTACAACTGATCTCCAGCCAATAGAGATCAGTTCACCTGGAGAAAATGCCTGCTTTGGCAATTTGACTCTATGGCACTGAAGTCCCTCCCCTCCCCAAACCCTGCCTTCCTCAGGCTCCACCCCAAAAACCTCCCGCCAATGGCAAAGAGGGACCTGGCAACTCTAGCTGGTGGGTCCTGTGATACGTCTGCTGGTATAGCAAAACAACAACAACAACCCAATAATAAACTCATTTAACTTTCCACTTTGGTGCTTCAGTTTGTGGATCAAATCCATTTGAAGCCTGGATGCACAGGGCAATTATCCAGTTAATGTTAATAGGAATTAAACAGTACTCATGCAAGAACGAAGGAATGAAACTCATAGGCCCCTATTGATCTTCAGGAAAAAGCCAAACTAATTCCATGCATATGTGCAACTGAGATCAGAATGCCTCAGGAGGAAATGAAAGTGGAAATGGGGCATTTAAAAAATGTTGCTCAGCAGGAGAAAGCTCAGGACTGCATAGTTTACAGGGCTCCACTGACACAGATAGAATGTGACAATGGATGCAATCATAGTTGGTCTAGGCCCACCTTCACTGAGTAAAACAGTTCTTGGTCTATATTTATTCTTCCCTTTCTTCTTAGTAAAACGATCCCCCCAATAGGGTTACAAGCTGGCAACCAATGGGAGGTGGGGGGTGATATTGACAAAACTGGCACCACAGCATGGCACATGCTGGGTCACATGATGCTGTAGGAATTTTTTCGATCTCTATTGTAAAGACCATAGATATTGAGTGCATTCCTAAAGCATCATTTTCCATGTCGACATCACTTCCAGGTACACACCACTACCTGTTGAGTGGCACCAATGCCCCCCTCATCCCCCCCTCATTCCAGTGAACACTAGTTGGCAACAGGGGAGCCCTGAGGGGGTTTGTTCACTAATAGTAAGCAGCTGGCGAAACGTCAGGAAAGAAAATACCAAGACCACGGTCACACAGCCCGGATAACCTACAAGAACCGATGAACTCTGGCCGTGAAAGCCTTCGACAAGCAAAATATTAATCAGAATTTTATAAAACCCATCAATTTCTAGGTGTCAAAAGCACTGTAGGAAACTAGGGGAGGGGAGAGAATATCTACTATATAATTCTGCAGTCTCTGGGTCTGTAGGCAGAATATGATCTAAGACACAGAGGTTTAAAGATTCAGTTAATCTTGCATCTTTTCCTTAGAGAGCCATTCAGTGCTCATTAGCAGATTACCAGGACAGACCAGAATATGAGTTTTCTTGTCAATGGACCTTAAATCCAGAAATAGCAATCCCTCTTTTTGATCTCTCAAAGAATCAGGAAGTGCCTTTTTTCCTACCCAAAGCACAAAACATGAAAAATCCGTACATCCATTTCAACTCTTGCCTGAGGCCAAGCAGAGGAAAGCCAAAGGAGCAAGAACTAGGTACATTTTAAGGTCCAATGAGGGAGGTTTTCAAAGCTGTATAAAAAGTCAACACAAAACATTTGGTTACCAAGTCCATGCATTAAGCCACTTCACAGTGGATCCTAAGCAAAGTTACACCCTTCTAAGACCACATAAGTCAATGAGTTTAGAAGGGTATAACTGTTTAGGATTACACTGTCGATCACTTTTGTGGTTTTGGACTACAAGCGGAATAGACATTTTAAAAGCCCACACTGTGCAGACTGAAAAGGAATACACTTCCTTGTCAAATCAAAGAAGTGCAGTGGACGTGAGTGAGTGATAAAGTTTATTGTCTGTGTCCAAAGGCCATCGCAATCCACCATACAAAACATTAAAATAACATAAAAATATAAGCGCATTGGACTTAAGAAAAGCCCAGAAGGAAGACTGTGTTCACCTCACATTTCGAGAACATGCCTCATACTTGGATTTTGCCCCAATTGTCCTAGTCATGTGAATTCAATGCCAGCATCCATTTTCAAAGACAAAAGGAAAATACAAAAAAAGCAACACAATGCCCTTAAAAACTGAGATAGCAGAATAAACATTGATGATATACATGTTCAGGACAGAATTCTGTATTTCAAGGGTGAAGGCCAACTTCCTCCTTAGGGTTGCCACGTTGCCAACTCTGGCTTGGGAAATTCCTGGAGAAGTAGGGGTGGAGTCTGAGGAGGGTGGGTTTGGGGAGGGACCTCAGCAGGCTATAATGCCATAAACTTCACACTACAAAGCTGCCATTTTCTCCAGGGGAACTCATCTCTGTGGTCTGAATTCTGCAATTCTGAGAGACCGCCAGACCCCACCTGGAGGTTAGCAACCCTAGTTCCTGTATCAGTTTTCAAGAAAGATGGGAAACCTGTAAATCACATCATAATGTAATATTTACCCCGAATTGTATTTCAATTCAAGGATGAACCCCAGGATGACCCTGCAGTGTTCTCAAGGGGAAGGCATCAAAATACAGTGCCATGGGATATTTCCTGTGAAGACTGTACCATTGGGAATAAACTTGGTATGCATGCTTAGAAAAAGCACTCTGTGTTTCACATCTGAAGAACATCTTCATCCCTTCACTTGTTTACAAAAGAGAGGAAAATGCAAAAAAGATTATATTACAACAACCGAAGAAAGGCCTCTATAATCCTGCAGCACATTTTAACTGATTTACTAGCTGAAAGGTTAGCTTAAGATCTGGAGGCCTGTGTTAACAGTTGTAAGAGCAGACTGTATTTTAATCACTACATATTTTTTCACTGTCTTACCTGACACCATTTCGCCTCCATAGCCTTGCTTGACGAGTGAGAAGACAGTCTTTTGCTGGTGTGCGCAGTCAATGCATGCTTGTACTGCCTGTTGTAGAACCGTGGAGGGTCGTTCAGGCCCAAAGTGGTCTGGAAGTTGTTGTACTTTTTTCCTCTCAAGATAAGGCCCCACATTAGCTTGCTTGTTGACATAAATGCAAACTGAAGACAAAAAATCCCAGTGTTAGTATCATAAGGTACTTCATCCCTGTTTTCTGTTAATGTGTATTGGAGTGCATCTAGATCAGTGGTTTTTCATGCAACTACTCTTCTTATGCATATAGAATGCTCCATTTCAAAGTTTGTTCTTTATTACATTGAAAAGTTCTCTTACAATCATATAAGCCTTTCCAGGACCTATCTCAAGAGAAGTCACTATAAAACGATGGGACATTTGTACATTATACTTCAAATGCAGCAGAGTCGATGGCAAACATTCATCTGGGAGAAAATAATCAGGGACACTAAAAAGCTGCTCTCTTGCTCTGCTGGTCACCACTGAGAATCAAGTCTGCTTGTATCTACCTAGCATTTCCTAGGTGCTGTTCCTTTATGTATAAAATCTGTAACCAAATGTTAACGATCGTCTTTCACAGAGAGAGGGAGGGAGGAATAATATGTAGGGATACACTGTATCCTGTGGTCATATTGGAACTCCCATTTTTCCATTGGGAAGGACTGCCTTTTAAGGAAATAATGTACATATAAAATCCACAGGAAACTAAATTTTACACGTATGGTCTATTCTAACAAACTGTGAAATCCATATTTCAGACTTTGACCCTGAACCATAATTGCAATTTGAGTTTATAATAAATTTGGGGGGGGGGGGTTGATAGCAACTGCACAATCTGAACAATTGGTTTGCATTCAGAGAGAAGAGTAAAAATAAAATGAATGTCATTTTTAGAGGTCAGATAGAAATGGGTAAGATTTGATTTCACAGCAAATGACTAAATGACCTCAAACTACCTAATGGCAGATCCTAAGGCTGAAGCAAAATTTGTTTTCAGTGTTTATTTTAAAATTAACATCCTTAGAAAAGGAGAACTTTTTATGCGTATAATAGTGGTGGCAGATTCCTCTGAAATCCATAAATGCACTGGGGTGGGGGAGGGAACTTACCTGTGGAAAAAGGAATTGACCTCAGCTATTTCTTGAGGAAAAATAGCAAACCATAAAGAAATCCTTTAAATTCTGAAGGCTGAGTATATCCTATATTTCATCACTAGGCTTCCCATTTTCCTGGTTATGGCGGGAAGTTGCCCACCAATTAACTGGGCTGCCCACCTCCCCTCAGCTGGTTGGTGGGTGGAAGCAGGCCAGCTGAAGGGGGGGAGGCGATCCCCATGCAAACATGATGACATAACTTTTGGGTTTACCCTGGAAGCACCGACGTCGCAACGGGGACTCTCTAGCATCCCCCCAAACTCTGTGGTTTCCATAGAGTTTTTGGAGGACAGTGCTAGAGTGTCCCATGTGATGCTGGCACTTCCAGGATAAACCCGGAAGTGACGTCATTATGCCATGCACCCACTCCGTGTGCAGATCACCACCCCCAGCCCCGCCTCCACAAAGCTCCCATCGGTGGTGTGTGGTCCTGGCCACCCTATTCATCACTGGTATATCCTTTTTCCTGAATATACGATTAGGACGAACACTTGAACTGGTTAAAATTTAATACAAAGGACCTTACATAACACTCTTAACGAGAGGACACTCAGTTTTGCAAAACAGCTTTCTGACAAAACAGAAATCACACCTGCCTTGCTGTTCAACACTGAGACCTCCATCTTCGCTTGTGTTCTCACCTGTTTGAAATATCTACTGTATTCTTCTATCACTCAAACCTCCTCATTTGAATAACTGCAGATGAAGAAATTTGAAATTGCTTTAAATTGTTTAGGGCTAGAGTTATTTTCTTTGCTGCTTCTTGCAGAAATCCTCTAATTAGAAAGCGCAAATGCGCTTTCTTTCTTTCTTTCTTTCTTTCTTTCTTTCTTTCTTTCTTTCTTTCTTTCTTTCTTTCTTTCTTTCTTTCTTTCTTTCGTTTTATGCATTATTACTTAAAACTGAATAAAAATATTATTATTATTTTTTTAAAAAGCGCAAATGTTTCTCTCAAAAAGGGCTCTCTTAACTGGTAGGCTTTGGGTAAACGTATTAGCATATTTCCACGTAAAAAGAACCAAGGATCAAACTGTAGTTTTCAGGTTGAACAGAGAGGGCAGGAGGGTTCCAGAGGTACCCAGAAATGTATTTATGTTTGTGGACTGCAAAGCTGTATTTACAATTTTGTTTAGAAAGTGGACACAATGAAGAGTCTTAACTCTTAAGAGGCCATTAAAATACAGTGCTCAGTTAAGGGAAAATCTATTGGGGGACCTCTGGGTCTTGGCATTAATCCAGTTTTTGGATTACATATACATATTCAGAAACTAAGGAAAATAATTTGTAGGGTTGCCAAACTCCAGGTGGTGGTTGGAGATCTCCTGCTATTACAACTGATCTCTAGCCGATAGAGATAAATTCCCCTGGAGAAAATGGCCGCTTTGGTAACTGGACTCTATGGCATTGAAGTCCCTCCTCTCTCCAAACCCCGCCCTCCTCAGGCTCCACCCCCAGAATCTCCAGGTATTTCCCAACCCAGATCTGGGAACCCTATTTGTCTCCATATATCAAAATGTCTTATATTGGTCATCTACATTGTGCTTAAACCTTCGGCAGAGGATGCTGCTGGGGCTAAAATGACGGCCACAGCCTGAGACAGGCGTAATGAGCTTTTACATATCGTTACATGTATCAATAAAATGGTTTGTAGCGTAATTCGGCCTCAGCTGTAATGGGAAGGTGCCATGTAGACATTTTGCTTACCAACACCTTGTCCTTTAAATGAGATAACAGAGATTCCAGGCTTTCTGGCAAGTGTGTGTGTGTGTGTGTGTGTGTGTGTGTGTGTGTGTGTGTGCTTATTACAGATATAGCATAAGTCTGTCTAAAGTAAGATGCATTATTATTGCTGGCTGCAAACCTGCTAGAGTTGTCATCTTTCAGAACATATAGAATTACACTGCAACAGAAATCAGATAGGTTACAAAAGGAATTATAACAGAGCAAAGGACGTGGATGATGGCTGTGCAATGCTGGAGATAATATACAGTTAGTATCGCCATAATGAAAATCTAGTGCTTGAAGTGTTAACAGCCACTCAGGCTGAACAATAAAAAGAACCAAAGCAATCTATTCTGGGTAAATAGGGCTATAATAGCAATAATACTTAGCATTACATAGCACTTTAGGCCATTAAAAGGCCATACAAACAAAGAGGGGAAACCATTACAAGCACAAACAAGGGACATGAACTATACTACAGCAATCTGAAGACAGATTTATTCATACAAAGGAGAACTGAGGTAACTCTCTCTGTCCATTGTGCTGGGCTTCTCCATTCAACTGGTGTGTCCTTCATGTGTGTACAATTGATTTTCTACTATGTACAGCCTTGATTGCTAAATGAAACTGAGAAAATAAAAAAAAAACCTGCTGAAGAAAAATAATGTCTCCAATTGATAGGGCTACCAGAAAAATCTGATTTTCTCGATCTGATGTCAGTAGTAAAAGTTTAAAAATTAGTTTTATTGACACAAATATCTCTGAACGTGTCACTCAAAGCATACAGATGCTGGATTATTTTTTAAAAAATGATGTGTTTTCTTGTACCCATGAAGTGTATTTTTCCCTTGTTAGTGCAACATTGATTAATGGACAGGTGGGGGCTCCTGTGGTTGCTCTGTAAAAATACAGAGCAGTTGCCAGGATCTATGAAAACTGGCCCCAGGACAGCCATGTAAGAAGCCTCATTTTATATACAGTAAAAAAAAGTGCTGTATCAGCCCACTCTTTTTCAAAAGACTATTTGAGTCCACATACCTGTGAGGGCTTGCGGGGCGGCTGAATTGGGGATTGTGGCTGCATCCTGTGGGATTGAACTAATATCCGGTTCTGGTGTGCTTCTTGGTGGGGAGATTGCTAAAGGAGTCATTAGAACACGAGATTTCAGCTGCAAGACAGAACCAGTTTGGGTAATGAAAACATATACACAGGACTGGTTCCAGTTTACTGCATCTTTGAACTCTTAAAACTCCCATATTTTAGCAAATTACAATAGTATCACATTCTTTCCAGAAACATTAATGCTTCCGAGGAAAATGAAATATGGAAAATGGAAATCGCTTGCAATATGCATTAACGTTTTATGCTGTGAAATCCAAAACATTATGCAATTCACTGTGGAGTTGTTTATCCCTTTGCATAGTCTATCAAACTACAGTGCTGTTTATTAAGAACTGTGTTTGGATGTTTAAAAAAAGGCAATGTGAAATATAATTCTTTAAACTGTATAAAGCTGTCAAACTGTGACCTCTACCAAAGACTGCTTTACTCTGGCTAAGCCTCAACAAAATTATTCTATATTTACATTACTTTCACCACAAGTGGAGTGGACTTCTTGACTAATCCTGTCATTTCACAATAAATAGAAATTTCGATCCAGTCCAACCAAAGTTACCAGCTGCGTCTAAATCCCATTAAACCCTGTGGAACGCATAGTTTCTATGAAGTCTATCTTATCACTTTTAGTGGTCTTAGAATTCTCTTTTACATGGAGTAGCAACATGAATACTAGTTACTAGAATAATACCATTCCAACACTATGGCAGTAAAAGAGAACACTTTTGTAACAGATGTTATTTTATTCCACAATTTGCATGACATATTTTACTTCCTTTCTTCATCACAATAACGTTGATGTTCAAAGCTACATCACAGCATCAATGGAGCCTCCTTTAGCATTCTGAGAACAATTGCATTCTACAAAATCAATACAAAATGTCCAGCTAGTCATTGATTTTTAATTGATTGCTAATGAAATAACTCTCTCACATGCCAACGTGCACACACACACATTTTTGCTTCAAAATAAATTTTACAGTCCACTGTATGGAAACAAGGGAAACCTTTGAACACTATTCAAATGGAGAACAACAAATATCATCATAATCTCAGAAGGTCTGGGGGTTGGTGGGTGCAAATTAGGGGGGCAGGTCACCAGCTGTAGTGGATGACCTCAGAACTTGAACTCCTGTTCCTCACCACCATGCAACAGGATAGTGGGGAAAACTGGGGGAGGGGTTGACACAAAATGCTGAACAGCTTGTTCCTGCTCTGCAAATTCTCCCACCACAAACCTAGTGCAAATACCTTCAGTGGGTTCACAGTGAAACATGGGTGGAAGCACCCAGAGCTAAAGTTTTTAAAATATGAATGCTGAACTCCTCAACTAATGGGGTCTTGCTGCAACTCAGACATTTTGAATATTAATCAAATCCTTAAAATGCACCAAGAAGGATGCAGAAGGACCTTGCCAGAAACAACTAGCTGCTTATTACATCTCATGAGCCATGGAGGTGAATAAATTTCGTAAGAACCAGACTTCACCACATTCCATGCCATTCCTACCTCAACAATGAGTCTTTGATTGAAAATTTGTGCCATTTAAACATATACACAGTGTGATCCCTTTCCCTGTAGGCACCTATACAATAGTTGTACTTCTCTACTCCAAAATATGGTTGCCAGGTTGTAACATGGGGATCTTCAAATTCATTAGTCAGATACCACATCCTACTTCTCCTTCAACTGCGTAATGAGCAGGACTCTGTATGGGCCGCATAGTTCCAAGCGGCCTATTCTTAATGAATCGTTAAACCTTATCTTGGTACTGAATTGTTAGCAGTGCTTTTCTTCTTCGCTCTACCTCATAATCTCCCACAACTAGGGTTGCCAATTTCCAGGTTAGGTTGCCAACCTCCAAGTGGTAGCTGGAGATCTCCAGGGATTACAACTAATCTCCAGGGGACATAAATCAGTTCCCCTGGAGAAAATGGCCACTTTGGAAGGTGGACTCTATAGCATTATACCTAGGGTTGCCAACCTCTAGCTTGTCAATTCCGCAGTCTTTTCCACGTAAGAATATTTCTGATAGAATATTTCTGATAGCAGCCCGACTGGGAGCTCCAAATTTATCCTAGGAACTGTACAATTAAGCCCTTGTGGCTGATGAAGCTACTTCGTGTAGCGAAAGCGCTGGAATACTTCCGGAGCCGCGTTACCACCTATCTCTCCATTGCCTGAAGAACTTGAAATTGACCAGAATGCAACTACATGCTTCACATGAACTTTTGTATATTTATTAGTATTTGCCTATTGTTTTTGCTATCTTCTCTTTGTAACCTTGGTTGCTTAGCCTTGTCTGTTTATTTTGTTGCACCTTTGTAATACAGTGATAGCCTTGTTGTTTACGTTCTTTGCTATCCTTGTCCACTGCTTGTTCATTTTTTTGCCTACTACTGTTTTATTTGACCAACCTCTAGATACTAGCTGGAGATCTCCTGCTATTACAACTGATCTCCACCTGATAGAGATCAGTTCACCTGGAGAAAATGGCAGCATTGGCAATTGGACTCTATGGCATTGAAGTCCCTCCCCTCTCCAAACCCCGCCCTCCTCAGGCTCCACCCCAAAAATCTCCAGGTATTTCCCAAACCAGAGCTGGCAACCCTACTAACCCCCCCCTCCATTTTAGGTGATAGTTATCTTGTAATAGTATTATAAAGATAAAAAATAAAAATATATAAGCCATGATCTCATTTATAAGCCATGGTCTTGGACTTTATGGCATTGCAGTCCCTCCACTCCCCAAACCCTGCCCTCCTAAGGCTTCACCCCAAAAACCTCCCACCAGTGGCAAAGAGGGGCCTAGCAACCCTAATTATACCCCACTGAAGTCCTTCTTCTCTCCAAATCCCACCCTCCCCAGACTTCACCCCCCAAATCTCCCCGAATTTCCCTAATTGGAGTTGACAACCCTATTCCAGTTGGGGCCCAGAAATATCTCAGAATTACAACTCATCTCCATGATACATAGATCAGTTCCCCTGGAGAAAATGGCTGCTTTGGAGGGTAGACTCTATGGTATTTACACTGCTGAGGTCCCCCAAACCCTACCAATCCCAGGCTGCATCCTCAAAATCTCCAGGAATTTCCCAACCCAGAGATGGCAGCTGTATCCACAACTGTCCTTGGTGCCTTTTAGGAATTTTTCAAACTTGCCAATTCATTTCAAATATCTCCATTCTGATTCCACATCGTGAAAAATTGGCATACAATGCCATAAAACAAATAAACAAAACCATCAACAGCAACAAAAAGAGAAAGACCAAAATCAATGACAATGAAAATGTAAGAAATTAAAAGGAAATTGAAATAGTCATATAACTCATCCCTATTCCTAATCTAACAAGGAATCATTCCATTACAAAACTAACTACACTTCCCTTAACACAGACACAGAGTTACTGTTAAATGCCTGCAAAGAAAACTAAATGTTTCATGTTACTTTTTCCTGTCACTGCCTGACAACAAAATTTATGCCATTATTTATTACCTATTAAAAAGTAATATGACAGGTGCAATGAAAACATACATTTTAAAAGTCAATTGTCTGAAATCTACATGCTCAAAGTTGCATTTTTCCTTTTCAAATGTCATTCCTGGCATAGCATGTGAAGACACAATCAGTATATTGTAACATAAGTATTCTATTTAGCTGAAGCTAATGTATTTAAAGTGGGTATAGAAAAGCCATATATCCTTCTGAAATGAAAGTTCCTGTAAATATATTTCCCAAACCTACTTTGCTTTGAAGCTTTGAGAAGATTGCAGCAAAGTCTGCATAGCTACTATGTGGGTGGGAAAGTTTGGATTTTCCCACCCATAGGGCATCCATTTTCCATGCTCCTCTCCCTGCAGGAGACATTTCTTCCCTCCATAATCAGGGGGCGTTTTTTTCTTGCTAAGCATCAACTGAACGCCATTACATCATTATAATGAAATAACAATTTGTGTTTCATTCTAAAAGAGAAGGAAGACTCTAACTAACCCCTTTCCTTGTGAAGATATAAAAGGAAAGGCATACCTCCACAACATAAAGTTCCCTCACCTGTTTTTGGCAGGTATGCTCCTGCTTTCACTATGGCCCTCTTGTTGCTTTCCTCCAAGCGGTGGGAGGGAAATGGGGAGGAATAGCATTGCACGAATGGTGAGGCCATTTTCTGAAGGAAAAAAAACTAGAAGTGATGTCACTGTCACACCACAATGCTCTAGCTCTATAGTCTTTATCATAGAAATTTGAGGGATTCCTAGAGCATCCCAGTGTGGCTACATCACTTCTGGGTTTTTGCCAGAAGTTACATCACAATGCATCTGATGCAGTTTTTCAAGAGTTCTGTCTCTGAAAGCCCCCACTAGTTGCTGGAGCTGGGCTGGCAACTCTACCACAACAAAAGGGTCTTGCTAGAGGCTTACTGAGTGAACACTGGGAATTCAGACAACCTGATACACTCATTATCATATTGTTATAGCAATATAATGATAGTCAAGTGCCAGTTTTTAAAAACGAAATGAAAGGACCTGGTGGCGCAGGGGGTGGGGTGGCCAGGGGACTGGGAAAGGGGAACAACAGCAGCAGCAACAGGAAAGCAACACAAGCTTCTCCCAGAGAGGAAAACACCTGTGAGGTAGGACAAGGAACATGGTATATACATAATATGGTATATACATAAGGTTGCCAGGTCCTACCTGGCCTTTGGTGGGTGCCTCATCCATGTGTCCATGAGCAGCAGCTTCTCCCGCGTGCACGGCACGATTCTCTCATTTCTGGGTTTACCCCAGAAGTGCTGCGTGAGTGCGGGATGCTCTAGCAATTCCCCTCCGAAAACTCTATGGAAACCAAAGCATTTTGGGGAAGACTGCTAGAGCATTGCCCAAAGGAGGTATGGTGCATGTGTGTGGCGCCTGCAGATTGCCACCCCCCCATTCCAGCTGGCCTACTTCTGCCCCCTGGCCAGCAGAGGGGCGGCAGGCAGCCCGGTGAGTTGGCGGGCAATTGCCTGCCCTCACCAGGCAATTAGGAATCCTTAGGGTTGCCAGGTGCTAGGAACCCCTATAATATACATGATATAACATTTATTTTGTACCACTGGTACCTCTGGTCAGTCTAAACTTGTCATGCCTGTTACATCAAATGAAAGTATGTTGACACCACATGGCGCAATCTTTCTTCCAAACTGTCTTTAACCCCCACCCCACAAAAAAACCCTGCCTGATTCCAACATGAAAGTAATATTATTTGCAACCTCATGTCTGGATCAGTAGAGTTGCCAGCTCTAGGTTAGAAAATACCTAGAGATTTTGGGGGTGAGGAGGGTGGGGTTTGGGAGAGGAGGCGCTTCCATTGAGTATAATGCCATAGAGTCCACCTTCCAAAGCAGCCATTTTCTCTAGGTGAACTGATCTTTGTCGCCTGGAGATCAGCTGTAATAGCGGGAGATCTCCAGCCACCACCTGGGGGTTTGCAACCCGATGGATCAGGCCTTTATGGAGAAGCAGATGCTTTTAAAAGAACATGTGTTTCTTTCCAGAGTCCTTCTGTCCAGGCTGCATCTCCCAAAGCAACTTTATGTGCAAATTTATAAAATACATAAAGGTCCAAAGGCCTATACGAAGTCTACTGTAGACCCACCAAAAAGGATCCTGATATAAGGCTGCCAGTGAAGACTTCAGCATCTCCTGAGTTCCAGAATTTTTTTTAGCAGCCTCCGCATTTCTACTTTCAATGTACTATGATAAAAAGTCTTTCCTGTAATAAAGGCATGAGTATACAAAGCTGGGGAAAACCTGTCTGGTGGTAAAGAGACTTTTCAAGAAGACAATAAAAAGCAATGGAGGAGAAAATTGCATGTTACAAGTCCTAATTTGGATCCGACATAGACTTTACAGAACACAATAAATCAATAAGTGAAACTATCCCTTTGTCTGGAGGCCACCAGATATAAATAACTAAACTTGCAGCATACTTCCCATCCTCAATATTTTAAAAACATCGAGCAAGGATATCTTAAGAGCTACTCCAGCCATATTTTGCTTTTTCCCTCTGTTAACTGACATGCAGGAGTCTGCGTGGTCATCAGTCTGGGTAGATTTGTGTGGAAATTTACAGCATGTCAGCCACTTCAGAACTTGCCTTATGCATTCACTGGCACATTTTCGTGCCTCGGGACTCATCAGTTGTAATTGGGACCAATGTCCTCTAAAAGCTTAGAAAGGTACTAAAGAGCATATATGATTATATGTATTTTATTTGACTGTTTCTTTCATCTATAGCCAGTTTTAGTTCCCAGTGCATATGGAATTTAATATGGATTGTGTTGGGAATGCATGAACCTGTATCTTTTAGTACTCTTAAGATTTGCTTATATTCAAAAATTTCATATTCTTCCTTCATGTTTTTTTTTAAAAAACCTGAATGTACCCATTTTGTCAAATTTTAGTCAGCTGCTTTATGCCTTCCTCACACCTGTTTTATGCTTGTCATGTTTGGCACATTTCCAATTGGTTGTAATGTCTCCTGTTGTGTAAATTGCATAAATTCCTGTCTTAAGGGAGCAAGTATGTTATCACAGAAGCTCCTAACAATGAACACATATTGAAGCACTATCAGTTGACATTCTTATTCATCAGCATAACAAAGGAATGGTAAGTCACATCAGCAGTTTAGAAAAAATATATTTTAAATTATCAGACCCTTAACAATAGACATCAATACCAATATGCTCCTCTACAGTTCAAAGAATTCTGAAAAGATAATGAGATAAAATTCCTCATAAACCTAATGGGCTTCTCCTCTGTGGAATAAAAGGTTAAACCCTTTTATAGTTAGAGTACTGGTTAAAAAATAAGAAAGAAGACATAAGGAATTAATGAGAGATGTAGTTTAATAGAGAAAAGTAAATAGGGGGGTTCACATCTTTCTACCTGGAGCAATGCTATTTCATATTTTTGTAAAATCAGGTGAAAAAGTCAGGTGAAACAATGAGGTAACAAAGTTTTCAGATTGCAGCAAATTATATAGGATAATAAAAAAAACCACAAGCTGATTTCTTTTAAATGAATCATTTCTAAATTGTTGAATTTCTTCCCTTCTTGAAACTTCAAGCATTTTCCAATATGACTGTAAAACCTTGAGTGAACACTCAGGGGGTTATCTCTCCTGACAAGTAACACCCATTGAAAAACAGGAGTCATCAACAGAATGCATAGTCAGCAGAACTACAAGTTAGGACAACAATCCCCAACATGGTATCATTTTGTCATGGCACCCATTGACATCTTTCCTGATGCCTGCTAAGTGTCTTTAGAAAGTAGGTGGAGTAAGGTGGAGCTTTTGCCCAGCAAGGTTTCTGATTGGCCATTGGAGGTCTGATTGGTTGTGCAGATTTTTTAAAAGTTGCTTTGGCAGCAGCTGCCACCACCACATAAAGATCTTCAATGCATGCCTGAAGTGTATGCTGTGTCTATGAAAGAAAATAATATATTCATTTTTAAGTGTCCCATTAAAAGAGCTTCTGTCTGAAATGCTGGAGAGTTACTATTAGACTTATGTATGACCTCACTCCCTGACATTTTGTAGTTTCTTACACCTCTTGTGGCAGTAGGGTTGCCAAGTACCAGGTGACAAGACACATCGCAAGGGGCCGTTTACCACTCAGACTCCCAGTTTGAGTGGTAAAGGCCTTGTTGCGATGCAGCACTTCCGGGTGTAAACTGGAAGTGCCGCGATTGCATTGGCGCGGCTGAGCGCGAGCGTGATCTCACCTCCACCCAAAAAACCTCCCACTTGAGCAGAGGACCAACCTGGTAAGCCTATGTGGCAGCCCTTTCGTGACTAGCTCCACTTGCTGTGGCAGCCATTCTGTAGTTGCACCCACCACCACCCAGTGTCAGAATTCCAAAGGAGCCTGCAAGGCTTAAAATGCTTGGGGGCCCTGGGTTAAGAAAAAAGAACTATTTTTAATCCCAAGAATACAAACAGCAGTTATCAATATTGACATCTGTTTTTCTGCTAACCTCTGAGATCCAGGTTATGCCGCTACCATAAAACTGCTCTGTTGTTCCATTTGGCTGCGGAGCAGTGCAAGGGGAAAGCAGGGGCTTCTTCCGGCTGGCTTTCTGTGCCAGTTTTGCCAGCAGAAATGGCCGCATGACTGCTTGCCTTCCTGCCTCCTTGCAGCACTCTGCAGCCCAAGGATAAGCAGCATAGTTCTCCAGTGTCCTGAAGACATGTCACATTTAACATCTAGTTTGGACCTGCGCTGTTTTGTGGCTGGATTTCAGCCGACAACCTCAAAGACCCTTAAAAATCATAGAATCATAGAGTTGGAAGGGACCACCAGAGCCATCAAGTCCAACCCCCTGCACAATGCAGGAATTTCACAACTACCTCCCCCCTCCACACCCCTAGTGACCAGAAGATGGCCAAGATGCCCTCCCTCTCATCATCTGCCTAAGGTCACAGAATCAGCATTGCTGACAGATGGCCATCTAACCTCTTCTTAAAAACCTCCAGGGAAGGAGAGCTTACCACCTCCCGAGGAAGCCTGTTCCACTGAGGAACCGCTCTGTTAGAAAATTCTTCCTAATGTCTAGGCGGAAACTCTTTTGATTTAATTTCAACCCGTTGGTTCTGGTCCGACCTTCTTGAGCAATAGAAAACAACTTGGCACCCTCCTCTATATGACAGCCCTTCAAGTACTTGAACATGGTTATCATATCTCCTCTCAGTCTTCTCCTCTTCAGGCTAAACATACCAAGCTCCTTCAATCTTTCCTCATAGGACTTGGTCTCCAGACCCCTCACCATCTTTGTTGCCCTTCTCTGGACACCTTCCAGCTTGTCTACATCTTTCTTAAATTGTGGTGCCCAAAACTGAACATAGTACTCTAGTTGAGGTCTAACCAGAGCAGAGTAAAGCGATACCATCACTTCGCGTGATCTGGACACTATACTTCTGTTGATGCAGCCCAAGACTGTGTTTGCCTTTTTAGTTACAGCATCACACTGCTGACTCATGTTCAGTGTTTGGTCTACTTAAGACCCCAAGATCCTTTTCACACACACTACTGCTCAAACAAGTCTTCCCCATCCTATAATTATGCATTTGATTTTTCCTACCTAAATGCAGAACTTTACATTTGTCTTTGTTGAAGTGCATTTTATTAGTTCTAGCCCATTTCTCCAGCCTGTCAAGATCATCCTGCATCTTGGCTCTGTCTTCTACCGTATTTGCTACCACTCCCAATTTAGTATCATCTACAAATTTAATAAGCATCCCCTCTATTCCTTCATCCAAATCATTTATAAAGATGTTGAACAACACAGGGCCCAGCACAGATCATCAAAGTCAAAGTCAAACCTATGAAATTCTTCCTTATGTCTAGATTGTGTTGCCCCCATTATGATCCACTAGACCATATAACTGGATGCTGGGTTCTGCTCTTGGTTCCACCCCCACTTGCATAGCAGTGCCCCTATTTTCACCTATAGATACTGGAACGTATGCCTTGCTTAGGCTTCATAGCTGAGTAGACCTTGGAACATTAAATAAATAAGATATTTTGACTTGGCCATTTATAAAATGATGGAAAGATGATGCAAATATATATTCCTTTTATTGCAGATATATTTATTTTGGTAACAGTTCCTATATTCATATGGAATCTTACTTAAACCAAATAGAACTCAACACGGGAAAACATTCTGCTGACACCAATAAAGTCCAATATGGCTACCCTATAATAGAAATGTGGGAACACCATTTGGAGAGTAGTGCTCTAAAAAAACAGTTTTATAAAGATGGCACATCCCTTATAAGAAAATAATCCACAGATGTTATAAATATTAAAGGTATGGTGTTCAGTGTGGTGGTGGAACTGTACCACACTTCCGGTTTGATCAGTCTGTGGAAGGCAGTAAAAGTTGCAGATCTTTCCCACTTTCCTTTCCTTCTCAGCAGTGCCTTCCTACCATGAGAAAGTTGATTCCTGGGGCTGCAGCCCTTGTGTGGAGTAATAGCCATGTGGGTAGGTAAGCTGCACTAAGGAGAAGGAAAAGAGCAACATTTCCCTTTCTGCCTCTTCACTCAACAAAGCTGCACTGGTGGAAGAGAGAGGATATCACCCCCTTTCCATCCTGACTGCAGCCCACTGACCCACACTGCTATCAAATTTCCCAAGGCCAAAGGGACTTGGTGGGGGGAGCAGGGAAGATCTATGATCTTTACACAAGCAGATCACTAGAGCCAACCCCCTAGTTAGCATAACCCAATAATTAATAACCTCAGCAACTACAACAATTAACCCATCATTTGTAACTGTTTTGTGTTTCATCTTTAATACTAATCTGATTTAACTTTTTATATGTTTGCACCATGCAGAGAATGACAGCACAAAAGATAACATATAATCCCAAAGGCATTTGTTCCAGTCAAGTGGAAAAAAACAATGTGGTGGAGGCAAGAAAGTGACACGTAACAAAGCCTATGAATTTCTTCAGCCTAGGTGTTTATAAAAAAAAAAAAAAGATTTAGGCAACTTGGGAAAAGGGAAACCCCTGAAGCTAAACAAAGGCAGATATTTACAGCCATTATCAATTAAGGTATGCAGAGGCAAACATTTCTAGTTATTGGCTTGATGGACTCTCGATAAAAAATCCTCTAAAAAGACCAGTGCCAAAATGAGTAAGTACTGGTGCCTAATATACTGTGGTTGCTAAATAAATTTTATTCTGTAGTAAGCAGCAACAATAACATTAGTGATTTCTGTCTTGCAAAGCAAAATAACTGCTTGATCTTTTTTGTGTGGTGGGTCCTGCTAACCAATGGCATCTTCCCCTGATGCTGCCTTCTAGCATGGTTATTCAAAGGTTTGCTGCTTCTGTATATAGAGATTCCCTTTACTTAAAATAGCTAGCCATCATTGAGGAACTTCTCTTCCATGAATCTGGCTAACCTCATTTTAAAGCCATCCATGCTCGTGGCCATCACTACATTCACTGGCAGTGAATTCCATTGCTATTTCAACATTACTTGTTGAATAAAGAAGTACTTCTTTTTGTCTGTCTGGAACATATTTGTGAATAACTTCATTAGATGCTCGTGAATTCTAACATAATGGGAGAGGGAGAAAAGCTCCATCCACTTTCTCTCTCTGTGTGTGTGAAGTGCTGTCAAGTCGCTTCCGACTCATGGCGACCCTATGAATCAATGTCCTCCAAAACATCCTATCCTTAACAGCCTTGCTCAGGTCTTGCAAATTGAGGACCGTGGCTTCCTTTATAGAGTCAATCCATCTTTTGTTGGGTCTTCCTCTTTTCCTGCTGCCTTCAACTTTTCTGAGCATGATTGTCTTGTCCAGTGACTTTTGTCTTCTCATAATGTGACCAAAGTACAACAGCCTCAGTTTAGTCGTTTTAGCTTCTAGGGTCAGTTTAGGCTTGATTTGATCTATAACCCACAGTATCTGTAACTGTGGTCCCCCGCCCAGGGGGGGATCTCCCACCGGCAGTCCACAGTATCTGTAACACTTTCCTCCAACACCACATTTCAAAGGAATCTGCTTTCTTCCTATCAGCTTTTTTCATTGTCCAGCTTTCACACCTATACATAGTAATAGGGAATATGATGGCATGAATTAACTTGATCTTCTTTGCCAGTGAAACATCCTTACACTTAAGACTCTTTTTTAGCTCCTTCATGGCTGCCCTTTCCAGCCCCAAACTCCTTCTGATTTCTTGGCTGCAGTCTCCCTTTGGGTTGATGATGGAGCCAAGGAATAGAAAGTCTTCAACAATTTTGATTTCCTCGTTGTCAACCTTAAAGTTGAGTAATTCTCCTGTAGTCATTACTTTTGTCTTCTTGATGTTCAGCTGTAGTCCTGCTTTGGCACTTTCTCTGTTAACTTTCAGCAGTAGTCGTTTCAAGTCTTCGCTTTCTCTACCCCATGCATAATTTTATAAACATCTGTCATGTTTCCCCTTAGCAGTCTTTTTTCTAAACTGAAAAGTCCCAGAGTCTCCATCCTTTCCTCATAGGTGAGGCTGGCTCTAAGAAATCAGACAAATTTGATTGCAAACAATTTAAATTGGGTGTCAGTGGGAAAGCTAGACTGATGAAACTTTTTGGTATTAATGCTTTTGTGCTTATTATGCATCCCATAATGCATGTCCAGCTTGTATGTTTTGTAAAGAAGTTACAAAGTCACTGCACATCTCCAATTTTTTTTAATCCAAAGGAAATTGATTCTTTAGTGGCTAATTTATCTTCACAGGCTTCCTTCAAGATCAATTTCCTTATCGATCAGTCTCCATGGAGACTAGTTACTTGACCAACTGGAGAAGGGAAAGCATGAATAAATATCATTCTGTAAGCAGTTATTTCAGAGTACTCCAGTAACGCATATGAAGTTGATTGCAACCTGATACATTGTTAAGACAACGATTCCATTCCTGTAATGGGTTAATAATGGATATACATGGACACCATAAGCCTGAAGTAAGTCTAGATCAATTCAATTATGTCAAACTCTGGTCTGGTGGAACATCATGTTGATTCATACTTTAGGAAGCATCAGTTTCCAGGGTTGCATCCACAGATCATCAGATATAGTGTTATCACTGAGATATAGCAATCACTCATAATGAGATATCCCCACATGGACAAGACAATCCAGACTGTTTCTGCATGATGGTGGGATAAGCTACCCCTGCTGTGGAAGAGTGGTGAACGGGGCTGAGAAAGGTGGGGATGAGTCTGCACACCCTATCCCTGTGGGGCACGCTGCTCTAGGTTAAAGGGAAAGTCCTGTGAACCCCAAGTGGTGTGCTTGGAAAGAGCATGATGTTGCGTGGAATCTTCCCTAAAAAGCAAGGGCATGCTGTTTTCCACCTGGTAAAAAATCCCCATGTGGAAGCAGCTCCAGCTGAAAATGATTGCTGTAGCACAATGATAGCATGATACCCAATGTATTGATGCAGCCAGGCTGTGATCTAAGTGTCCAGATACAGGTGTCCAGAGTGGCTTGTGGACACCAGTAGTCTGAGGAAGCATGGTGAAAAATACAGGAACAATTAGCATTTTACAGCTACATAAAGGCAAACATGAAGGTTTAATGTCAGCTGGGAAAAAGTCAGATGATATACTGCAGGCAATAAAGATGTCTTTGTTCAAATTTCCATCAAAGTAAAATTTAACCTAGATTGTAAATTCATATTTTTGTTACATTCAGACACAATTTTGTCCATCTGTTCTATAATAATCCAGCATCGACTTGCTATAAAGAAGTTGGTTTCCTGCCATTTGAATGTTCAGGAGCTTTAACAATGCACATAAAAGTCTTGCTGTAGCAGGAACCCAGGCCATTTGTAAGCTAATTAAATCATGAGATCTACCTGTCACAAAATGTATTCTCCAACTTCAGCTGCAAGTGGATTTTGATTGAGAGCTGTATGTTTTAACATTAGGAGCCATACATAGTAGAAAGTCTCCCTTGTAGAAATGTTGCTTCAATGTACAAATCTCTCAATGCTAATGAAAAACAGAAAGCCAGATGTGTTGAGTGTTATAGATTGCCAACATCAACCTCAAAACCTGAAGCCATCAGTTACTATAGGATGTCTTATTTTTGGTCTCCATTCATCAAGAAACAGCATCACTCCTGAACATGCTATTCGTACATACTTGATGACAAAAATGATTGCATTCAACCAGACTCCATAAATAATAAATGATGTTCAATTCAATGTCTATCTTTCCCCCTTTATTTTCCCCCTAGTTGCCAGCAAATGTAGTGCCTTGCACATGCCAAAAAGGAAATGAATCTTATTCAAGTTGTACTGAAACAATTATGTAAAATATTTCAAACATTTAATGTTGTTGCAAGAGTTGAAATATGACCTCATAAAGATGTGCCCCAACAACTATTATAACATTCATTATTACTTAGCAAGTCTTTAACAACTAGGGGTTCCAGGTTCCCAGTGGATGCAAGGGATCTCCCTCCTCCAGAATCCATTTCCCACTGCTACACTGGTGGCTGGTGGGGAATAGTTTTCTTTGATTTGCTGTTGGCACAATGGTGTTATGTCATGTCAACGTTTCCCCTAGAAGTGATATAACACCATCGCACCAACAATACCCCCAATTTCCCCTCCTCCCAGACTCCCACTGGTTGCCAGCCAGTTGCCAAACAAAGTACCATAAATGCTAAAAATATGTCAGTATTTTCAAAGCACTATGTACTCTACACTAAAAATCAAACTCTGCAGAAAAGTAATCAAAATTCTTCACTGATGGATTGGAAGGATTCAGATTCAGACAAATCCATTTTTTAGCATTTGATAAGTTTCACAACCTGTTTTTATGAGCGCCATTTGTTATAATTTTTAAATTTTCATTATGGTCATGGCCCTCAACTAGGGTTGCCAGGTCCCTCTTTGCCACTGGAGGGAGGGTTTTGGGGTGGAGCCTGAGGAGGGCAGGGTTTGGGGAGGGGCTTCAATGCCATAGAGTCCAATTGCCAAAGCAGCCATTTTCTCCAGGTGAACTGATCGGCTGAAGATCATTTGTAATAGCAGGAGATCTCCAGCTACTTTCTGGAGGTTGGCAACCCTAGCCTCAACATCTAGAAGTTTCCCAGTCCTCTCTGGACCTCTGAGAGGGTCTGCCCGCATATAGTTTGAAAATGTACCATATGGGATTGTATCATTTTTATTCACTTATAACTTCTATCTTTCAACCCTGTTGAAAGTTCAAGGTAGCTCACAACATTTTTGGGAAAAAATGAGTAATTAAAAGATATTAAAATAGCAATCTAACACCAAGCAATAAAACAGCAGTAGAGAACATTTCACTAAAAATCAACACCAGATGAAACAGAAGAAAATATATCCAGCTTGATGGGCCGTGTTAGGCACACTGAATGAGCAGCCACTGAATGAGCAGCCTGCAGGAGGATCACTCAAGGCAGTAGCAGTTAGCAAGAAACAAGTAGGCAAGATTCCCTACCATGTTCAGTAGCGCTCTTAATTAGGATCGCCATCCTCCAGGTACCAGCTGGAGATCTCCTGCTATTACAACTGATCTCCAGCCGGTAGAGATCAGTGCACCTGGAGAAAATGACTGCTTTGGCAATTGTACTCTATGGCACTGAAGTCCCTCCCCTCCCCAAACCTTGCGTTCCTCAGGCTCCACCCCAAAAACCTCCCGCCAGTGGCAAAGAGGGACCTGGCAATCCTACTCTTAATACTCCATAGAAATTACTATGTTGAAGTACAGTCTAAGCAAAGAGATTCTAAGCAAAGAGACCAAAAGGTATATTAAAGGACTGGGAAAGAATACGTACCTTATACCCAGGTTTTCTCCCTCGCTTCTTAGGGATCTTCACTATAGGCAAGGAACCGGCTGGTGCTGAATACAGATTATGAACAGCCATTTTCATCGGAGCAGGATGGAGCGGGGGCCTTCCTCTTTTTCTTCCTGGTATTCTGGGAGACTGCATGTCAACAGTATCCAGTCTTGGTGGCAGGGATGGCAAATGATTCATAAGCACGGTATCTGTAATTTTTATTTTTAAAAAGTGTAATTATAAATGGGAAAATACACACCCAGTTTTCTTTTGCTTACAATCAATTGGAAATGTATAAATGTTGTAGCAGTATAGATATTACAGATCCCTGTAGACCAGAAATTCTATTCAATCTACAAAGAGTTTTTGTCAATTAATGTGGAATCTCATGATTATTCAAATAGCATTGCTCTAGAAAAACATACAAAAGGTGGCTTAAATATTTAGGAAACCAAAGAAACAATTTAAAAAGTTTCAAAGGGACCAATCCTGCTGCTTGAATAGATAGGATGGTCAATTCAAATCATGCCACTATCAGTATTCACACACACACACACACACACCCTGCTATCAGTTTATGTAAGCATGGGAAGGGGGGGGACTCTGTTTCACTCATCATCAGTGGTGGTGTCAGAATTGTCTAATAGATGGGCGTGACACATGGTCATGCAATTTTTAATGCAATAGGCCCACTAGCTGCGGAAAGGATTGCATTTTCTCAGTAACAATATGTTGAAGTCTGAGTACTGGTGAACCTCAATTTCCAGAGTAATTCCTTGTGGAAAGAAGGCTGATATGTGTAAACCCTGTATCAGGAGTGAAGGTGGCATGGTATAGATTGATCTTGTCAAATCTCAGAAATCTAAGCAGGTCTCGTAGTAGCAATGATCTCATTCGCAATGTAGGGCATTTGCACACCTGCTAGAGTTAAGTAATCTTTTGTTTTACAGTTTTTGGCCTGAGAAACTGATGGCCTTCCACTTTGCTATCTTTATATGTTTAGAAACATCTGTTGACACAAGCAGATGCAAGTATTACTTTTTACAATAGAAGCATTCAGATACTCAGAAGTAGTCACATGATTGAAATTAGCAATTTCTAAGCTTGATCAAGATAGATGGATTTGCTCTATAAAGTTACATGGAAAACTATAGCAGATTGGATTTCCCTGGATTCAAGCTTTGCATGCAGAGATTGGAGAAACCAGTTTGCCTGGTAAAACAACTGGGTTCTTTTTGGCTTATTTGATAATCCTTAAGAACAGTGTATGAGAGACAGAAATGTAACTTGTTTTAACTGTAATAATTGACTTTAATATGTATTTAGAATGTTAGGATTTTTTTATTTTAATGGCTTGCCTGACCTCAATTGTTGTGGGTCTATTCATCACACTATTGTATTGCACACTGTCTTGCCTAATTAAAGGAATCTATTCTTTTTTCAACAAAAGATAAAAAAGATCCATACTGGTGTCTGTTCAGTTGTTGGTTGCTTAAGTAAGAGAGAACAAAAGGACTCGCTGTCCTGAATATTACATTGTATTGTCAAAGCTGGAAAGGTCTTCAAACTTTTCTGGCAAGGTAAAACAAGGAATGATATGAAGCTGTGCATTAAATTCAAAACAGAGCTTTGAAGGAGTTTTCAGTTCAATATTCATTCTAAATGTTGCGACTGGAATAACCAAATTCTACACAGGGTCAGTACTCGGAAAGGAGACCACCAAGGAAGACTCTGCAGAGGAAGGCACTGCCAAACCACCTCTTTTTCTTACTTGCCTTCAAAGCCCCTTGCTGGGGTCACCATAAGTCAGCTGTAACTTGACGACACTTTACACACATATCAGTGATTTCTCCAATTTTCTGGATGTGTTACTGAAAGATTATAATTTCTGTGACTAATTTTTAAAAAGCCCACAAGCAGAACTAATTGCTCAATAGTGTTCTTTGATTTGAATAGGTAAAGGTAAAGGTCCCCTGTGCAAGCACCGGGTCATTACTTACACATCCCACAATGGGGTGACGTCACATCCTTACATTTCCTAGGCAGACTTTGTTTATGGGGTGGTTTGCCAGTGACTTCCCCAGTCATCTTCCCTTTACCCCCAGCAAGCTGGGTACTCATTTTACCAACCTCGGAAGGCTGGAAGGCTGAGTCAACCTTGAGCCAGCTACCTGAAACCAACTTCTGTTGGGATTGAACTAAGTAGCCTTTCAAATAGAGCTTCTAGTTACTGGCTAATAATAATAATAATAATAATAATAATAATAATAATAATAATAATAATAATAATAATAATAGCAGCAGCATACGAGAGTCATATAGAAGCAACCTTCTCAATAAAATATCACAGGACCACATTACTCTTCAGATTCAGTTTTACAGAATAACAGTTTCTTCTATCATTAGATCAACAAAGTTAAAGGGTCTGTCCTGTGGAGAACAAGAAATTTTATATGCAGGAGATAATACTTGAAAGCAGGAAAATTTCTTTCATGTTTTTGAGCCTCATGAACATGAGAGTGCTGTTTAAATTAACCTGTAGCATTAATGGCTTTATAGATTTTTTTATATCATTTGCAAAGGTCAAGATTGTGGTGCTGTAAATGAGTCATATTAACCTTCTGCTGCAGCTTGTATTAATCTTTCACCCTTCTTTCAACTGTAATTCAGAGTACTGATTCTTAAAGATGGAGGTCAGAATCAAGGCATGAGCTACAGGAGTCCTTCTAAAGCGGCTACCATGCAACACAGTACAAACATCTCTGCGTCAAAACACAGATCATTGATAGGTACTATTAGTAGCAAGAATCCCATATTGATTTCTCCATGCCTGTATATGTAGACTTCCACCCCTGAGAAAACTGAAAAATGGCTGCAAAATGAAAACCACGTTCAACTGCTCCCTCTGGCAGATGCATGCGCCAAGCGTTTTATGTGGCTTGTCACATGGAATGGAAAACAATTTCTTTTTCTGGCTGGTTTATGGTTGCATCAGAAAGTTCCCCTATATACATAGGAGCTTGCTTCTCATAAATGACTTGCTGAATGGAAACAATCAATTTAATATATTCTACACTTGGCAGCCATTTTGCATCCACCAGCCATGCCTTGAATTTTGCTAATTTTATTTCCAATTTAACTTTTCCCCCTTTTATTTATTTTTAACTAATAAAAAGTAAACATAGCAAGACATGAACAAATACAAGTATATGCAAACATCCATGAATGATTGCGCAAGAACACACTACAAATAATTTCTGCCCTTCAGAAAACTGCAAAATGGAAACGACATTAAACTGCTCCTTCTGACAGATGACTCCAGTACTGGAGTCAGTATTGGAAATCAGACTTCTATGATTCCCCGCCCCCCACCCCCAGTTTCACACGAATCCCCAACACAAGCAGTCAGTTCTGTAATTGTTAACAGGTCCCAAATCTTGTTATATCATTTTTGTTTGGTAAGCACTTTTGTACTTTCCACTATTTTGCCTGCAACCGTTACATATAAGATCAAATGGTTGCTTCTATGTTATCTCCAATCACCTTCTGGGTACTATGCATTTCCCATGGGTAAATTCAAGCATCTGAGGGAATGGCAGCCTCGGTTGCTCATTGTTTCAGCATGACCTAGTAGTCTGAACGTTTTGACATGTGACAGATTTACAGGAAGAACATGACTCATCATTTCCTGGCACATGCCAGATGAGGATTCCGAGGAGATGATGACTTCAATCTCAGCACCCATCTCTGATAGGTCTGAGCATTCAAATCCTAGTCTCAGTGTCAGCAAATGTATCCAGGGATGCCATCAGGACACCATCCGCCACGTTAGCTGTTCGTCCAAATCTAAACACAGCACAAATATTCATAATACAAGTACGGCATGTGAGGGTATGATGTCAGTAAAAATAGAGGAAATTTACTTACAGTGGGCCTTGTGTCCTTTATCATTAGGGTTGCCAGGTCCCTCTTCTCCACCTGTGGGAGGTTTTTGGGGTGGAGCCTGAGGAGGGTGGGCTTTGGGGAAGGGAGGGACTTCAATGCCATAGAGTCCAATTGCCAAAGCAGCCATTTTCTCCAGGTGAACTCCTCTATAAGCTGGAGATCAGTTGTAACAGCAGAAGATCTCCAGCTAGTACCTGGAGATTGGTGACCCTATTTTTCACTATTGTTTTTACTTCTTTCCAGGTAACATGGGACTTGTACAAAGGAAAATGGACAGAGCTGCCAACCTAGCAAATGCTAAATAAGTTACATGTTATGATAATATGATTAACTGCCAATGTATGTGTATACATTGTTGAAGCCAGACAGAGAGCGTCAGAACATTTGTGCATCTGCGTGGCTTCCTGCAAGGGGAGAATGGTGAAGCATAGCACATGTAGACAAGGCAGTTATGAATAATTCACTGAGAGAAATGGTCTCCTACTGGGATGAGCTATTTCAATTCATGCTTTTTTATTTTGGGAAGAATAAAAAATAAAAGCAGTAGCACATAGTCACAGCGGGCAACTGGCAGATATGAGCAACATTTCAACGACGTGTATCTCTGTAAACCAAAGTGAGCTGGTTCTTGTTATGAATTGTCGACTGGATGGCAATGACAAAGAGCATGAAGATTAATTCACAAATTGACTTCATGCGGCTTTCCCACTCAGTCTGTGCACACCTGGTTCATGCTCAGTTACTTGCCTTTCATGGTCATCATTTTATGGGTCATTAATTATCCCGGCGGTATTTCCAGTGAAGCAAACCTCTGAGTTTCATGGTATGTTTTTCTTACAGTCATTGATTGCACCTCAAAGGAGCCATAGTTATCTGGGAAGAAATTCTCCCCAAATCCATCAGGACCTCAAAATTAGTACTGACTGTATTTGCTCATTTCCTCACTTCAGGGAGAAAGAAGAATGGAAGCAAATTGGCCCTTGGTGTCATTTCACAGTACATTTTTTTAAAGCCAAATTCACCAGCAGTGACACTTTGCTGTCCTTCAGGAGATGTTTCTTTAAAGTATGACACTCCAGTGACAGTTGGAAGAGCAGCAGCTGAAGATGCCTCTAACTCAGGTTTGGTTAATGAGCCAGAAGAGTCTTTGAGAGAAATGGGACCCAGAGGAGTAGAAGGGACCAACTTCTTCTCCTGTGGTTTTACCTTTCTTCATTTGGTCTGACATTTTCGTTGAGGAGTAGCAGCCTATGGCAATGAACTGATGATATAAGACTCTACAGACAAGAAAGATGCTGATGGGTTTTTTAAAAAGTAAATATATGAAAAATGTAGCCGACAAGGTTGTGCGAGTGTCAGGATTTGCCAAGCAGAATTACTGCACAGAAGGTACATGTGTGTGTGTGTGTGGAGAGAATTCAGAGATGAAAAAGTAAAGACTGAGCAGGTGATTAGTATTGCTATCCTAAACAGAGTTACACCCTTCTAGACCCATTAACTTCAGTGGTAAATCTTTAATACATATTAAATCATTGACCCTTGAACAGTTGTTCTGGGAACCACTGACAAACGCAAATCCAAAATATTTGAATAATATTGTATATATCAAATTCTTGACAGGCTCTTGCAGCCTGATCCGAACCCCTACCTCAAAAGGATTTAGGATGGTGACTAAGCCCTGCACTGCGGTATCTATAGGATACATAGCCCAGAGACATGCCCATGTATCTGAAGCTATCACTGCAGCAAACCCCACCAGCGCCACCCTGGCATAACCCCTATGCCACTGTAGAATTGGGTGGTGTCACAGACATGCTATGGGGCACAGCAGGACTTAGTCAGCTTCCTAAGCCGTTCCAGTTTTGGGCATACCCCTGATTCCAGCACAATGTTATGCCACCAAAGATCTTGGCAATCTCAAAAACATCCCATAGACCAATGCAAAGGGGGGGGGAGTGCACCCCACCTCCAAGCACAGGCATAGCATAAGATAGTAACTAAATCTGCAGCCAGCCACATCCTTAGGAGGGCGTTTAGGACAGTGCCAAGAGATTTCTGGGGTGTCACAACATGGTAAATAGTTTATATTTCTGCCAGTCATTACCATTTTGCAATTGCTTTCATTTACTGCAGTCCATTTGACTACAATCCAAAGGATATCTAGTCATAGCCAGTATGTGGTTAAACCTTCTTCTCCTGCATGTTGCTGTTCCTTCATGTCCTGTTTCCATTCTACCAGTGTACCTGTTTGGCTATTGCTGCCTTTTTTAGTGGCACTGCAGCAACAACTACTTCAATTCAATCTAGTTCCGCCATTTTGCTAGTTGCTAAGCAATTGGATGTACTCTCCCAACTACTTCCAGGTTGGGTTGCTAGCCTCCAGGTGGGGCCCAGAGATCTCCTGGAATTACAACTGATCTCCAGATGGCAGAGATCAGTTCCCCTAGGGAAAATGGTGGCTTTAGAGGGGGGACACTATGGCTTTATATCCTGCTGAGCTCCCATTCCTGCCCAAGCCCTGCCCCCTCCTCATGCTTTGCCCCCAAAATCTCCAAGAATTTTCCAACCCAGAGTTGGCAACCCTATTCCAGGTGTATGTCTTATATTCCCAGTTCCTGGTGAAATGCCTGCATGATGTTGAAGAGCTGTTCTTATAGATAGCAGTGCTCATGAGTAAGGCAACAGCTTACTACAAGATTCAGGTTGATACCTGGGATAAATGTTACATCAGTTTTAGGGCTGATCCAGTCTGAAGATCAGACTACACAGCCCTCCCTTTTCCAAAAGGAATAAACAAAAACGATTTACTTCTGTTGCCTGGACGCCCAAGATACCTGCTGTAACAAGGTGAGACTGAAGTAAATGTGTTGCTCTAGACAAGGCAAAATGTGGGTCTTGTCTTTATGAGTAATGTTTAATTGATTTTGTGTAATGAGGAATCTCACTGAAACCGAGATTTGATATTAATTTACTCTTCAAATCAATGTAGTAACTCTGCAAAGACCTACACTGTAAATGGTATTCTTATTTCTTGGAAATGCATAGGACTTTTAAGTACACACTAAAAGTTAGATTCCCATCAAAGATGTATCACTGTGGTTCCATTTACCTAAAATAATGGGGGAAAGATATTTTGTTTAAGATATATGAAACCAAAGGGAGTTTCTGTTTCCAGATAAGATAGATATCAGGAGAGTATATTATATAATATATGTAATATATTATACAATATTATAATACAAGCAAGATTTTAAAATTAAGGTCATGGCTTTTCTTAATCTGGAAATAATTTATTTAGCAAAGATTTAACAACAGTTTTCTTTTGTTAACCATATTGCGCAAAGGGAAAGAGTTACGGGCTGAGCTGTCCTGATTACAGTGAATTGATTTATCACAAGGCAACTGAGTGGTCAGGGAAAGAAAAGAACTGTAAAGTTCTTTGGTAGGCAGGCATATCTCTCCAGACTTTGGAATGTAATATCTATCAGTGTTTGGGGAAGTTGGGGAAGGGAAATCCTCCAGCTAGTTTTGTAGTTTGAATTTATTCTCAGGAAGATGCAGATACCAAGTTCAACTTTGGATGGAATCGTTGTTTTGTATGAGAATCTGAAGCAGAATCAGCATTTTCCTGTGTTTTTTTTTTAATGCCTGCTTGCATCCCACAGGCTCTGCTTGTGCATTTGAAAACAAAGCAAATAGTACAAAGGACCCATAAGGCTCCATTGTTCTCTCATCCATAGGAAATGAAACTCTGTAGCACCTCACTGCTCCTAGATTTTGTACCACCTGGGGAAGTAGGGAATGGTAGTAATACCAATATTGCCACAAATGGAGAGAAACATTTGCAGCAACTGTGTACAAGCATAAACATTATTAAATGACTGTATAAGAAGATTTGCTGTTTAGCAAGAAAAAAAATCTTTGAGTTATATTTTTAAATCAAATACTGCACAAGCATATTGTCACAGTGTCACAAGCACATCTCTGTAGTTGTATTTGTCAGATCCATTTTCCTTGCTGAAAAGACTTGCCGTGATTTCCAGCCCAATCCTAAGACCCAAAGGCAGACACCAGTACAGCTCCAGCACTGCTAATTGGTAGGTATCCTATGCTCACTCACCAGAGGACAGGAATGTAAACAAAAAAAACCTCAAGCTGTGAAGCAGAAAGCACAGCAATTGCACTGGATTCCATAGCAACCCTGCTGCAGCCTACCAATCACTGGGGCTGGGAAGTTTAGGATGGCAACTGAGTTGCATGCCATTCGAGACACATCCTTGAGGCTGCCCCGTTCGATGACCGTACTGGAGTTACACCAGTGTGGCACCAGCAGGGCTTGGCATTGGTGTAACTCCATATATGCCAGCATACCTCCCATGACATTGAAGAAAGCCGATAGGAAGAAAGTAGATTCCTTTGAAATGGGGTGTTGGAGGTAGGGCTGTTGATTCGGTTCGGCCCGAACTGAAAATCAGCCGAATTTCCCTTGATTCGGTGGTTTTTAGTTCAGGACGAACCGAACTCAAAAATGGAGGGCAACTGGGGGGGTCGAATTCAGCGAGTTCGGGAGTTCGCGAATAAATCCGGCCAATTCGGGGCCGTCAGTAAGCAGCATAACCTTCAGTAAGCAGCATTCTCCTCCCCCGGCCAATCGGTGGCCAAGCTGGGTCTTCTTCTAGCCAATCAGTCAGGATTGAGTACTGGAGGAATCAGCTGATGTGCGGCCCCGCCGGGGAAAGAGAGAGAGAGGGAAATCCGTGTGTGTGTGTGCGGGGGTGCTTCTGCACATTCGCTCCTTTCTGTGGCTGCAGGGGCCGCATTTTTTGGGGTACAGACCCCAAACTTTGAGGGGATATTCAGACAAGCCTTCTTAAGAGACCACCCAAGTTTTGTAAACATTGGGTCAGGGGATCCCGAGATATGGGCTCCCCCCTTTTTCTTTCCATGGCTGCAGGGGGCGCATTTTTGGGTGTGCCGACCACAAACTTTCAGTGGAGCATCAGACAAGGCTTCTTAAGAGACCCCCCAAGTTTTGTAAACATTGGGTCAGGGGGTCCCAAGATATGGGCTCCACCCCTTTTTCCTCTCCCCCCTTTTCCATTTCCGTGGCTGCAGGGGGTGCTTTTTTGGGGGTGCAGCCCCCAAACTTTTATCATAGCTTAAGACAATCCTTCTTAAGAGACCACCCAAGTTTTGTAAAGATGGGTTCAGTGGGGGCAGAAATATCAGCTCCCCCCCTTTTCTCTTTCTGTGGCTGCAGGGGGCGCAATTTTGGGTGTGCCGACCCCAAACTTTGAGCGGAGTTTCAGACAAGTGTTCTTAAGAGACCACCCAAGTTTTGTGAACATTGGGTCAGGGGGTCCCAAGATATGGGCTTTCCCCTTTCCCCTTTCCCCTATTGGGATGAATGGATTAGCCGATCCTGTGGGCATCTTCTCCAGAGCAAAACGTCCCGTGCCTAATTGGAATCATCTTGGATTACAAATCCTCCCCAGCCCCTCCTGATGGAACAGAAGACAGCCACAGTAAGACCCCTTTGGGGGCTTTAATCTATAATTTTTCTCCTGTGTATGCGTGTGTGTGTGGGGGAAAGCAGAGTCTGTGTGTGTGGGGGGAGGGAGCAGTTTCTGTGGGTGGGGGGAAGCCAAAGGGGGCTTTCGTCGGTTCTGCCTGGGGTGTGTGTTCCCCCTCGAGTCTCTCGCTCCCTGGTTTGAGGGGGGAGGTTTCAGTTGTGTGTCTTCTGGTTTTCCCTGTTGCAAAGGTGTTGTTTTACAAGGTTGTGTTGTTTTGCAGTTGCTTTGCAAATTTCTCAGCTGTTGTCGGGGCTGGGAGCTTTGTGCGTGGGCGGCAAGCTCTGCTGAGAGATGCACATTAAGGGTGGGGGGACCCCTTTCAGGGCCCATATCTCAGCCCCCCCTGACCCAATCTTTACAAAACTTGGGGAGTCTTTCAATAAACGTCCTTTGAAGCTCTGCTGAAAGTTTGGGACCTCTAACCCCAAAAATGCCCCCCCAGAGCCGCGGAAAGGCGCGATTGTGTTTTTAATGGCTTTATTCGGCCGAATTTTTTCCCCGAACTTTGAATTCCCGCCGAATTGAACGGATCCGAAGTGGGGGAGTTCGGACTTCGGCATATCCTGAATCTAAACGGACCGAATTCGGCCGAATCCGAACTATACCGAATTTTTTTTAATTCAACAGCCCTAGTTGGAGGAGAGTGTTACGGATACTGTGGATGGCCAAAAAAACAAATCAGTGGATTATAAGTCAAATCAGGCCTGAACTGACCCTAGAAGCTAAAATTACTAAACTGAGGCTATCGTATTTTGGTCACATTATGAGAAGACAAGAGTCACTGGAAAAGACCGTCATGCTAGGAAAAGTAAAGGGCAGCAGGAAAAGAGGAAGACCCAACAAGAGATGGATGGGCTCAATAAAGGAAGCCACAGCCCTCAATTTGCAAGATCTGAGCAAGGCTGTCAAAGATAGCACATTTTAGAGGACTTTGATTCATAGGGTCACCATGAGTTGGAAGCGACTTGACAGCACTTAACACAGATACACATTTTCAGGCTATGTTGATGTTGGGGTTACTAGCCACCTTAAGCCTTCACAGATGAGGATTAGGATGACACTGTCAGCAGGGTTGCCAGCCTACAGGTGGGGCCTGGAGTTCTTCCAGAATTACAACTGATCTCCAGACTAAAGAAACAGTTCCCGTGGACTAAATGGCTGCTTTGGAGGGTGGACTCTGTGACATTATATCCTGCTGAAGTCCTGCCCTCCCCAAACACTGCCCCCCAGGCACCACCCCCAAATCTCCGGGAATTTCCCAAGCAGGAGTTGGCAACCCTATTAGTCTAGTCCAAAACCGATGTAGATAACAAAAGAAATTCACAAAGATTGTCTCCTGAATGTCAACTCACATGGAAAAATCAATGGGCATTGTGCAGTGGGGGCACTATGTTAGAATGCTACTGTAGACTTTCACTTCCACTTCATCCCAATAAGGTTTGCTAAATTTCATCACAATTCACAACCCAACAAGGTAGTTTAGGACCGGCATGATTTAAAAGCAATATAGGCATCCAAAGTATAGCAGCAGAGGGAAAGTGTCATCGAAGAGAGAAAACAGACCTTGCACTTCTTTGTTTTAGTCTTGTTCTAATTTAAAATTGAGTCAGTTCTGTCATGCTCCAAAAGATGAATAACTTGCATAGCTCTGACGTAGGCGTCTGGGCAGAAGGAGAGCATGGACCTTTGGTTCTCTGAAGTGCCATCTAGTCTTGCTTGCATACGTACCTCTGTGCTTGCATTGGTGGGGTGGGAGGGGAAAAGCTGAGTCCTGCGACATGCATCGGTTATATATGCAAAGGCTTTATCCCTATTGCAAGGAGCCCCATGGCACAGAGTGTTAAACTGCAGTACTGCAGTCAAAAGCTCTGCTCATGACCTGAGTTTGATCCCGACGGAAGTCGGTTTCAGGTAGCCGGCTCAAGGTTGACTCAGCCTTCCATCCTTACAAGGTCGGTGAAATAAGGACCCAGCTTGCTGGGGGTAAAGGGAAGATGACTGGGGAAGGCATTGGTAAACCACCCTGCAAACAAAGTCTGCCTTGGAAACGTCGGGATGTGACGTCACCCCATGGGTCATGAATGACCCGGTGCTTGCACAGGGGACCTTTACCTTTACCTTTTTTCCCCCTATTATCAGGATCCCTCTTCTAGGTTTCCTGATGATACAAATAAGGCTAATACATGTACAATGTGTATACATGGAGGCTCTGTGCCACAGCTGCAGTGAATGTATCTAGACAAGGCGTGGGGCTGCTCCCACCTGTATTCATAGATACGTAGGCCATATATGCAGGCATAGTGTTCTTCAGACTGAGGACAAATGAGAGAATCCTCCAAGGAATTCAGGCTGGATAATCCTCCAAGGAGTTCATTTCCCCTCCTCATTTTATCCTCACAACAACTCTGTATGGTAGGTTAGGCTGAAGGAGAGTGATTGGCTCAAACTTACTCCAGTTGTTGGGAGACACACACACACACCCGTGATATATCACAAAGTAGCATTGGAGGGTGCTACTTGAGAATTCAAGTCCACAGTCCCCTTTCCGTGCATAACTGCATGGTTCTTTGGTCCCTGGGCAAAGTTAAACAGTATAAATGAAGGAGAAATTAAATCAAAGTCGCATTATTATTATTTTTTATGTTTTCTCTGCAAGTAACTTATAAAAACACATTTTAATTTTAAACATTGTCAGGTGCAAAATTATAGCCTTAGCACCAATATTAAAAGTACCATTGACTTAATTCAGACCACCCCATTCAGTGAGAAAGGATAGAGCCAATGCTTTCGTGAACTAGGAGGGATGGAACAGGATTGGGCTTTAGTCTCATAAAGCTGAATCACAACATTTAGTCAAACCCTGTTTGACCTTGAAAACAAGATTAGGTGTTTAATCTAACCTGGACACACAATGCTTTGAAGGAACATCGCTGGAATTGAGATGCTTAAATCAGCCTTTGATAAAATGGTAACCCACAGGGCAGCTTCCTTTTCATTCCTTGTCTGACCTGCAGAAGCCTTGTCTTTGCTTGTAAGAAGCCTTGCCACATGTGAGCGTGTTTGATAGGAAGAAATGGAAGGAACCTCGGCCATTTTATTTCACACCAATCTGTGTTCCTTTGCTCACAAACCCAGGAATGAAGCAAGGCTGTAAATAGCGGGGGGGTGCATAAAATTCATCTCCCCAAATATCAAGATTCTGATCTGGCTCTGGGGGGGGGGGCTAGTAGAGGTCATCTGGGTGGAGTGGACCTGAATGGGGGAAGGGAGATTTGGGCATCAGCCCAACTCCAGTTTCACATTTAGCAATGCCTAGGACAGTGATGGCGAACCTTTTAGAGACCAAGTGCCCAAACTGCAACCCAAAACCCACTTATTTATCGCAAAGTGCCAACACAGCAATTTAACCTGAACACTGAGGTTTCTTCCCAGCTGGGCGGCGGGGAGCCCAGGGAAGGGGGGCGGTGGGTTACTCCCAGCTGGGCGGTGGGGAGTCCAGGGAAGGGGGGGCTTTGTACTGCTCCGCGCTGCCTGCAGGGCAGCGCGGAGCCATTCAAAGCGGGGCGGCGGGGAGTCCAGGGAAGGCAGACGCCATGGCTGCTCAACTTACCCACGTGTGCCCACAGAGAGGGCTCGGCATGCCAAGTCCGGCACGCATGCCATAGGTTCGCCAACACAGGCCTAGGAGAAGACTGGGCTAATATCTGGCAAGTGACTGCTAGAGCAGGTGGCTTTGAATACTGCGTTTGAATACTGAACCATGATGCATACTGGGTGATCTTCAGCCAATCACAAATTCTCAGCCCAGTGTTTTTCACAAGGTTGTTGCTGAAATAAAATGGTCAAGGCAGAGGCCCCCTTGCATTCCTTGGAGGAAAGGTGCATAGAAAGCGTAATTTTGCCTGGCCATTCTGTTTTTTCACTCAAGCACACTTCTTTGGAAGCCTAACTTTACAAGAGATCTGTCTTCTTTCACTGGAGCCACTGCAGATAAATAGGAGAGGAGCATTACAAAATAAGTAATCTATTCTGCTGCCCCTACCATTTCTCTAAAGATTTATGGTTTGCGGGGGGGGGGGATTGTTTGTTTGCATTTTGCCAATCTCTCTTTCTTTATTAACAAGCATTAATGAAAGTTGTTATTGTGTTGGTGTGGACTACATATAGGTAATAGTATTGATAATGCTCAAGCTGATGAGGCAGCAGACCTGTAAGAGTTAAAGATTGAAAATTATTATTAAAAAGCTCCAAAATCAGAGGGCCTCTGGAGAGATATATTTAGAAGTTAAAGACAGACAGAAAAGAATTCAAGAAGAGATAGCTATACAATACTGTTTGTTCATCTCATTGCTGGCCAACAGACAAAGGCGCCTGGGTGGCTGGGATGTTAAGGGAGGAAAAGATTAATTGTAACTAGATAGAAATACCAGGTGCACTAACAATAACTCTAAACAAGTATTATCTAGACCACTGGTTCCCAACTGGGGGTCCGCGGACCCCCAGGGATCCGCGAGAACTAAATTAAGGTCCGCAAAACAAAGTTATAAACCCATAATAAATTAATATTTTCAATTAAAAGTTCTCTATTATAAAAATATATATTCAAATATTATTCTAAGTTTAATGTTTAACTAACAGTTATGATTAAAGTTTATTTTCAAATTCTCGGAATTTTTATTTTGAACCTTGGGGTCCCTGCACCAAACAAAAAAGTCCTAGTGGTCCCTGGTCAAAAAAAGGTTGGGAACCACTGATCTAGACCAATGAAAATATTGCTGTATTTTTGTAAACCTATGATTTTTCCTTATGTTGTAACCCAATAAGATTATTCTGATTTGTATTATAAACCAATGAAATCATCCCCTAAAACTCTAAGCCAATGACAAGTTATTATGTAATATGCGTAGTTAAAATATTATAATGAGATAATTAAAAGGTTATAAAAGTCTAAACACACTTTTGTCCGTGGCCTCCAAACTCCATTTTGAAAAGCCTCAAAGGGCAGAATTTGGAGACTCAAACAGCTGTTTGAAATAAAAGAAATGTTCTTCCAGAAACTGGCTTTGAGTCTTTGTGTTTGAAATCCAACTCCTAAAATCTTGCTACATCATCGAGAAGCCTTATTGAAGATTGTTACGGCATGTTGGGCTTGTAGGTATTGTTGTTTTTGCCCTAGGTGCAGGCTGATGAGTTGAGATTGTAAAAGCTAAGCATTCTGGTCTTGCCACACGTGGGACAGAAAATGGATTATGCTCCATGTACCTGGCTGCCAAGAATTCTAATTTTCAACTAAGCATCATGTGTTGTTTCTTGAAAGGCTGGGCTTTGTCCAGAAAAATGCATTTAATTCCTGTCACAAGAAGACCATGGTGCCTGGTAAAATGACCATAGATGAAACACATTAGACCAAAAGAAACATTTTGAGGATTAACAAAGTTACAGTGCAGTCCTATTTAGAATTACTCCCATCTAACCCCATTTATGCATTGATCCTGGATAGGACTATGGTGCTTACTTTATTGTGAACACTGCTGTAAATCAGATGCAGCAATACTCAGAAGGATGGCCTGTTGTGGCTGATACAGCTGGGATTTTAACACCAAAGAGCTTTGCAAGGGTAAAGTTGGAGAAGAAGAGCAGTAAAAGTCTACATATTTATTTATTTATTTTGCCATCAAGTCACAGCTGACTTATGGTAACCCCTGGTGGAGTTTTCAAGGCCAGAGACGTTCAGAGGTGGTTTGCCATTGCCTGCCTCCATGTCAGGACCCTGGTATTCCTTGGAGGTCTCCCACCCAAATACTTGCCAGGGTCAAGAGTGCGTGACTGGCGCAAGGTCACCCAGCAAGTTACCATGGCAGAGTGGGGATTCGAACCTGGGTTTTCCAGCAGGAGGGTTGAGGTGGGGATATGATGGGGATGCTGGCATCACAGATGTGATAATGTCACTTTCAGGGAAAACCTGGAAGCAACAGCAAAAACTCTAGGAATCACTGGAAAGTGTGTGTTTGTGTGTGTGCCATCAAGTCAGAGCTGACTTGTGGCAGCCTCGTAAGGTTTTCAAGACAAGAGACATTTGGAGGTGGTGGTTTGCCATTGCCTGCCTCTACGTGGGCTGAGAGAGTTTTGAGAGAACTGTGACTGGTCCAAGGTCACCCAGCAGGCTTCATGTGGAGGAGAGGGGAATTGAACCCGACTTTCCCAATAAGAGTCTATGGATCATCACACTTGTGATGCTGGTGAGTTCCCCACCACCACCATCACTTGGATCAACAGCTGGCAATGGGGGCTCAGGGGTAGGGCTGTCGATTTGGTTTGGCCCGAACTGAAAAACAGCCGAATTTCCCCTGATTCGGCGGTTTTTAGTTTGGGAAGAACCGAACTCAAAAATGGCGGGGAAACGGGGGAGCCGAATTCAGCGAGTTCTGGAGTTCACGAATAAATTCAGCAAATTCGGGGCCATCATAACTGTCAGTAAACAGCATTCTCCCCCGGCCAATCAGTGGCCAAGCTGGGTCTTCTTCTGGCCAATCAGTCAGGATTGAGTACAGGAGGAATCAGCTGCTGCGCGGCCCGGCCTGGGAGAGAAAGAGAGAGAAATCCTCATGGGGGGTGCTTGTGCACATTCGCTCCTTTCTGTGGCTGCAGGGGGCGCATTTTTGTGGGTAGAGACCCCAAACTTTCAGCAGAGCTTCAGACGAGCCTTCTTAAGACACCCCCCAAGTTTAGTAAAGTTGGGTTCATTGGGGGCAGAAATATGGGCTCCCCCTTTTTCTCTTTCCATGGCTGCAGGGGACGCATTTTTTGGGGTGCAGACCCCAAACTTTCAGCGGAGCTTCAGACGAGCCTTCTTAAGAGACCCCCCAAGTTTTGTAAACATTGGGTCAGGGGGTCCCAAGATATGGGCTCCACCCCTTTTTCCTCCCCCCTTTTCCATTTCCGTGGCTGCAGGGGGCACTTTTTTGGGGGTGCAGCCCCCAACCTTTCCACATAGCTTCAGACGAGCCTTCTTAAGAGACCCCCCAAGTTTAGTAAAGTTGGGTTCAGTGGGGGCAGAAATATGGGCTCCCCCCTTTTCTCTTTCCGTGGCTGCAGGGGGCGCATTTTTGGGGGTGCAGCCCCCAAACATTCAGCATAGCTTCAGACTAGCCTTCTTAAGAGACCCCCCAAGTTTTGTAAACATTGGGTCAGGGGGTCCCGAGATATGTATGGGCTTTCCCCTTTTCCCTATTGGGATGAATGGATCACCCGTGTATGCATCTCCAGAGCAGCAAATCCAAGGCAAAACCTCCCGTGCTTAAATAGAATCGTATTGGATTACCCAGTCCTTCTCCCAGCCCCTCCTGACGGAACAGAAGACAGCCACAGTAAGACCCCTTTGGGGGCTTTAATCTATAATTTTTCTCCTGTGTGTGTGTGGGGGGGAAAGCAGAGTCTGTGTGTGTGTGGGGGGAGGGAGCAGTTTCTGTGGGGGGGGGGAAGCCAAAGGGGGCTTTCGCCCGTTCTGCCTGGGGTGTGTGTGCCCCCTCGAGTCTCTCTCTCCCTGGTTTGAGGGGGGGCTTCAGTAAGATCGGTTAGGTCTATTTTGATGCTTGCTCAAAACTGTTTTTCAAATGGTGACTTAAAGAATGCATTTTCCTGGTCCCGAGTCCAATGCAAAAGGGGAAATTCCACCCCCTCCTGCTCATTATGCATAGCTAGCTGTCCCTTTCCATGGTTTGCAAACTCCCAGGTGTCAGGTGTTGCTTTGCATGGTTGCAAACGTGTTGCTTTGCAGTTGTGTTGCTTTGCAAACTTCTTCGCACCTGCCCGGCCCTTGCTCCCCGCAGCTCAGCTGTTTGTCGGGGCTGGGAGCTTTGTGCATGGGCAGCAAGCTCTGCTCAGAGATGCACATTAAGGGTGGGGGACCCCTTTCAGGGCCCATATCTCAGCCCCCTCTGACCCAATCTTTACAAAACTTGGGGGGTCTTGCAAGAAGGGTCCTTTGAAACTCCACTGAAAGTTTGGGACCTCTACCCCCAAAAATGCCCCCCCCCGAGCCGCAGAAAGGCGCTGTTGTGTTTTTAATGGCTTTATACGGCCGAATTTTTTTCCCCAAACTTTGAATTCGTGCCGAATTGCACGGACCCGAAGCGGGGGAGTTCGGACTTCGGTATATCCTGAATCCAGACGGGGCGAATTCGGCTGAATCCGAACTATACCAATTTTTTTTTTCAACAGCCCTACTCAGGGGGATTCCCCAACCCAACTAGGGGCATGGCAGGCCTGTGTAAGAGGTTAGCTAAGGAAGCCATCCCATCATTTTTCAGATGCCTCACTGTGAGTCCCCAACTGTTCCCCTAAAGGCTGAATTGTTTTCTCTCCTGGGCTGTTTCCACAAGTTTCTTTTCTGTTTTAGCAACTCTGGCCATTCTTCTTCTCCTTCTGAGATTTTTGTATTGGGGAAAGGGCAATGTGATAGAGATGTCACTGCATTACAATACAAAAGCACACTTTTCTAGATACAATGCAACTCTGTCTGCAGGTATCTGTGGGTATGCCTCTCACCAATTCTCTATTCGTTCTAAGTCAGAGCACTGTAATCACCACACCTTACTGGGTATATACTGGGTATATACTGGGTATATAGCATATATATATATATATATATATATATATAATGTTATAAATTTTGACAGATATTAAACAACACTGCAGTTACACAGTAACATGGCATGCCATCAATGTATTCCTTTAATATTGAGGATTTTTCCACTTGAAGCTGCAGGGCAAGGAGAAATATCTCTCTCTCTCTTTTTTTTTTTTTCCTGGAGAGAGAGAGAGAGAGAGAGAGAGAGAGAGAGAGAGAGAGAGAGAGAGAGAGAGAGAGAGAGAATATATATATATATATATATATATATAGAGAGAGAGAGAGAGAGAGAGAGAGAGAGAGAGAGAGAGAGAGAGAGACAGAGACAGAGACAGAGACAGAGAGAGACAGAGAGAGACAGAGAGAGACAGAGAGACAGAGAGACAGAGACAGAGACAGAGACAGAGACAGAGAGTTTTGCCATCAAGTCACAGCTGACTTATAGCAACCCCTGGTGGAATTTTCCAGGCCAGAGACATTCAGAGTTGGTTTGCCTTTGCCTGACTCTGCATAGCCACCCTGGACTTCCTTGGAGGTCTCTCATCCAAATAATAGCCAGGGTCAGGGATGAGAGTGTGTGACTGGCCAAAGGTCACCCAGCAAGCTTCCATGGCATGAGTGGGGATTTGACCTGAGTTTCCCAGGTCCTAGACTGACACCTTAACCACTAGCATGGTGTAATTGTTAAGAGTGGTGGTTTGGAGAGATGGACTCTAATCTGGAGAACCGGGTGACCTTGGGCAAGTCACTTTCTCTCAGCCCCACCAACCTCACAGGGTGTCTGTTGTGGGGAGGGAAGGTGATTGTAAGCCGGTTTGATTCTTCCTTAAGTGATAGAGAAAGTCAGCATATAAAAATCAACTCTTCTTCTTCTTCTACACCACACTGGCTCTCTAGAAAGCTATATTAGGAGAACAAATTCATTAACCAGGGAAATTGGGGGGTGGGGGTGGGGAGAGAACTGGAGGGAGTCAGCATCAGTTTCTTGCCCAGCGCTGAAATGGAACCAAAACATATGTTTCGTTAAATTGAGGTCTCATGAGACTACATTCTGAGATGTTGGTGGCTATTTTGGTGTTTGCTGAGCAACAAAAAATTATTGCCAAGCTGCTTTCTTTCCAACAACAGTGTGTGTGTGTGTGGGGGGGCTGAACAATAAAAGGCATGGAAGGGGGAGAGAAGGGGAGAAGAAAAAGGAAGTACAGGAAAAGGGATGGAGGTGGGTGGGAAGGAAGAAAAGAAGAAAGGCTGCCAGGGAGAGGGAAGGAGGGGAAATTGAAGACTGCTGGGACAGATAAAAGCAGGTAGATTGGTCAGTCGGCCAGAGGGAGAGAAGAAAGAAAAAGGGAAGAGGTTGGTGCTGTCAGAAAAAATAAAGAGGAAATAGTCTGAGAAGGTGGCAACATGGGGAAATGAGATGCTCCCTGTGAGCTGTCATGGGTCCCCTGCTTGTATTGCTTTATTAAACTTCACTTCTCGCAACAGGTCAGCGGGTGTTACCGCACTAGGTATTCCCAGCGATGTATCGAGTTTGGAAATGTTATAAAAAACATCGCTTTAAAAGGGTTTTTGGATACTACGGCTAAAAGATGGTTGGAAGACGTCTTCACAGCTAAAGGGACCAAACAAAGTGTGAACAGTATTTTTTGTAACAGTTTCAAACTCTTAATACACCGCTGGCAAACCACCTCTGTTAGTCTCTTGCCATGAAAACCCCATAAGGGGTCGCCATAAGTCGGCTGCGACTCAATGGCACTTTACACACACAATACATCGCTGGGAATACCTAGTGCGGTAACAGCCAAAGTTTATCTGTTCTTCCTGGGAGTAGAATTGTCTTTGTCTTAATTCTGAAAAGCTCCCCAAAATGGCTTTTGCTCTTTCTAATTTTGCTTCTGGGAAGGAAGGCAGCATGGCATAGCCCAGCCTCATCAGAACAAGCAGGGTGGTTGGTTGGATAGGAGACCACCAAGGAAGACTCTGCAGTAGGATTGCAAACCTCCAGGTGGTGGCTGGAGATCTCCCTCTGTTGCAACTGATCTCCAGGCAACAGAGATAATTTCACCTGGACAAATGGCTGTTTTGGAGGGTGAACTCTATGACATTATACCCCACTGAAGTCCCTCCCCTCCTCATACCCTGTCCTCCTCAGGCTTCACCCCCCAAATCTCCAGGTATTTCCCAACCCGGAGCCGGCAACCCTACGCTGCAGAGGAAGACAATTTCCAACCACCTCTGCTTCTCACTTGCCTTGAAAGCCCCTTGCTGGGGTCTCCATAAGTAGATTGCTACTCGATGGCACTTAGGTATCAAATTTTGCCCATGGTGGGTGAGAGGGAGGATGACAGAATCAGTTACAAGTTAGTTAATTGTTTCTCAAACAAAGGGCAATGTGGTGTGGGATGATCCACAGTTACTGCTGGCCATGTGAGTGATAAAGATCAGGAACCTACAGCTGCGTTAACAACTGCAAAGGGGTGTGATGTAAATAAAAATGTAGAGACCTGAAATATGAAACATATTGTGTAACTGCACTGGGAATTTTTTTTTTTTTTGCCATGGGAACAAATGCAAATATTTCAACTCAGAAGAAGAGTTGGTTTTTATACCCTGCTTTTCTCTACCATAAGGAGTCTCAAAGTGGCTTACAATCACAATCCCTTCCTTTCCCCACAACAGGCACCTTGTGAGGTAGGTGGGGCTGAGTGAGTTCTGGGAGAACTGTGACTGGCCCAAGGTCATCCAGTAGGCTTGACATGGAGGAGAGGAGGAATCAAACCAGGTTCTCCAGATTAGAGTCCACCACTCTTAACCACTACACCACACTGACTCTCAGACTGGCTTCTCTTTATACATGCCACGTATTTCATGGTCTATGTCAGATGTGAATACAGTTTGAATTCTTTCTTCTGGGTTACTGGACAAAAGAAATACTTCTTAGGTGACAATTAGTTGTGTGTAAAAAAATGCCAGCTTTCTGACTTGAATATGAACTTTTAATATAAGTAAAAGTCCTTTGATTCCCCCCCCCCCCAAGAGCTTTAATGAATGTTAGAATGCCATTTGTCAGGTTTTAGGAGGCTGTACCCTTTTTGAAACATGACTCATTAGATTTTATCTATCCGACTATTTACCCAAAACCAGTGCTTTTTTGTGATGGTACTCACTGCTATTGAATGCCAGCACCCTTTTCCAGGGCTCTCTCAGGTGCTGTGGCAGTAATTGGTGGAAATTGGCATGACCTTATATATGAGTACTGGTGCTTACTCATGTACTATTCCTATTCTTTCCCACCCCATTTATGGTTTATTCCCCATGTAGCATTCTCACCTTCATTTGAATAAAAGATTTCAGAAAAATTGTAAGTTCCTTGGGGCAGGAATCTGTCTTCTGGTTCCCTGTGAAGAACCATGCATATTGATGGCATAAACAACATACATAGGAAGGATTGCATTATTTGTATATGCAAACTTCCCACAGTAATTTCTATAATTCAGCAGGATCATTTCATGGAAGTAGGGAATTTCTTTGAAACACACACTGTGAACTCTTCACTCCTATTCAATGTACCATTATTCAGGTGAATGGCTCCATTAGCATCACTCAGATAGGTAGTTTCTGTCAGAAGTCAGTCATCATGATGAATTAAGATGTGTCCAATTGTGTAAATGCTCATTTCATAATTGACTTGTACAGTAGAATCAGAAACCTTGCTCACTGCACATACATTGCAAAATGACCCTTACATTTTGGTGTCATTCAGGAAGGGGAAAAACCTGTATGCTGCAACGCTAACTGTAAGGGTGAATTAAGGGTAAGCAAGAGCTCATTTGAACAGTCATAACGTCAAAGTCAAGCCTGCAAAATGCAACTGTGATTTTTTTGTAAAATCATCAATTTTGTACACCGCCACAGTGCCTTGCCAGATAATGTGTGTGCAGGGGGGTGTCCAAGAAATGTACTGTGAAAATCCAACAGTTTTATTTGATCCAGCAAGCTACTGAATCTAATGTGAGGATACTGAGAGCAAATTGCTAACATGATAGGATTTTTCTCCAGCTAATACAGTCAATGCACTCAGATCCAGCCAGCATTTTCAGTTAATCTCATCTAATTATCTTCCTTACTACAGCCCCTGTCCCACATGGCTTTTGTCCTCGTATGTCCCGTACTTACTAGCTTTTTGGTGGTCCAAAGGGACCACCTCCTCCTCCCATTTTCAGCAGTAGAAAAACTGGTTGGATCCAACCCTTTGTTTTTGTGAGATGAAGGTATGGAATGCTGCCGTGAAAACAATTGGCAAATTGTATAGCTCTGAGAAAAGGAGCCGAGTTATTCCTGGAAAAGTGTATCTGGGTATGACAATATGCAAAAGAGGATATCTCAGTGCTCATAAACATAGGGCCACCACTGAAAACAGGAATACCACATGAAGGCGCAGGGGGGAAACAGACACATTTCCAGGGACATTTATTTTCGTTTTTCCAGTAGGAAAATTGGAAAATTTGCAGGAGCACTGAAAAGAAACCCTACTATGAAATATTTTCTTATGTAGAATGAGTGCAGTGCTTGTTAAAAGCAAGGTATTTCACACTCAAAATGCATAACATGAAAAAGTCCTGAGACTTTTCAGTTTTTCCAACAGGAAAATTGGGAAATTGAGGGAACCACTGAAAAAGTGCTGATAGCACTTATTGCAACTCCCTTACTTTAACTTCTGCTTTTCAAGAAGTGAAGCTAACTCTTCGGATTTTAAAAGTGAAGTTAAATGCTGGTAGTCTTGCTGCAAGGGAATTGGCTAATGAAAATAATGGCTGCTGAAACAGCAAATCTTAATTTGCAGAGTTGTCCACCAACAGATGTCATGAGGACATATCCAGTAAATGCTACCTACTGAGAACTAGATGAAACATCTGTGCGATGTGACATTTATTACCCTGCTTACATGTTTATTGTAAGGACAAACTGGCGCATACCCTTTGTAAGGGCACAGTGCCTGCCTGGGATATCGGACAGGCAGAAGCACTTTGCTCAGCAGGTCAGCGTATCTACTACAAATGTACTACAAAAGAGTACAAATCTCTCTGGGAAGCTTGCCTCCCTAGATCCCAAAATCTTGCAAGTGAGAATCTCACATTTTTCATGTTACACTCATAATTTTGTAAAATTGTTTCATTTTCTTAGGCTTTTAAAAGTAATCTGCGTGCATGTGTGTGTGTGTGTAATTTAAATCTAAGATTGTGTCTATACAAAGGTTTTTCAAACTGCAGCATTGGGGGGGGGGCTTTCACACAGTTGTATGCTGTGATCATCCTGTTTCCAGGGCTTCCCTATATGTTGTTTGTCAAACCTGCTTCATATGAATCATTTTGGAAAGAACACAGTCCAGACATTAGCATGCTATATATGAGGAATGATGAGCATATTCTTGCTAGGCAGGGGTCCTGCCCACCTTCGCACCATTTCCCCCACATTCTCTGTATTTAATGTACAGAATCATTGCTGTGTGGAAGCAGCCTAATTTTTAGGATTGCCAACCTCCAGGTACTAACTGGAGATCTACTGCTATTACAACTGATCTCCAGCCGATAGAGATAAGTTCCCCTGGACAAAATAGCCGCTTTAGCCATTGGACTCTATGGCATTGAAGCCCCTCCCCTCCCCAAACCCCACCCTCCTCAGGCTCCACCCCAAAAACCTCCTGCCAGTGGTGAAGAGGGACCTGGCAACCCTACTAATTTTATAATCACTCCTGATTTCTGCATTTCCTAGTTATATTATGCAAGTATAGCCAAACCTAAAAGACAATCAACTGCATTCTGCTCTAGACATTGTTGTGATATTTGGGGAGTAGCTGATGGATATGATACATGGGGAATGGCTGATGACGCATGAGTAAAAATGAAGTTGCCATATCCAATAGTCAGATGAGAATCCATACTGTAGGGTGAACACAGAGTGGGAAAATGTAGGCAAACCTCAGATGATGTTGTGTTTGCTTTGAAAGCCAAGAATAAGAGCCTCTCTCTTCTTTACAAAAATAATACAGGGGAGGGGGGGAACAAATAGGAACTCTTTTCTGGATGTGCTTGCAGAGTAGATCGTTTCAAAAATATTACAAGGTTTAAAGGCCTGACATACTGATGTTAATTGAAGCGCTGCTGAATGGATGTGCTTTTTAGCAGTGATAAATTACTCCTTGCTGGCTCCGTGTCATAAACAGAGACAGCTTCTGCTAACTATTTAAAAATTACTGGCTAAGGCTACAGAGCTTTATATTTTCATTTTAGAATATTCTCAGCATATTGAATAACCTTGGTTAATTAGGAATCATACATGTTGTCCACACAGGGTAAACTGAATATAGGTCCTCTGAATACCTGGTTTTGCAGAATGTTACTGTCTATATTATTTCTATTAATAAAAAATGCCAATTAAAACACCTGTTAAAAACCTTGTTCACACTAATTCAGTGTCCAGCTGCTTTCTTGCTGCAGGGGCAACTTTATCTGAAATTCTGTGTGAATCTGTTCAGCCCCTCCCCCCCAAAGGGGGGAAGGAACAGCTAACTAGGGGCCATATCAGATGTTAGGAATGGACCAGCTTGACTGAAGACAGTTAAATTAAAGCAATTTATAATTAAATACCAGCTGTTACATTGAAGATTTGTTTAATGCAAAGATTCAGGTAGATCTGGAAATTTTGTGGTACAACCACCACAGAGTTTGTGATGATTCCTAGAGAGTTCCACTCAGACGTGATGTCATGCCATTGACCCATCCCATGCCCACAGTGGGCATTGGCAACCCTACACAGTAATAAAATTTACTCCCAATAACACTACAGCACTTTTTATGTCCTTGCAACTTATCTTAAAAAAATAAATATAACAATAGACTGCCTATAAACACAAAAATATTCTCATAAAAATGGGCTTTTTGTTTCTAACATGGTGAAACCCATACTCTTTGATAGAGTGATTGATGGGACATAAGATACAAAAGGTTGAGAACCACTGCATTATATTAAATACAACCACAAGGGAGCCATGTAGTAACACAAGAAGACCACTGCTCACTGATGAAAGAGAAATTTTCTGGAAAACTATTTTTACGAATATAGGACACCTATTATGAAAAGCAAAGCAAACACATTCCCAGTAATCTGTGTTAGTTTAACAATTCACTTTATTAGCGATATCCTCTTGGGAATATATGTGAGACACACTGATCTTCCTGTCAGCAGTTCTAGGAAGTGTTTGATATGAAAACTTTATTAAAGCAAGATCAATGGGAAAAATGGTAGACTGGGTATAAATTTATGATAAGCGCCAATGTTGACTAAACGCAGACTAAAAACACCTCTGTGTCTGCCATTATGAATTCATTCCCTTCCAGACAATACACACTCTTAATACAGACAAAAATATTAACAGTTAATTAAGGCTTTGGGGGTGCATGTACTTCCAACATTGCCAGTCTCAAAACCAGAATTGAATAACCACAGCAAAAACTCAGCCAAACAACAGCTCTCTCTTGGCCACCTAGCTGTCATCCATATTGATTTACTCCTGTGTAATCAGGTTTATGATTGTACTGCAAGTCCCTCAGATCTCACTATGAGTGCTTCCCAAATGGGCTTAGGACTGCAACTTACAGAAGGAGAACAAAAGGTGCCTCAGGACAATTCAATGATTTATGAGTTGGGGAGCGCACCGCAAAATGCTCATTGTGCCCAGTGAGCTATTTAATGGCTATTTAACCTTACTTGGTCAAATCCAGCTCACCGCCTTGCTCTGTTTACATTATGCAGATATCCTAATATTGACATGCTTAGTCAAACAAGTGCTCCACATTTCAGACTGGTAATGACAGCTACAAAATGAATTACACAGATTAGGAATCAATGTTTTGAGGTATACATAAAATACTATATTTATAATGAGACGCATCCATATAAGACAGTCTTGTCTCCTGCAACATAAAAGGCTGCTATTTCAGAGTACGTAATGGAATTTTGCAAGTGGAGTGTTGAAGAACGCACCACCTGTGGATTTTCAGTCTACGCGGTGCCCTACATCTTGAGATAACAACAGAATCAGTTTGTGGCTACGTTGGTTTTTTGTATGCTGTGATAGCTTTGGGATTAAAAGGCTTTGCATAAATTGGTTGGGAGGAAGCCTTTCACTATACCTTACTGCAGTTGCATTCCTAACAGTAAAGTTAGTAGAGTTTTTAACAAGGACCACAATCTATTTGAAACTTCATTTTTATTTATGTATGTTTTGTTTAGTCTACTATATGTAGTATATATATGACTGGAGTATATATATATATTCAGAATATATATATATTCAGAGTCCAATCTCTGCTCAAGACCTGAGTTCGATCCTGACGGGAGTCAGTTTCAGGTAACTGGCTCAAGGTTGACTCAGCCTTCCATCCTTCCGAGGTCGGTAAAATGAGTACCCAGCTTGCTGGGGGTAAAGGGAAGATGACTGGGGAAGGCACTGGCAAACCACCCCGTAAACAAAGTCTGCCTAGTAAACGTCGGGATGTGATGTCACCCCATGGGTCAGGAATGACCCGGTGCTTGCACAGGGGACCTTTACCTTTTTAAAAATGTTTTGTTTAGTCTATTTTATATATATATATACCAACATTACACTAGCAAAATAGATTGGAACATCTTCAGAGGCCACGAACAGACATCTTATGCCTACCTTGCTTGAGCAATATACGGAGGAGAGTGTTATGGTTTGTATTTGTGTAGACTATCAAACCAGAGAGAAGGGACTGGAATGTAATGTGGCTCTGCTTTTTAATATAGCTCATAGGGAATGTAAATCCAGGCTATTTGAAAAGCTATTATCAAATAGAATGAAAATAATAATGTGCCCAGTTGGAGATATCCTGGAATTGAGAGGTACACTTGCAGTGGAGACCACAAAACATAAAATCAAAATGGTCTTAAAAACATACAATAGAATCCTTTGACCATATTTGGGAAGGAAGATATTTATGTGCTGCATATTAAACATGCTATGAAACTGATTTATTATTGAATATTAACTCTGAATTTTTCAATCCCTTCAAAATTCTGTAGTTGCTACCCACAATTTCATTCACCCTGTGACCAGTGGTGGACCTACATTTTTGGGGCCCTGAAGCTTGAACTATTATAGGGCCCCCTTCGCAACCAGCAACAATAGGGCAACATCCAACAAGGTTCAAAGGGCCTTGCTGCCCTTGCAAGGATCTCAAGGCCCAAATGGCAGAGAACAGGGTGGTGGGGTGGAGTCCTTGAAAATGGGCCATACAGACCAAATGAACATTTTACCAAGGTTACTTTTTTTATTTCAGAACTTACCAATAGTGGAACACTCTAGATACTTTGATGTTTGGAGAAAGGACTTGCTTAATTTTATATGGCAAGGGGAAAAGTCTAGAATTGCCTATAAATACTTGGTTGACTCTAAAGAAAGAGGAGGATTTGCTTTACCAAATTTTAGACTATATGCGGAAGCATCAGCTTTAGTATGGCTAAAAGATTGGATACAATTAAAAAATAATTGATTGTTGGACTTGGAAGGCTATGACAATAGGTATGGGTGGCATGGTTATTTATGGTATGACAAACTTAAAATTCATAAGACTTTTCAGCATCACATTGTTAAATCTTCGTTCATTTAAATTTGGCTAAAATATAAACATCTTCTGGAACCTAGAACACCATTATGGATCTCTACGCAAGAGATGTTGACATTGAGACCACTGAGACCAGTACAATTTTTTACCTATCAAGATTTACTGATATGGAAGGACTATAAATGTGCCCTACAAGAATATGAAGAACTGAAGGAATACATCACTTGGTTTCCATATCATCAAATACAGTCTGTATTTATACAAGATATGAAGTTAGGTTTTATTAACGATAAATCATCTTTTCAACGAATGTTGTTAGATAATAATGAACGCTTAATATAAAAAATGTATAAGATGTTATTGATTTTGTATACAGAACAAGACCAAGTTAAACCAATGATGATAACATGGGCACAGACCTTGGGACATGATATCCATATGTATAAATGGGAAAGACTCTGGTCAAAGGACATGACACAATCACAATCACTGAGAGAGAATATATATAAAATGATTTATAGATGGTATCTAACACCAAAACAATTAGCAAAAATGTATGGAAATATGTCACCAAATTGCTGGAAATGTCAAGAAGAAGTGGGTTCCTTTCATCATATTTGGTGGCTATGTGAGAAGGCAAAGAACTTTTGGGATATGATTTATAATGAATTAAGGTTGATATTACAACAAAACATCCCTAAAACACCGGAGATGATGCTGTTAAGTATAATACCGGATACCATAGTGACTCAGAGATCGTTTTTGATGTATGCCACTACAGCAGCTAGATTGGTTTACGCTAAGAAATGGAAAATGACCGAGATACCAAATAAGACTGCGTGGATAGATAAAATGATGGAACTAGCTGAAATGGCAAAACTTACAGCGTTAATAAACCAAAAAGAAGACATTGAATTTGTGGCAGAATGGGAGGCATGGACAAAATATTGTATGAATGAATTTAATTGTGATATCAAGGGATATATTTTGATCTAATTCAGATATGCTGAAATAATTAAGAAAAGATATGAATTAATTATATTTACAAGTAAATGATATGGGTGATTTATTATAAAGAATTAGACAATAGATACAAAGAGAGCAACAATGATAATAAAGAGACAGAGGAGAGGAGAGGGGAAGTCAAAGATATACATGTTAGTTATGATAAGAAAAAGTTTTGTATACTATATAATTTGTTAATGGATATTTGTAATTGAATATGAACAAATTTGGAAAAAAATAAAAATTTTATTAAATAGAAAATGGGCCATACAGTGATGAAATAAAACTATAGAACTAGTAAGCCGTGCACCAGCGAAGGATTTGAGGATCCAGCTGCCCAAATGTAGGCTGTGAATAGATTCTGGTTTGCTCAGAGAGCCCTTACAGCTGGGGGTTCGAGCACAGCAAGCCCCTGAGAAAACTGTGAAATTTGACCAATGACAGGGACATTTTGAGGCCATATGAAATGGGTATTAGAGCATATTCTAAAGTCAATATTAAGGACTTCAACCCATTGGCTTATGATTTTATCACTAAAAAACCCTCCATCTATTTTGTTGAGAAATTCACTCATTAAAAAAAAAAAGTTGCTTCAGGGGGCCTCTCCAGAATTAGGGGCCCTGAAGCTTAAGCTTCATTAGTTTCACAGAAGATCCACCTCTGCCCGTGACTCAGATTCCGATCCATTCTGTGAACACATAGCTGGTTCTCTAGCAAATACAGCATTGTTTCATTCATTGGGGGTTACCGCATTATGTATTCCCAGCGATGTATTAAGAGTTTGAAAATGTTATAAAAAACATCGCTTTAAAAGGGGTTTTGGATGCCACGGCTAAAAAATGGTTGGAAGACGTCTTCACAGCTAAAGGGGCCAAAGTGCGAACAGTATTTTTTATAACAGTTTCTTAATACATCGGTGGGAATACATAGAAAGTGCGAACAGTATTTTTTATAACATTTTCAAACTCTTAATACATCGCTGGGAATACATAATGCAGTATCACACTCTCCAACACACAGAGGTTAACTCTTTCATCTATTCAGCTCAGACAGCTAACTCTCACTCAGACCTCAACTAGGCAAACACATATATAATGAAACCTTGACTTCTACTTCTCAGGAAAACCAGTTATGGGGGGACAATTTGGTGCAGAAATGTAGCAGGAGAGAGCGGGCACTTAACTTTTTTTGCCCATTTTCCATTTCAAGCTTGTCTCCTAAAGCTGCTTCCCCCACAGCTTGATTCCAGATGCATACAGTTAGAGTCCCCTCCCATCAAAAGTACCAGCCCATCTTTCAGACAAACTCCAAATAAAGAGACACACTAAATACTACTAACTTCTTCCAAACAGAGATTTTGCTCTGCTTTGGCTTCCAAACTGGAGTACCTTTTTTAAAGATAAAAGGTAAAGGTCCCCTGTGCAAGCACCAGGTCATTCCTGGCCCATGAGGTGACATCACATCCCAACGTTTTCTAGGCAGACTTTTGTTTTACAGGGTGATTTGCCAGTGCCTTCCCCAGTCATCTTCCCTTTCCCCCCAGCAAGCTGGGTACTAATTTTACCAACCTTGGAAGGATGGAAGGCTGAGTCAACCTTGAGCCGGCTACCTTCCATCGGGATCGAACTCAGGTCATGAGCAGAGCTTGGACTGCAGTACTGCAGCTTACCACTCTGCGCCATGGGGCCCTTTTGAAGTACCTTTCTTGGGACCAATCATATGATAATGTTTACTCTAATCATCCCAAGATTTCCCCATCCTCAGAATGCTGTTTCCCAAACCTGCTTTATTCCCATCTCTTTGGGAAGAACACAGTCTGAACACATTAGTATCTCATGTAGAATGAATGGTGCTGCAAATTCCTGTCTACATCAGCATCATTTTCCAGTCATCAGCAGTTTACAGGTGCCATTTTCCCAACACATTTTCCTGCTGTGCAATTGCAGCAGGTCTTTTTGCAAGCTTTTTAAAATAATAAAATAATTGCTAATTATATATCATCACTTATCTAGTTCCACTTGAAATATTAGTTCTTTTGAATTGTTAGTTTTTATTTTTTTAAAAAAATAGTTATTACTTCAGCCCTTTACATTGAAGAGATAGAAATGAAAATGTGTGGGCAGTTTTTGTCCCAGTGGCCTGGAAAAGAATGGGATAGGGGAACTGTAAGATGGTTGGACTGGAGGGATACTGTTTGTATCTTGATATTGCGCTATAGCACTATAATGATCGATTGCTACTCATCTATTTCAAGAACAAAAAAATGGTCTGCAAGTTTTCATAACGGCCATAACAACCACAACCTTAAGAACCAATGCAGAATTGTTGCAAAGTATAGGTGGAAGGGATACACTGCGGGGGGCAGGGGGAGAAAAAGAAGGTGTGCAAAAGAGTGCCATGTATGAAAGCCCCATTGACAATATGCATAACTTTACATTTGCAGTGGCAAAGAAAGCAGTGAGGAGAATCCTCTTATGTGGAAGCAGCCTTTGGCCCCAAGCACCCCCAATGAAGACACGAGACAGCAGTATTGGTTTTAACTAGTTTATTTAAATAATTAATTGTGCAGATCTATGTCAGATCATTAATTATGCTAAAATATTTAAATGGGCAGGCTGTGCTAGGTAGCCGGGCAATGGCTGCCTTTGTTGGGCAGACTCACCCTGATTCCACATTCAGCCTGCATCTTCTGCTGGCCTTGATTGTCATCACCTACACACAACATGCCACGAGATGCCCATCCTCATCCCCTTCCCCTGATGTGCTGCACGGCCACTACCAGGTTCAGAAAGATGTTGTTCAGCACTGAGGGTGCTACTTCCCAGCCACAGCACATCGCACAGCCAGTGACACACTGTTCTGGAGTCTGGACATGGCCTCCATCACTGCTGATGCCGCATGATGTTTGCTGACCATCCTCACCTATTTTGACCAGCCCTCCCTATCCCTGCCACACAAGGGGGCTAGCCTAGCTTAACAGCCCTTGCCTCACCTACTGACTATAATGTCCTGGAGGCCCTAACATAGATCTGCCAAACAGATGTTGCACCCTTCTGGGTGCATCTGAAAGATGCACGCTATCCTCCCTATACAGGTGTGGCATATCATATCTAACGGAGTCGTGTGGTATGCACGCACCTCCACTATCCAAAATTACCCTACACACCACACTATTAATTGTGGCCCTTGTGCACTCAGTCCAAGTGGGCTTCCGAGCTCCCCTCCAAATCCTCCTCTATAGAAAATTGGACCAAATGATAGTGACCCAACCCCCTGTTGGTTAATAGACAGAAAGTCTCAGATTCTTTTAACGTTTCCTATTTATTGAACAATCGTTCACCCCATGTATTGGAGACAGGGGCACAGTTTTTAAAGTTTGCTTTAAAAGCCCGCCAAATGGTTAATTAGATGGCAGTATCAACAAACAGTGCCATTTGATGTAACTGTCTTTTAACTGTTCCATAAAGGGCACTTTTTAAGATCTACATTCCTTTTGTACCCTTTTTGTATTATGTTTTTATGCCAATAAAGGAATGACGGAGGAGAATTTCCGGATAATGACCCTGGGTAACAAACTTTTTACCTGTTTTAGGTCCCTAAGTATTTTCCACATTAGCGCCATTCCTTTCGTCTGCACCAGGTCGTTTTCACCCAGATGCAGGACGAGAATATCGGGACGCCTGCCCTCCCTCAAGACCTGTTGGAGGGAGGGCAGAAGCTGGCTCCATAACATACCCCGAAGGCCCCGCCACTGGACGCTGGCCATGGGATAGAGGCCCAACTGCGATCCCATCTCACAAGCAGCTGCTCTCTTGCTCGCCCAGAAGACGATGGAATGGCCCACCACCAGCACCCTGATCGGGCTTCTTGATATGCTCACACCTGCAAAAAATAAAAATTGTCAGCTTATCTAATGTAAGCCTTAAAAAACTGTGACTGCCACCTACCAAGCCACTGAATCACCTGCCCCGGCATTCTCAACCTAGCAGCAGTGGATGCAGCTCCTATTCTAAGTGAATGGGTCCCAAACTCCCATGCAGGCAGCTCTTCAGCCACCAATATTTGCCAGGTTACTGCCCAAACTGGTGTAGCATTAAAGGCAACCCACCTATGTGTTGAAATAGGCAACTCAGGCCATAGCCCCGCATACTCATGAACTCACTCAGGATTTCTTTGAGTCAGCAATGGCAGCCCTGAGGGAACCGAAGAGGCAATTCAGCTGCTAGAAGTAGTTACGGCAACATTTCCCATACTTCTGATAGCTGGATCACACTCCCCCCCCCAACTTAAAATTGGGGTGAAAACACGTATACTTTCCTCCAGGATCAAGGCAGGTTTTCCTGCTGTAGGGATTGATCATGCAGAGATCGTGCAATCTCCTCTGGAAGCAAGTATTTTGGAAATGCAGGAGCATTTCCTTATTTTATTTCTCACCACACATTGGCAGCCTTCTTGTGGCTCATTAGTGTTACAGAGCTGTGAGACCCCTGTAAAAAAAAAACAACACTCCTACATAAATTGGACAGTAGCATGTTTCATACTGAGATGTATGGATTCCTTTGAAGATTCATGACCACTTGATTTTAGAACAACCAAAGCAGAATAGTGTTACTAGCCAAATCAACATTATTGTTAATTTACAATAAAAAAACACTTCCAGCATGGTGTTAAAAATCACCTTATCACAGACACTCCATGCATACAATTGAAGCAAAATCTAATTCAGGGATGGCAGCCTAGTACCAGTTCATATTCAAAAAAACACAATATACCAGCTGTAACTTAAACATGACCAAGACCTTCAGTGCAAAATGGGCCCTTGTGATGGTCATACTACATCTAAAGAAAGGTGGGATATCTCTGTTCTGTAGAACCTTTTACGATAAAAACAGCAAATGGTGGGAGAAAATGGTACGCAGCGGGGGTTACCGCATTATGTATTCCCAGCGATGTATTAAGAGTTTGAAAATGTTATAAAAAATACTATTCGCACTTGTTTGGCCCCTTTAGCTGTGAAGACGTCTTCCAACCATTTTTTAGTCGTGGCATCCAAAAACCCTTTTAAACCGATGTTTTTATAGCATTTTCAAACTCTTAATACATCGCTGGGAATACATAATGCGGTAACCCTCAAAATTTAAAGGACATTTTAAGGGTCACAGAATGACTCAGAAGTAATGTTAAGAATTTGGTTCCAGCCTAAAGTCTTATCTATTAAGACAACACTGTTGATCAGGTGATAATGCTGGAGGGTTTTTCCCCCACCTCAAAAGGATAACATTAACGGCAATTAATATATTCCTGTCACTTTCAAAAGACATGGGATTAATTCAGATGCAATCAAGCTAACTGCCAGAAGGAAAAACAAATAAGCTAAACACAAAAGCCACTTGTTACAATTACATGACAAATCCTATCAAGCATGAGAATTCTCCTGAAACCACTACTGTAATTGCCGCGGTAGGAGGAGAGGAGAGGGATCCTCTCTAAACTCAGCAAGGGAGCAAGACTGTGGCAGCTTGGAAATACAGACCAACTTTTTGCACATCTGTGAATGAGCTGATTAATGAAGCAGCTCCAACATAAAGCGACCACAAAAGGGTTTCTATGATCTTGCCGAAAGTTGCAGGAAATGAAATTTAATTTGCATTATAATGCAACATTTTTATTGCAATGCAAAGTGGTTATTGTGCGATCACAATTTTCAGGGAAAGGATACAGTGTCGGACGTGCATAGCTTTGGAAAGTCACATGCATTGGGATTTTTATCCAAAAATGAAGCCAGGGCACATAAAACAAGAACAAAACAGCCCTTAATCTTAAGCAAACATTACAAAGCCATTTTCAGCTCCATATATCTTACAAAACTGCTGAAGTGCAGGAGTATTTAAAAAGTGTATGGGTGTAATCAAACTATAAGCTACAGAAAGTCTAACATTGTGTGTAACATTTTTAGAGTGGAGGGGTTGCTCTGGCAGGGCCCTCAGTGCATTCAGTCCAAATGTACCTTTCCTCTCCAGAGACAATTTCTGGGAGGAAACAGCTCTACAAGTTTGAGGCAGAAGCTTTGCAAGGTGTGACTGACCAAGAAACTTCTATCCCCCAGAACAGATATTCAAATGTAAAAAGAAATCTACAACAGCCATTTTGTTATCCACATCATTCATTGTTTATCAGTTCAGAAGAAGAAGAAGAGTTGGTTTTTATATGCCCACTTTCTCTACCACTTAAGGCAGAATCAAACCGGCTTACTATCTCCTTCCCTTCCCCTCCCCACAACAGACACCCTGTGAGGTGGGTGAGGCTGAGAGAGCATGACTCACCCAAGGTCACCCAGCTGGCTTCATGTGGAGGAGCGGGGGAACAAATCTAGTTCAACAGATTAGCTGCTCATGTGGAGGAGTGGGGGAATCAAACCCGGTTCTCCAGATCAGACTCCACCGCTCCAAACCACCGCTCTTAACCACTACACCAAGCTGCCTCTCAGTGAAACAACATATGTGACAGGCTCCAATAAATAATCTGAGGGGATGCACACAAACTCTTAAAATGTTGGGGAACCAGGGGTGGGGTCTGGTGGGGGCACTTGCCCCCGCGCGCTGCCCGCCTGGCCGCTTGCTCTCCCTCTTTTTTTGTTTCTGTGAGGGCGGCCACCGCACGCCTCACCTGGCGCATTTATCTCTGCCCCAGTGCCTGGCTCCAGTGCGCACTTGGGTGCGGGTGGCACCCCCCCTCCCTCCAGTCCCCCTGCTCTGGGTGCTCCTTCTTCCATCACCGTGCCTGTGGGGAACCCGGCTCTTTAAAAGAAAATTCCCTTCAGTGGTTCCCCTCAGTTATAAGGTATAGCTGAGGTAGTGGGATAAAGGCTTTGGGTTCCCTGCCATGAAATAGGTTTGGTATTGAGCAAGAAGAACGCAGAGATCACTGGGAGAGGAGTTGTAAAAAAATAACAAATGTGAATTATTTATTTATAGGTTGTTTTCAAAGAATGGTTTAGCAGCACAGGTCTCCAGACAGTAACAGGAGAAGCCTGAACTTGAACTTAAGCTAGAAATGGCTTCAGGTTGTGATTTAAATTTCCTTTGACGCTTGCAGTTACAAACATGCTATCACTGCCTAGCCATCAGGCTGGATCCTTATACCCATGCAGGACTCCACCCACCCACACCTGCCCTTTCCCAAAAATAAGACTAAATGGTACTTCTCACCAGCCTCCAGATACTAGCTGGAGATCGCCTGCTATTACAACTGATCTCCAGCTGATAGAGATCAGTTCCCCTGGAGAAAATGGCCGCTTTGGCAATTGGACTCTATGGCATTGAAGTCCCTCCCTTCCCCAAACCCTGCCCTCCTCAGGCTCCGCCCCAAAACCTCCCGCCGGTGGTGAAGAGGGACCGGGCAACCCTATCTCACCACCAAAGGCAGGCCTCATAACTGGATTCTCTGACCTCTCCTAGAGGTAGAGTTACACCACTCTGCCAGGCTACCAGGCAGAGTTACAGTTCCCCTTAATAGTCCATCCCCTGTCCGAAAGGTGATTGACTGCTGGAGTAGCGCTCCCAGAGGTTCAGGAGCAAAATAGCTGATCAGCTGTTTTACCTTTCAGGGGCAGCACAGTATCCTGTTCATCACAACATCACAAAATCAATTGTGTTTTTATTGTATTGCAGATAGTTGAGAATAAAGCATATTTTTGTTGTGTACATTCTTATATTCACAATAGTGCAATATTTGCAAGAATAAATAGGGGTCTCTTCCTTTTGTTGTGTTTTATTGAAAGAGAGCAGGCATCAGGCCTTCAGAGATGCTTAGAAAATAGAACAAGGTCCACTGAAATAAAGGACACCTGGCTTTTCCTGGATTTTATTCTTAACCATTCAAGGAAGGGATTTCTTTTCAAACCCAAAACTCAGAGTTGTTCATGTGGCTCCTGTGAATTGCAAAAACCATTCCAGACAGATGGCAGTCCTGTCTCTTGTATGGAAGATATGTGATGAAAGACTTAAGACTGCAATCTTAATAACATTTTCCTGGGAATAAGCTCCGTTGAATAGACCTAAGTAGCATTCTGAGTAGACGTACTTCAGGTTGCTTTCTAAAAGTGAGAGGGAAAGCAGGCTCCTGGCTTCAGACATGCCAGACCCTCCTGCTATGGGTTCCTCTCCTGTCAAAGATGGACTACAGAACTGGTTCGTTGGTGGTGACTCACAGATCCATTTGGGGATTCTGGATTTGGATAGGAACTCATTTCTTACAATATAAAAAGAATATATAAAGAAAAAATATTTTATATTAAGAAAAGTTCTTGTTTAAAGCCTGGTAGGGATAAATTGTAAATTTTTAAATTTAACAGTTAGTTGGCTAAAAGAACCACATTTGGTTTAAGAAGCCCTTGAGTCAATAACTCTCAGGGTAGTCCTCAGGATAGTTACATCTTTCTAAATCCATTTAAGAGTGTGGATTTAGAAGTGTGTAATTCTCAATAAAGGAAGCCACGGCCTTCAATTTGCAGGATCTGAGCAAGGCTGTCAAAGATGGGACATTTTGGAGGACTTTCATTCATAGGGTCGCCATGAGTTGGAAGCGACTTGACGGCACTTAACACACACAATTCTGTTTAGGATTGCACTGTCAGTAAACTAAGTATTTATGCATACAATGGCCCTTGATTCGTATAGTTATCATCTGTTAATGTCCGAGGACCCAGAACACATAAATCTTACACATATCAGCAATGAACTAGACCCATTATGAAATATTCTATAGTGCTTACACATAGCAGTGCTGCTCACTTAATATGCTAACAAATTCAACTATTTACTGAGCCATGAGAGAGAAAACTACTAGGCACATCTCTGAGCAATCATTGATAAGAAAATAGATGGAAGCCACCAAATGGAATTAGGAGATAAGATGTATGCAAAATATTTCTCTGTGGCATCGGCAAAGTGCACAGCCGCTGTACATTAATGATAAATGGATTCTTCATGATAGTCTTTTATGCACATATAGGCTGGGTTTGTATGTACATATGCGAATGTGTATAAGCTATAACATTTTCTGATACTGTGGGTCTCATACTGCAGATTTCTCCTCAATGAACTGAGCGGAATGCCATCCATTCCTCAAAGGTTTCAGAACATCACTCTGTAGTTTCACATCAGTTATTTAATCATGATCCAGTTAGCAATATACTAGTCAGCTACCCCACTTGCATGAATGAAACTTGCATCTACAAGCAAGATAAAACACCTTTCATCCTTTAGAGTGCCAGCTCCAGAATTCAAAATTGTGTGATGAAAAACTAAAATAGGAAACGCACCTAACCTTTTTTTCTACTAGATGTTGTCACAAAGTGTTTTGACCAACCTAGAGGCAAATGTCAAAATTAAGTTGTTGTTCTTTCTTATTCCCCCCCCCCACACACACACAAAATATTCCACTCATGCTCTGAGGGTTTTTTGCATCTCCCACCACCCCACTGAGTAATTTCTGCTGGCAGAGCGTGTCTGGTCCAAGGTCAACTGATGAGCCTCAGCCCTGAGCAGGGATTCAAATTCAAGTCTTCTTGGGCCATGCCCAACACTTTACCCCCAGCACCACACTGGCCCTCTAGTACTGAGACAATACAGTCTAACAAAAGTTCACTTGGCTTCTGTTCTGAAAACTCCTCCTCCTCTCCCATCTTAAGTAGTGTCCTTAAGTGCATCAAGTCACCTTTTTTATGCAAATATTTCTTTCCCCTCCTCCTGACAGACTGCAGTTCATGGAAGTTTCCTCATTTACCTCACAGCACTGCATGGTTGGAGCCTGGTAATATCTAGCAGGTTTATAGGATTAGAAAGCTTCTCCCCCACTGTTCAGTAACTATCACAGCTCAGTAGGCATCAGCTGTCAATTTGCAGCCGATGTAGGTGGCACGACCAGTTAACACGTAAAGGCCCCTTCATAAGTGGGGATGGGGATAAGGTTATAGAACACAGGCCTGAGGAGCCTCAGGCAATAACCACACAATCATAGTGTGTCATATATCATTTTGTCCTTCACTGTCTTGGTATGGATTTTCATATATCAGGCCCTGCGCTGTGTGCATTTACTATGCTGAGTCAGAACATCAGGGGCCAAGAAGAGAGCCTTTATGGCAGGTGGGGAAATGAGCTCCCTGGGGAGATGAGAGGATCTTCCTCTCTTACAGCCTTTGGTGAGGGCTGTGAGACCCATTTATTTTAAATAGCATTTGGTTTATTACTCACAAGCAATTCTTAGTGGCTGATGAGGTATGCTAGTTTAATAGGGTTTAAACATTGCTTTTTAGTTTTATCATGGTTTATTATTTTTTAGGAGTAGCTTTGGCTGCAGAAAAAGCGGTGTATAAATGGTAGGGTGGCCAGGTCCAGGTTGGGAAATACCTGGAGATTTTGGGGGTGGAACCTCAGGAGGGCGAGGATTGGAGAGGGGAGAGACTTCAGTGCCATAGAGTCCAATTGCCAAAGCGGCCATTTTCTCCAGGTGAACTGATCTCAGTTGGCTGGAGATCACTTGTAATAGTGAGAGATCACCAGCTAATACCTGGAGGTAGTAGCTGGAGATCTCCTGTTATTACAACTGATCTCTAGCTGATAAAGATCAGTTCACCTGGCGAAAATGTCCGCTTTGGCCATTGGACTCTATGGCACTGAAGCCCTTCCCATCCCCAAACCCCGCCCTCCTCAGGCTCCACCCCCAAAATTCTCCCGCCAGTAGCAACGAGGGACCTGGCAACCCTATGTGAAGGTTATAGAACCATTAACCAAGGGAGTTCCTCCTTGCCTTTACACTGCTGGTGTTTCAATGCAAGTGATACTTTTTGCAGAGTGCATTTGGCTTAGGAATTACTGGTGCTATCAGTTTCTGCTTTATCTGACAGAAATTGTACTTTCTATTTGTAGGGTGTATTTTTTATTTATTTTTTTGCTTAGGGTTTATTTGTTTTTTCATTGCTATTTTTGTAGCAAGCTACCCCATGTATCATTTTTGGATGAAAGGGCAAGATAAGTTTTTTAAAAAATAAATAAATAAATACATTTCCTATACCTACATGCTTCTTCCTGGAACTGGAGCCTTGTGCTTGTATTGTTGGACTATTCTCATACACACCACATATACTTGATACAATTTTCTGGAGAAAAGGGAATCCCAGAGATAGGAGCCATTCTCTGGGATCATTAAATTAAATGGGGGTGTGTGATTGTGTGGTCTACTTTAAAAAGAAAAGACCGACATAAGAGGGGAAAACTTGGTTAGAAAGGGAGGAATTGTTTTGGGTTTTTTATACATGCGGTATAAATAGTGTTGCCAACTTCCAGGCACTAACTGGAGATCTCCTGCTATTACAACTGATCTCCAGCCGATAGAGATTAGTTCCCCTGGAGAAAATGGCCACTTTGGCAATTGGACTCTATGGCATTGAAGTCCCTCCCCACCCTAAACCCTGCCCTCCTCAGGCTCCGCCCCAAAAACCTCCCACTGGTGGCAAAGAGGGACCTGGCAACCCTAGGTATAAAAGATGCAATGACCAGAATGTCATTTCTGCATCACTGTCACCTGCCACATCAGATGATAACATCTCAAAAGCTGCCCAAAGGTGATTTAAATATCAGGTGTGAAAAGTCTTTTTTTTAAAAAAAATTTTAATGCTTTTATTATAATTATATAGGATACAAAAGGGAAAAAAGGGAGGAGGGGAAAAATTCACTTCCGTCTGCAATAGGCGGTGTTTTCTTTGATCAACATTATACAGTCAAAAAACAAGATTTTATACTTATTACAGTTAGTTCGATATACTAGTTTTCATCATAGTCTTATTCAATTAAAAGATTATTAAAAAATCAAATAAACGAATTGAGTGTATTCTTAAACATGAAAGACAGCCGCTAACGTAACACAGAGTAACACAACAAATATACCGTGACTACCATTTCTCAAAAAATTACTCATTGTATAAGTAAGTCAAGTATAATCTTAGATAAGGAAAACAACTACTCATCTACTCATCTAAAGAGAAATAAGACTAAGTCTAATATTATGTCTCTAAATATTTAGAGACATATAAGTATGCCATGGTAGCCATTTCTCATAGAATTGTTCTACAGATTAAGTGGATTCATCAGATAGGTCATTTTGGCCATATTTACATATTCTGACATGTGATAAACGTGTGAAAAGTCTTAAAGGAGGGAGCCAGCCTCAGAGTAATCACAGGAACGTTTTACTTCATTATTGAGGTAAAATGTGATGTTTTGTGAACTCCATCACATTCGTCACATGAATATCAGTAATAGCTTATTCAAAAAGCTGCCACTTTTTGAGGGAAATGTCTCTGCTGTTTTTTGAAGGGGGTAGTAGGAGTTGCTACATGCACCCAGGCCATTGCTGTCTGTTCCCTACATTTGGCCTCTTAATAGAGAAGGGGGCACACACCCCTGAAATGATAATATATTGTGAAGTCGGGAGGGGGAAATAGCAGAAAATTCTGATTTTGCCCTACAAGTAGGGTCGCCAACCTCCAGGTTGTGGCTGGAGATCTCCCACGGCTACAACTGATCTCCAGGTGACAAGTCATCAGTTCACCTGGAGAAAATGGCCGCTTTGCAAGGTGAACCCTATGGCATTATACCCCTCTGAAGTCCCTCCCTTCCCCGGGCTCCACCCCCAAAATCTTCAGGTAATTCCCAACCTGGAGCTGGCAACCCAACCTACAAGGGTCATGGAAATAGCTCATAGGAAACTTTCCTGGTTTGATATGCGTGATACAAAGGGGCACAGTGAAAAATGCAAAATTCATTATAATCCTCAAAAATAACGGGGTAACCCGCTGTCTGTTAGTAATGCTGTATAGTCACAGAATCTGGCTGCATACTCTGTATGCTTTTGTGTGCAATAAAGCTATGTCCATCATCTTTCGTGAAACAATGAATATAGCAGTAGCTTATCTTTTTAAAGTTCCTTCACAGTCTCTGGTTACCTAGGCGATACCTGTGATTAGAAGAATCCTCACAATATTAGCATTTTCTAGTATTGTAAGTGTACTAGGAGCACACTGGTGTAGACGTGACTATTTTTCTCTCACGGCATTTCTCCTCAGGGAAATTCCTTCAGAATGGTATTGAAAAATTGCAACACGGTATATATTTTATTAGAATTCTATGGACTTTTACAGAAATATTTCCTAAGCATATAACACACTCAGTTGTGTCTGTATACTGGGAACATTAATACTCTGTTTCCAGTTATGTATAAAACACTTTACTGTCCTTTTAAATTTTAAATTATCTTTCAAAATAAAGGATTACTTTCTCAGCTTCAGCAGCTTTTGGACGCACTCAGGTGGTACAGGAGGCCACCGGCAATATCACTCACTTACCTAGCAGAAGAAAATAATTTCAGGGTGGGCGGCTGGACAAATTGCTTATCACTAGAGCCGCCTCTGAAACTCACAAACAGCAGAATTTTATTTTAAAAAATAAACATCCTAATCTCCCCCATGCCATCTATGTGTATACCCCCGCCAACGTATAAGGGGGATTATCCTTTATTATTTTTGTCTCTTTTTAAACACAAGAAGAGTTCCTAAGCTGCTGCAGCTTGCTTTTCAACTGTTCCCGCCGCCGCCGCTGCTGCTCCTTTTCGGCTATCAGTCTGTGCTCGTCCGACTGGATGGACAGGACGTATTCCGTGGCTTTCTTGAGGATGACCACCTTCGGGGCCTTCTCGTTGTTGGCCACCTCCGGGATCTGGTCACGCAAGGCGAAGAAGCTCAGCTTGAGCTCGTTCCAAGACGTTGTGCGTCCGCCGCTTGTCGTTCTCTTCCGAGTCTGACGTGCGGGGGCTGGCGCATTTGCGGTTGTTGCTGATCTGTTTTAGGACCCGGCCACTGTCCAGCTTTAACCTTTTGGCCGAGGGGTACGCGACCCTGGAGGAGGGGGAGGCGGCGTAGTTGTGCTGGTGGGTGGGGACGTGACACCTCTTGAGCCATCTACAAATTTCAGTCTTCATTTACTAAATTATGTGGTGCTTTCAATGGGCCCGCTGTTCACATTAATCCTAAGCATCCCAATGGGGTCTTTACACAGACTATTAAAAAACTGTACACTAAGCCACCTCATCCTGGATTATCAAGGTGCTCATATTCTCAGAGTATTTCTTATGCAGAAAAAAAGATGCACACAAAAGTTCTGTCACTGGACAGCACATTTCAAGGGTGGGGAGGTTAAGGTAGGACAACAGGACAAAGGATTGCTTCTCTAATTTTTCATTACCATTTTTTGGAGCAGACAAGAGAAATAGAGGAAGACGGTGAGATGCAGCTAACAATAGCATTACAGTCTCTTTCTTTAAAATCTTCCATTTATATAAGTAGAAAGGAATGTTCTGTGGTAAAAAGGGATGTATCCCTAAATATTCCTTTCTGTCAGTATTGTGCTGCTGTGAAACACACAGGCAGGGCAACAATTATGCCTGTATCTGTAAGCCAAGGGCTGGCAACTACATGATGCCTAAAGGCCACTTTAAAGAAAGGAGTGGTGGGGTGGCAGGCACAGACCCCACCCCAAAGGGGCTGTCCCATTGACAAGCCCTAATGCCATAGATGTTGTTTTCCCTGTGTCTTTCCTTTTTTGCTTCTGGCTTGAAAAGGCATCCATTCTAGATAGGCAGCATGGGTATAGGGAGCAAATCTGGACCAAGGGTTCCCCGTTGCCAAAAACCTACTGAACATGGATTATGCTACATCACTATTCAGATTCACTGTGCATCTTTCCAATAGCTCAACTTTCAAGATGATAAAATTAATACCCCAAGAATGGAGGTTGACAGGAGCTGAGAATTCTGGCAGGTGCTGTTACTTTCCTGTGACAGTTCGTGCTTTCTTTACCTTGCAAGTTAACCTGCATTTAATATTTTACTCCTCAATGCACAGATTGGCCATTTATATCTACTGCTCTGTTTAGTGGAAGCAGAAAATATTGATATGAACATGCCATAATAATTTTCAGGAGTGGTAGCTTTCTAGCATCTGTGGGACTGTATAAATTGGATGTTGTTGAGATAAGGAACTTGCAGTGATTTAGGATCTTACAGAATTCTCTGTGTAACAGTTAGGTATGGATTGTTACATTCAGATTTCTACTATGTGTATATTTGGTTTAAGAAAATAGTTTTGCTGGAACTAAATGAAAAAATAATCTTTAAAAAATCAAAGCATACAAGTGTGGTAAAGCAGTAGTCCTTTTGAAAGTTTAAATGGTTTCCTTTCTTTCCACTAATGAAGACTTGGAATGCTTCCTACTATAATTTTTTAAAATTTGCAGGAAGTAGAAAAGGAGAGAATTTTGAGTATCAAATGAAAAGCATGGTATAAGGGAGACTCTGAAAAAACTAGTTTGGAAGCATTATTAAAGTATCCAGACTTTTGCTGTACACATTAAATATTTTACAAAATGGAGGCCAATCATGTTGCTAATCACTTTAACTTCTTGGTAAAGGTGGATATGCCTGTTTTATAAGCCATCATGTCCATTTGCCACTCTTCCATTCAGGAAGCTTCCCCCCCCCCCCAATAATTATGATAGCCATATACCTTAATTGTTCATTTCTCATGTGGTTTTTCATGTGATCTTTCACCCATTAAAGAAAGTATGAAACGTTCTTTCTCTCGCAATGCTCAGCATAGAAATATTCATACTAATCACGCTATGTTTATGGAGGTCATAGAAAGTAGCCTTTTCCCCAGTTGTAAAAAACAATCTTTACAGGTAAAAACAGATTTTTCAGTAGCAAGGTATGTTGGAAAAAATACATGGGAAGCAGTAAGCTGCACTTAACAACATCACTAGATTTGAGTCGTGCATATAAACCAAGCCACCTTTTTAAAAAAATCATTCATTCTTTAGTTATATTTAAGGATCAGGCTAGCTGTAGTTTTTAGGTACCATATATGATCTGTGCTATATTTGTCCAGAATTACATGGACATTGTGCCAAGTGGAGAAGTGGGACACTAGTCTTCCCTGTCCTCATATATTTTCATTTCATTTGATATTACTTCATTTATACCCCAGTTTTCTCCCCAATGGGGACCCAAACTGGCTTACAGTGTTCCCCCCTCCTCCATTTGATCTTTACAACAACCCGGTGTGAGGTAGATTAGGCTGAACGTGTATGACCGGCCAGCGTCACCCAGCAAGCTCCCATGGCCAAGTGGGGATGCAAACCCAGCTCTCCCATATCCTAGTCCAAATGTTGCAAGATGCTGGTTTTGACACCAAGGCCGATAGAGGACTCTGAATGTCCCATGTTGTGCCCCTTTCCTTTGTGCACAGAGGAATGTTCTGCGATTTTTGAAGTGCAGCTTCTGATCTTGACTTCTCTTTCTGTGTTTGCTGCTGCTGAGATTGGTGCTTGCCAAAAGATGAGCTTTTGCTCGACTCCTACCCCTCGTGGGGTTTCCCACAAAAGTTATTTTCTCCATAGAGCTATGGGTGAGGTGACCAGGATGTCTTCTGTGAATGTCCCATTCAATGGTGGACTGGGGGGCAAAAACAGCCCTGGAAAGGGCTTCACTCCTTAGCCTGCTTCTGGCCATGCCTCCCCCAAACAGATGCCTGATAGAGGGGGTAAGTAAGGAGCTTTTGCCCAGCTCACACCCACCCACAGGGTGCAGAGTGAAGGCTGCCAACTTGTGACGGCAGGAGCTCCCATCCTCCTTACAGAGGTTGCCAGCTGGTGGTGGCTGGGCTGCTGCCCACTTTGCACAAGGATGCCCTGAGGTCAGAATGGCCCTGGCAGGGGTGCCCCCCCCACAAGCTATAGGCCCTCCAGGACTTTCCTCACTGGCCTTAATGGCCAATCTGCCCCTGGTACCAGTGTCTTCTCTTGTTGCTTGTCTTAGTACCTGTTTCCCTTGCTTTGCAAAAAGCTCCACCTTCTATTATGGCAATTATTCCCCATAGTAGGGCTGAAACCTTCATCTGGGAGAAGCCCTGCAGGTTTCCACCTGAGTGAGCTACAGAAGAGGCAAAGTGACATACTTGCACTGGCCAATGTTGTAGAGTTTTAAAGTCTGTGCTGTGCTGAATTGGTCTTTTGACCGCAATAAATGATGGAGCCAGTAATAAAAGTGACTTGCACTGGCCATGATTCCTTCCCTAGGTGACCTCCTTTCAGAAGGATGTGTGCTTGTAGAAAGGGATTTGAATCTCCATCTGTTGAAGATCCCAAGAGTGTGGTGGGCAAAGAGCTCCTTCTGAGCATACCGCAGTGTTTCAAACAGAGCGGGGTGCTCTATTGTTTTTGTTCTTCCTCTTGTTCTGTGAGTGTGTGACAGCTTGTCAATGCCATGAAGGCAGGATGGCATTGCCAAACACTGGTTGGCTGTTTCCATACATGGCTAACATGGGGGCATTGTCAGCATGTGATTGGTAGACATCAGGCAATGTTGCTATGAGCACTTGTGTGGTTGCTCTGCACTCAGCTCCTCAGGGTTGGTTCTTTTCTGGCATTTATTATCACTGCTTAGAGAGCATAGGATACTGACCACCTACATCAGCATCAGGAACACACCAGCACGGCAGAGTTTAAGACTGGGCTGTTGCTCTCCCACATTCAACAAAATGTAGGAAAAACTTCATTTCACAAGAGAAAGAAAAAAGAGACATAAAAACATGAAGAGCGCCCTGCTAAATTAAACTAAAGGCCATCTACTCAGCATCCTCTTTCCAAGAGTGGCCTGACAGATCTTTCATAAGCAAGTAAAGCATAAAGCAACAGCCCTTTGTGTGTGTGTGTGTGTGTGTGTAAAGTGCCGTCAGCCCTTTAGTGTTCTTTATTTACCAAACATCAAATTCAGAGTTATTCATCAGTCACTCTGAACATGGAGGCTCCATTTAGCCATCATGAATATCATGATGGACTTTGTCCTACTAATCCACCTCCTATTGCATTGGAGAAAGACTTCTTGAACTGGAGGAAGGGACTGCCGTGAGTGGAGCAGAGTGGTGAGAGTATAGCCCGGTGAGTACAGAACTGCTGCATAAATACAATTACACTCATGAAGTTGTCTTACATTGAATCAGACTATTGGTCCATCAAGGTCAATATTGTCTATGCAGACTGGTGGCAGCAGCTCTCTGGGGTCTCAGGAAGAGGTCTTTCACATCACCTTCTGCTTTGTCCTTTTAACTGGGGATTGAACATGGGACCTTCTGCATACCACTAAAACACAGCCCCTCCCCAAAAGCAAATGCTGATAAGAAGGAAGGGAAGAACAGAGCAGAAGATTTAATATCCGAAGGCTAAAAATATAGTATCTTTCTAGTCCAATACCTCAAACTTTGTGAAAATAGAAGTTTAAACTGTAGTTGAACCAAACATGCTGAACTCCCACCCCACCCCATCAAAGTATCTCTGTATTTTCCTTGTCTGTTCAAATCAGTATTCAGCAACCACAGCATTTGCGATGGCTTGGGAATGGATGTTGACTGAAAGGATATTATCATAGAATCATAGAGTTGGAAGTGACCACCAGGGTCATCTAGTCCAACCCCCGGCACAATGCAGGAAATTCACAACTACCTCCCCCCCCCACACACACACACAGTGACCCTTACTCCATGCCCAGAAGATGGCCAAGATGCCCTCCCTTTCATGATCTGCCTAAGGTCATAGAATCAGCATTGCTGACAGATGGCCATCTAGCCTCTGCTTAAAAACCTCCAGGGAAGGAGAGCTTGCCACCTCCCAAGGAAGCCTGTTCCACTGAGGAACCACTCTATTAGAAAATTCTTCCTGATGTCTAGATAGAAACTCTATTGAGTTAATTTCAACCCATTGGTTCTGGTCCAACCTTCTGGGGCAACAGAAAACAACTTCAAATATGCCACCTTCCTTTTGAAGAACTATTTTCTCTGAGGCTGTTCCACCTTGGCTTCCATACAGCAACACTGTTTCCGGAAGCATTCACATGATTTCATCCTTTATTCATCCTGTTTCTGTGATTTCCCCTTAGCACAAACCTGATTTGGTATGATCTTTTTGGAAAGATCACAGTCAAAGCACCTCTGGATCACATGTGGATGGGAAGGTAGGTGGTTTTTTTTTTCAGGTTCTGTCAAAATCAGCCCCACTTGCCATTTCTCCCACACACTCACATTGGAGAGCTTTAAAAAAAAAAACTGGGAAATTGTAGATCATTAGATTATAATGTACCTTTCCCCTTATCACTCTGCAATAAAAAGGCTACAGAGTTACCTTCTTTTAAAACTAAAAGCTGAAAACTAGTACAGTGTTGCAGTAGGTTATTATTATAATGCTACAGCAATCTACCAATTCCTGGCTTATTTGTTGTTGTTTTTTAAACTTTCAGTGGAGTGGGGAGGAAATGGTAGCCAGAGAAGGCTGATATAAGGAAAGTGTGGGGGAAAGTGCCATGTGGATGATCTGTTGCCAAAGCCAAAACCTCTGCATTCACAGCAGCATCAAGAGCTGTGAATGCAGAGGTAAGAAGCCTAAAAGGACACTTTAAAAATGGTGTCAAAATTAATTGGGAACAGTTGTAAAAGTGATAGCTGCATCGTTTTGGTAAGTGACTAAGAAAAATATAATAAATTAGATGGGCTGTTGCTGAAGGTTGTTCAAACTCACATATCAGCTAGTTGTCTTAATTCTATTCCCTGTGGCATTCACCTGTGTATTACATCAACCACTTTGGTTACAAATGCTTCAAACAGTTCTCTGAAGACTATATATCCAGCTGCTGCCACATTTATACAAGTCTACATGTCAGAATTGATTCTGACAACAGATTTGTCTCAGATTTTTGATTTAGCCCAGGAAGTAGTCCCTTTTTTTTTCCTGCAGAAGTGGAAATTAAACCTCTCTTACTATTCCCTCCAGGGCAACATTACTCTGAAGTGCTTAAAATTTTTTTATTGTATAGAAGGGGGAAATCATTGTGAGAATCCCCTGTTTAAAAGCCCTAGTGAGCGAATGAGAAAGCAATCTACTGAACTTAATATTGCTGAAGGATGTCTAAAAGCTGATATTCTAAAGGTCAGCCGATCCTTAAAGTTGGCATATGCTATTGAAGCTTCTCAGCCTGATCCCCCAATAGGTTAAACTGAAATATTGGGATATAAGCCTAAACAGGTTCATTGAAATGTATTAGAAATAAAACCAACCTGAATCCAATTTCCATGTAATGGTTTGGGAATCACAGCCAACATGAGCTTTGGATTTGTCTCGAAAGGATATCTTAAATTGGAGATAGTTGTGGTGACCACGTATCTCAGAAAGGTAGGAGCATTTCAGTTCAGTTATCCCTCTGCTTTTTTGGTTGCTGTCCTGGAAAGTCAGGCAGCAGCCACAAACCATGTTCTACCAATTTACTCCTTTTTAAAAAAAAAACAACAACAACTGTTGAACCATTCTTAAAAGACAATTAAAAATAAGTACCCACTATTGAAAGAACACTCAAACCATAAATCCACAATGGTATTGTGGGGGGGGGGGGGGAAGGAATCTCAGGAAAATGTTTCACATGAATGAAAACCCCACACTAATGAGAAGAACCTATTCACACCTGAAGCCCTTTCAAAGGCTCTAATTTATTAACTATGAGGGGCAGCAGGGAGCAACTTCCAAATGATGCTTATTGTTCAATTACCTGGTAATAACCCCATGGGTCTAGAGTGATAGTGACATTGGACAGTTTTTTAAATCAAATGAAAATGTATTCCACCTGACTTGTAAGAAAAGTGTTGAAAGATCTCCCTTTTTTCCTGGACATATGTGTTTTAAAAGCTACAAAAGGATAAAGAGGAGGCAAACAAATCTTAACTTAATTTATGTTCTAAGATACATGTTTCAGATTCTCCTACATTAAAAAAAAATCATGCTTAAAATGAAGATACAGTTTGCTTCTTCAGAATTTAAGGAATGAGCCAGATAGATTAGCATACGTTTTCAGGTATAAAAAGATAATTTTCAGATGAATTTGTAATTACGTACAAAATCTGTGATATGGACACAATGTTTAAATTCTACAAAAGCTGCTTTTGAAAGACACTCGTACACGCTCTTCTACCCATCAGACATGGAGAAAGTCTACTTTGACTGACGTTTAAAGAATCTTCACAGCACTCAAATTCATCATTAAAAACACAGAATCGGCGCCACTCTTGACTCTCAGACACACGCACGCATTAAAAACAAAACAGGCAGAATGCGTCCATCAGCTGCATCGTGCTGCACTGAACTGTTCCGAAGAAGGTACTATTAATTAGCATTAACAGGGTTAAACTTAAGATGTGGTTTTCTAAATGTTCTCTGAAATTGTACTCTAGGGATATAGGCATGCATATCCGATCCACATAAAAAGACGATACTCTTTAGAAACATTGAGATCTATAGCAGGACATACTAGCAGCGTGACAGCTGATTTTTAATAACAACATTACTCAACAGCAGCGACCATGCATAGGAAAAAGAACAGCTCCTTACTCTTACCTATTGCGTATGTTGAATGATGGATCAGCTTTTTTTTTTACAGACACCAGGTATTTTGGCCCATGGAGTAGAAGACTTGGAGCACGTGCACGCAGACCATTCTATGAGCCATCTTCTCCCTGTCCGTTAGCACACCGTACATCTCCAGCAGCCCCACTCGCCAGCTGCAAATATCTCATTAGACTAATGCATTCAGCACAGGCAGAAAACTCGATTTACCATAGCTACAGCAATGAATTTCCATTACGATGACAGCTTCAACCACATCATGTCCGGAAAACCAGCCAACCACTGCCTTTTAAAGAACACACACACATACACACACACTTTACATGCAGAAAATGAGGCCTGTGTGTGTGTGCTGTGTTTTCTTCCTCTCTGAGCAGCAAGGCTAAGAAAAAAGGTGTCGTTTTGTGAAGTCTGCATCAATAGGTAAAAATAATTTGCACTTTCCTGCTTGAAAATAAGTAATGTCCTTTACAGCAACAAGAATTTTGTGACGACGATAAGAGTGGGTGTTTGGAACCTCTCTTTTTTAACTATCCCTCCTCTGTTGCCATAGTAACCAGACTGTATCATCATTTCTTTGTCCCAGTCATGCAGCAATGTGGCCCAGTATTGCGCTTTACACAACACCAGTTACATCGAAGGGTCTGTCGCTTGGACTTGCAAGGAGGCAAACGGGTTTTGACATGGAAAAATACAGCAAGTGCCTTTTATTAACCATTTTGTAAGGTTATATCTCAAATATTTATATTTATACATGCTACTGTATGTATAGTGATTTTATGCCAATAAAGAACGATACGATGATGACATGAAAAATACTTGCACCACCATTTTTGTGGTCTAGCAGTTTTGCATACTTTTATTCATATGCAGAACTAGGCCATACCAGGTGTATATAATAAAACAGCTATGTGGGGAAACATATCTACAATGAAGGTAAACCTGGACAGAATGATGTTGTGGGCCAAAGGGTGAGAGGTTGCTACATCACAGCATCCCTCAAAGAGGAAGAGGTCTTATCTTCATTCACCTTGCCCGACAGGGAACCATTGCCATTACTGACTGAGAAAACCCTGCCACAAATAAAATAAAGCAGTGACGATCCTCACACAAGTCGGTGGCACATCAGGTTTTACTGTGGCTCTTATTAAAAGTGTTATCTTTCTCACCACATAGACTTCTACCAGCTGCAGTTGTGGTGTACATAGTATTAACCCACAATGTGTTTTCTGTAACATATGGCCCTCGAATGAAAATATAAAAACACACGGAAGAACTGGATCAGGCCAAACTCCATGTAGTTCTACATTCTGTTTTCAACATTTGTGAGCCAGATGCCTCTGACAAACTCAGGCATAGCATGATGGCCAGAGCCATCCATCGTTGTTCCCCCCTTCCATCATTTGATAAATCAGAGATATACTGCCTCTGAACACAGAGGCTCAATCCAGCTACCAAGGCTGTTAGGCTTTGGTAGACCTTTCTCTGTGAGTTTGTCCAAACCTTTCTTAAAACTAGTAAGGGGAGGGGCCGTGGCTCAGTGGTAGAGCCTTTGCTTGGCATGCAGAAGGTCCCAGGTCCAATCCCCGGCATCTCCAGTTAAAGGAACTAGGCAAGGAGGTGATGGGAAAGACCTCAGCCTGAGACCCTGGAGAGCCACTGCCTGTCTGAGTAGACAATACTGACTTTGATGGGCCAAGGGTCTGATTCAGTTTAAGGCAGCTTCATGTGTTCATGTGTTAGTATGCCTTGAGGCTTTGAATTCCATACATTAATATGGAATAGTATTTATTTATTTAAAACAGTTAAAAAATTCATTACAATAACAATAGTTACTATCAATAACTCAAAAGGCAAGACAAAGAATGGGAGCAGTTGTGAATACTTGTAACCTTGAATATCCTCCTAAATAATCTGGCTTTGCAAAGCCCTGTAATAGAGCTATCCTACGCATATTTACACCCTTCTATGATCTCAATAGGCTTAGAAGAGTGTAACTCTGCTTAGGACAGCGCTGTAAAAGTTTACTTCCCTGTCATTTTCAGGAAAGCCATTTCACAATATAGGGACCATCACTGTAAAAACCTGAGGCCAACCAGTGGCAGATCTTACATGAGATGGAAAGGAGGCATCGATGGGACAATCTGCGATGTGAAATGCTTCCATCTGTCCCAAACTTAACAGAGATCAGCTTCACTGGGTTCTAGTGCTATAAAAGAGAGGGAGAAAAATACTCTTATCGCCCACATTGTTAATCCTTTTATAACCTTTTTTCTTGTTCCTCGTTAGGCGGTCCTCTTTTTTCCCAAACAACAGAAACCCGAAATGATTTATCCCTTCTATTTTCTTGTCAAAAGGTCTACCAACGTTCCATCGGAGTTCTTTGAGAAATTTCAAGAGAACACTATTGAGTGCCAATGATTTGATATTTCCCCCCTTGTCGATCAGTTCTAAAACTTCAGCCTTTGTCTGACATGTCTCTTCAGATGTGCTCCTCAGAAAAATATTTGTGTGGGAATTTCTGAAAGGTCTTCTGTTGTGAAGTCTGATGCACAGGATATATATTTTTTTTGCTTCCGTGCTGTTTTTGTCCGTTAGCAGCACCCTTTTTACATCTTCATTGTGAGGTGAACCAACTGCTTACCGGAGCTCTTTCCTGCTTCTGGAGTATTTAAAGTTTTTTATTATTATTATTGTTTCTATATTTTTAGTAATTTTCTCATCAAACTTTCTTTGTTTGACTTATTGAAAATATTCTAGAGGTTGAGTTTGCCTAGAGGCTGTGCTTTTAAAAATATTTCTTAATGTGGACAATGCTTCAATTTTTTAAAAGGAAGCTTTCCTATCCATTATAGCCTCTATGGCTCTATATCACCATACTGGTATTACATTTTAATCCTATGATTTTTCTAAGATTTCTCTGCTTCATGGCAGAGTAAGACCTGAACCCCATTTCTGGTCTAACCCCATCTCTGACTCTTGTGCTACTCTGACCTTATTCTGCAGTATTTTCATTTATTTTACTATATTGGTTTTAAAGAACAACCTGAGCAGGCTTTATCCTTTCACCTTACTTTTTAACTAATCTAATTTGGGAGCCGCCTGTCCTGAAATTACCGTAAGACAATCCTCCCTCGCCAGATTATTATTATTTTTAGATATAATGGTGGAACAGTTGGCGTTCGTAACAGTAAATTGTTTAGTTCAAGAAATAAAAATCCATTGCATACAATATAGTGCTTGTCCCCCTGCTACCACAAAACTTGCTGATTGTCTTTGGGCCAATCACAGTATCTCAGTTTAAACTACCACCCAGAGGGAGAACCAAGTATGCTGTTTTGAGCTCCTTAGATGAAGGGGCAGAATAAAAAAATGTACTAGATAATCAGGCATATGCAGATTGTTTTGTAATGCCCATTTCTCATTCATTGTTCTTTGCCTTAACTCCTAGACTGCTCCAACCTGCCTTTGTTCAGGCTTCTGTCTCCAGCATCTACTATTCCCTGAATGTGCTGGTTTTCACGACCAGAGCCTGGATTAGAGTAGCCATAGGGATGCCATTGAAAAACAGCCTCCCCATGATGAGAAATTCCAAACAAAAATGTATATAGCAATTTAGCTCACTCCTAATCATTGTTATAGAAGTTACCATGATAGCAGAGACCCACAAAGAAAGCAATCTGAATGTGACAGAAGGAGTGAAATTTCTCTGTCTACCGCCCAGTGCCAGTGCTCTTCCTTCAACCACTATGCATCGTTGCTCCTTACCATTTACATTCCCTACTTCGTGGACTTTCTTTACACTCAGGTCTCCAGATTGCAGCTCCTCTTCCCAACTTCCTTAGACTTACATGAAGTCTTTGTTTCCTCACAAAAAGTACCAAGCTTCCTGTAGTGAGCTTCGTGCCCTGAAGAGTCAGAATGTTCATGAATTTTCTATAACTTGCTATGAAAGTCACAGGCCACAATCTTGTGATGTAAATGTAGGAGTATTTTCATGGTGCCTTAAACACAGGTAGGTGAACTGAGTTACCCATACTCAAATTTGGACTATGAAATAAAGTCCACAATGTTCATTCAAATCTCACGGCTTTACTTCAGTTTTCACGGAGGGTGCTGTTTTGTTGTGTTTGTTTTTTGCTGTCAAGTCACATAAGGTTTTCAAGGCAAGAGACATTTGGAGGTGGTTTGCCATTGCCTGCCTCTGCTTAGCGACCCTGGTCTTCCTTGGTGATCTCCCATCCAAATACTGACCAGGGCTGACCCTGCATAGTTTCCGAGATCTGACAAGATCGGGCTAGCTTGGACTACCCAGATCAGGATGATGCCACATTACAAACAAACAAAAATGTCACATATTCAAAGACCTAAGTTTGCTCAACCAACTAGTACTACTATAACAACATAATATGCCTGGAACAGTATTAAGAGCCCCGTGGCACAGAGTGGTAAGCTGCAGTACTGCAGTCCAAAGCTCTGCTCACGACCTGAGTTCGCTCCCGACGGGAGTCGGTTTCAGGTAGCCGGCTCAAGGTTGACTCAGCCTTCCATCCTTCCGAGGTCGGTGAAATGAGTACCCAGCTTGCTGGGGGTAAAGGGAAGATGACTGGGGAAGGCACTGGCAAACCACCCCGCAAACAAAGTCTGCCTAGGAAACTTCGGGATGTGATGTCACCCCATGGGTCAGGAATGACCCAGTGCTTGCACAGGGGACCTTTACAGTATTTCTCTTCCTATTCTTTGAGACTAACACAGCCTCAAATATGCAAAACCATCCCTCAGCAAAATCTTACAGAAAGGTCGTTTTTCTCTTCCATTCCATGAAAATTTTTGACTATGAATCCCAACCATCCCTGTCTTTTTGCATTTCCTCAGCAGATGTGTCATCGTTGTGGCTTGTCATGTCCAGTTATGTCAGTCACATCACATGATATTATCAGTGTCATGTAATGCGAGCTGGCTGACACAGCAGCATAATAGTATAGCTTCAACGTCAGCCTGGCATTTACAAAACAAAGCAGGGGTGGGTGGGGTACAAGTGACTGTTTTGAACACTGTTTTACATTTTTTAAAAGCCGATTATTTCAATGGATGGCTTGCTCACTTAAGAAATGCACATTTAGCTCACCTGCAGTTTAATTTTGAACTTGGCCTGAACCATTTACAGAATTTCTGTTTTTAAAAAAAATAATATTTTTGTTTTATTTATTAAATACAAAAACACAACAAACTCCACATACATACAACAAACATGCAGCAGTTTCCCCTCTTCTAAAATGTGCCTATCATTTACAGGATTTCTTGTGTGGCTGCTGTAGGAACTATGTGGGCAATTTATGTGGATTCCAGCCTGTGTGGGACCAATCATAAGGGCAACAGCAACCATATAAGTTAGGATCTGTGAAGTAAAGCAAGCCTTGGCTAAAGTAGATGCTTCTTACAAAAACTCACAAATGTGGTTTTTAAATCCTGAGCCACTATTTTTAACAGAAAAATGGCTTTGGGAAGGGGTGATTGTAAAGCAGAGAAAGGGCAGGAAAGCCAGTGATTGACCCTTTCCACACAGAGTTCTAGACACAAATATACGTTTGGCACCCATTAGAGAAAACAGGGGAAGGAGATTTGAAGCAGAAAGCAATGGATGTGGGAAGAGTTAAAGCCTGCACCATTTCCCCATCCAACCCCACTGCTCCATTCTGTGTTGCCGCCTGCTGAATCCACTTTTCCATCAGCAATAGGGTTGCCAACTGCCAGGTAGTAGCAAGAGATCTCCTGCTAATTCAACTGATCTCCAGCTGATAGAGATCAGATCACCTGGATAAAAATGTCTGGCAATTCAACTCTATAGCATTGAAGTCCCTCCCCTCCCCAAACCCTGCCCTCCTCAGGCTCCGTCCCAAAAATCTCCCGCCGGTGGCAAAGAGAGACCTGGCAACCCTAATCAGCAAAGTGGTCTTCTGGGCTTAAACGCGTGCACATTTGCAACACCATATAGTTTGGTAAGTAATATCAATGCAAATAGGCCATTGTGTTAAAACCAGGTTGTGCTTAAACCCCCAAAGCCGGAATCAAATTCGTATTAAAACCTAGAAGGAACAGAGAGAGTTTTTCATGGCATATTTATATTCCAGACAAACAACAGTCATTTCCACCTAGGGTTGCCAGATCCCTCTGTGCCACCAGTGGAAGGCTTTTGGGGCAGAACTTGAGGAGGGCGGGGTTTGGGGAAGGGAGGGACTCCAATGCCATAGATTGACTTTCAGCAATCCATTTACAAAAGTATGGGTTGAGCAAGTATTGCTGGGTTACAGAAGCCAATCAGACAAGGTCATATTTGCAGCAACAGCAGTAACACCCTCCTTACCAAAATCCAAAGCCCCAGCTGCCGCTTTCTGACTCTTCTGTTAAGAATATGGGCAAACTGACTTCATCTTCCATCATGACAGGATGGTGTAATTTGTATTCTACAGAGCTGGATGGTCAACTGCCCACTTAGGGATGCCGGCCTTCAGGTGGGGCCTGGGGACCTCCCAGAATTACAGCTCATCTCCAGACGACAGAGATCAGTTTCCCTGGAAAAATTTTTGATGCTTTGGAGGGTGAACTCTATAGCATTGTACTCCACTGAGGTCCCTGTCCTACCCAGGATCTACCCCTTAATCTCCAGAAATTTCCCAACCTGGAGTAGGCAACCCCACCCCCACCGGTGAAGGGGGGGCTGGTAACCCTAAGTGCCCTTTTTTGCCCAGTGACCAAACCATTCGGAAAGATTACTGTGTCTCCAGTTTGCATAGCAGAATCCTCCCAGCTCACAGAGTGAGCTTACAAAACATAACAGACCAGATTGCGAGGGAAACCTGTCTGTTTTCAATTCACACATTTACACGGGTGTTGCAGGAGCACTGCGACGTCTACACCTGCTGCATTGAGAAAAAAGCGAAAGATGACTGTTGTGACCCAGGAGATAGACTGCACCGGTTTAAGATCTGAAAGAATTGTTACATCTTGAGAACACATGTTTCAAAGGGGGGGGGGCTACTTAGGTTGGACAATAAAGAAGGGAAATGGTAAACAGGGAATCATATGACCCCTCTCCCCATTCCCTCTCTATCAATTGTTTCCTCCAGAACCTGTACCTAAAACAAAACAAAGGATATCAGGTAACTATGTTTGCATGAGATATGTAGTTGGGCTCTTAGCTGTGAAATTACCCTTTAGCTGTGAAATTACCCACATATCTAAAATAAGAATAATGGTGAGCTACCTCACAGTACTCTTGACTACACAGTTAAAGTCTTCATGATAAAACAACTTAATCTTATAAATAATTAGCAATTCCTCTCAATAGTTTTTATTAGCTTAAGGTCTGGTGAAGATCCCCTAACAGTACACTTTTTGTAGAGGAAAATGTAAACATGTAACCACAATACATTGTCCTTATCGTCTTTGTTTTAAGTCTGTGTCTTTCTGGACTTCTGTTTCTGACCTCAACAACAAGCCATAATAACTAATGAATCTAACCACATAGCACTCAGTGAAACATTTAGAGGTGGTGGTTGAGTTGCCAATCTCCAGGTGAGGCCTGGAGATTTCCTAGGATTACAACTGATCTTCAAACCACAGAAATCAGTTCCCCTGGAGGAAATGGCTGCTTTGGTTAATGGGCTATATGACATTATACCCTGCTGAGGTCCCTCATCTCCCCAAACCCTGCCTTCCTCAGGATCCACCCCCAAATTCCCGGGAATTTTTCAGTGATCAAACAGTGTGTTGAGGGAGGGCTGCCAGTAATATTGCTCATTATAAAAGATGAACTTTGTGATTACAAAGTCTATCAAATGGCTCTAGTCACAACAGCTAAATAGAACCACCATGTTCAGAGACATTATCACTGTGGAGAGTAGATGAAGACCAGCAACGTCACAACTATGCACTGCTTGCAAGCTTCCCAGAGACCTCTTGCTGCCTGCTGTTGGAAACAGCAAATAGAAAAGGAGGATAATACCAAAATAACCAAGAAGGTCCAAGAAGAGTGAACTTCAAACCAGTGCTTGTTAAGATCAATTTACAGTCAGTCTGGTATATTTTTATCCCATCCTTTCCCCCAACAAGTTCAGAGTGGCATACATGGCTCTGCTGTACTCATTTTACCAAAGGAGTTTATGTGTGAGTGTCTGGCCCAGAGTCACCCAGTGAGAGTCTTGGGTGTCTGGGAATGGACTCCGACCCTGTGGTGGAGGCCGCCACCTCAGAGCCCATCTCGGCCTTCAAAGTCGCTACCACCACCCCTGGTGCAGGAGCGGAGGTCACCGCAGCAGGAACTGGTCTGGCCGATGACTTCGCCACAGCAGCTGCTGCAGCGCTGGCCCTGACACCAGCCCCCCAGCCCTCGTCCAGCACCTGGGCAAGGCAGCAAGATGAGACCCCAGGGAGGACAATGGAGACAGAGCAAGGAAGAGGAGCCGCACCATGGTGCCCGCCCGCAGCAGAGGCCTTCCTGGCGTCTTCCCCCAGCCCCTACCAGAAATCTCCCAACTCTACTTACCGGCTGGGGCCAAGGGATGTTGTTGACAGCCCCTCCAGTCCAGGCTGGCCCTGCCCCTTCCCCCTCGCTACCTCCATGGACGGGACGGTGGCAAAACCAGCCTCCACAAAGCCAGCAGCCCTACAGGAGCACGGGCTGCCAAGCAGGGAGGGTATTCTGCCAACCGCCTGTACCTGGGAGGTAAGGTCCCAGGTGAAGGGAACGAGGGAGGGCTGACAGAATGGGGAAAGATGGCTCTCGAGGAGCCTTGGGCATGGAGAGCCAGACCCATTATCAGGGGGCCATGGGTTGACCAGTGCACAAGGAAAAAGGGAATCACCTGGGTGGAAGGGTTGGGGGCTGAGATTGAAGGTGGAGATAGGAGCACGCAGGGGATAAAAGGCAGGGAAATGAGCCATGCCAGGGAGGAGAGTAGACAGAAGCCTGACCCAGAGAGAGAATGGTAGGCAGACATCCTGAGCAATCTGAGACAGGAGAAAGGTGTCTCCAGGGTCTCTGCCCTTTCTGAGGCTGGCTCAGCCAGGGGAACACAGCGTTGGCAGGACCAAAGAAGAGGAAAAGAGCTTGGTGGGCAGTGCCCAAACTTACAATGGAAGAGTAGGGATTTGAGCACAGGTCTCTCCAATATTAGTTTGATGCTCTGGCCACACCACCAGGTTGGCTCTTTTATTAATGCATGTGTCAGCCTGCTGAGGCTTCCTTGGATGAAGAGGACCTTGAAGCAAAAGGCAGTGAAAGAGAGAAGCAGCAGCAGGCTGAGCAACCACAGGCAGAAGGGGCCTCCCCGTGTCTAAAGCCGCCCAGCGCAGGGAACTTACCTGTGCCAGAAGCTCAGCCTCTGGCAGTGCCACCAGAAAGCCCCCCCCCCCGAGCTGCTGGAGCAAAGGTGTAAAAGACTCAGGGCGCAGCAACATGATCGAAGATGGAGTGCTAGATTACAAGCTCAGTGAAGAACATTCCCTAACGACAGTAATGAGGCTGATGAGCTTTACCAGGCAGGGAATGCTGAGACAGAGTAACAAGCAACTGCTGGTCCACTTCAGGTCTATTTATGCAGGCCACTATGTCTGGCTGTGTGGGAACAACTTGTTGCAACCACTTTGTGTTGACTGTAGACTCTGACTACTCCTGAGACTCGTGTGACTCTGACCCTGGAATGGACCCTGACCCCTCGTTTGGATTATGCTTCTTGTACTGCTGCTTTGAACCTAGACCAAAAGACAACCAGATATTTGACTTGGAACACTCCCTGACCATGCTACGCACCCCAGGCCCTCAGGCCTACCACTGTTAAGACAGCGTGTACATAGCTCAACATGTTTATTTACTTCCTTACTTTATTTATCATCTACCTTTCTCATTGAGACTCAAAGTAGATTACAGAATTGTAAAATAATGCAAAAAAGGCAGGAAAATATATATACAATAGAACTGGACTACATGGTTAAAGAAGAATGAAATAAAAACAATATAATATATTCCATAAACTGGATTTCATAATTGGAGAACACTGAAATAAAGACAGTATGTATATTCAATAAGCAATGCAGCATTAAAAGGGAGGGAAAGAAAACTGTCTAAAATTTTCATGCCTTTCCTGAGAATTCCATTTTCCCACATTACAATTCCCTTTATAAAAATATCACCCTGGAAGTTCTGGTTCATACCATTTACTTTTGAAACAGAAGGTGTAGCTATTGCTCTGGATGTAGGCACCTGTGGGAAACAGCACATTGGGCTACATTGAAGTTGGTCTGATTTGGCCAAGCCAAATCATGCATCCCTTCCATATGTAGGAAATCAGCTCTCTGCAGCTATGAAAACCTACCTGCCTTCTGTATGGCTGTAACTTGACAAACCTTCATATGCTTTGCACATAGGGTTGCCAACCTCCAGGCTGGAGATCTTCCGCTATTACAACTGATCTCCAGCTAATAGAGATCACCTGGAGAGGATGGCCACTTTGGCAATTGGACTTTATGGTGTTGAAGTCCCTCCCCTCCCCAAACCCTGCCCTCCTCAGGCTCCTGGTATTTCCCAACCCTGGACCTGGTAACCCTAGTTGCACAGGACTCCATTGTAGCACTGTGAAAGCAAGACACATTGTGCTGTGGCCTCTGGGCTACCCATACCCTTTAGCACTGCTTTAAAAAGGTAAAGGTCCCCTGTGCAAGCACCGCGTCATTACTGACCCATGGGGTGATGTCACATCCTGACATTTTCTAGGCAGACTTTGTTTGCGGGGTGGTTTGCCAGTGCCTTCCCCAGTCATCTTCCCTTTACCCCCAGCAAGCTGGATACTACTTTACCCATTAATTTTCTAGAGAACCAACCCCCTGGGCTTTGGGATTACAACCTTCTGTTCTGTTTGCTTTCAAATCTTGCGTTGCACCTTCATGTGGAAGATACAGGTGCAAACAAACCCTGCTACAATGCAAGAACCGTTTGTCTCAGCAGCCTCCAGTTGATGTATTGTCAGATGGACGATCCAGTGTGACCTTTTTTCTTTTCTTTTTTGAACTGCTGTTTTTCCAACGTTTGAATCTATCAGAGGCTAATGAACATTGCACACACTTGCCTCAGTCCAGAGAAAAGTTGTGTAATGTTTAACCAACACAACTCCCTTGAAAACAAAAGAACAAGCCCCTTTTCCTAGGCATTGCTGGAAGCTGGGATCAGGCAAGCTAGAAAGCAGTGACAGGTGCAAGCAATGCTTGTCATCTCCTCGCACTCGCCATCCCCTGTGGATTTGGCACCCAAAGCAACTACTAGCAACATTTGGAGGGGGAATCAGCTCTGTTGCTTAATCACATTCAGCCTCCCATTACTCTGTGTGATGTCTGTGATGAATCTCTGTGGGAAAGAAATTCCGTCACCCTGTGGCAGCAACCAAGAGTCCTTTTCAGGATGTATTCGCTACCCAAAACTGCATACAGATGGAGTATTTGAGCTTGGGTGAGCTAAGAGATCTGAAAAGGGACCTGGAGAAGGAGGTATCTCGGGCAGAGCTGCTCAGACTTTGTGAAATTGTGCCATAGTCTCCACACGTACAAGTACTAGTTCTTTCATACATAAAACCCCAATTTGGAAATTTTGGGGGTATATTCACCTGAAGAGCCCCGTGGCGCAGAATGGTAAGCTGTAGTACTGCAGTTCAAGCTCTGCTCACGACCTGAGTTTGATCCCGACGGAAGTTGGTTTCAGGTAGCCGGCTCAAGGTTGACTCAGCCTTCCATCATTCCAAGATCGGTAAAATGAGCACCCAGCTTGCTGGGGGTAAAGGGAAGATGACTGGGGAAGGCACTGGCAAACCACCCCGTAAAACAAAAAGTCTGCCTAGTAAACGTCGGGATGTGACATCACCCCATGGGTCAGTAATGACCCGGTGCTTGCACAGGGGACCTTTACCTTACCTTATTCACCTGTTTATCAACCCTGCATCTACCTGGGGCACCCCTCCCACGTCTTCTATACCCCACTCCTTTTCCCTTACCAATTAATCACCAACACAACTAACCTGTAACAGCCAACCTCATTCCTCTCTCAATCAGTGATCCTGAATATAAGGCTGAATGTATGCAGGTTGGCTTTGCATTTTATGCACAAGACTTGCCATGCATGGAATTCTGTTCAGTAAGTGTGCGAAGGAAACTAGGAATAAGATCAATATACAGGATTGCATAGATACAGGCCTATACAGTATACTCTGATAAACAGGAGGGAGCACATGTCTTCTGGAACATTGTGAACAATTAAACACACGTGGTCTAGCGCCTGTCCTAGCATTTTATTAGCCATTAAATACCTTTTCCACAGAATGTTTGATTTGTGTGTTCACGGCCAATGCTGTGAAAGTATTTACAAGTGCTGGATTTACCCTCCTGGGAAAAATGAATTAGCTCTTGTCAAAGGCATTAATATCTTTCAAATTGTTTTCTATTATCACAACTGTTTTATTACACAGTAGGCTGCAACCAATTAACGCAGGGGTAAGTTTTCATTTTTGTATTGTCATGTTTTAAAGGTATAAAATTAAGGAATAAGCTTATGGTTGCCAAAAAACGCCGGTCTATTTCAAGGGTAATAGTCAGACTGGAGACCTGTTTCTCAGAAACGCTTAAGTGGCATGATGGAGCCCTCGTTGCCCCAAGTGCCTTTCTTCATTCCTCTGGCTCCTTTACCATCTTTCACAAAACATTTGTGCAGTTCTTCAAAAGTTTTTAAACTCTTTCTGACCATCAATTTTAATGTAACAACAAAGAGTGCACAGATTCCATGGGAAATTAAGACAGTTTTCAACTTTTTATTGTATTTCAGACAAATCTATTGTCAGTCTCCAGATTAACATGTAACTTTACTTCTGAGGACCCACAACCTTTCTAAATTAATAAATAGTTAAATAAATAAATATACAATAGCAGCAAAACAGGGCTATTTTCACCAGATGCTCAAAAAGTACTTAGACATAGCACGCATACGCCAACGAAAAGTTAGTTGCTGCTGAATTTTCCAAAAGGATATTTTTAAGAAGGAGGAGGAGGAGGAGTTCATTTTTATATCCCGATTTTCTCTACCTTTTTCAAACTGGCCTACAATTATCTTCCCTTCATCTCCCCACAACAGACACTTTGTGAGATAGGTGGGGTTGAGAGAGTTCTAAGATAACTGTGACTAGCCCAATGTCACCCAGCAGGCTGCATGTGTAGGAGTGGGGAAACCAACCTGGTTCACCAGATTAGAGTCCACTGCTCTTAACTACTATACCACGCTGGATGAGTGGGTTCCACCTCCATGCCATCTGATTCTGTCTCTGTTGAACCCCCAAATTCTTATGCATGCAATTAGGCTGATAGACTACCAGCAACATTCCAGCAAAGCAGGGTTGGGAAAGATCACAGAAAAATTGAAGGAAACACGGGTGATGCCTGGAAGCACCATGATGCTATAGACACGCAGGGGAAAAATCCACTTCCCAATAGCATTGATCTTGGGGGAAATCACATGTGTGGAAATAGCCTAAGCGTAATTAATTACCAGTGGACTTTAGACTGGCATAAGTAGGTACCATTTCACACAATGGCTATTAAATTTGATAATTCATTATAAAATGGCTTCAAAAGAGGATTAGACAAACTCATTGAGATAGCCTCTGAATGACCAATTATCCATGACAACTAAATGGAACCCTCATATTGATGGCCGTGTGCTTCAGATTCCCCAGTTGCAGCTGCTGCGCAACAGGACAGTCTCTGCTCTTGCTCTGCACATGAGCGTCTCAAAGCACCCGGGTGAGTTCTGCTGGAGGCAGAGAACTGCGCTAGAGTACTGCTGGAACATTCTTGTTGCATAATATTGGTGCATGATACTTCTGTGTTACAGAATACAAAGTTAGAAAACAATGCAATAAAAACAGTCATGTGTATAAGAGAGGCTACAGTTTATCAGGGTGAATTGATTCACATATAACATGCAAATTGTATGTTTCAAAAGACATTATTCATACCAGAGTACCATTCTTTTATAATAAAGTGATTATGTACTTTTATACTGCTTGGCCCTTTTTTAAAAAAAAGAGATTGCAGACAAAAGAATAGCTGAAGAACATATAAAACATTTAAATGAGCCTTTATGTTAAAAGGTTAATTACAATCATTGAAAAAAAATCAACATTAGTGGCCAAACATAGGGCAGCCACTGTAGAATTTGCAAAACACCAAAACAAGATAAGAGTATAGATACATTGACAAATATTGTTAATTCAGAGGAGAAAACAGATCATACATGAACTCGTTGCCTTTTTACCCTACCCTCCCTTGAGTCCAAAGACCTCAGGGGGGTGTACAGGATTCTCCGCTTTGCACTTATTTACTCTGTCTGCAAGGAGAAAGACAGGCAGCCAATGTGGCATCGAAGTTTCAGTACAGAATTAGAATGTGGGAGATCTGCTCTCAAATCCTCGCCACAAAGCTTGTTGGGTGACCTTAGGCCAGTCACCCTCTTTTTCTTGCCAGAATTGTTATAAGGACAAAAGGGAGGAGGGGAGAACTGTTTGGGTGGCCTGGAACTCCATGGAGTAAGGGCAAGATAAAATATAACATTGCTAGCAGCATTCTGAGATTTCCCTAGTTTAGGGCATGTGCTTTTCACCAGTTTGAGGGCCCCCAGGGCCATTCAGATAAATGAGCTACACATGCAACAAAATAAGGCTCTTTATAGGCAGCATCCCCACATGTCCAACTGCATACATTATCCATTGTTTCAGATATCTATCTTGTGAATCTTTTCTGTTCCAATGAGATTCTGCTATACCGGCAGAACTTCAGCCGTTAATACATTCATCTAAATAACCTTTCTTGTATGACCAACAACTGGCCTGTCACGAGTAATGTACTTTTGCAGCCATTACAACCTAATCTCTCCAAACTTGATTTACATTGAGTAATTACTGAAGCCTAGAAAGCTAATAAATCAGTCATTCCCCACGAATACACATCATTGCAATGAATAAAATTAAGGAAGTGCATATTTCAGAAACACTGGCTGACAGTAGAAAATGAGAGAAAACAAAAATAAGAGACCAGTAATGAATGTACTGTAACAAAATGGTGATCTGTGGATCTAGTTACATAAGACCGCAGTATGTCTTAACAACCTAATGGAGAGTGGCAGAAGGTTAGGTTTTGAAGGTGAGTCTCTGAATGCTCAACATCACATGTACCATGGGAACTGGTGTAAACATTGAGAATTTTGCTGTTCCCAGGACATGGGGATGGGCTCTAGATCAGTGGTTGAGCATCTGCATGGCATGCCGAAAATCCCAGGTTCTGTCCCCAGCATCTCCAGTTAAAAAAGCCTCAGGTGGTAGGTGATATGAAAAACCTCAGCCCGAGACTCTGGAATGTTGAGTAGATAATACTGACGATAGATCTATGGATTGATTCTGCAGAAGGCAGCGTGTGTTCGTTATCTAGTAAAAAGGTAAAGGACCCCTGTGCAAGCACCGGGTCATTCCTGACCCATGGGATGATGTCACATCCCAACGTTTCCCAGGCAGACTTTGTTTGCGGGGTGGTTTTCCAGTGCTTTCCCCAGTCATCTTCCCTTTCCCCCCAGCAAGTTGGATACTCATTTTACCGACCTTGGAAGGATGGAAGGCTGAGTCATCCTTGAGCCAGCCACCTGAAACCCACTTCCGGTGGGATCAAACTCAGGTCGTGAGCAGAGTTTGGACTGCAGTACTGCAGCTTACCATTCTGCGCCACAGGGCTCTTCTCATTATCTAGTACAGTGGTGTTAGAACAGTCTGCCTGCAGGGAACTTTTTCCCTATTGGTTTGTCTACCAAGAAACTCCCGAAAAATGTTCTAGCACACTCAGTTCAAGCAGGTTGTCTTACCATCACCCCATGTGCTTTTCCAGAACATTAGTTAGATAAGATTCCCCAGCAATTATTTGTAGGTAGACATCAGCCATGGGAGGGTATGGGGAGGGCTTTCCTGGAATTGTCTGCAACTAGTCTTCTCATTCAAGAACCCTGATAACTTTGCAAGCAATCATAAATTCTCTCAAATTAACATTTGAAAACTGTCTTATAGAACTGACTGTGAGAACTAGGGCCATTGTGTAGTTTTGAAGATCCTTGATGAGTTCCTCCACTGAATATGGATATGATTGGGGAACGGGGAAGACTCCCTATGTGAATTGAACTATGAATTTTCATACACGATAGGGTTGGGAGGTGGAAATGGAAAACCAGAGTTGGAGCACGTTTATAGAGCTGAGAGTCATCAACTGATGACAAATGAGATTATGAACTTTTGCAAGTAAACCAGGCCTAAGAATGCAATTCCAATTGGGGGTAACCCATATATTACTACTACTAAATCAGAATCTCATTTGAAGGAAAGCTGAAAGTTCTAGGGTTGCAGGAAGGCTTTATCAAGTCAAGGTTGCATACCCCACTACCACATACTCCCTTCACTTCAGATGTATGGAAATACAGAATTTCCCTGAGAGGTATGTAAGCTTAAATTGACAAGAGTTCATATTCCTGGGTGTCTGATCCATTTGGCGGGGGGAGGGGGGTGAAGCCAGTTTAGCTTTGATTAAAATCAGTGTCCATATCCAAACTGGGAAGTACATAGAAGTGGTTTCAGTTTCTAAAATGCCTTATTTGTTGAGTTACTACACATGTTCATTTTGTTACCATTTTTAATGGAACCTTGGACAAAAGATCTTCAGCAAATTGTTAAATGAGCCTTAACAGTCCATGACCTCCCAGTATCTTTAAACATTCTGCTCCAAGTAATTTTTAAAGTTGATAGGTGATGTATGGAAATAGGAAAGTTCTCCTTGCAATATTTTATCTAAGATGGCTCAGGCGTGGTTGCATCAAGTAATGAATACACAAACAAAAGAAACAAAGCAGAATCTAAAGATCTGTACCTGAATTTTATTGCATACATTCTGTGTCATGATTGTTCCCAAAGATGTAGGAAGGAAAGTGTTAATGCTTAAGAATGTCTTCACGTTTTACAAAAAGCCCCGTGCCATTTCTATCAAAGCTGGAGAAAACAGATAGTTTTCCTAAATGCTGAAATGTTGTGTCGAAAATTCTTTGTTTCATACACACTTCGAAGGATAAACAATTATTCTCTTTCAGTGTGTTAGTAGGTATGGCATTGAAATTCAGAATCACCATGAATATACACTAGGTGTAAGCAAAGATTCTGCACCTTGTGCAAGAGACAAAGCATTTTTCACATATTTTAAAAGAATAAATGATAGCCAAAGCTGGTGCATACAGTTTGACAGAGAGGCTTCCTAATACCAGCTTTGAACCCACTGATGCTAATTACATAAAATTATTTCATATTAAATCTCATTGTTGCAAACAGCTCAACCACCAAGTAAGAATAATTAAATTAAATCCAGTCGCTTAAGCATTTAACTGAATAGCAGAAACCTGGTTAATAAGGCAGCAGATTAATTCACATTAAAAGGAGTTTGTATTTGAGGTGTTGGATTTTACTTTGAAGCAGCACAGCAGGGGAGAAGTTGGCTTTAAAGTGGCCATTGCCTACAGAGACCTGTCAACAAGCAAAGCAACTCTGTCCCAGACCAAATCCACTATGCTACAGTAAAGCGAGTCTTACAACTGAGCATCACAGCACTCCGTTTTGAACAGGAAAACAACAGTGGAGAATCATGACTTTATTCTGCCCAGCCCTATTTTCACTGCCTTGATTCAAGGCAGTCATGATTCAAGTTCATTTATCATGTGATCTTGCAGATGTAGTCTGTGGAGGTCAGCTATCCTTGGAAAACTTGGTTCCTTCTACATCTCAGGCACAACATTAAATTGAAACCCAGTGTATGGGTCTCATTTTAGGATAGTTCCTTAGGTGTCAAAAGATATCAAGTGTCAAAAGTCTTGCAGGAAAAGAGTGGGTTTGCCAATTTATCAGAAGTCAGAGGAAAAGACAAACCCTGAGGGGTAAGCAGCATTCAATTTTTCACACCACTATGGCCATTAGCTGAGCTGCTGCAGAAGGGAAGTTCTGATCTGGCATTTGGCCTGAGGCACTGGTTGAGCTGCCACTGGGTCATGGGTGTACAGGACTCACCACTTAGCAGGTGAGCAACTTTACAGGTTTGTAATCAGCTCAACTCTTTCTGCCATCAGATGGAGCACAAAATGTAAGCTGAGCATCACTGAATATTGAAGCTTTTGACTACTGTCAGCCATTGCTTATTTTGATATCTATAAATGAACTGTGTGCGGACAAGTTATTAAAAACTCTTATGTAAGATTGTAAATATCTGGGGTTCTCCATCAACAGTTTCTCAGATTTCCATGGAAGATTCTGGATTCCAATAACTCTACTCTCAAATGTAATAATGCAGTTTTCTATCCCTCATTACGGAGATATTTTGAAAACATGCGAACCATATCGGCAGCAGGCTCCCAGCGTCCAGGCACGGCTGTATGACAGTCAGACTCCCATTACATATGCCTGCAGTTATCTATAACAGAGCCATATCTCCATACAATGCTGCAGCCCAGTTACTATTTTAATGCAGGGCTTTAATACAGGTCTCTTTCCAAAATATTTCATGGAAACTGGATACACTAGTCTAGCCTACATCACAGCAAAAGGTTAGAATACAAGTTTAGATTTATGACTATACAAAAAAAAATGACCAAGGTTAACAGGATATAAATTCCAACATACTGACTTTTCCTTTTGAAGGGAGAGCTGAGAACCTTTTAAAACCACTACACTTATTCTCTTGAGCTAACGTTTTCCTTCCCTGTGCAATTGCCTCCCCTGCTGGAAAGTGATGAGGAACTGCAATAAAAATTACTCAAGAGAAGCTTCGCTGCTTCTTTTGAATTATCAGCTAACAATAACCCATTCTCTGTTGTCACCACCAAGTACCTTGAATATAAAGCATGCCTGGATCAGTAGGCATTCTGTTACCACAAAATGCATGTTAGAAGTGTGCAAAAGTTGGCTAAGGAGAGAATATGTATGCTGCCTTGGCCACTCAGGCAAGAGGGAGGAGAAAGGAGAGAAACCAGACCACAGCAGTGGCTCCCGTGTCTGACATGGGGTTGAAATCAAGCCAAGATACTTATGGTAAACTTTTTTGTTTCCTTAGTATGAAATGAAGGATGGGCCATGATCCATCTAGAGCCCTCCATAAAACAAGAACTGGGAAACTAATCCTTAAAAACTTGTTTAAGGTTGGCATAGGGCCTCTTCATGTATCCTTTTTGAGGAGCACACCTAACATTTTTGCAGCTGTACACCTAGAAGTACAAATATGACAAACGGGTTTGAAAACATGTTTCTCATACAGGTGTACTTGTCAGGTAGCCAGTACAGGGCTTTAACTATCTGCAGAAAGATATAACTAGACACGTTACAACCCTATAAGCAGCTTGGATGCGAAGCCACCTGGAAACTTTGGCTTGAAAAGGGGCCCTTATGTAAGCAGAAAGCTCTTCCATTCGTGCAAGGAGAGTTTGCACTTTCTGTGGATATCCCACTTGAACTCCACCTCCTCCATGGCATCCCATGTCCTTCCTGAAGGTTCCCCACCTTTTCAGGAGTTGCTTTGCAAGGGGTTTGGGGCCTGCAGAAAATAGAGGAGGCAGGAAGATCCATTTCATGAGCAGAACTCCCATTCATGGTCCTTAGGATCCAAACTAGTTTGTTTAATTGGAAGTGAAAGAGGATCCACTTGCTGCCCCCAAGCTGTTTTGTACCATTAACTTGAGTGTTCCATTCCACTCTGGGTACCTAAGGCGCAGTATGCAAAAAATTAGGAAACTGACCTCAAATACCAATGTGATACATACATGTGGCATGCATCCTCTTCTAGACTGAAATCACCGCAATTTAGAGTTCAAGCATCTTAATAAAGGAGCATTTTAAATGAAGCCATTTTCACAATTAGGGCATTTTCCAAATTTTATTTGCAACTATTGCAATTACAAAGAAATATCAATGAAAGGGTTTATTTGAAGTGACAATCCTCTATTTAATAAACAAGGTCACAAATTAGTGAGCAGCTCTTTTGGATTTTGGGTGTTTTCCATTATATGGACCTTTTCCTTCACAGGAAAAGTTTTGTCACAACGTATTTCAGCCTTGTATTTCCCTTACCACTTAGTGACAGAAATCTTACTAAATGATTGGCATTGGATGTCTATAGCTTCCACATCAATAGCCACTGCCTTTACATGTGGGAAGAAAAAATGGATTTTACTGTAAGATACTGCTCATCCTTTACAGAAAACCCCACCTAAATACTTTGAAAATCAAAAGCAATTAGTGGGAATCTAGCCTGGCTCATCATGCTAAAATCCTTGTTCAGCCCTCCAGAGAGAGGGAAAAAATCACTTTTATAATGCAAAAGTTCTATCAAATTTAGTCTAGTTTATTTTGAATTATTCAATAAATACAAAAAAACATACCAGCATGTCTGTGTGTGGCTGAGTTAAAGGCTTGTGGAAAGGGAAAAGTAGATTAAAAGACAGAATTTCAGCTTTTACCTTTTACAAAAAAAGTATCTTCTACAAAAGCCACTGCTGTACATGTGTGTAACATATGGTCCCATGGTTCATTCATACATACAGTTTTATCCAAAGAAATAAATTCTGTATGATTTGCCAATATTAGATGCTTAAACATGTTTTAAGTAATTGAGAATAGGTTTCTTAGTCAAGAAATACTTATCTGCACAGGAGTCCTGGCAGGGATCCCCCCCTCCCCAGTACCCAGAAGGGTAGGTAAGTCCTGAAAAGCAGCCCTCATGACAAAATGGAATGTTCCCTACAAAGGGCAGGATGCCCATTTCTGATGTCCAAAGCTTGAAGCAAAGAATAATATCAGCTTCAGCAATGTTCATGTAGCACTGCAAAAGACCTCTTGGATTTTACCATGACAGAAACTTGGGAGTTTGTTAAATGCAAATGGAGACTTTAAATCAACTTTTCACACTAGGAGGTTTATTTTAGAAATTGTTTAAAGACTGCTTCTGTGTAATAACAGTATCTCTTAATATACTGGACCAAAAGTTGATCAGACAACATAGCCCACACTTCTGGACATTTAGAATAAAAAAGTTTTTATTTTTTATCAGTTGAAATAAATGCACTGTCCTGTACTTTGAGGCTGTAGAGAGCCATAAGCATCTTCCAGGTTATGCCAAATGATCGACAGACTTCCACTGGGAAGTTACATAAAGCACTCATAATTGGTAAAGAGAAACTAAAAAATCCTCTGTCAATACTCCTGCATTGTTTCTGTTTATCCAATCCCAGTTTGCAGAGATGTCCCAAGTAACGCCATTAGTTCATAGTACATTTAGTCGTCGTCCTCCTCCTCTTCCTCTTCTTCCTCAAAACTGTCTTCGAAACCCTCACTGTCTTCCTGGTCCTCATCTCCCTCTATTGCCGTCTCCCACTGTGGATGAGTCTCTGGCACTGGTTTTGCTTCATGAACTTCCAACTGTAAACAGAGTTTAGAGTGATTATCCATAAAAGGATGGAGGAAGAACACAGACATTTTCAAAAGATCCATTTTTACACAAGACAGGATTGTGAAGATGCACTGTGAAATGTTTATGATAATGTATGCTGTGTAGGGGCGTGCATTCGGCAAAACCAAACCAACCCCCCCTTAAAAAATACCTTATCAGTATCTTTCGGGGGGGTTATCCCCCCCTCAAATGGTTGCTATTTAAAGGAGCCAAAAAGCAGATCCCAAATAATGCCAATTTTTCAGCATTATTCGAGCAGTTTTGGCCCTGCAACCATTTAAAAACACGGGGGGGGGATCCCCCAGCTGAGCCCAGAATTCAGCTCTGCACCACCTGCGGCCTCCAAGACCCACATGGAGTTTGGAGGTGGCTGGAATTTTTCAGGTTCGGTTTTAATAAACCCTAAAAAATTTAAACATGTGAAAAAAGCCAACAAAAAAACAAACAAACCCATACCCATATGAGGATTCGGCTTTTTTCAGATTTTTCAAAGATTTCTGGGTCTGTTAAACCTGAACCCCAAAAATACCAGTTGGGGGAGGGTATGGTGCACACCCTTAATGTTGAATAAACAAACTAACTGCATGAGGAAAACACAGCATTAGGCATGGCTCACTAACAACCCAGTCCTCTTATTACTGATCACCTTTAAAGGGACTCCTCCAGCAGCCAGTCAATGAAACCTAGCTCATTTAATTGGTTTATGGATTGCACTATTAAGTACCGTTACAAAAGACTACTACTCTGAGAACTAGAGGTTATTTCTACATCTCTGGTCGATATCAATATAAATAAGGCCAGGCTGAAGTGGCTCCGCAGAAGTGATATATCCTGGAGTTCTTGCATCAAAGCAAGAAGAGTGGCTGGGACAGACAGGACTGTACCCAGAAGAAAAGGCTGTACAGGGGAGAACTGACTGGCGTTATATACTTGGACTTCCAAAACACCTTTTGACAAAGTCCCTCACCAAAGGCTCCTGAGTAAACTTAGACATGGGGAAGAGGATGGGGTTTTAAGGATCAGTAACCAAGCCTCTTCTCCAATAAAACTGGAGTCAGTGGTGGGTAGATGCATAGCCTTCTACAAGTTGACCCAAAACTTTGAAATAAATTCTCTGAGGGGATGCAACACAGTATTTTCTCAACTTACAGTGAGGGAATTGTAGGACAAATATTTATACTGGTTTTATATTGTTAATACTTCTGTTTGTTCAATAACTATTAATAAGAATCCAGACTATTAGCCCCCTTGAAGGTGAGACAAAACAGGTTAATAAATAGTTAACAGACTTTGATCACATGGGAAATCCAGCATTGATGACTATAATGTGTGGAAACATTACACAGAACTGTGCGCAATTCACTTCTACATAGCGATAGTCACCTTGAACGTAGATGGATCTGGAGCAAAGAATGCCAACAAAATAAAATTACAAAGACACCCCCCCCCCCGCCCCCAGATGCTAGAAAGGCTACCTTCAATGGTTTAATCTGGTCCAAGCCCATATAGGAATCTGATCTTAGGTAAAGTGTATATTGGTAGTTTCCGGGTTTGCCAGGTGCAGGAAACTTTAGTTCTACCTAGAAAAAAATCATTTGTTGCATGATGTTATTAACAGGCATTTTCAAAACAGCTATAAAACAGCTTCTGTTTAAAAAAAAGTCTAAAGAAATACATTATTTTGTTTTTTTTCCATGTATTTACAACATTTAGTGAGTAATATGTTATGACCAGATCTTAAGTAGAGATCTTTCCCAGGCCTACACACTAAGATCCATTTAACAAGAACTGAACCTGACTTCATCTACATGAAAATCAGGTTTTGCAACTGCAGCCATGTATTGTGGATTATTGCACCAGAGTTTTACATTACCCCTCCCCCAATTTCCCTTAATATGCACTTCTCATTTCTACTTCTAATGCTAGATCTTCTTTGCTAAATGGTTGTTTCCAAGAAGCTAGCCTGAGAATCATTGGCTATACCTGGCCTATGGACAGTTCTAATGTGATTCCCATGCTAACCTTCCATATCCTCTACTAGCCCTTCACAGGTCAGGACACAGTGTTGGCTGAAGAGGTTGTGGAACAGACTCCAAGCAGAGGCTTCCTCAAGATGCTCAAGGATGGACCAAGCCCTGGCTGGAAATTGTGGTTTGGAAAGGATGTGGAAGGAGGAAGCAGTAAATCCAGTGGAGTGGGGACTTTGGAAGAGGGAGATGTCAGAGTACAGAGAAAGCAAGAACTGTGATCTTGTAAGCTCCTGACTACACAAAATTTACCCTGGTATAATGCATCCTTCAGTGAAATAAATGGACAGGCTCTTCCAAATAAGGCACATGATGCCCACATTGCTCCAACACAACCACAAGAGCATTGTAGGGAAACTACAAGCAACAACTGGTTTCCTTTTATTAAGGATACATGTAAACTTTGAACAAGGGTATAGCTTCCAACAGAAAAGAGGGAGGTTTTCTCCTGGAGGTGGTATTCATTTAGAAGACACTCCAAGCTTAAAAATCAGTTTAACAGCAGCAAAATGTTTCTCCCCCCCCCCCCCCGTAAAGGTAGGCAAGGGGCCATCACCACCCAAACCGAAAAGGTTGAAGTAATTTATAAATCACATGTGTTTTGAACCTGTCAGTGTCATCACTAACATTATATACTGAGCTCAGTACAGAGTATTCCAGTCTAGCCAGAGCATAACCTTTAAAATCCTTTACAACTACTTAAATGAACAGAAGAAACTGACAAGATACTTCACCTCTTCTCTGTCTTTTAGTGTACACACATGATATGGCATAGATATTAATGTTTGTTCTTTCCTATCTGCAATATATAGCCACCACCATTCTTGCTTTTCCTGTGGAAGAAGGGAAACAAATGAGAATTAAAGAAAGCTAGAAATACTTATGGTCGCATTGTCAAGCAGGCTAGATTTGGAGTGTCACAGTTCTTAGATTGTGCATCTCAGCAGGCACCTGAAGGGGTCTAGCTGAGCTGGCCAGCTGCGTGGAAGGAGAGATGTACAAGGCAGTATTCTTGCCTCCCTCACATACTGCACAGCCTCAGAGGTCAGGGGGTCAAAGGGTAATCCTCTAGGCAGAAGGAAGACCACAGAAAGGGGAGCCTCAAACTTGTATCAAATAAATGTATTCCTGAAGAGGTGTTAAAAAGGCCAATGTGTTCTATGAAGTTAACCAAGTAACCGTTTTAACCAGCCTCGTTACTTTAAAAAAAATGTATACTTGTAAAACTGAATTCACTTTAAGAAAACTAATAGCCACTAATGTATAACAAGGGAAGAAGCATTTAGACATATGCTACTGGAATGAAACAGAGCAAACTATTAAGCTTCACATGGTTAATTTTAGTGTGCTCTGCAATTTTTTGCTACAAGATCAGTGAAAAAGATACCAAAATGCTTAATTAGCATATACTTGCATAAATACATAAGCAAGAACAGACAACTTTTCTTAATGTACCCTGCCTCTTTTCTTATTTTGGCTGTTTCTCTTCCAGAACTCTTTAAAATCAGCTCAGCCCAACTTTAAGGCCATTTCACCGGTGTCTGTTTTGTTATGCCTGGTTTCATCTGAGAAGAGAACACCCTAGGCTTCCTATCTCAGCCAAACAGGTCTTGTTAAAGGTAACATATCTTTATTTGAATTCTTAAATGGTACAAACATTCTCCAAAAAGAGGGATTAAACAGGGCAATTGTTTACAAAAATAAAGGCTGTTGTGTCATTAAAATATTGATCACAATGGCCAGTTATAGTCTTCTGCACCCAACTATGGCAGATGGGTGAAGAGTAAACTGTTCACTGGCAAGCCAAGATTAACGAGACTATTACGACACAAATTTGAAGAAATTCATAGCTGGGACCCATGTGTCAGACAGATCTAAAAATGTGGGCCTCTGTTTGGCACTACTTGATACTGAGGATGTAGATTTCTCATCTAAAAAATTACAATGTAAGTAAATCATTGGCTGCAATCTAGGGCACATATCTGGTTAAAGCTGGCATGCTATCTGCTGAGTGGGCAATGTTCCTTTTAAACAGATGGATGGCAAATATAAGCATGCCAGGGAATCAGTGTGTGTGTTGAGTCTGAATCTGAGTTTGAATCTGAGGGCAAGCTTCCACAGAAAAATGTCAAAACCACAATCTGTTCAGTCCCTAGATCCACGTCTCGGAAAAACAGCACTCATTTAGCTGGGTAACCAGGAGATAAGAGAGTGCCTCAGCAAAACACAGGCAACCATGCTCCAATGAGAAAGGAGGAGAAAATCTGAAGATGGAGGGATCAATGGTAACTGAAGCAGATTGCAGCAAGGCAATTTCCCATACAAGCCTATGATCTTAACCCACTTGGAAGGTCTCCCACATGACATCTGGGAAATACACAACAGGCATACTTTACTCGAAGGTAAGGAGGATAGATATCAAGCTGACAGCATCCTGCTCTGCTGTTGTAAAGCCCTGTGGGCCCACCCCATTTAAGGAACTAATCTTTCAAAGAGTATACAGGGAAAACCATTTAAGAAACAAAGTGTTTTGATACCTAGAAACAGTGCCATAACTGGACAAAATGAGAATCATTTCGTGACATACTGTATAAGTTTCGTTGTTATGACAGTTATCTATTGGCTGACCTCAGGAAAGTAGAGATTGTAAACAGGATGGGTTATTTTCGATTTGGTTTCCAAAAGGGCTCGTTCCTTTCGCTGTATGCTCTGCTGCAATTCCTGCCACTCCTGATGAAGACAAAAAAGTACAACTGAACACAATTGAATCCCACCTCCTCATTCACACCCCCTTTAAAAAGCACGCTGTCCCAGCATGAGAACAAGAACAGGTGGGATGCCACATACATCTGACTATTGGTGACATGTATGAAAGAGCAGGAAAAATGGAAAGAGTGATACATTTCCCTTAAACTGATAAAGGCAACTATATAATTAAATGCTCTCAACATATCCTCAATACCCCTCTATGCTACAATAAGAAATAACCTGCTGCATTGCTGCATTCTACAACCTAAGTGAGGATTTTCTCTAGTAAATTTCATTGCGATTACCTGAAGGCATTCATCAATTTTCTCAGAACTCAGTTGTAATAAAACAAGCAATGTCGGAAGGACTGGTGCCTAGCTCTTTAGGACTCTAGTTCTATGACCAAGTGTATGCAGATCTATACAACACTGTGTTCTGTTGTGCCATCACAACTACAAGCAGAGATTTCATATGGGGAGTTTTACAGCAAGCCCATTCACTAGCCAACTGCACTCGCTACACCTTTTGAACAGTCTCTGTGTTATAGATTACTATTCAGAGAAAACTGCATTCTCCCCCTCCTTCTGCCAATAGGTACTCTGACCGAGGGCAGAGAAGAGTTTTCCTGGTGACACAAGGCACACACATGCTGCACATGATGTTTTTTCTGCAGCCCCACAGCAGTGACACCATGCAATGGGATGTGCCGCTTACAGCTTCATCGTCCTTGCTTTGTTTCTCATCGGGCTCTCTGTCAGAATCTCTGTCGCTTCCTTCGTCTTTGTCACTTAGAGAATCTCTGTTAGTGTCGTCTTCATCAGATTCACTTCCTTTATCAGAAGCTTCATCATCCTCTTCCTTTACAACTTCCTGAAGGAAGAAAACCCACATGTAGTTCCTTCAGTTTTAGACAAATGGCAGAATTAAAGAGCTTCCCAGCTGATTGACAGTTGAAGTTGAAATTGTACTTTGGTAGGCTACAATTTGCTTCATGGATTCCTGTAACCTTACAAATGGTCTCTTGCATGCATTTAGAGAATATGCTATACATTAGTGGCAGTTTAAATCTACAAATCAGACAAAGAAAGAAGCCACATTATTAATAATGGTGTCATTGAAATGGAAAGGACTTTGTCTATCGTGGTGCCAGACAAAAGGGCTAGAGGAAGTTTGCTGAACCCTCATTATTCCTTAGAACTAATAAGTGTGCCCAGCAACCAATCCACCCCTTCCAAGGCTGTCTTGCCAGTATTAGTCCTGGAAAGAAAGGCACTTTGGTCTTTCGTAACTGAAGAGATTTAGATATTACATATTTCGAAAAGCATGCCATTTCATTGCGGATCTTTAATTTCTGTTAACTCTTTGGAGGAGGGTAAGTTCAAATTGACTCTTTTCCCAGGGGCATAATCTAGCACTTTGCACTGCACTTCCTACTACGTGTTGCTGCAGCACCACCACCACCCCCTTCATGCATTTGAGTTGACATACACTCCCAACTACCCCATTTGCTTGCTTTTGCTTCTGCTGCTTTGTTTGCTGCAGAGGTGCTGGAGCAGGTTTCTTCTTCAAAAGTTTCCTTTTCTTTGACTTTGAAGCCTTCTTGGTGCCTTTATTCTTTTGCTGCCATCCTTTGTTCTTAACCTTGTTAGCATCACCTTGCTGCAGACACAACAAGCAAGGTTAATGTTAGAACGGCTACTCAAATGCTCCATAGGTCAGAGGAAGATCCTTAAGATCTCAACAAAGCCTTACAAGCAGCCCCACCAATCTGCAAGCAAGGGCAAACAGCAAGAACTGTGCTTGAGTCTCTGAGCACCATTTCAGCCTGGCGAAAAGCAGGATGCTGGGGAGGCCTGGCAAGAGGCTACCTGACCCCCTACTTGCCAGCTGGTGAAGTCAGAAGATAACCCCAACAGAGGAGAAGGAGTCAAGCCATTGTGAAAGCAAGACTGAAGAAACCTAGAATCACAGAATCAGAAGGTACCTCAAGGGTCATCTAGTCCAACCCCCTGCACAGGAAATTCCTAACTACCTCCCCTTCCACACCCCCAAGTGACCCCTACTCCATGCCCTGAAGAAGTCAAAAAACCTCAAGGATACCTGGTCAATCTGGCCTGGAGGAAAATTGCTTCCTGACCCCAAAGTGGCAATCGGCATTACAATGGGCAATGTAATGATGTGTGTGTGTGTTAAGTGCCGTCGAGTTGCTTCTGACTCGTGGTGACCCTATGAATCAATGTCCTCCAAAATGTCCTATCTTTGACAGCCTTGCTCAGGTCTTGCAAATTGAGGGCTGTGGCTTCAATGTAATGATACAATGGGTCAAATCCCACTGATCAGTTCTGCTAGTGGAGGTTCTCTGCTAGCAGGATGAATCCATGGGATTCACAAAATCCCTGGTTTCTGTTAGCGGTGATGGTTGCACGAGGGATTACCTACCCACCCACCCCGGCAACTCAGGGGCTGACCTTTGGACTGTGCCATGGAGTTCTATGGTGCTCTTGGTAAGGTACAGCAGTGTGTCCTCTTACACATGCCAGTTTCCATATGATTTTGTTAAGATCTAAGGACCACCAGTTCTTGACTTACCCCGTCTTCTGCAGGCTGCTCTTCGGCTGAGCAGGTAGACTGTTCCTTTTCAAAGACTTCCTAAACAGGGAAGCAAACATAGTTAGTTTCCCTGAACCAACAATGACAACGAAACACATATTAGAAGTAAATGTTATTCAAGCCTCACATGTTTTTTAAACATTTAAATTTAACAATTATTCAAGACCACACACCCAATCAGAAATAACACTTCAGAAAAAAATGTTACAGCAGCCTCTCACTGAGAGATTTCTATATATCGTTAAAATACATACATTAAACACCCAAAGTTCTAAATAGCACACTGGCTACTTGGATCTAAAACAGCAGTGACTGCACATAGTAGAATGAGCATCGTAGTCCACGCACATGGTGACCTGTATGAAATCCTGACTCAGTACAGCCTGGTGTTTGTTTCACTGGGACCTCCATTTCTACCTCCTATTCTCTATCCATTCAGGATTGCATTAAAGCTGTATTCATGAAGAAAGGCCTCATGTTCAAACTCTTTTGGGTCACTATAAGACAGCAACAGTTTGACCTTCATCAGCTACTATAAGCACACCTCACTTTTTTGTTCAACCTTTAACAAACATGCAACACACGAGAAGAAATCCTGGCCACGATATCCTGTCAAGGCAGGAGGGGAGGGACTTGGGCAACTTAGACAAATTTAGAATAATAGAGGTGGAAGGGACCACCAGGGTCATCTAGTCCAACCCCCTGCCCAATGCAAGAATTTCACAACTACCTCCCCCACACACACCCAGTGACCCCTACTCCATGCCCAGAAGATGGCCAAGATGCCCTCCCTCTCATGAACTGCCTAAGTTCATAGAATCAGCATTGCTGACAGATGGCCATCTAGTCTCTGCTTAAAAACCTCCAGGGAAGGAGCACTTATCACCTCCCAAAGAAGCCTGTTCCACTGAGGAACTGCTCTAACTGTTAGAAATTTCTTCCTTATGTCTAGATGGAAACTCTTTTGATTTAATTTCCCCATTGGTTCTGGTCCCACCTTCTGGGGCAACAGAAAACAACTTGGCACCCTCCACTATATGACAGCCCTTCAAGTACTTGAAGATGGTTATCATGTCCCCTCTCAGTCTTTTCCTCTTCAGGCTAAACACAGGCTTTCTAGTCACATAAAGTCTGTATTAAGGCAGCAAAGATTATTTTGTTTGAGTGTACAAAGCCAAGGAAACAGATATTAGTACCATATTTTTCCGTGACACCCCCATGTATAAAACAACCCGTTTTTTTAACCCAAAATTAAGAAATCAATATTGATTTCTTAATTTTGAGTTAAAAAAATAGGGGTCGTCTTATACATGGGGGCTCTTTCTGTGAGAAGAAACCCAGGTGCTTGCGAGTGGCGAAAGAGGCCTGTTGCCCTGGCCAGCCGGCGTCCAACCGGTCACCACCAGTCAGCTGTTGGGAGGGGCAGGCGGCAACTGGTTTGAATGCCAGCCAGGGCGACGGGCCTCTTTCACCGCTCGCTCTCTTCCCCGCCGAAGAGAGCGAGCGGCGAAAGAGGCCAGTTGCCCTGGCTGACCGGCGTCCGGGGGTCAAACCAGTCGCCACCCGCCCCACCCAACAACTGTCCATGTATAAGACAACCCCCAATTTTGGACCAAATTTTTAAAGAAAAATGTCGTCTTATACACGGAAAAATACGGTAAATATCTAGGAGTCGTGCTTGGAATGTTGCACCTTCTCAAAGAAACCAAACATGCTGTTGGATGGAAAATCTGGGCTTTCACTTAAGAAGCATTTAACAAGTTAATAACACTAAATAATCTCAAGAACAGTTAGCACAAATAAGAAGTGTTAAGAACAATGGATACTTACTGCCATGGTCTGTCTTGTTAGAGTGACCAGAACTGTGACCAAGGATCCTACTGTGATGTTGTTGCTGTCTTCATCATCCAGAACTGAGATAATATCGGAGAAGAAATGACAATTCCAGTTTACCACATTAGTTTCCCAATTATGTAGCTTACATCACTAAGTTACTAAACTGTGAAGGATGTGGATGTAGTCTTGCTGAGAATATGCTTGCTTACTAAGTGGTGGCAGAAAAGGGAAAAGTCCAGTAGCACCCTAAGGACTAACAAAATTTCTTGCTCCTTTCTACTGCTGCTACAGACAGACTAAAATAATGGCTACCCATCATGATCTAGAACTGTGATTAGTCCAAGTCAGGACCACAAGCTGAACGTAGTAGGACAGGTGATCCAATAATCTTTCAGCATCATGAGGGAATTAAGATAATTACACCCAAAGGAAATGATAAGGCAGACACCAAGACAACTCTGACCCGCAAAATAGCTTCTGAGAGTGGTATAATGGGGACTGACAATAGAAAGAGGAAGGACTGATCTTCTCAAGAAGATCAGTAAGGAAGGCTGGTTTGACCACGGACGGATATAGAGCTCACTTCGTTCTCACACTGTGAAGCTCACTGCCCTCTACATTTTCCCACCTCTCTTCTTCTCTGATATGTCTTGTCGCTTGAACTGATAAGCCTGAGAGAAGGGGCGAGTGCCTAGACTGATGTGAGCTGCCCTGGGACATGCCTGAAAAGCAGGGCATAAATCATTGCATCCAAGAGTAAAATGACTGGCCCCTATGCAGCCGACAAAGCTACAAAATGGGTCACTCAAAGACAATGTAGCGGTCTCCAAAGTACTCCTCAGGCATAAATAACTTTTTAAAATTAACCTAACCAGGAAAAAAAAAAAAACCAAAACTACCATGTGGAGGTATAAACCACCATGTGGAGCATTTGGTCTCTAGAAGAGTGACCAGAGCTGTGACCAAATGCAGAGAACAGCTGAATGTCCAGGGGAGTGGTGAGAATCTGCTCAAGCCCCCGACAGCTTAGAGAATCCTACAGGAGGGATTTCTGAGGAGATGAAATTTCCACATTGTTTTTTCTTCCTGCAATTCTCACAGACCCTCAACTTATATAATATGGAGAAATTGACAGAGACGGTCCTGTTCCTTGAACAAGTTAAAGCTTGAAAGGAGGGACTTTGGATTCAATCCTGAGATACTTACAGCAATATCATTTCTTACCTTGGGATTTTATATCCATCGTGATATGCGGAAAACTTCCCAGGACAGCCATAACTTCTTCGTATTTCTCATCTTCAAGGAAGTGCAGTAAATTGCGACGATCTAATGCTTTTAAACTCACCAAATCTTGAATAGTTTTAATTTTGTACTGTGTTAAACACACAAAACCAGAAAATGGATATTTTTTTGTGTATGCACTGCTAATTTAAACCTAGAATGCTTTCACACTAAGAAATATCAAGGACGTTATTCCAAAATTGAACAAATATTTTATGCAAAGCACTACTGATATTAAAAGGTACACAAGTGTTGTACACATAATGGTAAATCTGTTTTAAGTATTATGCAAGCAAGCGCAGCCTATGACAGTGGCTCCGCCCTCTACCTCACGGCCTTTAAGACAGAAACTAGCAGCTCTCAAAAAGAACTTTCTCAATTGTGGGTACAGTTAACTGAAAAGTTAATTGCAAGATGACATGATTATCCACAATCATTTTACCTTTTTATGATTAGAAACCCGCCTGAGATTGTCTTCTTCAATATGGGGGACTTGCAAAAGTGGAGATTTAAACTGCTGAAGACCTTGGACAGTCATCTGTGAAAGCTTCATGCAGTTTTCCAAGGAGCCCAATGAAGGAGCACGAAATTCTCTTTCTGGGTAAGGGGAAGAGGAGGATGAGACTTTAAGACTAATTGTTAGTGTGAAACACAATGGAATAGGAAAAGCTTTGTGAAAGAACCCTAAAGAAACCAATTCTCTGATTATTCTAATGCAATCGTCTATACTTTAGTGCTATAAAAGGCAAAGATATTTTAATACTGTTCTGCAAGAAAGCCTCCCATTACGCTGCATGCTAAAGTGTATTAATATAGCATAATTTAAGCTCCATTTAAATACACCTTGTCACACTACTCAAAATGTTTAGATATAGATCTGACATAACAAAAGGATTCCAGTATCATCCCTTCTGCAGTTTGCTAGAAAGCAGTCTTTGAACCAGAAGCACATGCAGAAAATGCAGGTGCGAAAGTCATTTTAAGATTCCTTTCTTCTTATGGAGCATTGGCTATTTTCCATCCATGAGCAATTTATTTTCATAGTAACGGTCTGTGGCAACCAGAAACACTTGGAAAGACTTAATTCTGCACATTTTGCAGGATCCAAACAGAGGAATAATTTTACTAGTGGCCCTAGAATAAGATTTATTCCTTACCTTCACGGCTACGTGCCATTATTATTAGCTGACAGATTACATTAACCATTTCTTGAAGCAAAGCAGGACATTTCTTCAGGATAAACTGCTGATCTGCAAGATAGGGAGTTATTTATTAAAATATTTATAGCCTGCCTTTCCCTATTGGCTCAAGGCAACTTACAAGTAATAATTAAACCATTACAAACTAAAACCAAATAATTAAAAAAAAAACCAAACACCTTTCCTCCATCTGAACAGTTTTGTGGATCTGAACAGTTTTGTGGATCTCAATACAACCCATGACAACAGTCTTCATTGCTTCGTCTTTTTTCTATTTGTTGCCTGGCTATTAATATAGCCCTTTATATCACATGATTTGTTTTATATGTCTGCATGGGTTCCATCCTGCTCTTCCAACATGCCATGCGAAGGAAAGCAATGGGTTTAATTTGCATAATTTCACATCACAGAATTCCGTTTCTCTTGGCACAGATTTTTGATCTCGGTATGCGTTTTTTAAAAAACAAACATTTTTTCCTTCTTATTTTCTTAAGTCAGAATGGCTTACAACTTGAGGAGCTCCGGATCAAGATCACATTGCTAAAACTGCTAAGAACTACCTTGTTCAAGTGTATCAGGAACTTTCATTCTGGCAAGGTGAGCTAGTAAGAGCACTCTGGCTTTCAAGCTGTACGGGCAGGTAAGAGGAGGTTCGTTCTTCTTTAAATTAATGCTGCCAATCTCTCTGATGAGCTAAAAAAATAAGGTAAAGAGGTTACCAAAACACACATTTTTGCTCCAATGCATACAAGACATCTCTGAGTAACTAACCTGTGGTATTTGAATGTTATCTACAGGTCTGCTTGTGGCATCTTTATTATACTGAGGGTCAAATTCAGAGGCTCCTGCTAAAACCATTATAAGCCCTGCAAAAAAAAGAAAAAAAGAAAAAAAAACCGAACAGAGGATAAATGCAAAGCAAGCACACCAGAAACTTCAACAGCTGTAAATTAAGAGGCTTAACATCTTATTCCAGGAATTCTCAAACCCTGGCTCAGCAAGGCTCTTCTTTACCATCAACACCCAAAACAAAGAAGCAAATGGCCATTAGTTACATTTGCAAAAACAACAAAGACACTCCTGTCCCAAGTACAAGCACATTCATAGAGAAAGGGAAAGGGGGTGGCTACTTTAAGGTCCTGAATGAGGTAGCAACAGCAAGGAAAAAGAAAGGGCCTAGTAGAACTGATTCATCCATCATTAGTACTTTCATTCATCATCTCAGCAGACATTGTCTCTCCATACAAGACATGCATCAAACTCTTCACTCTTCAACACCAGAAACCAATTTTAGAATGCTGTAATTTAATCTACAATGCCTCTTCCTTATAATCATAGTTACAACAAGTTCACACTCTAGTAAGCCATTATTCCACTGGAAACTAGTTGCCATATATGGCAGCATTGGCCTCATTATTAAGGTCTTGTAGCCAGTTCTCAATGGCTAACAAAATGCTGCAGATTGATATGACAGGAATCACTTATTTACTTCACTTAAAACCCCATCTTTCTCCCCTATGGGGACCCAAAGTGGCTTACATCATTCTTACCTCCTTTTTATCCTCACAACAACCCTATGAGGTTGGTTAGGTTTAGAGGGTCTGACTGGCCCAGAGTCACCCAGAAAGCTTCCAGGGCAGCGTGGCGATTTGAGCTTGGGTCTCCCAGATCCTAGTCCAACACTAATCACTACATCCCACTGACCCTCTAGGATACAATCTCCCAGTCTAGACAGAAGAAATATCTGCAGATACACATGCCTCCTAACATGGCCACTTGGTCCTTCAGATGAAATACGTGAATCCATTTTTAAAGGACATCAAATCTTTTCATTTTTATGCAAACCTTGCAAGTTTTGCAAAACACTATACGTAGCGTACTGGTTTCCATTCTGTATGATGTCACAGACATCTATTGTCAACAGAAGCTGCCACAATTTGTTTTGTATTGCTTGTACTCCAATTGTGAACAGTTATTTGCAAATGTCCCCCCTGGGATAAAGCCATAGTTAAGAAAATCTCTCGGAATCACCTTTGAATCACTCCTTCTCCTCGAGGAGACCCAGGCCCTCAGAGTTATAAAGCAAAAAATCATGGCGTCCGAAAGACAGCTGCTCCTTGCCAGGGCACACACAATCTGCTCACCTTTAGTTTTTGGCATCTACCCCTCTCCAAGTTCCCTCCCTAGCTATTTCTCCATGCTGACTTCCCAACTGAGGAGTGATTTTATGCTGGCCCAATTCAACCTACTCCCCACGGCAATGACTAGGGGCAGATATGCAAAGCTTCCATGTGATAAGAGACTATGCTCATGTTCTGCCAAACAAGTGGAATCTGTAACACATGTCCTGCTCCACTGTGAACTTGAATCCCACCCTCGTGAGCAATTTATTGAGCCGCTTCTGAAGAAATGCACCATTGGAATCGATGAGAGGCTGGTTCGTCACCTGTTGAATTATTTCAGCCTGCATATTACAGTGGGGGTTGCCAGATTTAAACTAACAAGAGGGGGGGGGAGAACATTAGAAATCCCATCACTTATTTCTCTTCTATATCTGCCATGGTGGTGCCCCCTTCTGCCTGTGGCAGCTGCCCCCCCCAGATCTGTATCCCCCCCAGATCTGTACAAAACAAATGTTTGTATGAGGAAGCATTCGGTCATGTGAGCCCCCACGTGCAGTGCACAGCCCAGTCTCATGTTTACAACCTCAAGAATTAGGTCCAAGTTCCAAGCATTTTCTCTCTAAGGAGTCAGGCAGTACACCTTGAAATCCCAATATAAAGTTTGAGCCTAATCAAATCCATAGGTCACGAAGAGCTCACACATACTGCACAGTCACTAAAATCAACTTAAATTAATATAAAGTACAACACTTCCAGCCTTGTGTAAATAACTGACAACTGAAAAAACTTACTTTTCATATCCATGTTTCTGGTTTTATAAACAAAATAGGTATAGATTTGAGTTGTACGAATGAGAATCTGGTCTCCACTGTAGCGTATTGATCGATACCACCAGGAGCCCTAAAATATTTAGGAAGGGCAAAAAGGCAGCAGTTAATGTCATCCGAACGCAACCGAATAAGTTCCAACACCAAAGAAAATGTACACACAAAATGAGACAAATCAAAAGATATTACGTTTGTGGAGGCCTGATCAGGTCACAGAAACACTGACCGTTTTATTAAAGCCCCCAGTAGCTTCACAGGATCAAGACCTTAAGTTCTTATAACTTTACACTTCAGAAAAGGGTCCTTCTAAACTGTATAAACTGGAGATGTAGGATGCCAACATACAAGGAATGGGAGAAATACTGCGAATGGGAATACTAGAATTCTACTGGAAGGCATCGTGTGCCTCACTCTGTACTCCCTAAAAGTAAAGGTCCCCTGGGCAAGCACAGGGTCATTCCTGACCCATGGAGTGACGTCACATCCCGACATTTCCTAGGCAGACTTTGTTTACGGGGTGGTTTGCCAGTGCCTTCCCCAGTCATCATCCTCATGTTACCCCCAGCAAGCTGGGTCCTCATTTTACTGACCTCAGAAGGATGGAAGGCTGAGTCAACCTTGAGCCAGCTACCTGAAACCAACTTCCTTTGGGATCGAACTCAGGTCGTGAGCAGAGCTTGGACTGTAGAGCTTGGACTGCAGTACTGCAGCTTACCACTGCGCCACGGGGCAGAAATGGTTAATTTGATGCAGACACTTCATTAAAAGGGCCATTCCTTTTTAATTTCAGTCAAGCGCAGGAATAAAGGGGCAAGTCAGGGGCCTATTGCCATTTCAAGTTTTCCAGTTTTAGCCTCTCTCTTGCCTTCTATATAAAGGCTAAAGGTCTCTAGAGGGACCAATTCAAATCCTGTAAGCAGTCTTATACATCAGTAACCTGGTCCGTGCTGCAGAAAGCCTCAGCACACAGAGATTTAGGAAGACTCTGAAAGCCATTCCCTTTTTACTTTTACTTTTAGTCATGCGCAGGCATGAAGGGCTGAGTAACATTACTGATGGCTGTAACAAATTCCTAAGCATTCCTAAGCAGGGTGGCTTCATGAATGTCCTTCAGGTTTCAGCTGTTTTCTGAAATAAAAACCAAATCTCATATAGCAAAGCTGTGACTAGTGGATTCTGAATGAACTAAATAGCTACAAGGTTGGTGTATTCATAAGGAAGTGACTTTACCCGACATGCATGTATTAAAATCAAAGATAACGACTGTTTCTAGGGCCTACAAGGAAAAAATGGCCGAGAGCTCAGGTTGTTTTACCAAACCACACTGAAAGCAATACTTACTACAACCACTGGAAGAATAACCATAAATGCTAATCCATATACCAGCAAAACCTAGACAGATGGAATGGAAAGAAAATCTCAGAAGTGTCCAGACAAAGTTACAAAATATTAAACATGTCTAGTTATCAAAGTCATCATCATTACAGCCATCTGTTAGGATGTTTGAAGGGTACAACTAATAAACAGCAAAGAACAATCCCAGAAACCTGCCACAATCAAGTATGAATTAATGATTACTGAAAACTACCATATATTGTACATCTATGAGCCCTTCCATTTTGTTACTGAACAAGATCACTATTTACTTAACACATAGAGCAGCAAAGGGCCCTCATTTGCCACTTCAATTTTACTTTATAACCAATAATCTCCTGCGAGTTTGCCTGTATGTAGATTCCTGTATTGCTTTTTTTTAAAACTGGAAGATGAGGGAAGCAAAGGAAGGAGTAAAACATATTGTTGCTAAGTATAACAATTATGGTAAACTAACGTTAGCGTGCTGTAAGACAATTAGCAAACAAAAACAGCAACAAACTGCAAACAATATTTATGCTTCACAAAGCAAGTAAAGATACAACCAGTATCTAATACAATAATGGACAATGTCCAAAATGCCATATATGGTCACAAAATGAAGATAATATAATCCTAGAATAATAACTAGGAACGTTTCCTTCTCTCCAAGAGGTAAGATGATGAAACAATGCTACAGAATTCCGGTTTTCTTTCTGTTTCGGCTTAAGATGACAGCCTTCCTCAGGCCAACGCGGAAGGCTGTCATCTTAAGCCGAAACAGAAAGAAAACCGGAATTCTGTAGCATTGTTTCATCACCTTACCTCTTGGAGAGAAGGAAACTTTCCTAGTTATTATTCTAGGATTATATTATCTTCGTTTTGTGATCATATATGGCATTTTGGACATTGTCCATTATTGTATTAGATACTGGTTGTATCGTTACTTGCTTTGTGAAGCATAAATAAGTATTGTTTGCAGTTTGTTGCTGTTTTTGTTTGCTAAGTATAACAATTAAGCTAAATTTATTAAAAGCTGAGTTTCATAAGCGTATATGAAGCAGCAAACATGGATGAAAACAAGTATTCTATAGCAGCAACTCCGAAGCCAAGTTCTTGTAGGTTATTCGGGCTGTGTAACCGTGGTCTTGGAATTTTCTTTCCTGACGTTTCGCCAGCAACTGTGGCAGGCATCTTCAGAGTAGTAACACTGAAGGACAGTGTCTCTCAGTGTCAAGGGTGTAGAAAGAGTAATATATAGTCAGAAAGGGGTTGGGTTTGAGCTGAGTATTGTCCTGCAAAAGTATTGTCCTGTAAGTATCAAGATAATGTGCTAATGAGGGTATGGTATGTTAATATGGAACCATTGTATCCTGAAGTGATCTGTTAATGTGTGTAATCCAAAACTAATCTGTATGGCTATTGTTGAATGTTGTCTTTGTCTGGAGGTGTTTCAGGGCAGGAAGCCAAGCCTTATTCATTCTTAAACTCTCCTCTTTTCTGTTAAAGTTGTGCTGATGTTTGTGAATTTCAATGGCTTCTCTGTGCAATCTGACAAAATAGTTGGTAGAATTGTCCAGTCTTTCAGTGTCTTGGAATAAGACCCTGTGTCCTGTTTGTGTCAGTCCATGTTCAGCCACTGCTGATTTCTCAGGTTGGCCAAGTCTGCAGTATCTTTCATGTTCTTTTATCCTTGTTTGTATGCTGCGTTTTGTGGTCCCGATGTAAACTTCTCCACAGCTGCAAGGTATACGATATACTCCTGCAGAGGTGAGGGGGTCTCTTTTGTCTTTTGCTGATCGTAGCATTTGTTGTATTTTCTTGGTGGGTTTAAACACTGTTTGTAGGTTATGTTTTTTCAAAAGTTTCTCCATCCTATCAGTGACTCCTTTAATAAATGGCAAGAATACCTTTCCTATGGGAGACTGTTTTTCTTGAGTTTTCTGATTTTTGTTTGGTTCAATGGCCCTTCTGATTTCATTCTTGGAGTAGCCGTTTGCTAGCAGTGCGTGATTTAGATGGTTAGTTTCTTCCTTGAGAAACTGTGGTTCACAGATCCGTCTTGCACGGTCCATTAATGTTTTGATTATTCCTCTTTTCTGTCGGGGGTGGTGGTTGGAGTTTTTGTGTAAGTAGCGATCTGTGTGAGTTGGTTTCCGGTAGATCTTGTGACCTAACTGAAGGTTTGATTTACGGATGACAAGGGTATCAAGAAATGGGAGTTTACCCTCAATTTCCTTTTCCATGGTAAACTGAATGTTTGGATGGATATTATTAAGATGGTTTAGAAAGTCCATTAATTTTTCTTCACCATGGCTCCAAATGGTAAATGTATCATCTACGAACCTGAACCAGACTGTAGGTTTGTAAGGTGCTGATTCTAATGCTGTCTTTTCAAAATATTCCATGTAAAAGTTTGCTATTACTGGACTGAGTGGACTTCCCATAGCTACTCCATCAATCTGTTCATAAAATTCTTGATCCTATGGGATCAAGAATTTTATGAACAGATTGATGGAGTAGCTATGGGAAGTCCACTCAGTCCAGTAATAGCAAACTTTTACATGGAATATTTTGAAAAGACAGCATTAGAATCAGCACCTTACAAACCTACAGTCTGGTTCAGGTTCGTAGATGATACATTTACCATTTGGAGCCATGGTGAAGAAAAATTAATGGACTTTCTAAACCATCTTAATAATATCCATCCAAACATTCAGTTTACCATGGAAAAGGAAATTGAGGGTAAACTCCCATTTCTTGATACCCTTGTCATCCGTAAATCAAACCTTCAGTTAGGTCACAAGATCTACCGGAAACCAACTCACACAGATCGCTACTTACACAAAAACTCCAACCACCACCCCCGACAGAAAAGAGGAATAATCAAAACATTAATGGACCGTGCAAGACGGATCTGTGAACCACAGTTTCTCAAGGAAGAAACTAACCATCTAAATCACGCACTGCTAGCAAACGGCTACTCCAAGAATGAAATCAGAAGGGCCATTGAACCAAACAAAAATCAGAAAACTCAAGAAAAACAGTCTCCCATAGGAAAGGTATTCTTGCCATTTATTAAAGGAGTCACTGATAGGATGGAGAAACTTTTGAAAAAACATAACCTACAAACAGTGTTTAAACCCACCAAGAAAATACAACAAATGCTACGATCAGCAAAAGACAAAAGAGACCCCCTCACCTCTGCAGGAGTATATCGTATACCTTGCAGCTGTGGAGAAGTTTACATCGGGACCACAAAACGCAGCATACAAACAAGGATAAAAGAACATGAAAGATACTGCAGACTTGGCCAACCTGAGAAATCAGCAGTGGCTGAACATGGACTGACACAAACAGGACACAGGGTCTTATTCCAAGACACTGAAAGACTGGACAATTCTACCAACTATTTTGTCAGATTGCACAGAGAAGCCATTGAAATTCACAAACATCAGCACAACTTTAACAGAAAAGAGGAGAGTTTAAGAATGAATAAGGCTTGGCTTCCTGCCCTGAAACACCTCCAGACAAAGACAACATTCAACAATAGCCATACAGATTAGTTTTGGATTACACACATTAACAGATCACTTCAGGATACAATGGTTCCATATTAACATACCATACCCTCATTAGCACATTATCTTGATACTTACAGGACAATACTTTTGCAGGACAATACTCAGCTCAAACCCAACCCCTTTCTGACTATATATTACTCTTTCTACACCCTTGACACTGAGAGACACTGTCCTTCAGTGTTACTACTCTGAAGATGCCTGCCACAGTTGCTGGCGAAACGTCAGGAAAGAAAATTCCAAGACCACGGTTACACAGCCCGAATAACCTACAAGAACCAATGAACTCTGACCGTGAAAGCCTTCGACAATATTCCGAAGCCAAGATTTACAACTTCATTATGTTAAAAATCTGATACTATTTCTTCAAGCAGGCTGGCGCCTGCACCAGAAACACCCATCTTGTTCTTGCTGTGGGCTGTTGGCATTCTGGGACCAGTATAAAGGGGGTTATAGTTAATCCCTAGGCGCAGGGGATGACACACACAAATGGAAGCAGACTATTAGGAGAGAATTTCCTAACTCCGTGTCAAACTGGCTAGGAGCCCAGAGGTCATTTTCTTCAGTCCCAGGCATAACGCAACTTGGAATAATGGGCCACCCATCAATGCTTCTAACTTCAGTGCCATTAAACAGCACCTATAAGTCATTATGGACGAATCACAGGCAGATTAGAATGCACCATTCTAGGTGGAAGCAAACCAACCAGCATGTATTATCTGTTTACAGAATGGCTATGATTCCAACTGGGCCAAGTTCATGCACTTCTCACAGCTTGGCTACATAAAGGGAAAGGACCACCTTCACTTTTGGTATGCACAAGTCATCTCCTTTCAATGAGTGACTAAGCCCCACATTGTCAAGCACAATCTGCACTGCAGCATTCAGCCTGACAGCCAGTTTGGCAGCGAACACTGTGTTACTTACCAAAATAGAATTCTTCTGATCCACAATCCAAGCTGGCAATGCAATCCCAAAGCTTGTAGCTGCAAAGAACAGAAAGGTCATGAAACGGCAAGACAGTTAAGTTCACATTAATTCATGTAGTTAAAGAAACGGTACATATTGTGGATTTTTTTTCCTGCTACTTTTTGAAATTTAAGTTCTTTTAGCTCTAATTTAAAGGTAAAGGTCCCCTGTGCAAGCACCAGGTGACGTCACATCCCGACATTTTCTAGGCAGACTTTGTTTGCAGGGTGGTTTGCCAGTGCCTTCCCCAGTCATTTTTAATTTAACTAATTTAACTTAGTCTAATTTAACTTACTGAAATTTAGCTGTGTATGAAAGTGCATTCAACTGAACCAATCCATAAACCAAAGTTTGAGGAAATTTATTACTGAGCCCATTGTAACAAAATGGAACAATTGCTGGTTTGGGTTATGTGATCCCCACTTTGAAGATGATACAAACTAACTGTCCATGTTGCTATTTCCCAATCTTAAACGACCTCAAAGAGTTGTTGTAAACATAAATACATTGCACTTATCAAGTTTACAATTATTCAAATACAAAATTAACACTGCAAAAACCAGGACAAGATCTGAGTACTCCATAATAGACACAGTAAGTTATATCATTAAAAGACAACCTTGTGGCCCGTCGGGATTGCCGTAATCTTCCCAGTTTTTTCGAGATTCTTCATCAGTTAAACTAACAAGAGAGGGGGGGAAAGAACATTAGAAATCCCATCACTTATTTCTCTTCTATATCTGATTCTGCTGCTTGCTATACCAAAAAATAAGTCCTCAAGATGGAGCAGGATCTTGGAACAGCACTGCCAGCAGATAGAGCAAAGCTCAGAATCAGGGTGCAGGCTTTTCATCAAGCTCCTGAAATTACATTGGGCTAATAGTGACCTCTGCTGGCCAATGATGACAATCAAAATGGCGAGCACACAATTTAAAATTACAGATTTTATGTTCATCATTGAGACTACATATGAGCCTCAAATAATCTTTCTTGACCATGAGCCAAAAAGCTTCCATGGCTTTCCAGATGGCCATTCTTATCAAACCAAGAAGAGGCTTACCAGTAAAGAATTAGGCTGATGAAATTTATTACACAGTTCAAAGTTCGCCAACCAATTTATAGAAATCAGGCCAATATATATCATTTGTCCTGAATATTGTTCGGGGTTTTACAAAATTGTTGATATTACTGAAGACTGCAGTGTTAGAAAGGAAGGAGGGGAGAGATGAACACAGCATCAGTGAAATAAAGACATGCGCTGCATGGAACACTCTCTAAAGCTTCCACAGCTTTAGGCATGTTATTATTATGGCCATTTTCTGATATCCAGTGTCTGTTTGTCACAGGCAAACACCCTGCTCTGTCAAGCTCCAGCTCTCCCTCCCTCCTCCCCTAGAACTTGGGATGCGAGTAAAGCCCTGATTTTGGAAGTCTTCATTCCAATCCCAGTGTGTTATGAAGTCTCTGGACTCACTGGAATGTTTTCCATCTACACAAATTGGGATTCTAAAGCACAGTTTAATCCTCATTTGTGTGCAATGACGGCACCACTGTTACAGCTTCTCAAATGTCTTATACTACTAGAAAAATATGCTTGGCTAAAACCAATTGAAGGGCCCTTTATATATATGACAAAATACACTTCTGGAAGTCCATGTTTTGTCTTTGACTGTAAATGGTCTTTATGATCTCGGGAGGAGGGGAGCCTTTATCTAGCTATTAGATCTGCCAGAAGATGAGAATATTATAGTTTACAAACTGCTTAGCAGCCTACTCTTAAGTCTTGCAATAGCATCTCATACTAGTTTACGATGAAATATACCAAAAGCACAGACAAAAACTTAGTAGTATACCAAACAGCTCAAAGGCTTAAGATCAGGATGTTGGCCTTTAGAGGTGACTTTTTGTTCCACCAACCACCAGTTTTGCTTCTGGTGCCAAGCACTTACGCGGCATAAGCCTTAGCAATCCTCATGAACATAACTTCATCGCCTCCTTTATCTGGATGGTATTTCAGCGATAGCAAACGGTATTGTTTTTTAATTTCTGACACAGTTGCTCCCTACAAAATAAACTTTCATATTAGTTATAACAAGTACACTGTGACATGTTCTACCATACCATTCCCCCCCACCCCCGAGCTTTGCAGGAGCTGTGGTTTAAACATCACCATCTGCCTTAAGAGTTCACCAAAGCACTGCGCTGCACACTAAAAAAAAGCTCTACTTCGCTAAAGTTTGATTTGATCAAACACAACAAAAGAGGGACAGTGTTTCTTTTCAATTGTTACAGTTGTTGAATGCATTGTAGGTTATGCCACTGCTCCATATACATTTTCGACAAATAAGGAACTGATCCTTTTAAAGCTTTAGAATGGGACTCAAATTACCTTAGTATAAGAATGCTTTCTTCGCACAACTCAAGAAGCAACACATATTTTCCCCAAATCTCTATAACTAATAGCCAAGAGCTGCCCCCCTGTGGCTAGGCAAATCCATACAACAGGGTCTGCAAGCTGGGGGGAACCCGCCCCAACCCCAGCATACAGGAAAATCTTAGTTTAACCAAAACTGGGGAGGGGGGTTAAACATGCAGATTTCTCTCTCTCTCGAGCGCGCGTGCACACACACAAAATGCAACCCCCCCCCCAAAAAAATGGCGCACAAAAATGCAGAAGCCATCCTGATGGTGATGGCCATAACCACCAGGAGGAAGCAGTAAACAATGGACTGGGGAGGTGACAAACCACCATCTGGCCAGCTCTGGGCAATGGGGGGGCCTGCAAGCCATAAGAGAGGAAAAGCCTGTAGAAACAACCGGGAGTGAAGGGGGGAGATGGGATCCCCCTCATGAATCTTAATGGGACCTTCGTGGTCTTAATTTAGAATAACTTCTAAAAAAAATCTGCATTATATAGGAGAGTAACATTACATATTAGCTTTTTCATGGCTGTGCTTTACATTACACAAATGCTACTCTGAAAGTATGAAATGCTGCACATCCCAAATTTACTCTGCTCAATTCAGTAGAGTAAAAAACCCAACTATATATTACTTGTTGCTATATTTTATACCTTCACATCTCCTTCCATCTCTCCCATTATTGTGTACAAGTATGTGTCAATTTATGTCAAACAAAATATTAAATAGTTAATAATGTTACTTACCGGGTCTAAATTTAATACTTCATATGGGTTGTATTCTTGATATTCTCTGTCTGTTTTGGAAACTTTGTAAGCAAGAAACAAAAGGAGTGCCCATCCAGCAAGCAAAATTACTTTCCTGTTGAAGTTGAAAGATAAGAAAGTATTTCCCAACATTTAAGAATCTGGAAATAATTTATGCAACACCTGCATACTGGCATTTGAAGGAATTTGAGTGCCACAGGGAACAGTGTCATACTAAATGGAGGTTGCATGTGATTACCAATGCATGTTGACAATATTGGTGCTGATATCTAAAAATGTATTTCTTCAATTGTGCAGGAACCTCTGACGCAAGGTAAATTATTTGCTCCTCTGTGGCATAAGATAGGATGATACAACTTAACCAGTAAATAGGGTATGTGTGGAATGGCATGGCCCAGAGTTCTGAAACCAGTGACCAAGAGGATGTTTGTATATAGGTAAAAAGGTAAAGGTCCCCTGTGCAAGCACCGGGTCATACCTGACCCATGGGGTGACATCACATCCCGACGTTTACTAGGCAGACTTTGTTTACGGGGTGGTTTGCCAGTGCCTTCCCCAGTCATCTTCCCTTTACCCCCAGCAAGCTGGGTACTCATTTTACCGACCTCAAAAGGATGGAAGGCTGAGTCAACCTTGAGCCGGCTACCTGAAATCAACTTCCCTCGGGATTGAACTCAGGTTGTGAGCAGAGTTTTTGACTGCAGTACTGCAGTTTACCACTCTGCGCCACGGGGCTTCTAATGGATTGTATATAGGCTCTCCTGATAATGAAGATTAAGCCAATGCATTAATCTGCCTTCTATGTACTCCCAACTACCTAATCCATTTGCATAGGTTTTCAATTTCCCTATCTTTAGAAGACCCCTTTTGTATAGACCTGTGCTCCAAAGAGTCCTCTGTACACCTGCCATGGAACCCCTACTCATGGATGAGTTCATACAGGGCACCAGCCACGTCTACTTGCCCTCGCCATAGCTGCACAGGAATCAAGACCACAGCCTAGAATTCACCTAACACTTCTAGACAGGTACACACTCCAAAGGAATACCAGTTGTGGTGGGCAAGATGTCTTTTTGGAAAACTTGTCTGTTATTACTGTCTTTGTTGGATGACCCTAGGGTCTTTAAAATACAATTTGAATGACACTGCTTTAAAACCAATCATGAAAACAACTGCTTAGTAGAACTTGGGATACTCACCAACGTTATTGCTTAATTATATGGTGCTGAACCCTTTACTGGAGGTCATCAGTTCCTCTACAGCTATGTATGAGCTCTACAAATCTACCAGGACCTACCAGTGTACCCTGTAAAATAATCTGGCAATTTCCTTTCCTTTTACCCCTTAGAAGCTCCTTGATCAATTGATCTTGAGCAGCATATATCTAGTGTTGGAGGGATATAAGGACTGAAACAAATCTTGCCACTGACAATGTAGCCTTGGGGTCCCTATCGCTTAGGTAAAAAGGCATTATGTCAGTCACAGGGGCATTGGATTTGTATGTTAAAAGGGGGGAAATACAGTGCAATCGAAGTTCCTCGTAAAAGCGGCATTCCAAAAGGGCATGAGCTAATGAGTCAATAGAGCCAGAAGAGCAAGGGCAGATCCTGTCTGAGTATGGTATATTCAGGATTCTGCCCTGCATTACCATAGAAGGGTTAGCATTCGATCTAGCCAAGCAAAAAGCTCTACAAAGACGAGGAGTTGTCAGATAATATGTATAGGCAGGCAGACCACGTGGAGGGGGTTGTTCCAAAGAACTGGGATGAACAGCACGAAAAGTAGTGCTGTTATGATCAAGCTCTTTAATGCGCTTTTTAATTTTGATAAAAGCTTCAGTTTTCCCAAGATCTAATAACATATCCTGCGAGAAGCCCAACAACGACAGTTTCTCATCTAAGATTTTTTGCCATGAGGATTTAAAAGGGTCATGCTTCAGAGAAGCTAGGAACCCCTGAGTGCTAAAGCACAGTTTAAGGTGTAGTTTAAAGGCGGCCAACCACGCCCTAGCTTCAAGTGACATTTGGCCAAACTTGGAACGAAGAGTAATGCCAGCAACACATCGAGGGGCATTTAGGAGTTTTTGAAAGAACTGAAGCAGTGGACGATCTATAGATTCATTGATGACTGTTATCCAGATGGCAACACCAAAGAGGATAATTGGGGTAATTTTCAGATTAAAAACCTGAATAGCCCCTGGAATATATTTGCCACCTTTGGTGTGAAAAAAGTTGACAATAGCACCAACCCCAGGTTTAATTTTGTTGGACACTGCTTTTTGATGGGCATTCCAATTTAGGTTATGGGGAAAAAGAATATAATCTGGCAATTAGACTACTGAACGTTAAATTACATTTCCAGTTATGATTAAATGGTTCTTTTAAAATACATCAAGAAAAGAAACAAAACTAAATTATGTATACTTACTTTATAGTGGGAATTATATTCTGCTGAGGTTTTAATAATCGCAAACGATACCACAGGCATCTTCCATAGACTTTTCTTAGATTCTTTAAGCGAATTTGCTCTGAAAGAAAGAGAGTTTTAAAATTTGGTAGCAGCAAAACATCTCAAATCTGCATTGTTTCTAGATCAAACCTTTAAAAAACCCTTTGTCATGCTGACTATGAATATCAAAATGTCATCCAAGAATGTCAACTTTAATAACAGCCTTGCAGAGAAGATGGTGCAGGTTGACATGTGTAATATACAATTAAATATTTTTCTCTCTGCAACAACCATTTGCCTCTCAGAAAGGGAAGAGCATGATCAAAAGTCATAATCATGAATGCAAACACAACAGACATGTATTAGGTTGAATAAAACAAAAAATTTGATACTGAAGGATTATCAGCTGAAACATGACCTCCAGACCTAAAAACTGTGTTCATATTTGCATATTGCAAAAAACTGGATACTTATGCTATGCATGGACTCAGTTTTCTTATAATTATATGCAAAGGGAGGGTCGTATTAGATAACTGTCACAATACAACCTTGGCATATGTGAACTAGGGATAATCATATCCGACTTTAAAGATTAAACTGTATTACCTAATCTAAGGAAAGTATTGTGAACTGCAATTTTCTGGACAAAGTATTTAGAACCAATTCCTTTCATTCCTTAAATGCAAATGTCTTTGCATTTTAATGAAAGGCAAACATCCTTATTAACCTAGTAAATGCAGCCATCAAAAGAGTCTTGCTTCCCAGACTACTACAATAAAATTATACCTGTGTCCTTCAGGTCCCAATATATATAATAGTGACATTCCAGCCCTAAATATACATATGTACAACACTATTCAAGTATTTAAATATGACTTGTTTCTAATTACATGCATTCAGAGCCTTCGAACTGAGGGCTGATGAACATGTTAACACCAGTTTGGTTACAGCTAAAGCTGGCTACTGACAATGTTCTTGTGTACAAATCCTCTCTACTAACCCTTTACCCAAACTTGGCATTATGTCTGAGGAAAGTTGTGGTCTGATGTTCTCATCCCTTTCAACCCTAGTTAGAGGCCTGCTAAATCACCTGTCTTAAGAAGCTATAACATTAGGATATATTATATGGTGTCGTGAAACCTCCATTTGACCTCAACTAAGTATCCTGCATTTAACACACACATTGGATTGAAAATTATGTTTGCAGTCAACTTTGCTTTCTTTAGTGACTGCAGAAGGGACTGCACTGAATTCTACACCTTGTCTTCCAACTGAAAATATTAATGTTACTTTTAAAAGCCAGATCAAGATAGCCTCTTTCTCAATCACCCTGCCATGACGTATCATAGATGAGATTCTGTTAATTTTCGAAGTGGAACAAATTCAAGAGTCTACACTTAAAACTGCATTTTCCTCTTCAGTAATTTCAAGAGTTGTAACACACTGCTATTAATCCTGGTTTCAAATGCATGCAAGTTTGCTGAGCTAAACCAAGCCGCAAGAAAAATGTTTATCTTCTCAGTTCAATTATTATCGGTGTGTGTCACTGGTTAATGTAATAGTTGATGACTGTTTGTTCTCTCTTTCCAGTGTAATACTGTGGATTAGACTGCAGCAAAGAATACATTAAAACCAAAGAGAGCAGATGTGGCTTTAATATGGGAGTACCTGACAATGGAATCTTAAATTTTTAATTCAATGTTTCTTCTTAATTTCCTAAATTTTATTCAGTAACCTGAGAAACTACACGTGTTCTTACAAAACCAGTGTGAACAGAAATTTTTACGGCTATAAGAACCTAACATAGATCTTGACAGGAGGATCTACTGCACTAGAAAACTATTAGAGCCAGTAACAATGGTCTTCGAGACCGTCTCCCCTGGTACGCCCCCCAGAGAGCATTACCCTCTGCAAATACCAACTTACTGGTAGTCCTCGGCCCGAAAAATGTCCAGCTGTCCTCAGCCAGGGCTTTTTCAGTCCAGCCTGGTAGAACTCTCTGTCTAGTGAGACCAGGGCCCTGTGGGATCTTGCGCAATTGCACAGGGCCTGTAAGACTGAGATGTTCCACCAGGCCTATGGTTGAGGACAGCAACCGTGTCCATCATAGCTGGCTTCACTCTCCCCCTCCACTTTAATTTCCTTCTACACTGTTTCAACTGGGGACTCAGATTGCTTTTCTCTGGGCTCGCCATAGGTTCCTGTGATGAATGAGAGTGCCAACTAATTTATTAATAGTTTTATTGTATTTGATATAGCTTTTAATTTATATGTATGATGTTTTCAATTGTGTATTATATTTTTATGATTGTTAGCCGCTCTGAGCCCGGCTTCGGATGGAATATAAACACCAACAGAAGTAGATTACTGAGAAGCTGAAGCTAGTTCATCTTAAGAAAATTCTAACGATATTAGTGGAGTGTAAAACACAAATAAATATGATAGAATGATGGGATTAAGGTCTTTTTCTCAACTCTGTACATTTGTTTTATAACGTTTTTGCTGTTAAGAAGAGGCATGTCATCTTTGCAGACATAAATTCAGTTTTGAGAACAGCAAAAACAAGCATCTGTGATAATATCCTCTAGATAGAAACCTCTGGAAGAGCAAGACATTGTGAATGGATTAATGAAATTCATTTAATAAAAAATGTAAATATTGCATGAATATACGGCTTCATGCTATATAATTAAAAACTAATCCTTATTTCATGATGAATAGCCTTTGGACTATAATGCAGCTTAAATAGCAAACTATCTTTAGATAGATTTTTCCTCAAAAAGCATTTTATTTTTAAAAATATGATTTAAATTTTAAAAATCCAATCTTTTTAAATCACTGATTTTTATCCACCCCGCTTTGAAGAATTTAAGAACACTACAAACAGGTTTCTTCTGGGAGTGCTATACATATACTAGAGCATTTCCAGTGGTACCCTTACAGGGAATGGCTCTTTTTACTGAACCACAGTAGAATACAGAAAATAATCAAATTTAAGGGTATCTTTTCCACTCCCACAAGTAGAAACATGGGATGCTATAAAACTGACCTGTTCTAACACTGCATGAACTCTTGCACAATTGTTTGCAGAACTGCACCTAGCTGCCATCTTAATTCAACCCACAGTTTCTTGGATACTTCCTTGCCTGGCTCCTGCCCTGAGATTAAGATCATCCAACTATGACTTCAAATTGCTCCATCACAGTAAGGCAGACTCCTATTCATTATTATGTAATCTTTCACTGGAACAAAAACTGCCCGATACACTTAATTTGTGGACTACCAAATGGTAACATGGAACATTAATCTTACTTGAACACTAGGAAATTGTAATATGAAATTTGCATCAACTTGCTATAATGTATAATATTAGACATTATTTGGAAAAGGAAACTTTTGCTCCAATAGTTCAGCAAGCCAAATGAATTAACTGTATGGTGTCCTCTTGACAGAGAACGGGCAATGGCTCCCAAATTACTGCAAGGAACTGCAAAGCAATATTCCTCCTTCATGCAAGCTCCTGCATCATGCTTGCAGGAGTGTTCTATACACCAAATTATAGAACGCAAAATTGCTCGATTATAATTTAGGATGGTACGCCAACTCAGTTTGGCTTTGTTCACTTGACCACCCACAGCGGTACAAAAGTACTCTAGTTCATTGTGCTATGGGGTGTTCACCATTCAATTCCACTGAAGAGGCACAGGGCATTGCAGGGCTGGTTTATGTACCACTGTTGTACCCTACAGAAGCAGCACTGCATATGTAGTTTCCACGTAGAACAGGAGGAGTGAACAGCAACAGCAATCCTCATTATACACCTCCATATCACTATCATCAGCTGCCAGGAACAGCTACCTGCAGTAGACAAACCAGGGAAGGCACGGAGCAGATCTAGACCAACTTTTCCACTAGTGGAAAGGGGTGGGGGTAATTATCACTAATCCCATCCTCCTGCTACAGAACCCTCATTTGCTTCTCATGTGGTTCCCGGGGGTCCCACACCCTTAATGAGTAGCATTTTGGGAAGACCAGTGGGCTGCAGTAGGAAGGGGGAGAAAGGAACACTCTGACAAAAGTGCCTTGCATGAGAGGAAAGTTTTGTCTGGATCCAATCCATAATTTTAATTCTCACTGTGCTCTGTCCCGCACATACCATCATGACTCTCTGCAATCCTTCCAGTTTCAGTAGCATGATTTTTAAGACCACAACCAAGCAAAACAAAAAAGCAGCAACTTTAAAATGAGCAAAGCACACTGAAGCAGCTAACATTCCAACATTAGGCATTGTAAAACTGCTACTCAACTTGCTATTTAACATTTAAGAGGAAACGTTATAGCACATATCAACGATGTGATTTTAATACTGGTTGGATTCAGTGGGGAAACTTGCTGAAATTTGAGTAAGCAGAGCAGGTTTTTCCTTGCCTTCCCCAAGCACCCTGCTGTTTGTCTCATAAATTCTTTCTGAGGGTCAGGAAAGCCTTACATACAAATGCCCCAGGATACTGGATGCTGCAGCAGAAAGCGGGACTCGCATAAAACCGCCTCCTCCATGTTCCATCAGCAGCTTGCATCCCCAGATTTTATCTGATTTCGCCTCTTCACTATGGCACCCTCCTACCATGGTGCATTTGTTACTGAGGTTCTCTTGACTCTCCAGAAGAATTTATGGGACAAATGTAAAGCAGAGAAAGATCCATTCCACTAATTCCTTCTGCTAGCTTTTCTGCTGGATCCAACCCAGGACCTACTACATAAAAAGCACACAATTTGGTGTTCAGGTTTGTCCCTTGCACCCAATTCATGGAAAGTCATTTGAGCAACTCAGTTAACCTAAAATGGTTTAAGCTACAATCACTTAGACCAGGTATATCAGGAAGAAGTCCCAGAGTAATAATTCTGCATGCCAGGCTGCACAGCAGCATTCTAGTTCCACACTGTTTTTCTGAAATCAAAATGTCAGTTATATGGTTACAAGTACACAGCAATACAGAGCTATTTTGCTGAGATCATCCAATCTTATTGTGTGTACATTCTTAAGAGTTTGTTGCTAACTGTAGCAGCTGCTTCTTGCCATCATCAACTAAATGTTCTCGAAGAAAATTACAATAATCACATCCCACAGGCTCAGGAACAGTTTTTTTAAGGTACCCATAAAGTGATGAGTGAATTTGTTCAAGCATTTTTAAAAGACCCATTAAATTAGCATACTTTCACACACAAAACTTGTGTGTGTTAAGTGCCGTCAAGTCGCCTCCGACTCATGGCGACCCTATGAATGAAAGTCCTCCAAAATGTCTTATCCTTGACAGCCTTGCTCAGATCTTGCAAACTGAAGGCTGTGGCTTCCTTTATTGAGTCAATCCATCTCTTGTTGGGTCTTCCTCTTTTCCTGCTGCCCTCAACTTTTCCTAGCATGACTGTCTTTTCCAGTGACTCTTGTCATCTCATGACGTGACCAAAATACGATAGCTTCAGTTTAGTCATTTTAGCTTCTAGGGTCAGTTCAGGCGTGATTTGATCTATAACCCACTGATTTGTTTTTTTTTGGCAGTCCACAGAATCCGTAACACTCTTCTCCAACACATTTCAAAGGAATCTATTTTCTTCCTATCAGCTTTCTTCACTGTCCAGCTTTCACACCCATACATAGTAATAGGGAATATGATGGCATGAATTAATCTAGTCTTGGTGGCCAGTGACACATCCTTACACTTCAAAATATTTTTTTGCTCCTTCATGGCTGCCCTTCCCAGTCTCAATCTCCTTCTGATTTCTTGGCTGCAGTCTCCCTTTTGGTTGATGGTTGAGCCAAGGAATAGAAAGTCTTGAACAATTTCAATTTCCTCATTATCAACCTTAAAGTTGTGTAATTCTCCTGTAGTCATTACTTTTGTTTTCTTGAGGTTCAGCTGTAGTCCTGCTTTGGCACTTTCTCTTTTAACTTTCAGCAGTAGTCGTTTCAAATCTTCACTATTTTCTGCCAATAATGTAGTGTCATCAGCATATCTCAAATTATTAATGTTCCTCCCTCCAATTTTCACTCCACCTTCATCTAAATCTAATCCAACTTTCCTAATTATATGTTCTGCATATAGATCGAAGAGATAGGGAGATAAAATACATCCTTGTCTGACACTTTTGCCAATTGGAAACCATTCCGTTTCTCCATATTCTGTTCTAACCATGGCCTCTTGTCCAGAGTACAGGTTGCGCATTAAAACGATCAGATGTAGTGGCACACCCATTTCCTTTAAAACCAGCCATAGCTTTTCGTGATCCACACAGTCAAAAGCTTTGCTGTAATCTATGAAACACAAGCTGATTTTCTTCTGAAATTCTCTCGTATGCTCCAGTAACCAGCATATATTTGAAATACGATCTCTAGTGCCTCTTCCTTTTCTGAAACCAGCTTGAACATCAGGCATTTCTCTTTCCATATATGGTAACAGCCTTTGCTGTAAGATTTTGAGCATCACTTTACTTGCATGAGAAATTAATGCGATGATCCAATAGTTGCTGCAATCTTTGATGTTTCCTTTCTTGGGAATTGGAATGTAAATGGATCGTTTCCAGTCAGTGGGCCATTGTTTTGTTTTCCATATCTGTTGGCATATTCTTGTCAAGATTTTAATGGACTCCGTTTCTGTGGCTTGGAATAGCTCTATTGATATCACATCTGCTCCTGGTGATTTGTTTCTCCCGACTGCTCTCAATGCAGCTTTCACTTCACTTTCTAAAACTGTAGGTTCTTCTTCAAAAGATTCTTCTTGGAATCTTTTATCCTTTCATCTCTTCTGTATAGTTCTTCAGTGTATTGTTCCCACCTTTTCTTTATTTTGTCCTGTTCAGTTAATATATTTCCATGCTGATCTTTCAGCATCCCTAACCATGCTTTAAATTTCCCTTTGGTTTCTTGGATCTTGTGGAACAGATCTCTTGTTCTTCCTTTTTTGTTGTTCTATTTCTTTACACTGGTTATTATAATAAGGTCTCTGTCTCTACGTGCACATTGCACTTAGACTTTTGATTCTATTTTTGTCACCTTCTACTTTTGCTTCTCGTCTATCTCTGGCAATTTTAAGAGTTTCCTCAGACATCCATCGAGGTTTTTCTGTGGGTTTTTTTGGCTACAGGAATAGTCTTTGCACATTCTTCCTTGATATTATCTCTAGTTTCCACCCACAGTTCTTCAGGTTTACATTCACTTGAACTCAGTAATGCAAATCTGTTCCTTACATGATCTTTAAACTCTTCTGGAATATTGCTTAGATTGTATTTTGGTGCTATGAACGTTTTGGTGTTTTTCTTAAGCTTTATCCTGATTTTCGATATTAACAATTCATGATCTGTACCACAGTCTGCTCCTGGTCTTGTTTTGGCCGAGAGAATAGAGCTTCTCCATCTTCTGCTTCCAATTATATAATCTATTTGATTTCTATACCAGCCGTCTGGTGATGTCCATGTATACAATTATCTATGTGGTTGCCTGAAACATGTTTGCAATGAACAGATTGTTGTCTTCACAGAATTCTACAAGGCGTTCTCCTGCTTCATTTCGTGCTCCTGGCCCAAATCTGCCAACAACATTTGATTCTGCGTTGTTTCCTACTTTTGCATACCAATCACACAAAACTTAAATGCACTTTAATGCTTTCTTTGAAAAAACACAAATATCTCAGTAGACTAACACTGAGGCTGGTCGCAGTACCAAATGGAAGCTTCTCACAGCCAAGATTGCCTGGATTCCACTATGATTGCTAAGAGGTAGTCATTAGAGCAAAATAAAAGAGAAGTGGCACCTTAAAGTTTATCATTTATTTCAATACAGGTTGAGTATTCCTTATACGAAGTGCTTGGGACCAGAAGTGTTTGGGATTTTTTTGAATTTTGGAATACCTGCATACACATGAGATATGGGATCGGAGGGACCCGGGTCTAAACACGTAATTCATTTATGTTTTATGTACACCTTATACACATAGCTTGAAGATAATTTTATACAATATTTTAAATAATTTTGTGCATATGGGGCATCGTGGAGAACTTGCCATTGGCATAATCAGCCTTCACACATGCCATTTTATTACCCTTTGTGGGTGCTCAAAAAGTTTTAGATTTTGGATACCCGATTTTCAGATAAGGGATATTCAACCTGTATGAGCTTCGTGAGTCACAGCTCACTTTCTCAAATATGGGGAGGAAAATCAAACACGGATTCCACGGAAATCACTTATTAGATGTATCATGCTACTGATTGCATTGACTTGCACTAGGTAATCCATCCTTAGTCTCATCGAGAAAGGGGAACTATAAATAAAAACAAATAAGAAGCATTCATAGGATTTTAAGGTTGCAGCCTTAAACATGATTAGCAGCACACAGATTCTTCTGGAATCAGTGGGAATTACTTCCAAGTAAGAAAGCACAGGAGAGTCGGGAAGTGATAAACATAAATGAAATCCACCCCGCTGCCTGGAGCCCAGACAGGTCTGTGGCTATCAGCCTCTCTGGCTTATAAAGGCCAGCCTAAAGAACAGGGAGATCCATCCACAGCTTCCTGAGTCTCACATGAGTGTGGATGTTCCCCCAAGGGCTGGAGTGTTGACTGAATGGTTTCTCCAGGGCCATAGCTCCCTATTTTAACCCCACAACTGCCCTCTTGATTCTGCTGCTGGGCCATATATGTATTGTTGGTCCCTGGTCAAATAGCCAATGGAGTTCCCACAATGGGTGGAACATTACAAGCTAAGTGGGATGGCCAACTGCCCCCCCCCCGGCTCAGCTCTGCTTCTACTGAGAGTCAGGGGGACCCCTATCTTCCTGACAGTCATCCTGAACATTAATGTTTTAGGTTTTACAGTTTAAATTATATTAAACCACTGCACTATGCCCTTCTCATTAATTATCTGTTCTCTAAACCATAACACATCATAATAATTTGGGCCCAATGTAGCTGTATTATAGCATTTTGCAATGACAAGAAAGAACATGCTCTTCCCATTTATCTCTTCAAATGCCAGCTGTGAGAAGAAAAACAGAGTTGCACTTACCTCTAACTGCTGTTCATTGAAGTCCTCTGTGCAGACTGCGCCTGCATGCAGGCCTGCCACCGGAAGCTTTTACTAGCCTCAGGCCTCTAGCTGGGATGCCCCTCCCCTAGGGCAGCTGGGCAGGCTTCCCGCCAAACCATCACGTGCTCCTGGGCGGGGCATCCCCTCCCTCCTCAGTTCCTTGCCCGGCGCCGACCTCAAGAGAGCTCAAGATTCTTTACCCTCCTAACTTTGAGTTATCTGGTTCTGTTTTTTTTTTGTTTTTTTTTAGGTCGACAGTGGGGTTGGTGGGAGGGAATGTGTGTCTGCACAGAAGACATCAATGAACAGCAGTCACAGGTAAGTGCAATTCTGTTTTCATTTTCAGTCTTTGGTGCAGCCCCACATTTGGGATTTTGACAAGCTACTCACATTTGGAGATGGGTGTCGAGTTAGTGAAACAAGGATTGGAGGACGGCCTTTCCCACTTCTGCATCTTTTCTTGCCCACAGGTCTAGGGCGTAATGTCTGATGAATGTGTCCTCGCTTGACCACGTTGCTGCCTTACAGATGTCACGGAGAGGAACCTTTCTGTGGAGAGCGGCTGACGAACCCTGGGCCCTGGTCAAATGGGCCCTAATGTCCAGCGGGAAAGTCTTGCCCACTTCCTTGTAAGCAGTTCTAACTGCTGATACCACCCATCTAGCAATGGATTGTGCTGAAGCTGGTCTCCCCTTTTGGGGGCCTTGGTGACAAATAAAGAGAGTCTTGGACTTCCTGAAATGTCTAGTCCTATCTATGTAATACAAAATGGCCCTTCTGATGTCTAACGTATGAAGGGTCTTCTCAGCTGGAGAGGTCGGGTTCGGGGGGGAAAACCAGAAGTACCAGTTCCTGAGACATATGGAAGCTGGAAATCAGTTCTGCAGGACTCGCATCTGAAGCCTGGCAAAGGGGGTCACTGCTGTCATGGAGGCCATTAGGCCCAGCAGTCTTTGAATGGAGATCATGCGCTGCAGACATCAGCCAGTGAAGTGTTCAATCAGGGGTTTAATGGCTATTACCCTTTCAAGGGGAAGGAAGGCCTTCCCCTTACTGGAATCTAGTACAGCACCTATAAATTGGGCTTTCAATGAGGGTGTCAATTTTGATTTCTTCCAACTGACCATAAGGCCTAGGTTAGCGCAGGTGGAGTCCTCCAGATGGGAGGACAGTGTCTCGGGATTGTCTGCTGTTATGAGCCAATCGTCAAGGTATGGGAAAATGCTGCATCCCTTGGCTCTGAGGTGAGACATGACAACCGCCATGCATTTTGTAAAAACTCGTGAAGTTGTAGCCAGACCAAAGGGGAGGACGGTGTAGTGGAACACCTCCTCTCCATAGCGAAACATAAGATATTTTCTGTGTGAGGGGTGGATTGACACATGAAAATAAGCGTCCTTTAAGTCCAGGACAACAAACCAAGTGTTTGGAGTAATGAGTTCCATCACAGAAGGTAAGGAAATCATATAGGCCTAGAACCCCAGTCATTTTTCTCTACCATAAAAATCCTGGAGAACAAACCAAAACAAACTGTTGGAACTCTTTGAACGGCACCCTTCAGCAGGAGCTCCTGCAACTGTGGGGCAAACTCTGGGAAAGGGTTGTCCCTTGCCAAACTAGAGGAAAAACACTTAGGAGCTATTTGAACCCTAGGCGGTAGCCTTCTGAAACAACCTTGTAGACCCAGGAATCTGAACAGATAGAATGCCAGGCGTCGGCGAATTTTGCCAGTCTCTCAAGAAATGGTAGGTTCTCTTGGATGGCCTGCTGCGACAGTCAGAACCTCTGGGAGGGATGCTGTTGGTCCTTAGGTTGTGGACTGTTGGTGGGACTCTGCCTGTTACTAGGCCTACGCCTTCCAGCTTGGCTCTGGTGGTACTTCTGGTGAAACTGTTGGGGGAATTGCCTTTGTTGAGGATACGGCTGGTATCTCTGATGCCTCTGTCCTCTGTAGAAGGACGTACTGAAACCTTGTTGGTGTGGTTGAAATCTCTCCCTTTGCGGAGGGTTATTAGGGATCTGGCCCTCTGACGGTCCTTCTTGATGTTAGTGAGGAATTCTGTCGTATTTGATGCAAACAGGGAGTCTTCCTCAAAGGGTAGGTCTTCTACTTGTGACCTGGTATCTGGTTGCAAGGCAGTGTTGTGTAACCAGGAATGGCGGCACAGTGTCACTGCTGTGGCCATGGAGCATGCGGCGATTTCTGCCACATGCTTGCTGCGGTTATCTCCTGCTTCAAAAGGCGAGTCGCTTCAGCTTGAATCAGACCAATGGCAGCTCTTGACTCTTCAGGTAAAAGCTCCAGGTGAGGGGTGGCTTTCTCCCAGAGGAAAAGTTGATAGCCTCCCATGATGGTCTGGTAGTTAGTGATTCTGAAGCTGAGGGCTGCAGAGGTGTATGACTTCCTGCCCAAATAATCCAATCTTCTGCTCTCTTTGTCGGCAGGGGTGGAGTGGTGGCCCTGTCTCTGGCAAGCTTGCATTTCGCCTGTGACGATAGAGGAGGGGGGAGGGAGGATGGTCAAAAATTCGGTGGATTCCGGTTTGACTCTATAGAGGTTCTCTATTTTCTTGGTAGAGGCCGGGGTGGAGGTCGGCTTCTTCCAGACTGATCTGCCCATCTCTGTCAGGCCCTCCAAGACAGGGAATGCCACAATGCCCGGGGAGTCGGGATACAGGTGACTGAGGATTTTGTCTTTTGGTCTGTTATCTGAAGTGGTGATGTTCAACTCCAGTGCTTCCGTAGCATTTGTTCACTACGGAGCCGTAGATCCTCAGAGGGGGATATGGCCTCCGTGTCCCCTACCTGTTCATCAGGAGAGAGGTCAGAAGTACCCTCTGGGATGGCTGCTGATGTTAAGGTGTCTAATTTCTCAACATCAGAACCCCACATCGAACCATGCTGGGAGTAGGATGTGGATGGGAGTGGTAACTGGTGGGCAGATCCCTGCGCCATTGGTTTGCCCTGTAGTGTGAGCTGTTTTGAGTCTGCAAAAGTCAGCCCAGTCTTGCATAAGGGCTGGGGGAATGTTAGGTCTCGGAGTCGGATCCGTGTCCACGGGGGGGTTCGACTATCGGGTCCAACATATTCAGATCCGGCAACTGGAAGGGTTCCCCAGATAGGTCAAATTCCACTTCAGAGAGAGAGTGCGATGGAGATCTCGATCGCAAGGACGGAGTCGGTTGTACAGATGGAGACGGGAGAGGCTTCGAGGGGCACGAGCCGATGGATTTCTCTCAGTGCTTTGTCTTGCTCTTATGTTTCTTAGTCGAAGGGCCCTCCGACTTCGCTCTCTCTCGCTCACGCTTAGAGTGGGACGAATCCGAGAGGGTTTGTCCCAGATCCGACCCTTTTGGATCTGACGTGGATCCTGCTGTCGGGGCAGTTGCCAGGGAGTGAACCGACTGAGCCTTCTGAGTGTCCTGGATCCGACCGATGGGGACGGGGCCATAAGGGCTTTTTTCCATAGTTCGGCATTCAAGCGGGCAGCTCGCATGTTGCGTGCATGGGTAGAGAATTTCTGGCATATCTTGCATGTGGTGACGTTATGGCCTTCGCCTAGGCAGAGGTCGTGAATGTCCGTGTGCGGGATCTTGGTATTTTACTTGGGACAACGCTTGAAAGGGGATTTGGAGGCCATTACGGCCCTCGGCCTGGGGGACTGGGCTCACAGAAATCGTTCCGCAGAGCGGAGAAGATGGGGCTGGTCAGGAAGCCCTGAGCGGCAGCCCGAAAACTCACAAACAGTTCTGACAACTTTTGAAGAAAACAGCGCTGAGGAAGTTTAATTACATTCCACTCTTGGCGGCGGCAAAGAAGGAACTGAGGAGGGAGGGGATGCCCCGCCCAGGAGCACGTAGTGGTTTGGTGGGAAGCCGGCCCGCCTGCCCTAGGGGAGAGGCATCCCAGCTAGAGGCCTGAGGTGCAGTCCCAAATGTGGGGCTGCACATAAGACTGAAAATGAACTGGGGGGAAACCCTAAAAGCTTCAAAAGCACTGCAAGATCAGGTGGGCTTTGGGACCTCATTAAGGATGCCTCCAAATGGGGATTTATCCCCAGTTTGTCAGCTGGATGCTGCTGCTGTTTTGGGAGGGGGTGTACAATGTCGGCCTCTTTTCATGCATGACACGCAGGCTTCCTGGGGCTAGTGTGGTTGGGTTGCAGGCAGCTATGATGGATAGGCTAAGGTCCTGTCCCTTTCTATACACAGCCTTTATGCCTGGCACAAGTGTGTGAAGAGAACCTAACAGCAAATCGAGGCCCAAAGAACTCAGGAGCGACTGAGCTGAAAGGAAGAGTTGACAGGAAAATTTTGTTAAATTGCTATTTTCAGTCAGACAGGGATGGACTGCCAGAGGTGCTAGTTTAGGAAACCTGAGGTCACAGAGTCTAGCTTCTGAGGAAGGAGGCTAATGAATTGTGCCTGCTGGGAGGGGCTCGTACTTAAAACTTATTCTATATTTATGGTAAAATTAAAGAGACTAGGTATCTGTTCAAAGGTCACCGGGAGTTCTAATTCAGAATCTGGGGAATGTACATCTCTTGAAGAGTGGACCAGAAGAACTACTGAAGGATTACAATGAAAGTCTGTAAGTCTGGCTAATAGTTGTCCTCTGCCTCTAAACACGTAACATGTTAAGTGTGTCATTTTCCTAGTTGACTCTACGCAGTGTAAGCTCAATGATACAACTGTAACTGGTTTCAATCCTCTTTGCAAAAAATCTTTTAAGCACGTTCAAAGGAGGAAATAAGCTTCATATATAAATTGTGCCAACCTCTTGACATGTATGGTTAAAGGGTGGACAAGGTCTTTTCCAAAACCATAACTTAGGGTGATAAGCACCCTAAATTCAGTACAGTTGATAACTGGTAGAATAATTAAACAAACCTTTGAAGGTTTCTTCACATATACCAGCATAAATACTTTTAAAGGTAAAAGTCCCCTGTGCAAGCACCAGGTCATTCCTGACCCATGGGGTGACGTCACATCCCAACGTTTCCTAGGCAGACTTTGTTTACGGGGTGGTTTGCCAGTGCCTTCCCCAGTCATCTTCCCTTTACCCCCAGCAACATGGGTACTCATTTTACCGACCTCAGAAGTCAACCTTGAGCCGGCAACCTGAAATCAACTTCCCTGGGATTGAACTCAGGTCGTGAGCAGAGCTTTGGACTGCAGTACTGCAGTTTACCACTCTGCGCCACAGGGCTTCTAATGGATTGTATATAGGCTCTCCTGATAATGAAAATTAAGCCTTCTATGTACTCCCAACTACCTAATCCATTTGCATAGGTTTTCAAGTTCCCTATCTTTAGAAGACCCCTTTTGTATAGACCTGTGCTCCAAAGAGTCCTCTGTACACCTGCCATGGAACCCCTACTCATGGATGAGTTCATACAGGGCACCAGCCACGTCTACTTGCCCTCGCCATAGCTGCACAGGAATCAAGACCACACCTAGAATTCACCTAACACTCCTAGACAGGTACACTAGAGTGTGTACCTGTTTAGGAGTGTTAGGTGAATTCTAGGTGTGGTCTTAATTCCTGTGCAGGAATACCAGTTGTGGTGGGCAAGACAGAGCTTGGACTGCAGTACTGCAGCTTACCACTCTGCGCCACAGGGCTCCAATAAATACCTTTAGAAGCCACTAATTTTAATCAATTAGAGAAGGGGACAGTGAAAGCATCAAATAAATAGCACACCACACTACCTTCACATAATTCCAAATTCCTTTCCTTCACATTGACGAATGCATGTGGACACTCCACCCGCAGCCTAAACAGGCTGAGCTCAGCCTTACATCTCCCCCCATCTAGTCCATTAATAGCCTTTATTTCACAGCTGAACCCCAGTACCTCTTTGCACCCTGACTTAGCTGGGAAGGGAAAATAGGGTTACCAGGTAAAGGAGGAGCCACACAATCGCTGTCACGTCAATGCAATGGAGCAAAAGAGAGGAGGCGGCATCAGGAGTAAGTGACACAGAGAGAGGTCATGTGGATGCCACATTGCCCACTCCATTCACAGCTTCTTCTACTGCAGAGGGTGCCTGCTCCCACCCCAGTGTGAAGCAGCATAAGCTGGAAGGAAGTGGGGCTTTGAATGATACTGCAATATGGTAAACTTTAGCTCTGTGGAATTATGCAGTGTCTTCAAATTACTACCTACCATGAGCCTTCAAGGTAGATGAGCTATCCGTCAATAATAAATGGATAAAATCAAGTATCAAGTTTACTCTTTCCAGACATCCTCCTTCAGCCAGGAGTGTGAAAGGTGATACAGATACATACCGAGAAGCAGATCAAAGTAGAAATAAACTTGTATTATCTTTACACCTGCTTTTGAATTCAACTCTCAACATGCCTTCCTCTCTCCCTTCTTCCTCTCCCAAACACACAAATTCATGATCATTTTACATTTAAAGGGAACAAGTCAAGGTTAATCAGACACCACTTGTCATAACCAAATGGTTTTCCAGTGTACATGGTAACGATTGTTTCTCAAGTGTTTTAGATTTCAGAAGGCAACATCAAGGTAACACCAGTTGAATGCTGGTTTTCAAATAATCAGACCTGCATTGAGCAGCCTGATCAACAATCACTGCTGAACACCAAGGCAGCTCTCTGGAAATATGGTGTTTAGTCCCAGCCGCAGCCATCACCCACAAAAAAGTCTAACATCCTGCACAACTTAAACTGTTAAAGCAAAGAAGAAAGCTGTCCTTCTGCTTCTAATGTTACTTAAGAAGAACTGCAAACTAATTCTTTCATATATTATACTAGATGTCTCACCACCATCCATTCCACAAAAATTATTCCAGCTGTTTTGTCAGATACAAGTGAGATAAACTGACTTGTCCCAACACCAAATGCCTTAAAACACATACTAGAACCCAAAGTACTCTGTGCTTTAAGAAGTAGTTGCATTCAAGAGGCTGATTCTATTATCACCCTAACAACAATATTTCAAAGGCAAAAAGGACTAACATTCCATACTCATCTCTGTTTAACACCTACATGGAGTTAATGGTCAATGGAGAAGCTGCTCAGGGACTGTACAGTGAGCCTGTCCAGGAAGGGTCCCACACACCCTGAAGAAACACTTTCATAGTCTGAGGGTGCTGTTGGATCGTGCCCTATGCTTGGAAACTCAGGTCTCCTCTGTGGCATGCAGCACCTTTTATCAGCTTCTGCTGATATGCTAGTGTGGAGAAATGTCCTCCACTTCAGGCTACACTACAGTACTGGGAGGTTGAGAACTGCAAAAACAAACAAACACATCCATTCCAAAAGGTTTATCTGTTGGAAAGGGACAGGAAGCAGGAGATAAGTTAATTGCTCTCAAGCATTCCCCATCCAGGGCAGTGGCTTTCACAAGTTATGCAAATGCTTCTAAACCAACAGAGATCAAAAGGCCATCTCACACCCTAGCAGAAATGGGACACCTAGGAGGGACAGAGACGCTAGCCTGTATTTTTTCTGGGAAGAACAGGAAGAGAAAGACTGACCCAAGGAGAGGCAGGCAAACAGAGGAGATAAATTCCCATGACACGAGGAAAACAAGGTCCATTTTGGCTGATTCCATCTGGGAATATCTTGTAGGAAGGAGCTCTCACACCTAGGCTCCATCTTGATGGCTGTCATTTCCACATGGAGCTAGCAAAGGACAGACAGCCTGGACAAAGACTCAAGGTAATGGATGACTGTCAAAGATAGGACATTTTGGAGGACATTGATTCATAGGGTCGCCATGAGTCGGAAAGGACTTGACGACATTTAATGCACACACAATGGATGACTGATTGGTCACTGGACCATTCTGCAACAACCAGCTATGACTATTCCTCAGAAAGCTTAATCTAGCCACAGTGATTCATGATCTGAATCACATTCAGGTTAGATTACTGTAATGAGCTGTATGTGGCACTGCCTTCAAAAATGTTTTGGAAACTTCAATTGGTGCAAAATGTGTTGGCCAGGGTACTGTCGAGGACTGATTACAGAGATCATATCACCCCTGCTCTGAAAGACCTGAACTGGCTAGCCATCAGTTCGCCTGCACAATTCAAATTTCTTAGTTTGAAGACCCTTAATGGCTGGGACCAGAGTATCTTAAAGCCCTCCTTCTCTGGTATTATCCAGCCCACCAATTAAGATCTGCCTCTCAAGCCCTGTTCAGTCCCCTGACTGCAGAGGTGAGGCAAGTGGTGACTAGAGACATGGCACTGCCCGTGGTACCACTCTACCCTTAGAATGCCTTGCCCCTTGAGGCTTGCCTGGGGCCTACTTTACTGTCTTTGAGGTGTCAGCCCAAAACATGTTTGTATTAGAAGTTTTATCTTTCCGTCTGTTTATGGCGGTCTTCTGGTGTGAAAATTGTTTTATTCTCTTTTTATGTCCCTGGGCTTGTTTTAATGGCTTGTTGTTTTATACTGATAATTTATCATTTTAATTGTAAGGTGTCCTGAGCAGCACTAGAGAGGTGGAACAGAAACCTCCTAATTAAATTTATAAGCAGTGACAATCTGTAACATGTACAACTGTTTATCTCTGGTCATCTGGAATTCCAAGACAACATTTTCTACTGAACTTTTAGTCATTTCACTGGGTCTTCAATTTTATGGTTATAAGAATTAGCCTGCAATCCAGCATTGCCAAGTCCATAATCATTTACAAGCCCACCAGTGCCCCAATTAACCTCGATTAGTGAAATGGGTCTTCCCCTCCTGCCCCCCCCAACTTTTGCAAAGTTTCCTTGTCTGGTCACTGGAGGTCATTCTTACTCACCATAAGTGAATGGCTATCTTTAAGCCTTGTATAAGCATAGATCAAATGTACACCATATTGTAAATCTACAGCACAAGAATATTTAAGATTGTACTACAAAAACTGCTTCCACGAGTAGAAAGCACATTCTTTCACACCGGGAAAGGGGGTAGGGGTGAGATCAGAATTGCCACCAATTCCCTTTCCAGCTGTATCTCCCCTCTCCATCCAAGGGTCCCAACTCTAGGAGTGGCTTCACAACGTTACAACTGAAATAGGAAAGAGCCCCAGTCTCTCTTAGGACCTCAACCAAAGGTACATAAAAAAGAAACACAAGATAATCCTGTAAACCCAACTCATGACATTTTCACAAAGCTTGCAATTCCGCACTACAAGCAGGAAAAAAAGTACTTAACAATTCATGGGCAAAAGGACCATATGTACAAAAAAAGGACAAAGCGTATCAGCACTGCTACTTTTTTATTGTTATGGTAAAATTATAGCAATCTAAAAAGAAATGTCCCTTCCTGGATAAGAACAACTTGATTCTGCACTATTGTGGCCAAAGGCTGATGCACACACCTGCAAAGCAAGGTCCAGCGCACAGTCACATCATAATTCCAAAAACGGAGGCCACTATGAAGTTTTGTCCTACCAGTGGTACAATACACTTTGGAACCCTCCCATTAAGCTCTTGAAAATGTTGCCCCTAAACACACTTTGCAAATACTGTGAGTTATACACACTAACTTGTTCCAGCACCCAAACAAGCAACTCATGCCAGCACCCAACATAAGCAGTTCTTTACATCTAGGAAAGGGGTCCCCAACCTTTTTGCGACTGTGGGCACATTTGGAATTCTGACATGGCATGGTGGGTGCAGCCACAAAACGGCTGCCGCAGGAGGCAGAGCCAGCCACAAAATGACTGCCACAACTTCATTTCAATAACACAGTGTAGATCCTTGTGCTGTGGTAGCAGCTACTGCCAAAACAACATTTAGAAGAAGAGTTGGTTTTTATGCCCTGATTTTCTCTGTTTTTAAGGAGTCTCAAACCAGCTTATAATTGCCTTTCCATCCTCTCCCCACAACAGGCACCTTGTGAAGTAGGTGAGGCTGCGCGAGTTTGGAGAGAACTGTGACTAGCCCAAGGTCACCCAGCAGGCTTCATGTGGAGGAGTGGGGAAACAAACCCAGTTCTCCAGATTAGAGTCCACTGCTCTTAACCACTACAACACGCTGGCTCTTTAAAAAAAAATCTGCACAGCCAATCAAATTTCCAATAGTCAATCAAACGCCTTGCTGGGCAAAAGCTCTACCTGGCCCCACCCACTTCCTAAAAACACCTGGCAGGTGCCAGAACAGGTGTTGGCCAGTGTCGTGGTGCCTGAGGACCCCGATCTAGAAGTTTAGCCATGTTGGCTCTAGCTATGGCGAACACACAGATTGCAGGACATTTTGCAAACATAAAAAAATACCAGGTTTTTCTAGCAAAACAGCCCTTCTGCTGTAATGCAGAAAGCCCTACTAATAACACAGCAAGGGACAATGAGCTGCAGACAGGGTTTGATACATGCAACAGCATTAGGCAACAACCTCAGGGCTGCAGACTTTCTGGACCAGCATGTTTGGCATACTAAGGAGAATCTGCCTTACAAATGCCAATTGTAATTGCTTTGTTTTTAAGGGACATGTCAATGTACAACATTAATTACTTAAAGAGAGAAAATTTACAACAGGGGCCAAATCCAATCCATAAAGCATAACTTTTGTCACAAGTAACCAAAGCAAGAACATTAGCTAACCTATTCGACATTCTGTTGGTAACCATTTCTCTATAATATGGAAAATCAGATAAATACCTAGAAACCAGAACAAAATTAAGTAAACACTGGGAAAAGAGCCTGTTTCCATTGAAGGGGGAGCTGCTACCATCTGCTCCAGCCCTGGAAGCTTAAAGGGAAGGAAGCACTTTTTTTTGGGGGGGGGGGGAGGTTCCACTGAAGACAGAGCTTTTGCCATCTGCTCTGCTCCTTCCATGTAGATAACAGGTAGACTTGTTCTGTTTGATGGGTTGCTGCTGCTTTTCTCATATTGTAAGCCACATTGAAATAAATATATACAATGCAAAATTCTAAGCTTCAATCACCATGGCCATTTTCAAAGATGGATGGAAAATGCAAAATATGATACAATGCAACATCTGCTTTGAAGACTGAGATACCAGAATGAAAGCTGGTGTACACATGCAAGGCAATGTTCTGCATTTCAAGGATGTGCTGCAGATCAGCATCACATTTGTTTTAAAGAGAGAAAGGCAATGTAGTACCTGATTTGAAGCTTGGGGCGGGGATCACAATGAAATATGATATGCACATTTCTATATACTTCTCCAGTGGAAGCCTGAACAGCTGTTTGCCTCTATACCTGATTTCAAAGGGAGAGGGGAAAGGAAAAATGCAAGCTATTTTGCATATTGAGAGGTTGGAATGGAAGCTGACAGGCATGTTCAGGACACAATTCTACATTCTGGTGAACATGAGCCCAACCCCACCATCTGTTTCCAAGAAGACCAAAAGCAAGTGAGGCCTTCCAAATGCTATGATTTAAGTTTATCCTTGAAAGTCTGCATATGATTGGATTCCAAACACTACATAAACTTACTACTTCAAGGAGAGTGCATAAACTTACTACTTCAAGGAAAGTGCTAACGAATGAGAGAGATTCAGAAGAAAATCTGAACAGCAACAAATGGTTAAGAAGTTACAATCTCTGCTATCTGGAAGATGAGACTATGGTGTTAAAATGAGTGGATCAATGTTAAAGATTAAGAAGATTCATCTGGAAATAATACTTTAAGGTACAAGTTCCCCAGCCATGTTTTGGAACACTGGACTGCTTCTATCCACTTCTAAGAATCTCTTACAAGTCAATACACCTTACAAGCCAATACACTTTCAGTTTCCATATATGTGAGAACGCCTCTCCAATATCCCCTCCCCACCCCGAGAACATTATGCTGATGCCAACTTACTGGTTGTCCCCGGTCCAAGAAGTGTACTGCTGTCTTCAACCAGGGACAGGGCTTTTTTGGCCCTGGCCTGGTGGAACTCTCTCTCAGATGGGACCAGGGCCCTGTGTGATCTTACCCAGTTCAATAGGGCCTGTAAGACCAAGATGTTCTGCCAGGCCTATGGTTTAGGACAGCAATGGTTTCCCATCAGACAGCAATGGTTTCCCATCAGACCTGGCCTCCCGATCTCTCCCCCACTTTACTTTTCTCACCATTCAAGTGGGGGAGACTGGCTGTCCTTTCTGAGTTGGCCAAGACACTGTTTCCACAGTGGTGCAGTGTGGTGCCTTTCCCTGAATGCTTTCCCCCCAAAAGCCCACTTTTACATCAATGTTTGCCTTCACTTGACTATCCCCCATACCAGAGTTCTGTATCATCACTTGTCTGCCCACCTGGTGCTGGTTTTCCTTTCCAGGACAGCAAGTGTCCCTTTGTGCTCCCAGTCACTTGTTGGTCACTGGACAGAAGCTACCCTTCCTTTCCTCCAGGAAGAACTTGGGGAGCAAAGCAAGGGTGGTTTCTCTCACCCCACTGAGTGGTGTTTGTGGCCAAGTTCTGCAGAACAAGGCAACTTCTCTCTCAAGCACAGGGACTTTGCAGGACAGGATGGAAGTCACACTATTTTTTGGTCCCTCACCCCTTGTCCTCCAATAAACTTTTTACAAAAGCCTATCTCACAGATGAGAAATGACCCCACTTAATACAACGAGAACTTGGTAGGAAGAAAGAAGGGGTGAATTCTCTCCATTTACTTCCCACAAAAATCCAACATGCAGAAGAAAAGCCACACAGGTGTCTCTAATGAGAAAGCCTTTGTAGAAAGCCTCTGCAATGCCTCTCTGATGGTACAACCTCCTATAAAAACAACCCAGTAACCAGGAAGAGAAATCACCCCTCCTTTACTCCATGGCTAATTTGGAGAAGGAAAGGTGCACTGAAGTACTTCGGCAACCTTCCAAGATGGCAGCAGCCAAGTAACTCTCATACCCCTCCACAAAAACTTAGAACCCCCATCATTCCCCAAATTGTCTGTACATGCGAGCAGACTTGCAGAAATCAGAGATCAATGGCAATCACAAATAGCGCACTACACTTGACCTTAGTCAAACAAATCCAAATTTTGTGGACCCTGCCCCAGGTTAACCCAATCTCAGCAGATCTCAGAAGCTAAGCAGGGTCAACCCTGGTTAGCACTTGGATGGGAGACCACCAAGAAAGTTCTGGGTCACTACACAGAGGCAGGCAACAGCAACATTCCTTGCCTTGAAAACCCTACTGTGTCACCATAAGCCAGTTGCGACTTCACAACTCCTTCCACCACGATATATCAAGGTGAGCATATGTCATATTTAGAATGACAATATGATCACCAAGAAACTACACAACAGAAGTATTTGGTGATGCTAGTGGATGGAAATTAAAATCAAGGTACTATGATATGCCAACAAGTTGTTGCTTACTCCCATTATGACAGCAAGCAGGGAAAGAAAGTCAATTGGTTGCACCCCATTGCAAGAAAATATTTCGAAGATAATGGAACAATGTGGGAAAAGATGGTGTGGTAGCTGATCCTGCTAATGGTAACAACAATTCAGAAAAACACTGATGAACACAGTATCTTGAGATTCCAAAAGACACAGATATTGAGTAGGAGAGATACAAATGTAAATCAGCGACTAACTACAATCAGTCTAAGGGGGTTACCGCACTTGTATTCCCAGCGATGTATTAAGAGTTTGAAAACGTTATAAAAAATACTGTTCGCACTTTGTTTGGCCCCTTTAGCTGTGAAGACGTCTTCCAACCATTTATAAGCCGTGGTATCCAAAAACCCTTTTAAAGTGATGTTTTTTACAACATTTTCAAGCTCTTAATACATCACTGGGAATACAAAGTACGGTAACCCCCTAAGTCAGAACGATCTTGGAGTTTTCCAAACGGCATCCAGAGGCCTGGGAGGAAAACTATCACATAGTTGAGTGAGCTACAGACAGTGGCTTATAATCAAGTTCTAAAGACATTCACATTTTTCAGTGTTGAAACAATTTTCTTGAAGGGTAGTAAGACTGGTTAAACAGAGCAAGACTGTTAACGATAGGATGTTTTGGAGGTCATTAATTCATAGGGTAGGAGCCCCGTGGCGCAGAGTGGTAAGCTGCAGTACTGCAGTCCAAGCTCTATTCATGACCTGAGTTCGATCCCGACGGATCAAGATTGACTCAGCCTTCCATCCTTCCGAGGTCGGTAAAATTAGGACCCAGCTTGCTGGGCATAGAGGGAAGATTACTGGGGAAGGCACTGGCAAACCACCCCATAAACAAAGTCTGCCTAGGAAACATTGGGATGTGACATCACCCCAGGGGTCAGGAATGACCTGGTGCTTGCACAGGGGACCTTTACCTTTTTAATTCATAGGGTCACCCTAAATTGGAAGCAACTTGATGGCATTTAACACACACAAACACTGATTACATCCACAACCAGCAGACCTAAGAACCACCACTTCATCACTGAAGCAATGGACATCATTACTCAAGATCTCTATGAGGCTTTAATCTAGTACCATCACTGAAGTCATCTAACGATGGTGATCATTTTGCTAGGCATGTAATGGAATATGGAAAAATGGTGGCCAGTTTCTTCCTTTTCAGAATGAAGGCTCTAATTCACTCCCCTCCCACCCCAGGAAAAATCAGCACAGGGTACGCAGCTATAACCAGGTAGGTCGCGTCAGTCAAGTCTTACAGGACTTGCCAAACCACGGCTGCCCCCAAGGCAGCAACGCACGAACACACACCCACACACCCATTGTTTCTGGATGTTTACACGCAAACGACACAAGAAATATCAGTCACAGTGGGTAGCCGTGTTAGTCTGTCTGCAGTAGTAGTAAAGAGCAAGAGTCCAGTAGCACCTTAAAGACTAAAAGTCAAACGCCTACGCTGCCTCCAATGCACAGGCAAAAGATTTTTTTATTAGTTTTCATTAAAAAAACATAACAAATTATAAATCACATAAACAAATAACTAAAAAGCAAAACAAAAATACAAAAAGAGCACTTGTACTACAGTTTTACATCTTCGATTATAATATGATAGAATAAACAGTGCCCAAACACCCACCACCCACCTTAAATGAGTGTCCCACCGCCCACCTTAAATGAGTGTCCCACCACCGCTGAACTTCCGGAGAAGTATTCTGACAGTATTTAAAATTACCTTAAACGATCACGATATAAAACTACATTACCATTTATCAACAATCCATGAACTGTACAAAGATTGCAGGCAAAAGATTTCAAGCTGTCCGTGACCGACAGTCCCACGTGGCAGCGCAGAGCAGCAGGGGACGGAGGCCCGAGGAAAGGGCTCGGAGTTGCTCCAGGGAGGGAGCGCGCTCCTTCCCTTCTCACGCCGCCCCGCGCGCCTCTGCTGCTGCAAACGGAAGGTGGTCCTGCCGGTGGCAGGACCACCTTCCGTTTGCAGCAGCAGAGGCGCGCGGGGCGGCGTGAGAAGGGAAGGAGCGCGCGGCCGAGGGGACCGGGAAAGAAGAGTGGGGGTGCTACGGAGAGCGAGCGGGGCCAGCGGTTGCGGAACCACCGGCGCAGAAGGCGGAGAGCCCCCACCCCCACCGCCACCCCCAGGCCTGGCTGAAGGGAGAGGGGGCCGCCGCCTCACACGCTAGGTCGGAGGAAGGCGAGGGGGGGGGTCCACTCACCGGCGTGCTGGTCCCGAGGCCACAGGTAGTAAGTGGCGGGGATGACGATGAGGGCCACGAAGCTGGTGAGGAAGTAGAAGAAGGTGTTGCCGCTGTCATCGTACTGGAACTGCTGCCCCGCCATGGTCGCTCACACGCCCCGCCCCCCCCCTCCCTCCTCCACGGCCAGCCCGGCAGCGGCCTCTGCGGGGATCCCGCGAGAACAGGAGGAGGCGCCGCAACAGACGCGGCGGCACGGCCCCGCCTTTTCCGCTTCCTCCTTCCCCGCCCGTCCCTTGTTCGACTTCGGCGTCGGGAAAGCGCAGGCGCGGGGGCGTAGAGAGACGTGTCGCTGCGCAGGGACCCTCGGTGGCCGTTGGGGCGTCGCGCGCGCGCGCTGCCTTTTCGTTGCCCGGGATGGGACCTGATTGGCTGCGCCGGGTGACTTTCCTCCACCCTCTTAAGGAGGAGGGTGCGCGCGAGCGAGCGGACAGAGCGGCCGCTAGAGGGGGCTGATGGCGAAATTCTCGCTCGCCCTTAAATCCGCGCAAACTCTTGTCTTGTCCAAGGGTCTCCGCACTTTGTATTTCCAGCGATGTATTAAGAGCTTGAAAATGTTATAAAAAACATCGCTTTAAAAAGGTTTTTGGATAGCACGGCTTATAAATGGTTGGAAGACGTCCTCATGGTTGGAAGACGTCCTCAAAGGGGCCAAACAAAGTGCGATCAGTATTTTTTATAACGTTTTCAAACTCTTAATACATCGCTGGGAATACATAGAAAGCGCGAACAGTATTTTTTATAACGTTTTCAAACTCTTAATACACCGGTGGGAATACATAGAAAGCGCGAACAGTATTTTTTATAACGTTTTCAAACTGTTAGTACATCGCTGGGAATACATAGACAGCGCGAACAGTATTTTTTATAACGTTTTCAAACTCTTAATACATCGCTGGGAATACATAGAAAGCACGAACAGTATTTTTTATAACGTTTTCAAACTCTTAGTACATCGGTGGGAATACATAGAAAGCGCGAACAGTATTTTTTATAACGTTTTCAAACTCTTAATACACCGGTGGGAATACATAGAAAGTGCGAACAGTATTTTTTATAACGTTTTCAAACTCTTAATACACCGGTGGGAATACATAGAAAGTGCGAACAGTATTTTTTATAACGTTTTCAAACTCTTAATACATCGGTGGGAATACATAGAAAGCGCGAACAGTATTTTTTATAACGTTTTCAAACTCTTCATACATCGCTGGGAATACATAGAAAGTGCAAACAGTATTTTTTATAACGTTTTCAAACTCTTAATACATCGCTGGGAATACAAGTGCGGTAACCCATTCACAGCGGCTCTCTAAACTGAGTTATACCCTTCTAAGCCCTTTGATTCCAGTGGACCTGGAAGGTTCTAAGTCTTGCGCTGCACTTCTCGCACAACAAGGGCAACCTATGTCTATATATTTTTGAAAAGGAAGTTTCTAGTTCTCATCATTGCAGAAACACGATTGACAACATGGAGGTGTGGCGAAGGACAGCGATCAAGTGACAGATCGGCTGTCGCTGATGTTTTCAGCTTTCAGGATCTTTTACCCTTGTCCACCGTTCTAAACTTGCCACGCTTAATGACTAGTGTAAATCACATCGAATTTAGTGGGGTTTCTGAGTACCGGTCCAGAAAAGGGCCCTTTGAACAGTTTGAACCAGCTCTACTAAAACACTTCTCGACCCAAATCCTGTGTATACTCAGAAGTAAATCCCGTTACATTCGAGGCATAAGATTGCATCCGAGATGGTTAAAAAGGGACGTGACTCATCAGCGAACTTTGTGTCGTCTGTCCGCCTGGAAACACAAATTAAGAATGAGTAGCTAACCCCAACTCATGAAACCTTTCTAGAAGGTAGAGGTCCCCTGTGCAAGCACCGGGTCATTCCTGACCCATGGGGTGACGTCACATCCCAGCGTTTACTAGGCAGACTTTGTTTACAGGGTGGTTTGCCAGTGCCTTCCCCAGTCGTCTCCCCTTCACCCCTAGCAAGCTGGGTACTCATTTTACCGACCTCGGAAGGATGGAAGGCTGAGTCGACCTTGAGCCGGCTACCTGAAACCGACTTCCGTTGGGATCAAACTCAGGTCATGAGCAGAGCTTGGACTGCAGTACTGCAGCTGACCACTCTGCACCACGGGGCTCTTCTAGTAGACCTAACTGATATTTGAACCAGCTATCTCCCCTTGGAGTAGGGCTTCATTAGCACTTTTAAAAAGAGGGCTGCAGCTAGCTTTCCCAAGTGGTGGAGTCTACCCACCTGAGTATTGTGTGGACAGCCAAGGGTAGATAGTTTTAAATGGGAAAAAGAATGTACTGAGAAGGTGGTGATAAAAGTACCAACTCCAGGGGGACCAGGAGATTCCCCTGGAATTACAACTGATCTCCAGACTGCAGAGATCATTTCCCCTGATAAAAATGGCTGCTTTGGAAGGTGAATTCTATGGCGTTATGCCCAGTCAAGGTCTTCCAGGGCTTCCCCTCCCTTGCCTACATCTCCATGTGTTTCCTAGAGTTGCTAACCTCCAGGTGAGGCAACAGGAAAAACAGCACCAAAATCACAATATAGTATTAACTATACACATAAAATATAATAAATCACTTGGGCAAATATTCAAATGCAGACCAACAAGAACAAAACAAAAATGAACAAACCAACACCTACAAGAAAGAAATATACATGCACAAAAAGCTAGGGAAAGAATCCCTTTGTTCCAAACCTGATGAGATAAACAATGTAACTACTCAATAAATGGTAAGTTAATACAAAAAGTCCGTAATAGACGTCCATAAATGAATGGAAATACTGAATGTCGTTGCGCTATTCCGTTGCTGTGCTCTTGCACGGATTGCAGAAAAAAACCAACTTTTTCTTCAGGTTCAGAAACAAACAGAAGATCGGCACATGTTGTCTAGATCGTTTTAGACACGATTCACTGTGGGCTTCTTCAGCCTAAAATAATTATACATAACAATATTTACCAATATAGGACCAGCCATAAGCTATATACAAAAGAAATCTATTGCTATATTTTTAACACAATATAATCTTAAAGCAATGCATCAAGTTAAATAATCCATAGTAGATAAATAGCAATACACGACCTCAAAGGTTCTCCAACAGGATCTCAAAGATAGATAATGATGGTACAAACTGAAACATTAAGTCAAGGATCTCAGGTGAATCTAATTAGAAAGCGGAGCTGCCTGTGTGGGCGCGGGGATACAGTGCGTTAAAGGGACAGCTAGGGAAATCACAAGAAACAGGAGAGATCAAGGTTTGTGTTTAAGCCTCCAGGAGCTAAGGTCTGAAAGAGAAATGTGAATTTACCTGGAGAAGTAATTTCTGTATATTTTGATGATCACATGGATGACCCCGATATTGCCACAAAACACAAAAGGAAATATCATTTTCACTGTGACCTTTTTGTAAATAATGGGAAGTTAGTGGGGCTTTTTTAACACAGCACATATCCTGGAATGGTGTTCACAAATGCGAGTTCTTACAGCCCTCATGGTGCTGCCCATGTACATAAGTTTACAAGAACAAAAAATGCAGTAAACCATTTAACTTGAGGAACCATTGGAGAATTGTTGAAGAGTAAATTTAAAACCTGTATCAGTTGAACTAAATTCTTTGACAGGTAAGCAAAGGTTACATACGTAACATGAACTGCAACGGAAATGGCCTCTGACAGATGGTAAATTTCCTTGAATGAAATCGGAGGTATTAGAGTCCAGATCTGTGTGAACAACAATATCCCTAATGGCTTGAGGGCGACGTAAGCCACAGACCGGAATATCATGACATCCAGGAACAGATTCAAGAAGATGCCAATGTTTCCGAATAATATTGTTAATAAGGTAAGATCGAGAACTGAACTGCAATGACCAGGAGAGGAAGTAGAAAAAAGTGCCTCCCTGGCACGGGAAGTCTAGCCGAATGCAAAACATGACTGGGAAAGCCCTTAGAAATTAAAGCTAGGTCTAGACCAGTGGTCGGCAAACAGCGGCTCCCGAGCCGCATGCAGCTCTTTGGCCCCTTGAGTGGCTCTGGAAACGTTTCTGAGGAGGAGGAGGAGGCGCGCGCCCCCCCCCACCAAAAGTCGACCACAAAACCTCTCCTTACCGCCCCATTTTGGGTTTATTTCCCCCCCACACAAGAGGGGCGGTGTGTAAAGTGCTGCCGCCCCCTCCTCCTCCCCCCCTTTCCCTCCCCTCACAGCGTGGCCGGGTTTTGAATGCGGCGCTCGAGGGCTGGCGGCGGCAAGGCAGGCGGTGGCAGCCAATCAGCGGGCGGGATTTTTCGCGCTTGTTTTGGCTGGCGGAGGAGGCCAAGGCCGAGGCGCTGAGGAGGGGCGGACGGCAGGCCAGCCGGGGAGGGAAGGAAGGAAGGAGCCCAGGCGGCGGCAGCGAGGAGGATGAGGTTGGGCCCCTGGGGGGGAAGCAATGTTTCATTCAAAACTCTGCATGGGGGGGTTTGACTCTGCGTGCTCCCCCCTCCGCCGGCCAGCTGATGGGCGGGCTGTTTGGCCTCTCCCTGGGGACCCGGCTGGCTGGTCAGCCTGGGGGCCGGGGAATGTCACAGCCACTGAGGCACCCCGTCGGCTGGGCACGGTCCGCCCGGGCCTGTCGGTGGTTGTGGGGGCTTCTGGCCCACCCACCCCCCGGACGCTGGGAGGAGGCTCTAGCCGGCTGCCGTTCGCCGCCTCTCCCGACTGCTCTCCTGGTGAGTGGAGGCTCGAGGGCTCTTCCCTCTTCCCCTGGGGGTTGGCGCTGGGGTCGGGGTTGGTCCTGACCGCCCGGGGAGCCCAGGCGGGAGGGCGACCCAGGACAGGGGATTATTGGCCATTTATGAATGGGAGTATTGTCGAAGGTTTTCACGGTCAGAGTTCATTGGTTCTTGTAGGTTATCCGGGCTGTGTGACCGTGGTCTTGGTTTTTTCTTTCCTGATGTTTCGCCAGCAGCTGTGGCCGGCATCTTCAGAGGAGTAACACTGAAGGACAGTGTTCTTTTATCCTTGTTTGTATGCTGCATTTGTATGCTGCGCAGCATACAAACAAGGATAAAAGAACATGAAAGATACTGCAGACTTGGCCAACCTGAGAAATCAGCAGTGGCTGAACATGGACTGACACAAACAGGACACAGGGTCTTATTCCAAGACACTGAAAGACTGGACAATTCTACCAACTATTTTGTCAGATTACACAGAGAAGCCATTGAAATTCATAAACATCAGCACAACTTTAACAGAAAAGAAGAGAGTTTAAGAATGAATAAGGCTTGGCTTCCTGTCCTGAAAACCTCCAGACTAACAAAGACTACAGTCCACAATAGCCATGCAGATTAGCTTTGGATTCACACATTAACAGATCACTTCAGGATACAATGGTTCCATATTAACATACCACACCCTCATTAGCACATTATCTTGATACTTACAGGACAATAATTAGCACATTACCTTTGATACTTTTTGCAGGACAATGATTCAGCTCAAACCTAACCCCTTTTTGACTATATATTACTCTTCCTACACACTTGACACTGAGAGACACTGTCCTTCAGTGTTACTCCTCTGAAGATGCCTGCCACAGCTGCTGGTGAAACGTCAGGAAAGAAAAAACCAAGACCACGGTCACACAGCCCAGATATCCTACAAGAACCTATGAATGGGAGGTTTTGCCTTGGATTTGCCACTCAGATGCACATTTTCCCCAGCCAAATTCTCCAAACACTGCATGGGGGGTTATTGGCCATTTATGAAAGGGAGGTTTTGCCTTGGATTTCCCACTCAGATGCACATTTTCCCCATCCAGATTCTCAAAACTCAACAATAAGGCCCCCTGCAGAGTTTTGAGAATGCAGATGGGGTAAATGTATACCTAGAGAGCGGCAAATCCAAGGCAAAACCTCCCGTGCATGAATGGTTGTTAAAAGGTGTTGAGGAAAGGGGGGGATGAATTATCCAAGTCAGCGAGTTTATTATTAAGTTTATTAAGTTAATAAACAGTGTACCTACCTATATAGTTTAAGAAATTTGGCTCTCAAAAGAAATCTGTTGATATTTAGCTCTGTTGACTAATGAGTTTGCCGACCAATGACCTATACAATTAAGTTTCTCTGAACATAAGAGCAACATAACATGCCAAAGAGTTGGTGCTTCTCTGGTGGAACATGTCTTAAAGTACAAACATAAACACACTGATTTCTAGTTTTGGGTCAAATATAAATCAGATAAACAGGATGAGAGCATTCTGTTAAGGAAAGAAGCCAAGTGGATACTGAGGTTAAATACTCTGCACCCTAAGGAGTAAAGTGAGAACATTTCTTGGCAAGCACAGCTGTAGATAAGAAGCCGGCATCAGCTGGAACAGTTTCACATTTGCTTTACTGCTTGCACCAGACACTGAAGTAGAATCTGAAAGGTCAGTATTAATTAATGTGAATGTAAAGAAATGATTTCTTTGCAAATTTGTATAGAACACGGTGTTGTTTGTATTATATTAATACTTTTCTATATTAAATTGTATTCAGATATTGCACTCTGTTCATGCTTTATGAATTATCCTATATGTAATTTCTTTACAATTTTGAAAAATATTGTTTTTAACCCTGTATCACATATATCTATGTTAATACTTTGTGTTGTTATTTATTAGATTCCCCCTGAAGAAGCTTTACACGAAACACGTTGGAATTACAAAACATATTAAGGTGTCATTTCCCTTGCACCAATTGTTTCTTCACCTTCATTCTGCATTGCCAAGGTCCTAGATTTAATCCCTGGGATCTCCAGTTAAGTGTCAAATGACAGGTAATGTGAAAGACCACTGCTTGAGACCCTGAGGAGCCATTGCCAGACAGAGTAGACCAGAGTAGACCAGGCGTGTTGAACATACAGCCTGGGGGGCAGATTTGGCCCCTTGAGAGCTCTTATCCAGCCCATGAGCCAGCCAAGGAAGCCAACACACACCTCTTTGCCACCAGCAGGAGATTTGGGGGGGGGGGACAAAGCCTGAGGAGAGCAGGGTTTGGGGAGGGAATTCAATGGCCAAAGCGGCCATTTTCTCCAGGTGAACTGATCTCTATTGGCTGAAGATCAGTTGTAATAGAGGAGACCTGGATTACATGGTACTGATCTTGAAAGACCAGTGGTCTGACTCAGTATAAGGCAGCTTAAGGGATCCAGGTGGCCTCATCTGGGCTTTCCATCAGCTGAGCAGTAACCAGGCCAAGGAAGTGAAAGTTTGAAACCTAGCATAGTCCTGCTTTACTGCTACTTTCTGAAAAGTAGTATCTAGTAAGGTGAAAGGAAAGGAATGTTTGAGAGTGCAGAGCAAGATAGGTGGCTTCTTGGAATATAAAATTCTTTTTGCAAATATTCACAGGCCAAAGTTTATGTCCCACCCCTAGGTTACTTGAAAAATTTAAAAAAGACAAACAGTTCCTTTCTTTTGAGTAGTGTTCCAGTTCAGCTTCATCTTTAATACTTAAGGTTGCCAGGTCCCTCTTCGCTATCGGGGTGGAGGGCGGGGTTTGAGGAGGGGAGGGACTGAAGTGCCTAATTGCCCGTAGAGTCCAATAAACCGACAATGAGGAGGAGGTTAAGATTCAAGCAGCCAGTTCTTTATTTAGCTTAATAATAGAGCCGGGTGGGCTATCCGCTAATACCAAAGCAGAGAGTCTCCACAAAGGAACAAAGAGATAGAGGGATCTTTTATACCTTAGGATCAGGACAGGTACATTGCCTTACAAGGAAACAGTTCCTATAACAAGAAGACAAAAGAGCCAATACACAATTAGATACACGAATACTGTTAATTAGCATAGCCTATAATGTAGCCTGAAGGCATTCCTAGAAAGCGCTTGACCGTGCAAGCGGAAAACAGAAAGTGCATTCCTAACGACAGATAAGAGAGTCCCCTCTGTCAAATCAAGGACGGTTTTGCTTCACGTTTGAGGGGCCCTATTAGCCTGAATGTGTGTCGAGGCTTGTGTTTCTTGGTGCCAACCTCCACAAACAATACAAAGTGTGTATGTGTGTGCATTTTGTATCAACCCTTATGCTTGGGCACAACAGGACTTCAATGCCATAGAGTCCAATTGCCAAAGTGGCCATTTTCTCCAGGGGAACTGATCTCTATCAGCTGGAGATCAGTTGAAATAGCAGATCTCCAGCTAGTACCTGGAGGTTGGCAACCGTATTAATACTACAGTACTTCAAGATGATTTGGTGCAGGTGTAGGCAGCATGTAATCCACAATATTAGGAGGGCTGCCAGGTCCCTCTTCGCCACCAGTGGGAGATTTTTGGGACAGAGGCTGAGAATGGTGGGGTTTGGGGAGGGAAGGGACTTCAATGCCACAGAGTCCAATTGCCAAAGCAGCCATTTTCTCCAGGTGAACAGATCTCTATCAGCTGGAGATCAGTTGTAATAGCAGGAGATCTCCTACTGCCACCTGGAGGTTGGCTACCCTAAATATTAGGCTAGGACACTCTATCTCTGAAAACTCAGAAGTCACAGGGAGTCATTATATCCCTGTGCTCTGCCACTTAGAAATAGGATTCGCCTACTCTTCTCACCCATCCTGATTTTCAGAAAATTTCCATCCATAGTACCAACATATGGGGTAGATGCTGGAGGACGGTGGTATCTTTTGTTAGCTGGAAGAAGCGAGGGGACATTAAAAGCAGCAAAAACATTTATTTGTGAATTGTAGAAATGCATAACTGTAGCAGATGATTTTGAGTGACTATTAAAGTACTGGAAAGCACTTGAAAGTGCACGTGCAATTTCCGCCTAACTCGTTTTTGCTGCTCTGATTTTACTGCTACTACCAAGAAGCAGCTTCCACAATATCAATAGTCTTGCAAGCAGAGTTTTCAGGAACTGTATGTGACCAGCAGATGGCATTCTAACTACACTAAACCTAACATCCTTATTCCATTGCTCTTGGTAACAGGTCAAAAAGATTGGGGAGGGTGTATTGGCTGTAAACCTGACAAATACTTAAATTTCATCCAAATCAAATAACTGAGCAACTATCTTAGCATGTTGCCCCAACTTAGTACATTGAGTACAAGAAGGAACATTATCGCTTCTTATATATTTAGAAGAGCAAGAAGGGTTCCTGAACAGATTTATGTGACATGGAACTTCATTGGCATGGAACCAAGCAATAAAATAGTTCTTTGTGACCCTATCAGAAGCACCTGTAACTTGATGAAATACAGCCAGAGGAAACACCATGCAGATCATTTTGGCATATCAGGGCTCTTCTCTGGGCAATGACTTCTCCATCCACAATGTAGAAGGCTCTTTTTGTTCTGCATCTTCTTTTAGCCTTTCTGCCATTCATAGCAACTATATGGGATTCTTTGTATTAGTCCAAACTGCATCAATAATTTATTTCTCTGAGGAAAATGGCAATGGGTAAAGCCTTGTCATCAGTACTCCATGGAATTACTTTGGACATTAGGAGGAAAATTAACTTAGTCATATCAAGTATGACTAGAGAAATTGCCCCAGTAGCTGGGCATTTCTCTGCAAACATCAGAAGGGTTGTATCTCAATACATGAAAAGAAATAAGCAATACCTGCTTATTTCTGGATTTCAGCCTGCAGTTCACCTAGCTGATGTGCCCAGCCTGCAGTCTTAAACATGCTTCCACAGAAGGTACAGAACTTAATTCCAAATAAAGTGCTCGTTATCAGACTGGAAGAGGAATTCTCATTGGAATGGTGCTCATAGAATGAATACCATCAGATTCATTTGCACTGGGCTAGTGTCTAGCAAAACTGTTCTGGATTTAGTAGCAATCGAGATTGAGAGGCTTACTGCACCATTAATTTACTCCACATTATTAGCGTGGTCGAACTATGTGGCTTGGCTGCGCAGTCAGATCCCCCCCCCCGCCCCGCACCTTGGCAAAATTCATCGCTGTATTTACAACTGCCTGCCTGCACTTTTCCCCGGGGAACATCACATAATTCATGATGTCATGGATGTGCGACAAGCTCCCCTTTCCCCCTTTTTAATTTTTTGCAAACTTCACCCCGGCAGCCTGCAGCCTGGGGACTGCATCTCCACTCAGGTCCCCTGCTGACCCTATAAAAATGTCCACAAGCACATACAAATTGGGACAAGCAGGGTGAGAAGCCAAGCAGAACTTGTATAGGGTTGACCGAGGGAGACTGCAAGACCAAGCAAGGAACTGTCTCCCGTTGCTGCCACCTTCGTTTGAAAACTGCAGTCCCACAGTCTTCACAGAACTCATTTAATTATAATAAACACTGCACAAAGTTGCTGGTGTGTCTGCAAAGCCCCTGTCCTGAAGGAATCTCTGCTCAGAGAGCTTGCATAACTGCTCTCCAAATTTCTCTGCAACTTTTTTTTTAGTTCACTTTAGGCACAGTCGGGTGTCTGAGGATTTATTTTTTTAAAAGCTACACTCAAAGGGACAAAAGACTGCTCAAAGCTGGAAATCATTCCCATCTTACCTTGGGGATATTGCACCGGGAGGAAAACAGGGGCGGGGGGGAGGGGGAGAGAAGAAACTGAAACAATCATTCTACTGCGGCCAGAATAAAAGCAACAAGTACAGCCTCCTCCATAACAACAGAAACAAAAGAGACTGGCTGGAGAATGGGTCGCTTCTTTGCAGGCTTTAAACACCATGCTTGACATCCTGATCCCTTTTTTAAAAAGAAGAGGAATGATCCAACGTTACTCCAAGTGCATTTTTTTTAAAAAGGCTCAGAAAATGGCCACCGGAGGGAAAGGGGAGGGGACATGAGCTACACAATGGGTGTGGACAGCAGAGGGGCGGGGAAATAAACAGCGCCTTAAAGCTATCTGCATCTCAGGGGAAGCCGTCTGGGAAACGGAGAAAGGAAAAAGATCGCCTTATAAGTGTTTCTGGAAACCGCATGGATTAAGCAACAGTGAAATGGTTCCACCACCAAAGGGAGGGGGGAAGATGCGATCATGAATCAATAAAACGTCTCAACAAACGTTTCAAACAGTGAGTGTGTTAGCCCTTTGAATTAGGCAACTTTCCCTTTCATCTATCTGTGCTGTGTATGGATATGCCACCATTCTAGTCTGACTGTTTCCGTTCAGGAAACACTCTGCAAATGCCACTCATGCACACTTTTTATTTGATCTCATTTGGATGGAGAAAGAGTGGGACGAAAATGAATCAAAAGGATGTAAGCTCACTGCATTGCATGAAATCATCCTAGAGGATTCAAATCCTGCTCTAGCATTAGAAAAGTACTATTGTGCTGGAATAAATGTTAAGTCTTTAAGGTACCACCTGTTTTATTTTACTATCCACTTCAGTTACCCATCTCTAAAAGGAAAAGAGTGAGAGCTGCTGATTGATTAAATTGCTTTTCAATTATTATCAAGTAGTTAATCAAGTATAAATAAGTCTGCCTATTAGCTTTTTGAGATACCCAAATATAATAAAAAGGTAAAGGTCCCCTGTGCATGCACCGGGTCATTCCTGACCCATGGGGTGATGTCACATCCCAATGTTTCCTAGGCAGACTTTGTTTACGGGGTGGTTTGCCAGTGCCTTCCCCAGTCATCTTCCCTTTACCCCCAGCAAGCTGGGTCCTCATTTTACTGACCTCAGAAGGATGGATGGCTGAGTCAACCTTGAACCGGCTACCTGAAACCAACTCCCGTTGGGATCAAACTCAGGTCATGAGCAGAGCTTGGACTGTGTCAGGCTGCTATCTCGGTTTCGTTATTGCCTCTGTCTCTGCGCTGTACTGTCTGGCCCTCAAGGTCGCATACCTAGGCCTGGGAACTCAGCTCCTGGGAAACTGTATTCAGCCTATGCTTGTAATCTCCCGCCTTTTCAGCCTTATATTATCTCCCAGCTAGTGAGTCTCTCATAGCTGTCATTTTATTCGTTTGCACTGTATGCCTATTTGACCAGTAAAAGCCATCTGTTTGGACTCTATATGACTTTGTGGTGATTTCTGGTTCTGTGGGCCAAGGGCTGACATTATGACAGCTATCACTTCACCATTCTACTAGCCAGGCTGGAGCCCAGGGGGGTTCGCCTGCCACTTGGATGGGAGCTGTGCAGCTCTCCAGGTGATCTACTACCCTGGAGCCCTTCTCTGAGGATCCTACTCTGTTACAAGACTTAATCGCTGAACTTTTCCGGACTGCCCGAGAGGTTTGCCGCTTGAGGGGACTGGTACAGAAACAGTGGCAATCTCTTAAAGGAACTCTCTGGATGTTGACGTCGGAGGATACTGATACTCGTTTAGATCTTCAAGACTTGGATCAATTACTGGACGATGCCCGGTTGGCAACTGAGGATTTACAAATATTAACTGGACTTTTGGATAATCTTATTTCTCGAGAAACTCTTTCTACCATGGCGGGAGCCCCGCCGGAGGGTTTTTCCCTGATCCCGGATGCAGCCAGCTGTCAGGCTGAGGCCAAGCGAGTCGCTATTAGCACCGCTCTTCTCCTTGTGGAATGTACAAAGGACACCCCGGTAGCCACCTTGGCTCAAGTTTTGACCTCGACTTTTGGAGCCGAGGCACCCGCACTGGCGGTTCGAGTACAACCTCTGCTGGGCGGGGAACCCGACCCCATACTCTCACTCCTGGAAACAGAACTTTTGCCGCGCATTACGGCAGAGGCTGCCCTAAGACTTGAGAACGCCAAAGTTCTTGCGGATCAGCAAGCCGCCGAAGCGGCTAAGGTCGCAAGAGAGAGAGAAGCTGCGGAAGCAGCCAGGGCGGCTGCAGCAAGGATTAGGGATCGGGCGAACGTGGACACGCGCCCCAAGGCAACCTGCAGTATTTAGTCCGTTGGAAACATTTCCCCCCTGCCTATGACGAATGGGTGCGCGCACGGGATGTCTCCGCCCCCGACCTCGTCAACGCCTTTCACATTGCTTACCCGGATAAGCCAGCCCCCTTGCGAACTGGGAGGGGGCCTTGAGGGGAGCAGAATGTCAGGCTGCTATCTCGGTTTCGTTATTGCCTCTGTCTCTGCGCTGTACTGTCTAGCCCTCAAGGTCGCATACCTAGGCCTGGGAACTCAGCTCCTAGGAAACTGTATTCAGCCTATGCTTGTAATCTCCCGCCTTTTCAGCCTTATATTATCTCCCAGCTAGTGAGTCTCTCATAGCTGTCATTTTATTCGTTTGCACTGTATGCCTATTTGACCAGTAAAAGCCAAGGGCTGACATTCTGCAGTACTGCAGCTTACCACTCTGCACCATGGGGCTCTTCACTAACATAACATAACATAACATAATATAATAGCACTTTTGTTTATTAAACTGTAAACTACCACTCATTTTCTGAAGGAAAGGCCATCTAATATTTTCCTATTCTTTCTTTATTACAGTAACACAACGGAAACAAAAATAGCCTAAAAATGTAAACAAGTGTGCCCTTAACGTGCAGCCCAACCAATCAGAATTAACCCCCTCCGATTAATCAAGTAATGCTTTAGCTGAATTCTCTGCCAATTATAGCCTGTGGCCCTTGTAAGAATACTTACCAACCTTAAAGATGTGTTATTAAGTTAATTGAGACGGTTTTTTGAAGCTCACCCAGCTTTGTGCTGCCAAACAATGCCTTATTTCAGACATTCTCCATGTGCCAGATGTTAATTCATAACTGGACCCTCAATCTTGGAACATGATCTGAATGGCCAGACTTAGCTTTGAGATCAAGTTAACAGATCTCTCTGTTAACCTTTGCAGCCCCTGAATCCTGTGTTAAACCGGAAGAACTACTAACCAAATCCACAGTCCAATGCCAGACATATGTATATGTGAGCCTCTTCGATCCTGCTGAAGTTAGTAAATTGGATCCTACAACTCCCTTTAGGTCACCGATTCTCAAACTAGGTGTTGGGGCCCAAAAGCTGTCATGGCCCTCTGGTAAGTGGTTTTATTTATGAATTGAAATATCTATAACCCCAACTTTTCCCCATGACTTACAAATCATAATGCTAAACATACAAAATGTGATACGACCCCAAATAACCCCCTCCCCCTAAAATGCTTGCAGCCAATACCTCATCAAAAGCCCTAGCAAATAAAATGGTCATTCAGTGTCACCTCAAAATTTCTAGAGATGGTGCCCTTGTCACTTTCTCAGGGAGCCTATTTCATAGGATGAAAGCGCCAATAGAAAAGACACATGATCTGGTTGACACCATTCAGGCTACCTTAAATGGAGGAACAACCAGTAAGTGGCAACCTGAGGATCATAGTTGGCACACTAGGACATAGGGGAAGAGACAGTCTTTTAGATGCATGGGTCCTGAGCTGTGAAGGGCTGTAAAGCATCTTGAATTGAACTCACCAGCCAAATGGCATCCATTGTAAGATAGATATGGGCCCATTGGCTAGATTCTGACAATATCTAGGCTGCTGCATTCTGAACCAGATGCAATTCCTGGGTTGTCTTCAAGGACAGCCCAACATACAGCCCCTTTAAAGTAATCCAGCCATGAGGTTACAGAAGGATGAAGCAGTGTAGCCAGTTGGGCTGAGTCTATGCAAGAGAAAGTTGGCAAAGCAAACACAGCTGACAGAAGCTGACTAGCGCCAACTTCTTTTTCAAACAGCAAGGCCAGGAGGGAGGAGGAGGAATAAGATGGGCTGGAAGAGTATGCTCTGGGAGGTTCCATGATGACACAGTTGGGGTTGCCTCTGTATAATCTGTGGCATGGCCATGAAATATGGCTTGTTACTCAGAGCTGCTATACATTTATAAACACAAAAACATGAAAAATAAATATAAACTTGTTAAGTGTTAACGGGTGTGCAATTCCTGCATTTGATTTTGGTGAAGGATAAAGTCGCTTGGAGTTACTTTGAGAGTGAGTGCCAAAAGTTCCAGGAAGTTAAGAAATGCATTCCACTTCACAAAGTTTGAAAACTGCTGCTCTATGTGATACATTTTGCTCTGGAGGAGAACACTTCCTCAGTCAGAGCAGGACTCCTCTGGTAGTACAAGGGAGTGGAAGGACCCAACTTGTTGAACAGAATTAGGTTTACTTTCAGCTTACCTAGCCTGCAGAGGCCAGTTTGGCCTGAGCTCATCAGGGCTTGGGAGTTAAGCAGGGTCAATTGTCAGTAATTGGATGGCAGGCCACCAAGGAAGACTGCTACATGGAGGAAGGCAATGGCGACCCATCTCTGCTCATTTCTTGCCTTGAACACCCCATGGCTGGGGTCACCAATTAATCAGTGGTCCCTGGACAGCACATGCTTATTCTTCAGTTTACCTAGGCTGTGGGTTTACATGGTTCAGTTATAATCTTCAACCAAAAGGTCCAAAATAGGTATATCTGGATCAGCTATACATGCCAAAGGTTTCCTGGAGTGTACCACTTCATTCTGCTGGTCAAAGGGCAGGCTTTTGATGCCTCTTTTTAAAACAGAATTCCTCCTGTGCACAGAAAAAATGCATGCACAATTCCAGTTTAATGTTGTACAGGTCTAGAAAGGCTTTATCAATTGAATATGCTGACTATAGAAACTGGATCATGGATTATAGATGGGAAAGGAGAGTATTGTGCCCAATATTCAATTTATCTTGCACCTTTAATGTTACATACAGCTTTCTTTTATGGTAGTCTATATGTCAGGTACGTCAAGAATGCAAAAGTAATGACTACAGGAGAATTACACAACTTTAAGGTTGACAATGAGGAAAGTGAAATTGTTCAAGACTTTCTATTCCTTGGCTTCACCATCAACCAAAAGGGAGATTGCAGCCAAGAAATCAGAAGGAGATTGAGACGAGGAAGGGCAGCCATGAAGGAGCTAGAAAAGATTTTGAAGTGTAAGGATGTGTCACGGGCCACCAAGACTAGATTAATTCATGCCATCATATTTCCTATTGCTATGTGTGGGTGAGAAAGCTGGACAGTGAAGAAAGCTGATAGGAAGAAAATAGATTCCTTTGAAATGTGGTGTTGGAGGAGAGTGTTACGGATTCTGTGGACTGCCCAAAAAACAAATCAGTGGGTTATAGATCAAATCAAGCCTGAACTGACCCTAGAAGCTAAAATGACTAAACTGAGGCTGTCGTATTTTGGTCACATCATGAGACGACAAGAGTCACTGGAAAAGACAGTCATGCTAGGAAAAGTGGAGGGCAGCAGGAAAAGAGGAAGACCCAACAAGAGATGGACAGACTCAATAAAGGAAGCCACAGCCCTCAGTTTGCAAGATCATAGGGTCGCCATGAGTCGGAAGTGACTTGACGGCACTTAACACACACAAGCACACACACGTCAGATAAAGTATGCAAAGGGCTTAGATTTGCATAGATTTACACTGTAAACATCAGTAGCTCCTGCCCAGTGTGGGTTTCATGTTTTGACAGCAAGGCTTACAAAGACAAGGCAAATGATTCTGGATTTGTTTAGCCTAACAATGCTCTGGTCACTTTCGATGGCTCCAGCATCTTCCTTAGTGGAATAGGAAGATGTGATGTATTATTCCTTGAAGTTTGTCCTCCACTAGCAACTGGTTTAACTAACCTAGAGCTTTGTGAATACTTCTGGAAACCTACACAGTAGTTGCCATTTTATATTTTCCCCCCTCCAAGAGACGTCTCTCTCTAGCTTCATAAGAAAGGGAAGGGGCAGCTCTGGTTCTTCCCTTCCCCACTCTTCGTCTTCCCTTCCCATCTCATCCACAAAGAGAGCAGCTTCACAGAGAGAATGGGTTTAATATTCCAATAAGGTTGTGCACTTTAAGAGGTGCGGGATTTACTGCTGTGTTTCAGAGGAATTAGAACAGAACAGCAATATTGCAAATAAGTACAATGAAAGCTGGAGAGGCCACTGCTGCATCTCTAGAAATTAACAAGGGTTGTGATTAATTCTAGCAACTGGGGCCCTGGGAATTATGAGGAGGAGGGACAACAAAGATGAAGAAGTGGATTATCTGAAAAGCCCCTTTTCTCAGTTACCCTTGTTTGTTAAATTAGCAATTTTAAGCCAACATCTGAACAGTGCCCCTAGCATCTTTTTAAGTAACTTCCAAATTGAGTAATAGATCTTATGCTATAGGCAAACAGGGAGCACTGAAAGTTCTCTTATCAGTATCTGTTAAAAATTGACCTTATAATTTGGGGGAGAATAAGTAGGCCGTTTGCAAAAGAATGGGTTAGATGTTTCCCAAGCTGATTACAAGCTTACAACTCAACAGATCATTGCTCAAGACTCAACCAATTCATTTTCCTTCTAATTTATCACTCCCAAAATGGCTTAGATTCCAGTTATTCCAATCATTTGGTGAGCATTAATGGCGATTGGTATACCATAACATCCCACCAGAGTGGACACTACTGTAATTATTTGAATTTCATTAAGCGTTTTGCAGGGTTTTTTAAAGAGTATCTTAGTGAGTCTGCTTTTCAATATGGCTCAGTCTTGTATCAGACTTTTCAAAAACAGACTGCAGGGTTAGAATATAAGCTGAAAGGACCGAGCAGAGCCTGGGCAGGCAGCAGGACTTTCAGCATGTGCCAAGAAATAGAATCCATTCCACCTCTTCCTGCTCTTTTTTTTCCCGGCGGGAGTGGGGAGGGTCTGGTCATGGCAACAACTGCAACTAACTTGTTGAAAGGCCTGTGACTCCTGTCTCACAATCGCTTTTCACTCCTCTCTGTGTTTGTTGGCAATAATTTGGGGGGATAAAAATAACACTAGCTGCAAAAGAGTGAACTTTGCGTGGGAAAGAGCAACTGATTTTGCAAAGCAGAGTCGCATATTAAAATTCATCCTGGAGAAGAAGAGAAAGCACATGTTCTCACAGGCTCCATCTTTTATACTTATAGAAAAACAGTTCTTTCCCCCACACTTGTTGTTGAAATCAAGTGCAGCTGTTTGTTCTGCAGACATCTTTTTGGTAGTGGAAGTCTGTTTTCTATTTATGACACACTGTCCTGCTCTGAAATAGGGTGATTTGTGGTACCTAGTGGGCTGGTAGATGTTCCTGGTTTTGAGCAGGTTGTTTTTTTTACCTGATAAACTTTTGGTCCCTTTTAGTTCTGCAAAGTCCATACTGATACCTTCTCAACCATGCTTTGGGTTTTACACTCCATTATTTCTTATCATACTTAATTCCTCCAACCCAGGACAAATCCAATATACTGGCACAACTGATCACAAAGACCTTGTGAAGATCAACGATAATAATTAAACTTTACTATACCAAATGAAATGTTTGGGCGGATGGTTGGAGCAGAAGTGGAGGAAAATTCAAAGTGATTGAGACTGAGCCCAGGTGAGGGCACGTTATCGTGCCTTCTCTGCAGTGGTGATGGTGGCAAAGCAAGCTCACTGCTCCACCAACCTTGTGTCCGTGCAGTGCCATCCAGCAGAGCTTTTCTGGGCTGGCCTTTTCAGCGGTGGCACCTCACTTGTGGAATCCCACTGAGGCTTGCCTGGCACGTACGTTGCTTTCTTTTAGCTGCCAGGCCAAAACTATTCTGTTCATCCGGGCTTTTCATTAAGGGGTTGATTAGTCTGGAAACGGTCATTTTAAAGCTTCCTGTGGTCTTATTTTTTTTGATCTATGTATTTATGGCGAGGTTCTTTAAATGCTGGATTTTAACTAGTTAATATCTTTTAATGTTTTGTTTGTATGGTTTTTATTTTGTAAGCCAGGTAGGGCAGGTTCCTGGAGAGGCAGCATAAAAATGTTCTAAATAAATAAATAAAGTCTTCTCAGGATGAGGTACAACTAGGGTTGTCAACTGCCAGATGGTGGCTGGAGATCTCCTGCTAATACCACTGGTCTCCAGGTGACAGAGATTGTTATGTATGCAGCGGAAAGCAGCATCTATACTGAGCTTGGAGTTTCTCCAGGCTCCTGAGCTGCGTGTTCGTATTGGCTGTAAGACTGTAACTGTCCAATCACAGACGCGAGTGCTTGTGTGTTTTCATTGGCTGCAACGGCTGTAGCTGCCCAATGGGGTGGGGGTGGCCTGCGGGGCTGAGCAAGCATATAAGCACCATGCACACTGAGTTAGCTAGCTGTAATCACAATAAAGCAATGTTGTATGAGCTCTGCCTCCTGCCTCGTGTATTGCCTACACGGCATAACAGAGATCATCAGTTCACCTGGAGAAAATGGCTGCTTTGGCAATTGGGCTCTATGGCATTGAAGCCCTCCTTTCTCCAAACCCCGCCCTCCTCAGGCTCCACCCCAAAAACCTCCAGATATTTCCCAACCTGGAGCTGGCAACCCTAAGTACAATTGCGCTTGCAATTTCATTTCATCTTAGCGGGACTTACAGAACCTTCACCTGTGCTGTAGCAAAACAGATATGGCTTAATGTATAGCTTTCCTTTATAATACAGCATGCTGCTCTGTTTAAAAACATGAAAAGCCTGCTATGCCATGCAATTCTTTTTTACAACATGATCAAAGCAGGGGAAAAGCAGTAAAGCTCCTGATTGACTTAAGAGGTTCACTTAAAAACTAGCATAGAGCAATGAGTCCCAAAAATACAGATGGGCTCCAACTGGTACTGAAACACAGGTAGGAAACAATTGCCATTTCCCCTGCTCTTACAATATAACACCCTCCTCAGCCAGCAAAGAATGCAGTTTCACTAACCCAGCCTCTACAGCAGCCATCCCACTTAAATGGGAAAGCCAAATTTTCCACTTAGCCACAGGGACCACCACCCCCCCCAAAAAAATAATCAAAAAAATGAAAAGTTTGATTTGGTAGGGGAGCAGCGATTTATTTTTAAAACCATTCCGCCTAATATCAGTGGACTACCGTACCACTTGCCCTCACCTGGATGGCTCAGGCTAGTCGGCTCTCGAAAGCCAGGCAGGGTCAGCGCTGGTTCGTACTTTGATGGGAGACCACCAAGGAAGTCCAGGCTCGCTACACAGAGGCAGGCCATGGCAAATCACCTCTGTTCATCTCTTGCCTTGAAAACCCTACAGGGTTGCCATAGGTCGCCTGCAACGTGACGACACTCTCCACTGCCACCCTACTACTTATTGCCTCACGGAAACCTTTTTATCAGTATCACCGTTTCCCGGTAGCCAACGCATAATCCTCTCCTAGGCACGATGAGCCCTTCTCCCCCACGACTTCAACTCTCTTCTGACTTGCCACAGTGGGCCGTCCAAAATACTCTCTCGTGCGCTCCCCGCTGCCTCTACATTTCTCAGCTTTATCCTCCGAATCTCCTCTACAAGACATAGGCTACCACACCATTTCATTCTCTTCACTCTTGGCAGCAAATTTGGGTCACTGCGCAAATACCCGACCTCGCTGACCTCGCTGTGTTTCACTTCAGCGTGCCGCACTCTTCCCTCACCACTCTAGGATGCTTTGCATGGCTAATTCATAGGGGATGGTGAGAGAAGCTAATGCTGAGGCAGGCAGCTTATGACATTTCTTTGTCAATCTTTTTCCCTGTTAAGGACATTAGCCTCCCAGCCCTGAAAAAGGACAAACATTTCTGTCATGCAGATGGCAGGCTGCACAGGAGACCACAAAAGTATGCGGAAAGGCCCTTCGATCTTATGTCCAACAGTGCTGCTCCAGGGGAAATATTTATTTATCCTGCCTTTCCATTATTGAAAAAAAAAAACCTGCCAGGAGTCAGGCTCTGAAAAGGCAGCATTAAAAAATGTTCTAAAATAAAATAAAAGTTGCAACATTGTATCTATTTTTGAACAGCACAATAGAGGATATAATTGATCGAATCATAAAATAGAGCCAGGGACAGACAAAGGGGGTTACCGCATTATGTATTCCCAGCGATGTATTAAGAGTTTGAAAATGTTATAAAAAACATCGCTTTAAAAGGGTTTTTAGATACCACGGCTAAAAAATGGCTGGAAGATGTCTTCACAGCTAAAGGGGCCAAAGTGCGAACAGTATTTTTTATAACATTTTCAAACTCTTAATACATCGCTGGGAATACATAGAAAGTGCGAACAGTATTTTCTATAACGTTTTCAAACTCTTAGTACATCGCTGGGAATACATAATGTGGTAACCCCCTGAGACTATTTCTTTACAAACGTGAAGGGAAGGCAGACTCGGGGTTCCAGGGATATCTAAAATCTCTTTAATATATTGGGGGATTAAAACCTCCCAAACTAAAAGAAACCACCCCATTAGCTTTAAAAAACAGATGCCCACTGAACTCTCAGCAGCTCTTGGCAGTTGCTAGACAGCCACAACCATATTGCCTTCTTAGCCTTAGTTTCTGTAAGGAGGGGTGACAGACAGGAGAAGATTCTGCCCTCTTTTCTTTTGTGGACCCATGGGCAAGCGGCTCCAAGGGAAGGAGAAGTAACGTTAAGTAAACACACATACACATGCTCTTTGGGTGCAAATGGCCACAGTTTTTATTGATCACAACAGAATGGAGCATTGGCGGAAAAACATGGGGGCGGATCCAAGATATCGAGTCACCACCCTGTAACTCGATACACGTATCGAAAGCATCGATAAACAGCCCAACCACCAGTGGGCACAGCACCGGAGTAGCACTTATGAGGCCCCACCAGGACGGGCATCTCTGTGTGGAGCCAGTGCCACCTGGGATTGGAGCACCCACTGCAGGCCCCTTAGCTGGGCATCGTTGTTGTACTCCATCCCAAGACCCCTTATGGGGGTCCCCATAAACGGGAAGGAAAAGCACATCTTTCCTTCTTGGATCAGACCCCATGGAAAAACCAGCCCGAACAAACTGTGACAAAGAAAGCAAACAACATAACCAGAACACAGGGAGGGTGGGCGGGTAACCTCGCTGTCCCGCTGCAAAGAGGACGGCAGCTGGGCTGCGCCGGCTTAAGTAGGCACAGGGAGGGGTGACGTCAGGACATCCCACCCGCCTTGGGAAGGGAGGGGGAGAAACCGCGAGGCAAGAATGGCCTCGCGAGATGGCGGCAGCCCAACCTGAGGGACCATCTCCCCTTCCCCTGTATCCTGCCCGGTAAGTCCACAAGGGTGGGACCTGTTTATTCAGGTCCCCCTTTTTTTTCAGCTCAGACCAATCAGATTTGAAATGATGATTTCAGTGCCAGGGGCGGGGAGAGGCTGCGCCAGTGTTCTCACCCCCCTGCACCAGTGCCCGTGCCACTTACCCCATCCAGGGTGGCACTGACGACGGTGGGGGGCCCCGGACACCATTCTCCCGGCGCTACTGCAGCAGCGCCACCCAGGGATGCCAGCTGGGCCTTCTGCCAGTGTCCCACTGCCGCAAAGCCCCGTGCCGGCATCCTGGGAGGTACTCCAGGGGCGTGCCGAGGGGCAGAGCTGCCAGTAGGCAGCTTCCTGACCCCTTTTGGCCCAGTACGCTGACAGAGAGAAAACAGCGTTGCTGCACCAGCTTTTTGCTGGCACAGCCTCGTTGTTTTCAGTGGGGCAAAATGCCCCATTTAAAAAAATTAAAAACCTACAAAAGGCTTTTTAAAGCCTTCCGGCAGCCAGGGAATGGTTTTGGTTGCGCCACGGCAGTGCCGCAGCCACGCTGTCCCCGGCCACCGAAGGCTCAGGAATGGGCTGTTCGTTTCCAACTACCAACTGAAAAAGTGGAATGGGGTTTTGGAGGGAAAGGAGAGGTATCCTGGAATGGGAAGAGACTCCAGTAAGGACTTTAGAGAATGTTTAGACAGGCAAGGTTTGGGTGCTGTTCCTATTTAAAAAAAACCCAGTAAAATGTCCAAGTGACATTTATATCATATCGGTAGGGTTGCCAGGTCCCTCTTTGCCACAGGCGGGAGGTTTTTTTGGGGCAGAGCCTGAGGAGGACTGGGTTTGGGGAGGGGAGGGACGTCAATGCCATAGAGTCCAATTGCCAAAGCGGCCATTTTCTCCAGGTGAACTGATGATCTCTGTCACCTGGAGATCAGTTGCATTAGCAGGAGATCTCCAGCCACCACCTGGAGGATGGCAACCCTAAGCCCATCCTAGCGGCAGTGGCAGCCCCCCAACTGGGCCTGGCCACTGTGCAGCCCAGCCAGACTTTTCCAAGGGAGAGGCTGTCAGGGGTAGGGAAGGAGGGAAAACCGAAGGTGGGGGGGGGGGGGAGATAATGGTAGGTTGGCTAGTGGATGGGAAGGAGACAAGGAAAGAGGACATGAAAAGAAGCTACGGGGACTGCCAGGGATAGAAACAGTGGGAGAGGAGACATGGGGAGAATAAGATGCTCCACACATAGGATTGCCAGCTTTGGGTTGGGAAATACCTGGGGATTTTGGGAGTGGAGCTTGGGGAGGGAGGGGTTTGGGGAGGGGAGGGACTTCAACAGGTTATAATGCCTATACATTTCAGCAAAATAAGTGTGCACAATCTTTTGAGTGGCAGGTTTGTTTTTGGTTGGGGTTTTCCTTTCCACAGGTTTAAATGAATGCGTCTCTGGGACAATATACTTTTTGAATCCCCTCTGCGACTGTATATTGTAGATCGCAGGTCAGACCATCACAGAATGTAACATTGGTTGTTAATCTTTATACGCAACTTAAACTTTTGTGTTTACGGATATTGAGATTAAGCTGTGCGCTGGAAGAAATGTGTATTCTGTTTGGTATGAATAAGATTGTGGGCAAGATCGTGTCTGTCTGACTTTTAGATTTATAAACTGGGGAGCAGATGATTGCACCAGTGTTTAATTCATGTTTAAAGTGGGCGGAAAACCTACCCACGCTCTCTGTAAAATGCAATTCTTGTAGATTGGTAAAATCATTTTACACCATTCTGTTGTTTTTGAACAGTATTCCCCTGCAGCTGTGGGCAGTTGGTGATATTACATGGTTAATACAGAGAGAAATGGAGGGCTTTTCTTGGGCCTGCCCTCTGTTGTGGTAACTGGAGTTCTGTGCCAGCTAGTACTACAGACAGGGTTGCCAACCTCCAGGTACTAGCTGGAGATCTCCTGCTATTACAACTGATCTCCAGCCAATTGAGATCAGTTCACCTGGAGAAAATGGCCACTGTGGCCATTGGACTCTATGGCATTGAAGTCCCTCCCCTCCCCAAACCTCGCCCTCCTCAGGCTCCACCCCCAAAACCTCCTGCCAATTGTGAAGAGGGACCTGGCAACCCTAACTACAGACCACAAATGGAGGGCTTGCCTTAGGGTGGTCATATCGATGCTTTCATATTAATATATGGTAAGCAGTAGATGCACTCCATACTATATTTATTTTAAAGAAGCTGGTAGCTTCAGAGGAGGGCTGCCAACTGCGGCCTGAGAAATTCCTGGAGATTTGGTGCAGAGTGTGTGGAAGGGGGAATTTGGGGAGGGGGTTTCAACTAAAATCTATGGAATACCATAAAGTCTGCCCTCTGAAGCTGCCATTTCCTCCAGAAAGATTATTTTATGTTCTCTAGAGATCAATTGTAATTCTGGGAGGACTCCAGGCCCCTTCTGGAGGTTAGCATCCCTATTGCAGCAGCCAGCCTTTTGAAAAAAATTATTTATTTATTTTCAAAAAGAGGGGTACAAAAGGAAAGAAGGGAAGGGATAGGGGACCATCTGCGGGTAGAATACATTTGTAAAAAATAATAGCGATTCAGCATAAAAAGGAATTACATCATGACTACCACAAAAAAAAGTATATCTTATTCCTATAAAAAATATTTATTTTGCTATAATCAATAATTGTACCTTTATTCTTGTTCTACTAAACTTCACTTTGCTTTGACCAGTGTTTATACCGTTTTACAACATTTCAACTACTGGTTTCTGTATACCTATAAAACAAAGTCCATTTTTCATTAAACTGTTCAAGAGTTTCTTCGTCAGTCATATTCATCATATGAGTCATTTTAGCCATTGTGGCATATTCCATCATTTTATCTTTCCAGTCATCTTCAGCAGCCAGCCTTGACAGTAAGGGCCATTACACAAACTAATTTTTCTTTTGTCTAATATTGTTTTGTTGTTGCTATTGTATCTTCGCTTCATTTTACTTACCTTGTCTGAAGTGTGCTGACTCTGTAGAAAGTCGATAAAGAACTTTGAAAGTAACACCAAATCAGGACTATTTCCAATGCTGAGAAAATGTCAGGCATCTATCTGAGCAGATTTATACCCTTCTAAGTCCACTGAAATCTGTTGTCTTCAGGGTGTAACTCTGCCAAAGGTGGCACTGTTTATATTAACTCAGACCATTCGGGCAATCCAGCAGAATAATATCTTGCTAGAAGCAACTCACCAACATCTCAGGCCAGGCATTCTCCAGCCATACTGTCTTTGGATTGCAGATGCCACAAGCTGAATCCAGAAAGTCATAGACACAAGCCCCGCATGTTAGTGTTTTGCAAGGAGTAGAAAACCTGTACATTCTGGACAATGTTGCCACAAGGTTTGCAAGACACGGACTTTATGCTGCTGCTTGACCCTCCAGAAATTATTATTTTTAATTGTTTAATTTTCTATGGAGCCCAGTCGGTTGAGGAAGCAAGAGGATAACAAGACACCAGTAATAGTTATAGTACTGCCTCTATCATACAATATGGGGGGGGGGATGGACTAAAAAGAGATCCAAAACCATCCAGGTGGAATGAGTTCCTCTTGTTCCACCTGCAAACCAAAGTGCTCCCTAAATCATAAACAAATAATATGTTCATTGATTATGTGATATTTACAATTTAATATTTAAATATTTAAATTATTTTTATTTAAACATTGAATATAAATGTTTACTGTTTACAACTCCATAAATAAAAAATAATGCAAAAGAAGTAGACATTGCTACCCATCCTTTTAACCCAGTGCAAGATACCTTTGTGCTTCTCTGTTTCTTGAGCACCTCTGAAAGCCAAATAAAAACATCAGTATCATTTGAAAAAAGTGGCTCTGATACATCTTCAGTATCTGGTACATTGCTGGTAAGAATTTGATCATTGATCACACAAAAACAGCTTTGGCCATTTCTGGCTGTCTCTCTAAAAATATTTATAAGTGAAAGTAAGGGAAATGTTATGTTGGAGATAGCTATCAGGCAAAGCAAAGACACAGACTTTGACAGAAGTTCAAGAGTACTGTATAAGCCATTCTTTATTGGCCATGACCTCCCCTGGGATGCTTTAAGTCCCCCACAAAGCAAAGGCCTTGAACTCTCCATAATAAAAAAAAATGTATGAGTACTTACAGTTTCACCAAGTAGCTTAAATCATTCCAGCAGATTTAGAATACTTTGGTTTTGACAGATTTAATTTATTGATGTGTGAATGCATGTCAAATCCCAGAATAATCACTGAAAATGAACATGATGGATTTGTTAAGAGGGGGGACTACCTTTACCTCTTCTCTATCCTCTAAAGATTAAATAATCACACCAGGTCCAAGATGTTATATGACAGGTATATATTAACAGTAAATTTTTTACCGCTGAGCTCCAAAGACCTAAAAAAAGTCTCCTACTTGAAATGCTGACAAAACCCTTAACCTGAGCCGCACTGAGGGGGCACGGCTATAATTTTAATAAAGCTGTCAGATTAGGTGACTGCATGGTTACAGCATGATATTAATACAACTTCTTAACTGACAATTAGTTAACTGGCTCCTAAAGAGAAACCAGCTTATAGGATTTCCCTAATGAATATAATGCTTTGTTTCTGAGCAAAACATATGCTTTGGATATATAATTAGAAAAAGACTCTCTCCCCCCCTTGAGGAAGCATGTGCAGCTGAATAAAAGAGCTTATTATTATACCTGTGAGAGGTCAAAGTCTATGGGCCTGTAGCTTATGGTATTACGACAGATTACAAAATCATTCTATTATGTTAGTCAATCTGTTTCCAAGCATCAACTAGCAGGGAACTTGCACTGCAAAGTAACAAATAAGGTTCCCTTTGACTCCCCCGCCCCCCAGGTCTTGTGATAAGTCAGCTGTTGATGGCATCATCATTCCTGTCAAATCACATGCCAGACCCAGCGGATGGCTTTGATACTGAGAACCATCTTCACCAACAATTGGCATGCTTCATGTTACAAACCAGACTTTTTTTTAAAAAAAGAGCTGGAACCAGTCTGATGTCCATGGGTAGCCTTTGCTCCTAATGAGAAGGGGGGGAACAGTATTCACACTTCAACTGACCTTCCACATAAAACAAACCATTCAAGAGGGAAAAACAACGACAGAAAACAGAATCTGCCTTGATCGGCATCAATAGATCGGTGCATTGGTTTAAAGCACTGGTTCCCAACCGGGGGTCCGTGGACCCCCAGGGGTCCGTGAGAACTAAATTAAGGTCCGCGAAACAAAGTTATAAACCCATAATAAATTAATATTTTCAATTAAAAGTTCTCTGTTATAAAAATATATATTCAAATATTATTCAAAGTTTAATGTTTAACTAACAGTTATGATTAAAGTTTATTTTCAAATTCTCAGAATTTTTATTTTGAACCTTGGGGTCCCTGCACCGAACAAAAAAGTCCTAGTGGTCCCTGGTCAAAAAAAGGTTGGGAACCACTGGTTTAAAGAGAGATCTGGGTGGGGGGGACGACCCTGAGCATCAAATAGGGTTGCCAGGTCCCTCTTCGCAACCGGCGGGAGGTTTGGGGGGTGGAGCCTGAGGAAGGTGGGGTTTGGGGATGGGAGGAACCTCCAAAGTGGCCATTTTCTCCAGGTGAACTGATCTCTATCGGCTGGAGATCCGTTGTAATAGCAGGAGATCTCCAGCTAGTACCTGGAGGTTGGCAAGCCTAGCATCAGAAAATATCAACCTTTCCATAGTGAAAGCCAGCAGTTGTCAGCCTTTTTAGAAACAGAAGCCACCTATGATATAGAACCCACTTTTAAGTGTTTACTCTTCCCCCTAAAAGTACTTATTAAATCAAGTTATAGGGGCACTACTTTAGGTTGGCCACACTCTCCCAGCTGAAGATCCGTGTGCTTGATGATTTGTGTACATATTTTTGTAGAAATTATTCATTAAATCTCATTGGCAAACACAACCTCTTGATAATAATGAATGCGGTGGGTCCACATTTCTCTTTCTCATATAACATACTGGTATTCAGACTGCACTAAAATACAACTTCATTGACTCTAACTATTCTTTCTTTCTTGCTTATATTATATTTGGGATTTAATGCAATAGCTGGAATCAGTAAGAACTACAACAGCTCACTCCAACGCTCCCTTCTTGGCTTTATGGGGCTTTATCGCAGCCTGCCTTGCAAGCCATGAACTCTGTTATAGGGATCTGAAGTTTTATTCAGAAGGGCATTTGACAGGCAATGAGACTCCTTTTAAGACAACTGTGATTTGGTGTGTGGGGGGGTGGACTTTGTTCAGAGATATTTTATGCAATAACATTTTTTATGTTGGTGGTTTGCAGTGCCAAAGATCTTTTTTTTGTGAGTTGCTTTGAGTTCCTTTATTCATTTTATCAAAATCCTGCCCTTCCCCAGCAAACAAGTCCATGGTGTCTCTCAGACAGTTACTTTCAGTTTCAGTCACCTTTATTGGCATGATAATAGTAGCAGGAATACATAAAACTCCACACTCGCTCACAAGAGTCTCACGTACAATAATATAGCCAAAACCTAACCATCAATTTAAAACTCTTGTTTTAAATGCTGTAATAATACGTTCTCCCAAACGACAAATGAGAACCAGGACCTATCGCACAGCACAGCTAATACCAGTACCCTTTTATGTATTATTTCCCAGTGTCTGTAGATTGCCTCAGTTGGATTTATTGTTTATTTATTCCCTTGTGTGTAAAGTGCAGTCAAGTCGCAGCCAACTTAGGGCGACCCCTTTGGGGGGTTTTCATGGCAAGAGACTAACAGAGGTGGTTTGCCAGTGCCTTCCTCTGCATAGCGACCCTGGTATTCCTTGGTGGTCTCCCATCCAAATAGTAACCAGGGCTGACCCTGCTTAGCTTCTGAGATCTGACGAGATCAGGCTAGCCTGGGCCATCCAGGTCAGGGCCATTTATTCCCTTACCCTCTTATTTTTATTTTTAATAACAATCGCCAGAAACTCTGCCACCTGTTCGGAAACAGCAGGTATCCTATCCGCTAATAAAATTTTGGTCCCATCATGTGCTAAATCTTTTAAGGACATCAGGTGAGGGTTAAGTAGTTCTAGACGTTGTTTATAGTACAAAGGACACTATAGGAGAGTATGTTCTACTGATTCTGGCTCTTTCAACAGACAGTGAAGCATTTTGGGTCCCATTGGTTTCAACTGGAAAGTTACGTGTAAGGTACCACTAAGAGGCTGCCATACAAAAGATAAATAAACAGGTAACTCTATTGTAACCACAAAGGTGCAGCAGAAGCATGTCATGAACTGAACTGGCTGTGAGCAAGAGCAAAAGTGAACTGGAAAGCGAAATGTTTCTTGCTAAGACCCTGAAGTCCGGCATTTCTTAATATGTCAGGAGGGCCAATATTTTACATTAATGATGTCATTACATTTCACCCATTGAAAGAAGAGGATCTTTGAGAGTGTTTTGCTTTGACAGGAATATGCCCTTTGTAATTAAGCTGCTGCATTAATTTATTATATTTTTATCCCACTGTTAAACCAAAAATGTGCCTCCCAAAGCAACTCGCAGAAATTGAGACAAAACAAAGGACAATTAAACTCTGATAAAAAGTGTTCTTTGGGAAAGGGAATTCAGAGCAGGCTGCTCCCTGTTGTCTCTCTGGCCCGATCGACAGCAACTGGAAGCAGGAGAGGAGGAGGATCTCAGTCAGAGTTGGACTGAGGTACACAGCTGATTCCTGCCCTCCTCCTGATGGCTTAGCTGTATAGTGGATGTGACCAGCAAGAACCGCATGAATACGTAAACTTCCATACATGATAGCAATTCGTTAACTTTCCATATTAGCATTAATTAACTTTCCATAACACAGAAGTCTACATACTATTACAACAGAGCAATAAAGAATACTACCATAATACTGTTCCTTAATTCTTATTTTGTATTATTGCACCAAAGTGATATGATCCATTCTTATAACAATTGTGAAGAGTCAGAGGGAAATACTTAGGACAAATACCATCCCCCCACCACACACACACACACAACCCCCTTAGTGTTTGTAGCAATGTATATTTTATATAACAAAAAAATTGTGCTTTACTAAACTACTTATGATTCACACTCGATTTAAACCAAACATTCAGTGGTAATCTCCGTATTTTAGGGCTGCCAACCTCCTGGAGATCTTCCAGAATGAAAACGGATCTCCAGGCTACTCAGATTAGTTTCCCTGGCTGCTTTTGAGGGTGGATGGCATTATACCCCGTTGAAGTCCCTCCCCTTTCCAAAACCCACCCTCCCCAGGCTCCACTCCTAAATCTCCAGGAACTTCCCAAACCAAGATTGGCAATGCTAATTATGATGCGGCCATATGCCAGGAAATCCCACCCCTTCTTTACAAAATTTCCCTGTCAGTCACTTCCCCTCCAAAAATTTCCCCAAGCTGCTTTTACCTACACCACTGTTCTAGTTACCTCACAAATATGGGTATGAAACCCTACAAAAGTAAAAGCTGCCTGGTGCAGAGAGGTTGAGGATGAAAATGATTGGCATGGGAAGGGTTAAGTACTTCCTCTTCAGTGTTCCTCCATTTTCAAGTTAGTGCCTACATTTGCAATGTTAGTAAAAGCCTTATATTTGAAAGGCATATTCAGATATAGCTTATACTTCCTTGACATCAGCGTAGTAGCACCTGCTCTTTATAAATGGCACAATTTGGTCTTGTGAGGCATGTTCTTCACAGTTCATGACTTTTATGTATTTCACAGAAAAGGCACTGAAAAGAGGCATTGATATGGTTATTTAGTGGATGAGATCAAAAGGTTCCTTTTACAGTTAATCCCCTCCATATTTTCCCCAGTAGGGAATAAACACTTTTTAAAAATAACCCTGCAGGTGTTCAAGCATCTCAGCTCGTGAAATAAACAATTGTTGTGTGCATACTTTGCTTCTCACCCAGCAAGAACCTAGAGTTTCTCCCGAGCTTTACTTCATCTGTTTAGACTTCCATTATGAAACATCATTATCAGAATAAGCGCTTCCAACCAACAGGGAGGCAGAAGGCCTTTGTTGGTCTGAGGTTTTTTCTGCAAGGTCAGGTCTCAGGTTCAGCAAATGTGTAAGAATTGGTCCATGTGAATTGCATCTTAGGGATAGAGTTCGATCAGAGGCAGAATCCGAGTGTAAGGAGCAACATTTAAACTAAGCCAGTGTTATGGGTCACAAGCATAAGGCTCAGTCCTGGAATAAGGTACACATCACACATCAGGCTCAGTCCTGGAATAAAGGTAAAGGTAGTCCCCAGTGCAAGCATCGAGTCATTACTGACCCACAAGGTGACACTACATCACAACATTTACTAGGCAGACTATGGTCATTTCTGCATGGGGCGTTTTACCAGAGGTTCGTTGCTCGCTGGACTCACCCTTTCCTATTGGGAATTTCTGCACCGGCAGCCTCCCAGGCTCAAATCAAGTCCCACCCTTTTAAATGCTGCTCTGTAACTGGCTCATTTCACAGTGCTGATTGTGAAAGATAATCACCCCCCAAAAAACCAACTGCCACATAAAAAAGCATTTTAAGAACGAAAAAACAAAAAATGGAGCAATCTGAAAAGGGGGGGAGAAATCCAAGCCTCGTTTTTAAAAAGGCTTTCTTTTTATTAGAAAGAGCTCCAAGGTAGCAGGAAGCACTTGAATCCCTGCCTCTTTACATGCTGCTTCGTGACTGGCTGTTCCCCTGCTTTTTTATCTCCATGGGTATTTGAGCTGGGCTGAGCTCAAGTTAGAGGGGAAAGTCGGATTAGCAGAGGAATGGGAAGAGCCGGACATTGTTAGGGCTGACAGCGATTTCATTTCTCATGGAAGGAAAACTCGTGCATAATTCCAAGGAATGTCCGAGTCAGACAGGGAGCAAACGTGAGTCCAAGTACCCATGCATAATAGACCTATGTTTATGTGGTGGCTTGCCATTGCCTTCCCCAGACAACTACACTTTACCCCCAACAAACCGGGTACTCATTTTACCAACCTCCGAAGGATGGAAGGCTGAGTCAACCTTGAGCCGGCTACCTGAAACTGACTTCTGTTGGGATCGAACTCTGCAGTACTGCAGTTGAAGTTCTGCTCATGACCGGAGTTCAATCCCTACAGAAGTCAGTTTCAGGTAACCGGCTCAAGGTTGACTCAGCCTTCCATCATTCCGAGGTCGGTAAAATGAGTACCCAGTTTGTTGGGGGTAAAGTGTAGATGACTGGGGAAGGCACTGGCAAACCACCCCATAAATGTAGTCTGCCCAGTAAACACCGTGATGTGACATCTCCCATGGATCAGTAATGACCTGGTGCTTACCTTTACCTATCAGATTATATAGTAACTTCCCTTGCCAAGAGTCTGAGGAAGAGGTGTAATGCTGGTATAGCCAAACACTGACTTTCATAACAGGTATTTGCTTATATGTGGGGTTGCCTTCTGAAGCACTCTAAAATAAGAAATACATTGTGCAACTCTTAGAAGATGATATCCTATGTGGGTCAGAACATCACCAGTTCTTTCTTTGAATATGCTGCCTTATAATGGCTTGGAGCTAGCACATTTTCATAGGCAGAAGCAGCCTATGGAGCGTGACTTTCTTTCCACCCTCCTACCTGCAGCCTCACATTCTGTTCCTGGGGAGAGCAATATTTGGGGTCGGTGTGGGAAGGGCAGGCAAGAAAGTTAGTCTGAGAGGGGAAAACCTTCTGCCCAGAGAAATGCTGTACTGGATCCAAGGCCCATGGTCACATGGTGCTGCCTTATACTGAATCAGGCCCTTGGTCCATCGAAGTCAGTATTGTCTGCTCAGATTGGCAGCGGCTCTCCAGGGTCTCTTGCAGAGGTCTTTCACTGTAATTGATTTCACAATTTTAGTGCCGTCTCTTCTTTTCTGGGAGTCTTTCTGCAATAAATAAGGAATCGTTCCTTGACATAAGGAACAGATGGCAGGACTACCATTGTGATTGCATTGATGTGCAGCCCTTACTGAATGACAGCAGCCACGTAGTTATCAGTAAACTCCATACAGCTGAATGAGCAGCCCCAGACAATCAAGTAGTGGGCCACTTTGGGCCACCACTGCCTTATCTTCTGTGGAACTCTTATCGTATAGGAACTCTTATCCTTCCTGTTCATCACATCCACACAGAATCACCAACCAGATGACAATCTTGCCGGATCTCCCTGCAGCCCAGCTGTCTCCCCACCCCATAGCAATTGAGCCAGATGTTAAAGGAGGAAAAGCCTTGTTAAAGGGCTAAAGGGGAAGGGGAATGCTGGAGCCGTTTTGAAGGTGGCATTAAGCTCCACCACCCTTCCAGACTGGCAGCAAGCAGAGCTTTCACATGGAGCTTCTTCCTGCAGCAGGTGCTTCGTCTCTGGCCCATGCTCTTCTATTCAGAAGTATGAAGGACTGCCTCTGCCCAATCATACATGGAATTTTACTCATATTGTCCATGACAATACATGAGAATACTCTGTACTAAAGCCAGCGTGGTTAAGAGTGGTGGTTTGGAGCAGTGAACTCTAATCTGGAGAACCAAGTTTGATTCCCCACTCCTCCACATGAGCAGTGGACTCTGATCTGGAAAACCAGGTCTGATTCCCTACTCCTCCACATGACCAGCAGACGCTAATCTGGTGAACTGGATTGGTTTCCCCACTACCACACATGAAGCTAGCTGGGTGACCTTGGGCTCTTCACAGCTCTCTTAGAGCTCTCTCAGCCCCACCTACCTCACAGGGTGTCTGTTGTGGGGAGGGGAAGGGAAGGTGATTGTAAGCCGGTTTGATTCTTCCTTAAGTGGTAGAGAAAGTCAGCATATAAAAACCAACTCTTCTTCTTCTCTTTCTCCTCCTCCTCCTTCTCCTCCTCCCATTGCAGCTTTGTGTATTGGGGGCTTTGTTCTGTTACATGTTGTATAACTACTTCATTCATAATATTTATGATCATTATTTGTTTATGATCATGATTTGTTGCAAGAACAGTGCAACAGTAAATTGGTTATGGAAAGTGTGTGTGTGTGTGTGTGTGTGTGTGTGTGTGTGTGTGTGAGTGAGTGAATGGTTTCTGCATGCTTAAGGATGAAAGCAATTACACAGAGATATTAAGCCAAGCAAAGAAATCTTATGTGCATAGGTCAGTGTGTTCACTGTGTTTAAAGTAATGCTGTCACAGAAACACGGGCAAGGAATGTGCACACGACTGGTATTTAAGAAACATGGCTAAATTCTTCATTGAGGAAACACATTTAATCTTTGCAGAAAACACAATTCAATGAATCCTGGTAAAGTCAGGGTCAGATTAGGTTACTCATTGCATGTGCACACACACACACACACACACACACACAAAAGCTTTCATTGCACACACACACACAAAAGCTAGAGCAGGGCACAACTTCTCTGCATAGTCTTTCATGCTCAGCTCAGTCCAGAATCATTATCCCAGTGTTCATTTAATATCAGCCCTGTTTGTGGTTGCCAAATATTTCACCCAGAGCTCAGTTTCCAAGTTAAGAAGTGTAAGTCACACCCTCTGACCTGAAAAGCCTCGTTGGCATTTGCAGATTTTCTTCATCAAATTTCCCATCACTTGCAAGAGAATTGTCCTTTCCAGAACAACACAAACACCCTCCAGGCTTATGCTATCCAAATAGGTCTGGAATTTTTTAAAAGAACCAACAAAATAGGTATAAAGATTACCAGTGCAACCCATAATTCATGTCAATGACTAACAGCCCATTCCTGAAAAAATGGGCCGAAAGTCCTTAGGAGGCAGCGTGACCTCGCCACCAGCGTAAGTGCGTGTAATCACGCAATTACACGTACTTATGCTGGCGGTGAGGCCAGTCCCGCAGGCGAGCGAGCGCCGTGGGACCATGCCTCGCCCCTCCGCCGGTGTGGCCTCTCTGTGGCGCCGGCAACAGCGTAGAGAGGCCGTGCCGGTGCAGGGGGGCGTTCCGGTGGAAGGAGCCACCGGTTAGGCGGCCTCCTTCTGCTAGTTACGCTGGTGGTGGGAACATTTCCTTTTTCCTCCTAATAACTTCCCTATGCCAGGGGAAGCTTCCCTCCAGGTATGAACAACCTGTTTCCAGTCATAGAAGCAAGTAGGAAGGCAGTCAAGGAAGGATGCTTCATACGTATAATTTTTAAGGTGTACTCATAAGAATTTACCATACTTAAAATCCTACAGAGAATACAAATGATATACCAGTCGTGGCAAGTTGTACCAGGTGACTTTGGCTTGGAAGCAGTACTACAAGAGTACATTTATTACATCCAAAGCCCACTGTTCAGAATCCTTCAGTCATTATTGCCCAGCTATACATTCCCAAATTCATAACAGAAGAAACAGATGCTACAATATAGTTTTAATATATAACATCTGTTTAATACGGGCTTTTGAAAAATTTGCAGTGCAATCCCAAATAGAATTACATTTTCCTAAGCCCATTTAAGTTAGTGGACTTAGAAAGGTGTAACCCTGTTTAGGATTGCACTGTAATTTTATTCCAGTGAATAAGTATATTCATTATGGCAACTAAATCAGTAGTGCAAGGGATTATTGAAGAGGAAAGACATGTTAGAGGTGATTAGGGCACCATATTGATCTTTTCCCCCCATCCAATTTAACCTGCTGCTTTACAACGGTCCCGTCTAATAAACACTCATGGAGTGAAGCTTAAGCAGGTGGAAAAGCTGCCTGGAAAGAGCATTAAGAATAACTTTAGATACTGGATTTAATTGTAGCAGTCCATGATACTTATGATGCTGGCCCCTTAATGGAATTTTAGCATTTAGCTGAAAGCTTGACTGAATGGTTAACAAGTGCCTCTTTTTTATTAAATATTTTAAATAACTTTCTATTAGTTGGCCTTGCCTTGCTTATACATGAAGACTAAGAATTCATACATTGCTTAACTAGAAAAGCTCCAAGCTTGAAGAAACGTTTACAAGAAAACTGGCCATCTATACTGTATTGCTGGGGTGCTAAAGCCTAAGACCTTGATGGACCAATGGTCTAATTCAGTTTATGGCACCTTTATATTTTTGTGTGTTTACATTGCCAGCCTTCTAGGAAGGAAGCTTAAGCATTTTAAGGTCTTGTTTGTTTGCAGGCCAGATTATTTACAGCTACTGACAGCTATTGGTTGAACTGAAAGAAGGCAAGGACCTTTGTAGTTGTGCAAAGTTATTTTTGCGAATTTCTTTGTGATGGCTGCCGTTTGGCTTTGACATTACTATTTGAACTCATCTGTCTTTCAAAGGCATTTTGGGGTTGGTATGAGAACTACTTCAAGGCAAACTATCTTCAGTGCACATGTGCTGCTTTTCCTTTTTGGTAAGTCTTAAAACTTTCCTAAGAGCAATGTATCACGTCAAGCATCTGCCTCTGGACTGCATAGTCATGACACAACTAACACACATTTAGCCTATTGGTTGGAAATCCCACTTACAACTATATGAATTTTAACTTGAATGGAATTACTCACTGTGGCATATAGACAGCTCCTACCATATTTTTCTGGTTCAAAATATAACCTGCAACTCCCACTCCCACTGTTCATGACATGTAGCTCAACAGTGCAATTCCTGTGTGTGTGTGTGTGTGTGTTAAGTGCCGTCAAGTCGCTTCCGACTCATGGCAACCCTATGAATGAAAGTCCTCCAAAATGTCCTATCTTTGACAGCCTTGCTCAGATCTTGCAAATTGAAGGCTGTGCTTCCTTTATTGAATCAAACCATCTCTTGTGCAATTCCTACAATGTTTTTAAGTGAATGTTGAACAGACCCTCTAAATTCCAAATAAATAAATAATGATGGGAAATAAGACAACAGAGATACTTAAATGCAGGTGTAATTGAGATGACTAGAGGCAAAGAATGAAGATGCTTGCTTGCAGCATAGAAAAAAGGATTTTGGCAAACAGAACTTCTCACCTAGGTAAAAAGTCCTCTCTACTCCAATGCTGGCTCCAGGTTCTGAGGGACCAGGAGGGGCATGCTATAAATGTCTACATCTCCTTGTTGCTGCTCACTCATCTGTGCATGAGGTGAATCATAGTAGCTGCTCTTCCTCCTGTTACTGCTCACTCACTTGAAGACAGCAGACAATGAGGAAGCAATTGCAAAGGGAGAAAAACAGCATAGGCCAGAGGACTGTAGAAGTTTGCAGCAGGCCTCCATTTGGCATGCACCTTCATAGTTGCCCTGTGATGCCAACCCCAAGGAAGGCCCCAATTTAATCATAACTTCCTTAATAATGCCACTGTACTGGTCCATTTTTGTGTGTTTACATTGCCAGCCAAAGCAAGGACTACAAGTGCCAAAGCAGGACTACAACTGAACATCAAGAAAACAAAAGTAATGACTACAGGAGAATTACACAACTTTAAGGTTGACAATGAGGAAATTGAACTTTAAGGTTAACAATGAGGACAATTGAAATTGTTCAAGACTTTCTATTCCTTGGCTCCACCATCAACCAAAAAGGGAGACTGCAGCCAAGAAATCAGAAGGAGATTGAGACTGGGAAGGGCAGCCATGAAGGAGCTAGAAAATATTTTGAAGTGTAAGGATGTGTTACTGGCCACCAAGACTAGATTAATTCATGCCATCGTATTCCCTATTACTATGTATGGATGTGAAAGCTGGATAGTGAAGAAAGCTGATAGGAAGAAAATAGATTCCTTTGAAATGTGGTGTTGGAGGAGAGTGTTACGGATTCTGTGGACTTCTGAAAAAAAACAAATCAGTGGGTTATAGATCAAATCAAGCCTGAACTGACCCTAGAAGCTAAAATGACTAAACTGAGGCTGTCATATTTTGGTCACGTCATGCAACAACAAGAGTCACTGGAAAAGGAGGAGGAGGAAGATACAGGGGGAAGAAGAAGAGCTCAAGATACAGGGGGAAATGCACCCCAGCAAGATAATTGTCTTCCAAAGCAGTCAATATTTTTCCGTGTTAGAATATATATTAAGCTTTTTGTCATCAGAGAAGTACAGAAATATACGGTAACACCTAAATTGTAGGTTACATAGTACTTTGGAATCCTTCTGCCAATCAGTGCCCTCATACTCCTTGAAAAACCTGCAAGACAAATAAGAGTTAGATGGGAAGGGGGGGATCAAATAAACCTGTAGTTTTGATATTTATCTGTCATGCTCTGTTTGAACAATACAGAGAAGGGGAAGGAAAATATGTAATATAACTTACTACATAAGATAATTTTAACCTGCAAAATACCCAAAATATGGTGAACAACCCTACACTAATAACAGTATTATCATTCAAATGAATCACAGATTCAGATGAAGCCCGGCACAACTTTGCCGATCGTACTGCTCCCCCCTCCTCTGAAGAAACTCAGCATTCTGGGCACAAAGCCAAATCCACAGATTACACAAAGTGTAAACAGACTAAAAGAATGCCCAGTTCAACAGAAGAAAATTAGAAAATGTTTAAATATCATGAATTGGCTGACCCGGGTCTTGAGTTCCAGAACTGATGAAGGGATGTTGGTTTAAAGTTGGGATGAGATGGTATTGCCACCAGGTTCACCAATAAATAACCTATCACAAACCAAATATACCTATCTGACTTGTAAGCATCAATAGATCACAAATGAGAAAAGCCACCACCACCGTTTAACACTTTGTGAGCTGAGAGCAGGCATCCCTTGCCGAGTCGAGGAAAGAGATGAGCTTGGCCCCACATTCATTGTGCTACCATGTGGGGTTGTGTTGGGTGTTATGACTGAATGGGGAAAAGTTCAAACCATTGCTTACCTGCCAAACTCGTCATAGAATCATGACACAACATACTAACTTGCCCCCAAATTTGTACAGAATCTATCAAATGACTCATTTCCCAAAAAGAGCAAACAGACAATAAGAACTGCAGGGATGTCCCCAAGAAGGGCCATTATTCTCATGACAGGTGGGTAAGAAGCCATTCTAAGTAACTTCTACAAATTACTGAATATTAGACTGTAGCTTTAAATGTGCTTGTATCAGGGTTTCTGAACTGATGGATGCCCATGCAGGAATTGCAATGTAACCTCCCTGGGTTTTTGTATTCCCTGGGAACGGACAAGTTCTGTCTCACCTGCCTTTTTTTCTATAGTTATACACTGGATAATATTAAGATCAAACTTTTTAAAAAATTATTTCATGCTATGTAAATAAAATTCCATTGGGTTTTTTTTTTAAAGATCCCATGTGAGTTGGATCCCAAAGCACCCTTGCACAAGGCACGCCTGCTCGTTTGAATTGGGGGGGGGGTGTTCATGATTCCTGTGGATTCCCCACTCAAGAGGCAGCCGGTGCTGTTCCTGAGGGTCTGCCAATCCTCAGGACCAGCTTTTCGAACAGCTGCAGAAAACAGGAAAGAAGGAACATCCATTATGAAAGTCTGACTCCAGCTCACAGTTCCCAGAGGATGTAGATAGACAACATGATACTTTCCACACTTCAGAAGTGTGCAAAAGGTATTTGCCAAATACAATAGTGAGTATATATATGAGGAGCAATGACACTAGTTTCACACCACCTCCAACACTGAAAAAATATTGGTATCCCAGCTGAGAAGGCTGACTTTTGAATTACCAGAAGGTAAACATGGGCCTTTTGAGGTCTAGGCTACAGGTAGGCCTGTCAACGAGCAAAGGATGCCAGTTTATATCTAAACAAGTTGCCATTAGTGTAAGAGTCAGCAGTTTTGGGAAGCTTTAAGAAAATAACTCTAAAATCGCTGCATTTATCCGCAATAATCTCCTTAAAATTTCCATAAAAACACAATACTTAGTTTGAAGAACATAATTGCTGCAAAATGGAAATGGCACTTTTTTAGTTTAGGAGAGAGGGGAGAAAAAGACAGACCAGAGCACTTGATTAAGCGGACCATGAGAGCCAGACATAATACCATTAACACACTGTTCTAAAGCCATTTTGTTATAAATTAGTCATCAAATGTGAAGGACAAAATAAGTTCTCCTATACAAGAAGTGTCAATTCATTAAGAAAAAAAAGCGTAATGTCTTTTTTTTTAATGTCCTTTACTGTAAGCGGTTTCTTTTAAATTCTCCATTGTTCACAAGGTTTCCAAGCTCTTAATTCTAAGCAGGAATGCCAATTATAAACCCTGTTAAACAAGACTTGCACCATTACTGGTCCATATCTCTGAGATAAAATAGCTTGATGAAAATAGCTTGATGAAAAATTATTTTTTTAAAAAATCAAAAGGCAAAATTAGGAGCAAATTACATCCTTCTCTTTTTTCGCTCTCTCCCCCCTCCCTCTCCCTTAAAAACCCCCCTATATCTTCAGAAGTGGGGAGAATTTCATTCAAAGAACCTAAAATTAAACAATGCAAGGGAGGTATGATTGTGTTAACAGGCAACTTCAATTTCTACTAAGCTTGCAGTGTGATGGCAGGGTATGATTTCAGTTAAAACTATTCTGAGTTATTGGTATGTTGTGTACAATTTTGTATTTAGGTATGATTTGTAGCCTATTCAGATTCATTGGGATTATGACACCAGTACAAATAGCACTTGAGAAATCTGTGCAGACTGGCTTCCAGCCCACAGCCAGCGCATCCATTTCCATGTGTGCGAGTACATTTTTTGCTATGCCATTATAGCAGTTCTTGTGGTGGTGTGGGCTCATTTTGCCCTAACAGTGGCATTGCCAAAGCCTGCATATTCAGTTCATTTCCGCAGCTGTACACAACCCATCAGCTACAAGCTTGGGCTACAGCACACAAAAGCTTTTCAAAGAAACAACACTCCAGTAGATGGTTTCCAGAAGTGTTCTTTAGGCAGGGACTGAGAAACAATGTATTTACTAGTAGTCACTGCAGTGATTTACACATCAAATTCAAATATCTATATGGGCAGCAGATAAAGGAAACACATTTATGGAAGAAACTGATTTACTATTTGCAGTACTCACACAAGCCTTTTTGCTACCTGTGGTGAAAAGGCTAGCTAATGCTGCCACCAACTATTGGGTTGGGATGAACAAAGGGGCCTTAAGCTACCCCTCTCATTTCACATGGCACACCTGAGAACAGAGAAAGCTGTTCTGTTTCTACCATTCCTGGCAGCTCTGCCTAAAATGAAATTATAGGGCAGGGTTCCCCCATTTGGCACCTGCTGGCACCATAGCACTCACCAAGCTTTTCAGAAAATAGGTGGGGCCGTTATAAGGTAGGGCTTGTTATTCCAATGAGTTTCCCATGGCTGCAGTAACAGTAGGACGGGGGCTTTCTTTAGTCAGTCTGTGGTTCCATTCCCTCTTCAGTTTTTAAATTCTCCCTTCTCTCTCTCCCTCCCCACTCCAGCTTTTGCCCCTTTATTGATTTATTTATTGTTCTTTCTTTTATTATTTCTTTTTATTCCTCCTTTACCCTCCACACTTCTGGCTTTCCTTCATTTCTTTTTACTGCCTTCTCTGATTCTTTTACAAAATGAGGAAAGAGGTATTGTGTTTGGCTACATTTCCCATGAAGAAGCTTTGTATGGAGGAGCCCATTGATTCATACTTGGAAATAAGCAGGTTACTGATATAACCAAGATCAATGGTAAATAGTTAATAAAGTGATGGTCACTCCATACCTTTCTTCTTCCTGCAGAGCAACTAAAATAAATATATACCTAATTGCTCAATAAGTGTAACCAGAGTGAAAGAGACCCATGCTATCTTTCATGGCCTGAGGTTAATGTATGAAAAAATCCTACGACGTTAATATTTCATACCAAACTTTTCCCGTGTACAACTAATCTGTGCTACTCTAACTTGTATAGCTTTCTCCCTATAAAAACAGGTACAGTACACCAAACACACAAAGCCAAGGATTTTCAAAGAAATCATCTTTATTATATCTGATAACCATCATTTAAAAAGCAATATTAATAATTTCTGCTGTATATTTTCTAACAGGGTAATGAAAAGTAGACAGGGAAACAAAAAACAATACAAGGTGGGGGTAGGGATGATCTAATAAAAAGCCATGAATGTACAACTTTAAATCATATGGGGAAAGTACCACTGTAGCAACAACAAAAAAAAGATAACCTTGTAACAGTTTAGGAAGAAGTTTTATCTTAAATTATTTTAAGTTTAAACAAGAACAACAAAATCACATGAGTACTTGCGCATTTGGCTAAGCAGCCAAGAAAATAATAAAAGCAGCTTTTAAAAAAAAGTGCTTAACGATCATACCCAAGAGTAATGACTTTCAGACCTACTTAATGGGAATGCGCTCAAAAAGCCACTGCTTATGAGAGCAAAGCTGTCATACCGTAGCTCTGGGCGCGCACACAAGCTCTCTCATTATGAATGAAAGATTGCTTTGAGCTGCTCTCCATCATATGATGCCTCAAATCAATGTAATGCTATTAAGGGCAGCAGTTGGCTAAATCCAAGCACCTCGAAATCTGAATGAAAGCAGTACAAAAACAGACATCTTTAAAAACAAATAGTAATAGGCAGCTTGCTCCAACAGTAACGAACAGCATAAAGTTATTCTACCACCCTGATCTCCATGAAGGGCATGTTCTGCAGCTTGAAAACCTGTCTTATTTTGGCAGAAATCCGAGAACAGTTTAGACCCACACACTTATATTGTAAAACAGCTTAACCCTGCAGATTCATCAGATCTAACCTGCCATACATAAATGCTGTTATGTCAAGTTAAGTGGTTTGTGGATTTCATTAGTAGGCCAAAGGAACCACTCAAAATCAGTAAGGGCAATTCATGTGATTAAAAGAGACCATACCAAACACCTTGGATTACTCAAAATCCACACTGATGTAGCATTGAGACAGAATTGACAAACATGTCAAGTATTCAAGGGTGGGTGGATGGATACATTTACACTGGCAACGCACTGCCAAATCTGTTCCCACCACTGTGCATTCTGCATTTTAGTAACAACAGTTTGGCATTATGTTACTGCTCAAGATCCAGTAGTAGTATTATGGGTATATCCAAATATGATTGTTTGAGACTTCAGAAAGGATTTTGGAATGGAGTGTAACAACTTCTGTCCTCCTAGGTAGAAATAACTGACAAAATTCCTTTTCACCAATAGTATGATTCATATTCCGTCAATGCAAGAGAATACGGCATAGGTACTGCCCTCCTTCTCAGACCGTGGCTACGATAAACAAGTAGCAATACTTCACTTTCTACAAACCATGGCAGCATGAATGGTACAGAAATGGGGTAGTGGTTACAGTGTTGGGACTAGGATCTGGGAGAACCAGGTGTGAATACCTACTCTACCAAGGAAGCTTTCTGAGTGACCTTGAGCCAGTCACACATTCTTAGTGAGGGTAACATGGAGAATGACATACCATTCAGAGAGTGAGTGAGTGGGGGGGGGGGGAAAGCCTCGGTGTGTCATTGAGAGGGAGGGAAACCTCTCAACACACCGCTGAAGGGAAGGGGGGGGGAATCTCTGCCCACCTATCTCCGCAAGTTTCTTGCAACTCTCCACCTGCATATTCTAATAGCCAAGTCGGCCAAATCTGAGGATATTTAAATCCAGTGATTGGAGCCGTGAACAGACAAGACAGATCTTTCTACAAACCTGAAAAACACTCCAGGTTTGAAGAAGAATCTGAAATCTAAAAAGATACGTTGGGGGGGGGGGCAGATAAAGGTAGGCTGGCTGTTGGATGGGAAAGAAATAAAGCGGGAAAAAGAGAGAGGCTGTGGGAGTTTCAGGGAAGAGAAAGAGGAAATAATGGGGAGGAATTAGATGCCATCCCACAAGTCCTTGCAGGTTCCTATTTGTCTATATGCTAATAGCCAAGTCAGCTAAATTTGAGGTTACTTAAATCTGTGATTAGAGCTGTGAACGGGCAAGACAGATCTTTCGACAAACCTGAAAAATGCCTTAGGTTGGCAGGAAAATGTGAAATCTAAAAAATAACACATTGGGGTGTTAAAAAAACACCCTAAATGATAAAAAGGGTGCCTGTAGCTTTAAGCAATGGGTTTCCTCAGTGGCTGTTGCTAGGCAACCACAGTATTTCACGCTGGGTTTCTGTGAGTAAAAAGGCAGGGGCAGGGCCCTTTCCAGGCCTGTTTTCCCCTTTGAGAAAGGACTCACTGGGGCTAGGACTGACTAGAGTTGCCAGCTCCAGGTTGAGAAATTGCTAGAGATTTTGTGAACACATGAAGCTGCCTTATACTGAATCAGACCCCCCTTGGTCCATCAAAATCAGTATCGTCTACTCAGACCAGCAACAGCTCTCCGGGGTCTCAGGTAGAGGTCTTTCACATCACCTACCTGCCTAGTCCCTTTAACTGGAGATGCTGGGGATTGAACCTGGGACCTTCTGCATGCCAAGCAGATGCTCTACCACTGAGCCGCAGCCCCTCCCCTAGAGTCTGAGGCTCTCAGGCTAGCTAGATTAGACCATACATCTCAGCTGGGAACCTAAGATGGGAGGGGGAAATGCACTCACGCCCTGGAAAGTTCCATGAAGACAGCTCCATGATTGGTTGTACAGATCAAGAGGTTAGGGCCAGCTTTCTCCAAAAGTGTAGCCAATGAAAAGAATACCTCCTCACCCTCCCCCGCTTGCTGCCAGAAAGACAGTTGTATTAAATCTCTGAAAACTTTATGCCTCAAGAACCATCTATAATGTATTTAGACTTTAGTAAGTAGATAGCTAGTTGGCTTTGTTATTTTCTATGCACCCTGCTACCACTGAACAATGTGCCTCGTTTTTAAATATCTTTTCTAACTTTCTTCATTAAATCCTTAGTTAGCTTTATGGTGTGACTTATTCAAGGAGTTTCTGGTACCAAACCCAGGTGAGCTCGGTTGCATAACTGCACCATGCGCAGGGACAGCCGTGACAGAGGCTGCAGCCGAATATACTGCCATAGAGTCCACCCTCCAAAGCAGTCATTTTCCCCAGGGAAGCAGATCTCTGGAGTTCAGTTGTAATTCTGGGAGACCCTAGGCCTGGCAACCCTAGGCTTGGCAGCAACCTCTGGATGACTTAATACCACCCAACTTGACCTGGCTGCTAGCTACCGTTCAACAGCAGCCACTGTATTAAACCAGTGAGGTATAGCAGTTAGAGCAGGGATGGGGAATGTCCAGCCCGGGGGCCGTGTGCAGCCCTCGAGGACATTTTTAGTGGCCCTCAGGAGCTCCAGGGCCCAGCCACGGAGGCGCAGCACAGCGTGGCCCTCTCCGAGGGTGTTCCTGGGGCCGCGGCGCCCTTTGGACCTCCTCTCATCGACTGTTGGTTGGCGAGAGGAGGGGGGAGGGAAGCTTCCCCCAAGGCTGCCCCCTACAGTCACGACATGCAGGAACACCACGGCACACTGTAAGCCCCTCTTGCTGCTTGTCAAGCGGTGTGTGTGTGGGGGGAGAGGCTGGTGGCTCCCAGCGGTGGAACATGTGGGCGGGAGCCGATCGGGCCTTTTGTGAACTCGGGGTGGGAGGGCGTGGAGGCTGGGGCCCGGTCACGCAGGGCTGCATGTGCTGCTGTGTATGTGTGTGTGTCGGGGGAGGCGGGGAGCCTGGGGCCCGGTTGCGTGGGGCCAGCGGGTGTGTGCGTGTGGGGGGAAGGCTTTTCTCTCCTCCTCTTTTTCCGTCACTCTTTCTCCCCCTCTCTCCCTCGTCTCTTTCTTTATCTCCTTCCGACCTTTTCTCCCCCTCCATTTCTGTTTTCCTTCCTTCCTCCCTTCCCTGAGGATCGGCTGTGTGCTGCGCCCCCCTGGCGCCTCATTTGCTCGGGGCCCACCGCTGGCTGCCCTCCCGCCTGGGAGGGGGGAGGGAGGGGGGAGCGGAGGTGCCCTCCAGGACTTCTCTGCGAGGCTTCCCCTTTGGTTGCCAACCTCCAGGTGGTGGCTGGAGACCTGGCAACCCTAGCCTCTCCCCCCCCCCCCGGGAGATCTACACCTGGTTATGGCCCCTGAATGATGTTATAAATGAGCAAATGGCCCTTGGCAGGAAAAAGGTTCCCCACCCCTGAGTTAGAGCTTCAAAGTAGGATCTGGAAGACCCAGGTTTGATTCTACATCTTGCTGTGAAAGCTCAATGTCTGATTTTGGACCAGTCACATACTTTCAGCCTATCTTACTGTACAGGGTTGTTGTGCAGATAAAAAGTAGAAGCTGCTTTGGTCCCCACTGTGGAGAAAGGTGGGGTATAAATGAAATAAATAAATAATAAATATAGCTGAAGATGAGAGGCAATATAAGGTAGATTGGTGAATGGCTGAGAAGGAGAGAATGGGGCTGGGAGAGGCTATGGGGATTTTCAGGAAAAGGAGGAGGAAATAGTGGTGGAGGGGAAATGAGATGCCTCCTGCAAGTCCCTTGCTAGTTCCCGCTTGTTAACTCTACAGGGAGAAATAGCACAACCAGAAATAGCGCTGTCAGATGCTCAGAACGGCAAGAGAGGTATTACATTCCCAATTACTACAACTGTAAACTGTAGGCTGAAATTGTGCCAAAATCAGGTGAGATTTTTCTCATCACTTGACTGCGTGCCAGTTCACACGCCAGAGTACATTCTACATGCTGTGTGGCTGGGCAGTTAGTGCCCGGTTTTTTCATGCCACGCTACCTAATCCCCTATAGAACAGTATTTATTTCTACACGTGCCTCACCCTCACCCCAATGTCCTTTCCACTTCCTCCTTCTGGTACATGGACCATGGTTCATGCAGGCAGGACATATGTGCTGTAAATCCACTCATGGAGCATAGTTTATACGCAATAAGGAGGCCTGCAGGAGTCCAGGTCTCATCCCCTCCAACCCATTATAGATATAACCTATCCATTAGGTCTGTGTGTAAAGTTACCATCTCTCTTACATCTTTCAATTAATGTACATAATTTACTGATAGTAAAGCCTCCAACTTAACAATAGTTGAAATAGAATCTGAGAATGTTTCAAGGAGAAAAATAATATACCAATCAAGGCAGTGGTCAAATTGAACTTTCTATTGTTCGTTCGGAGAGGAAAAAAAAGAATTTCAAGCGAGTATCTTTAGAAAAAATCATACCAGTATTTAAAAACACTATGTTCCTCCACAGATTGAGATACTGAAAGGGTGAGATTTAATTCAGGTTTAAGAATATTTTTATATTTTGTTAAAATGACAGAAATATATATATGCCCAGTTTTTTACTAAAACATTTCTACTGAGAAACTTTCAAAACTATGTGTGAAAACAAAAACAAAGCATCACAACTTCCCATAAAATATATGTAAACCCATTTAGATCCAACCAATTTTGGTCCAAGCAATTCAGTATCTTCAGTGATTGCTTTTTTAAAAACTGTTAATTTTCCCCTGGCAATATATACAAAAATAGCAAAATACTGTCTTTATAAATATATTTATACTTTGTATCATGAAATATACAGCTATTTCATAAAGTTTAGCTTAGAGAAAAATACTGTTAAAATTAAAGGGAAAAAGTAACAATTCCTCAGTCAGAATGACCCGTCAGTTATTCCTCTCAAGCAACTCTGACTCATGTTAGTACAGCTTGTTGAAGCCCAGCTCTTGGGGGGTTGGGCCCCTATCCACAGCACTATAAGGGGGGGGGGGAAACCCCGCCAAGGCAAAATTACAGAAATGTTACTTAATTCAGTAGTCCTGCTCTCTTATTATTGCCAGCAATAAGGCATTTTAAGCCTGTATCAATAAACTAAGCGGTTTAGATTCGTTAGAGAACTAAGATTTATAACCTAAAATTTCGGATAATTATTAGAAGTTAAGGCAGTACTCCTGACAGAATCTGGGGGGACGGGATAAGAACACTACTAAATCAAAATAAACACCATGAACTTTTAAGGTTCACACATAGAAATTAAAACTAGGCTTATCAACACAACTGAAGACGTGTGAAGGTTAGGAATGTGTACAGAAAACAAGTCAATATGAATGACTACCCCTCAGAAACCAAGTGATTCAAAAGCAAATGTATGGATTGGGGAATGGGGGAGTCTCCACTTTCTTCCACTTTGGAAGCCATGTTGTGTCTTCAGTGGAAAACCTTTGCCTTATCAGTGCATGTAACTGTTGGAGAGTCACAGGGCATTTTAGTGGGTTACAAGACACTGAGGGACAGGGCTAAATCATAATCGTCTCCTTTAGAACAATCAAGTATACACTCTGCTCTGGTTTGCATTCTGCAGGTTCAGTGGCATTTTTCTTGGATGTTCACAAGACTGGCAGTTGATTGGATCCGCTTGGCTAGAAAGAGAAACACAAGAGTTGTTGTTTCTTTTAAATCCCACAAAAGGCTTTCACTTTGGCCATTTGGGCACAGGTCACCCACGCAACAGCTCTGGTAACAGGGCTATTTCTACACGCAAGAAGCATCAGAGGAAAGGCGGGTTATGAACTCAGAGCCAACCGATACCTGCAGCGCAGTCACACGATCCAGCTTTTCCTGCTGTACCATTTCTTGACTATAGGCAGAGTTCTGAGCCAAACAAGCACTGAATGATCATTCTATAGGGAAAGGCAATTAAATGCTGGAGGGAGGGGGGAATACTAAAGATTGTCCATCTGGTCCCACTATATCTTCAGGTCTCAAAATCGCTTCCCACCCTCCCACCCACCTCCCCACATTATTATGCACCTCGGCCATTCTCTTTCAAGCTGAGACAAACACAAAGGGCTCTTTAATCCCCTCTGCTGCAGTGCAAAGAGCAAAAGAAGCTTTAGCGTGGCTCTTCCCCTACTACACACTTTACTTCTGTGCGCTAGGCCAAAATAGTGGGATATGGCAATGTACAACCAAGCCACCGAAAGGAGGCTCTGGCAAAGTTCCTGCTACCATTCACCCCGAGGGAGAGGAGCTGAAAGAGCCCTTGGCCTAGGTCATAGCTTGCTGTTAGTGGGCAGAACCAACGTTGCTAGACCTTCAACAAGCTCAACTGAAAATATGACCCTTTAAAAAAAAGTATATCAGCTGCTGATCAGAATCCCACAACTCTCTTCACTTCTGGCCTGCAGAGCTTAAAAATCTAGCTGTGCTGTTTGCAGCCCAGACTCCCAAGCAGCACAGCTAGCGGTTGTGCATTTGATAGTTAGTGTCCATCTACCAGTGATTTTAACAGAAAGCAGAAATTTCTGGAAAATGTTACTTACGGAGAATCAGGATGCGCTTTTTTTGCTTCGAGTGAAGGAAGCTACTCAGGTAAAAAATGACAGGCAAAAAGAGAATGAATGAAGAAACAGCAACCACTGACACCGTGTCACTGAAGGGGACAGAGCAATTGAAAGTCCTGCTCCAAAGCCTCCGTGTAATGTTCATCTAAAAAGGAGAAAATCCAGGGTTGTTATTTTTTTAGTTATTTGCCAGGCCAGGGCCAGGTGCAAACACCAACAGACGCAAGGCTGTCGTTCTGCTGCTTTACCAGTTATGGTTTTATTCTGATTTGAAGAAGTTGTTTTATGCAAAGCCAGATCAAGGTGGCCCTGAACCCAAACGCTGTCTCCTCTGAGTGTGGCTTTCAAAGGTCTCACACAGATGACTTTTCCATTCTTGCTACCCAAAGTAGTTTCAACTGTAAATACCAAGTATTGAACCCGGGACCTTCTAAAAGCAAAGCAGGTGAGGAACTACTGAGCTATAGTCCCTCTTCTGTAATAACCATATCAGGATCCAGCAGATCCCAAGGAGAAGCCCTCCTAATTGCCCTACCAATCCAAGAAGTTTGTCTGGTGGGCACACGAGAGAGGGCCTTATTGGTGGCAGCCCCAAAATTATGGAACAACCTCCCCAGGGAGGTGCACCTGGCCCTCTCACTTTTCGATCTTCAGAAGACAGTTGAAAACCATTTTCTTTAGGACTGCATTTGACTAATTTAGTTTTTATTTAGTGGCTGTCCTAATTGGAGATTTTAAATTGTGGTCTTTTATATGTTTTTTATAGTTTTTGCTTTATTTATCCTGTAAGCCGCTTTGAGTTCCACAAGGGAGAAAGGCAGCTAATAAATGTTTTAAATAAATAAACAGCACTCTGTATTTGATTGCTATTTTCATGCAACTTTTTTTAAACAATAATGTAATACACCTTGAGTATGTCTGAAAGGCAGAGCATTAAAATTCTGAAAATTGAAAATCAGCAAGTAAGATAGGTGGGTGCTGATACAGCACAAAAGGAATACTTACTGCATCTTCCACATCAATGCACAAATGAGATTGTTCTTCAGCATCATGTTTCTGCCTGCTCTCTTGCATCCTCTTGTACAGATCATTTAGGTTTTTATACGTCACACTGCAGTTTTTGCATACTTGTGTGTAGTTACTTACTAGAAGACTGTCTTCCTGTTCCTACAGTTAGAACCAGAAATTACATTTTAAACAAGATATGATTTCAAAGTAAACTTGATTCTGATACACAATCCAGACCAATAAAACAGCATATATGTAAACTGCCCAAACTGCTTTACACAGGCAACCTAATTTGTGGATCAGCTCATTTTCATGTGATATGGATGTTGGTGAAAATGCACTGCCATGTGAGGTTTTTAAAAAACAATTAAAATAGCCACAGATCTCTAATTCTTCCTCAAGGTATTTTCTCTGGAATGGTATGTGTGGGATGAATTGAATCAATGTAGGTTTAATAATCAAACTATACAAAACGTTTTTAAAGGAGTCAAGTCAGGGTTTACTTGCTGCTGGCTGGCTGCGGAAAAAACAAGTCAAGTCAGGGTTTCCCTGACCTGACTTGTTTTTTCCGCAGCCAGGCAGCAGCAAGTATAATACAGGGTAATAAAGACAGGCAAAAAAAAAAGGGAGGGAACAGAACAACAACAACAACAAAACAACGTGGGGAAAGAAGAGAGCAAAAACAAATAAGCAGACAACTATTTGGGAAAGATCCACAGGGAAATTACAAATCGTGTGGACAGAATCTACTTGGTAAATTACTACATCAAATAACTGATGTTTCAGACAGAAGTATCTCAGTGAATTCAATTCAAAAAAAGAACCACTTGTCCTCCATTATATCTAATAATAGAAGCAGAAAAGACAATCAATCATAGCTTTTGTTTCCCACAAGGTTCCTTAAAAGCCCTAATTCAGCAAACCTGCATATCCCATTCAGAGCCTATAGGCAGCTGTCAAAGGCAAGGATCTGTGAAAGCAATGATGGAAAATGGTCCAGCTGAGTTCACACTATTCAGCCACATTATCTCAACCTACCTGGTTACAGATATTACATAAATGAAGTCAAAGGAAATGAAAGGGTGAGTGTAACCAAACTAAACCACGAAAACAGTGCCATTTATATAGCAGCCATTTTGCAAATGGGATAGTTTATGTTTTTATAACCTCTAGTCAGAATCCTGGTACACTGCAAAACAAAAAGTCAATATTACCTCCCTCACTCTAAAATGAACAACGGAATGGAAGTAATGGTAAGGGGGGGAGGATGTTAAAGTACTATATATTACATGCAAGTGCAGAAAACACCTTTGCTGCATTGCTAATGGAAGTGCCTTGCCATCATCTTAAATTAGGGAAGCAGATGAGCAAAAAGGAAGCTAGGCAGAAAAGTCAAGGATGGTATGCAAGAGATATATATCATATTCAAGAATGCGCTGAATAGAACCTTCCTGGAGAGGCTTATTGTAGGTCTTTGGGTGAACTTCATTTGTACATTTTCAAGCTGCCAATAGATCTATTTCCTCCCCAACTTGCGCTATTCTTTTCATTTACCTCCTGCTGACAACACTTTATTATTCAATAGCTATTGACTATTCCAGCATAAATGCAAAACATTCGCGCTAATGACTGTACATCAACAATAGGTGGTTTGTTTTGGTGTAACAGAAACCATCACAACAGCACATTTTAACATTTGATACTTTGATCAACAAAGGGAAAAAGAAAAAAAAGACGTGCATGCACTGAAAATTATCTCTGTTTTTCCATTATTGGGGACATGTTTGTAGACACAGAGAGGCTGCTGGGTCATTTATACACACACAAAATTTTGAAAGGTAACCCACATTAACAATACATATTTAGCATAACAAGGACAGCATGGGTTAAGCACATTTACTGGGTAGTCATTTTCACACAAAAATAATAGGGTGTATTTTCAAAGAGTTTAACATGGAAGGCTGTCTATCAGATGAAATAGGCATGCATTTATAGTTTTAGTTACATTGAGGGTGCAATTGACTTCCATTAGTCACCTTGAGTTTTGAGTTTGATTTCAATACAAGAGGGCCTTATACTCATTCTTCAAATCATGTTGGACAAAGGATCCAAAATACTATGCAAGGAATTCACAACTCCCGAGGGGCCTTGCCTTTATGATTCTTCCACAACCATCCCCCATCCACCATGGTGAACGTCAAAACATTTTGGAAAGTGATCAAAAATTCCAAAGCACTTTGCAATATGAATCCAAGATTAGATGGTTCTGAGATCCGGAGTGTGAAGAATTATGCTGAGCTGGAGACTATCCAGGATAAATTTTTAAGAAGTTTATTATCTTAACCACCTGCCAGCACTTCTTAGAGCAGTGGCTGTACTTCTACCTATTGCTGCAGAGATGCATATATTGGTCTGTTCTGCAAGACAGTTTATAGGATGACAAAAGCAACATCTGCCTAAGATAATTTTTAGAACAACTTTAAAAAGTAGGATGGGGATATGTTCACTGTCTTTGGAGGAGTTAGTTTTGTGAGGGTCGAAAATTTTACATTTGTAAGCTTTAGAGAGGATGCTAGAATTTATTATATGGAGCTGATAAAACTACAGACTTCCCCAGATGGTACAGGTTGCTTAAAGTGGATCGTAACAGAATATGTATGAGAATGTACATTTTCCCCACATCAGGTGGGCTTTTATAGAGTTGGAGTTTCAATTTATGTTTTGTACCTATGGAAGACAGTGGCACACATCCCGCCACACAGTCCTGAAATCTTAAGCACACTTCAATGTCCTGAAGAGAGAACAGCCATTTCTGTTGATTCCCCCCTCCCACTGTCAATCCTCACCTTGCCCATAATGCTGTTCCTAGGGGGTCCAGTGACCCCCAAGAACAGAATTTCAGTGGTCTCAGGGGGCTGCAGCTTAATAGGGAAGCAGGTAAGTCTCACTTTGTGAGGATCGCTGGCCCATCGAGGTACTTCATTTAAGGTACTGGCCAGATCAAAAAATATATTGCATTGTAGTGCCCACTGTATGCTATTTTGGCCTTATCGCCCTTGGCTGGTTTACCACTGATGTTACCTGCACTCTACTATCTTCTGGAAATATATACACCATGTACAGAATGATTATTTTTAGAGAAGAGGCTCCAAAAATCCGGGCAGGAGTACTGACAAGGCAGTTGACAATTGTATAGGCAATTATTTCATCTAGCATTTCATTGTAAAATGAATTTGTTAATTTCCCTCCCAACATTACCAGATGGGGAGGTGTTGTCCTAATATCCTATGGCTAAACACATTAAAAGTGACTTGATGAGGAATTCAAAAAAACAAAGGTGTTTCTTTAATATCCCATGGGGATATTCCATGTTCAAGCTCTTCTTTAGCCTGTCTTTATGCTTCATCTGGCGTACCCCGCAATAACGGTTACTGGCCTTCCTTCTGGTGTTGCTTCTTTATGTGGTTTTAATTGAATTGTTTTATAATTTTATATATATTTTAATTGCCCAGATGTTTTATTTTTTATTCACCACCATTTAGACCCTGATCGGGTAGAAAGGGGGCATTAAAATGTTTTAAAATAATAAACAAAAAACAGTTGTTTGGATTGTGGCCATGGTCAGCGGTCCATCCTTCTCTCTTGCAGGGTTTCCCCCCACCCTAGTTTTATCAACAGTGCCTTGTTCACTCTAACTAACCCTAAACAAACAGGTCAATATTATTCCCATGTTGCTAGTCACTTGCTAAAGTTGTATGAGGAAAAGCGCTTGGCAAACCCACAAGTGAGCTGGGATTTCACAGCAGCCAAGAAGAAAGCCAGCGAAAACGCTGAGGCTTGCGGCCTTAACTTGAGCATCACCCTTCTGGTCAGTAAGCTCCATGGCACCCAAGTAAATCATTCATTTAAATCAAATTTAGAGTTAAAGCAACTGTAGTCCTAACAGACCAAAGTCAAATGCGCAATCAACCTTTTGTACAGGGCTACTTTTTCAGAAGAAAAAAGTCGAATCTTCACAATACAAGAGGAGATACTATATTAGACTTTAATGTCTCCTATTCTGACATATTAAAAACCAACTGTTTAAAACGTATTCAAATAACTAAGCCCTTATGGCTACATCCATGCTGTAACAAAATACCAGAAGACCCATGTAGCTAAATCAGAAGGTGACAAGGCCCAGAATAAGGAAGGAAAGTGATTTACTATATGCAGAGATTACACGACTCTTCCTATATAATTACCAACTATTGTGAGACCAAAACAGCACCATAATTGCATATGAAATGGAGGTGAACATTAATTAGAATGCATTTTGTTCTCTCAGTGGTGAACACCTGCGTTTTATAGATAATTGTTCTACCTGCTTAAACTGCATAAGAGTTTGAGAATTGTATTTGCCGCATCTTGCTCTGAAAAAATAAAGACGTTTTCACTACACCATTAGAGAGCTTGACTGTACCCTTCTGTCAACAGGATGAAGTACCTGGAGGTTGTGTTCAAAGCATGTCAGCGATGCATTGAATAAGGCCAGGAATTTCACGGTACTATTGGATAAGCCTTCACTGTTGTTCTTTAAACAATCTGTGAAAGAGAAAGATGATAGGCATGTCACTCTATCCACCATTGCCCTCCTTCCAGAAGGCACCTTCAGGCCAAGCACTGTTGCCCCACTTTTAAAATCTTGCCCATGTTGCTTTTCTTCGAGTAAGGTCTTGATACTGCTGTAATTCGCTGGCAGTCCTTGTGTCATTTGAGGTTATACAATTTGTACCTGAATTAACTGGCCTTCACGCTATGAAAGAAGAAATTGAGTTCACTGTGAAGTGGCTTGGAGCTACCCTTGAGCTTGCAGGCAACACAAGTGGTGCTTCACCTGATCTAACGTAGAAACTTGATGCAAAAAGGTAGATCAAAAAAGGGAGGACGACGAGTTCAAAATGTACACTACATTTTTAAGAACTGAGGCCAAATATACACAAACCTCCAAATGGGGGAGGGAGAAACCAGTTTTGCCTGCTGTCTTACAGACGTTTAAGATATTCCTTGAGGACACCACCCTCCAGGTATCCAGTAAGGAATCTCCACAGAAATATTTTTCTTTCTTTCTTTCTTTTTTTGGTGTTACTATTCTTATCTTGCAGGCTTTAGGAAACCTCTGTTTCATTTGTAGATTCCTCACAGTCAAACACACAATCTCCAAGACTTAGATGAAGTCTTGGATGTTTAAAGAGCAATAAACAAATATTGTACTTTTAGGGAAATGGGAATAATTTAAAGCCCTTTATGTTCTATAAACATCCATATCCCTCTCCTCAATGTACTTGAGGTGACCTATGAGACAGTTTTCAAGTCAAATAAGGCTGTGTAGCTGTATCAGCAGTACTCCACAGCAATTTGGTCTGACAGAGCACAGAAAATGAAATGGTTGAAGACTGAGCAGAGGCATGTTGCCAGAGCCATTTTGAAACTGAGCCCCAGAATGTGTAAAATTTGATAAATTCTGATTAAATATACTGGAGAAATCATTTGCCAGTTTCAAACATAGCTTTGCAGCCACATGGACTAGAATCTCAGGGGTTGGGGGTTAATGACATACAATAGTAACATTAAGAAAATGAGATTAACAGGATACCGGTAATAAGGTACACAGCTGCATCATTTGGGACCTCTGTACTGAGCTATCTTCGCGAGGTTCCAGACTTGTACCTCAAGGTGAGGTCCTTGCAGCCATCTCTGCTGTGCTTGACAAGGTAGATTTTCAGTGAGAAAACAGCACTAGGGGAAAGATTTTTTTAAAATCCTCTCCTGCTTTATTAACCATTAAATCATAGCCAGCACACTGACTGCACACAGTTCTCCTGCACTGGAAGAGATAAAGGCTCAGTTCAGACATTACACAAAACCATGGTTTATTTGAAGAGAGCCAGCATGGTGTAGTGATTAAAAGTGTCAGATTACGATTTGGGAAACCCAGGTTTGAATCCCCACTCTGTGATGATAACTCGCTAGGTGACCTCAGGCCTCAACCCTGGCAAGTATTTGGATGGGAGACCTCCAAGGAATACCTGAGGTGTGATGTGGAGGCGGGCAAAGGCAAACCACATCTGAATGTCTCTTGCCTTGAAAACCCCACCAGGGGTCACCGTAAGTCAGCTGTGACTTGAAAAAAAAAGTCTGTGAAACCAAGACAAGGCTCACAAATGATCACTTAAATCTTAGTCAGCCTCAATAAACCCTGTTTTCACTGACCTCAGTCAGGCTAGCTGTCCCTGGAAGGATCTGACTGTGGAAAGGTGATGCTGAGCAATGAGCCAGTACTCACTCGGGATGTCTGTGATCATGCATCATGTGAAACTAAAGTTAAGACTGGATTAATAAACCAGCTTAAAATTGTGGTTTCAGATCCTGGTTTGACAAATAAGTTAGTGAAATGGTACGAAGTACAAATGTTAGGGAAATGGCTCACATTCAGACAATCCCACTAACCACAGTTATTTTAATTACCTTGGTTTCATGTTATGCCTGAACTGAGGTTGTATTCAGATATCTCAGTAAACTGTAGGTTATTCAAGTTACGATTCAAGGCATCAAACTGTGGTTGAAGTATATTTTCCACATAAGCTCTAAGCCACAATGGAAAAATGAAATGACTGAACAGGAGAAACAATTTCAGAAGAACAAATCAAGCAGCTAAGTTTTAGCATTTCAAATCATTAAAAAAATGAGGGAATGAGATATAACAAAAGCATAATTGGATCTTGAGAACACTAAGGCATAAGCTGTTGACCACTGTTATTTTCTAACATTTTTAGCTTTAAAAAGTGCACCAATTCCCCTGTACAAGATAATACCAATGTGGAAACATTATTAAGGATCCTTCAATTTACAGCCTGTGTACATCATTTGAAAATAAGCTATCACATAAATGTGCACAATGCCAATATTAAGAAAGTCACCACATACTTGCACAGTTTGCTTTCTCCCAAGTGTCATTAAAAAACTTGGACAGGAGCACAACAATCTGTAGCCTATCAGACATCAAGAGACTTTTGGCACATTTGCTGCTGTCAGAAGTGTTCTGAAAAGGATGGTGAGAAAGACAGGAAAAAGACACTTTTATACATTCATCGTTATCCAGGTTTTACCATTTCTTTAGCAGTTCCAGCACACAGGTGTAAAGCACAGATTACCTATCACACTTCGTTTATTTTACCCAGCAGAAGAAAAATGGCCACTTGGCAACAGGTTCTCCTACTTCTGAGAACTGCACAGGACAGAAAGCCACTTGAGAAATAAAGGCTACACAGAGCTCGAAAATCCTACAAGTTCAAACCCCAGCCAAAAGGGTTTTCTAGCAATGCTCCCCCTAAGATAAAAAATTCAGGACGCTGTATGCTACAGGGAAACAGGACTAAATACCAATAGCAAGGTGTCTGTGGTGGGAATAGCTGAAGAAGATTCTAAGCAAACAATCCAAGCTACATGTTGTAAATGAGAAGAAACCCTTAACTGATGAAATAAACGTCATAGCAAAACAAAGAGGCTAAAATGTTATTTGGTATATTGCAAACTGCCCTGCTTACCTCTTAGCGCGTTCTCATATAAAAGCTACCTCACAGCGTGTCAGACCACTGGTTGATCTAGTGAAGTGTTGTCTATACCCAATGGCAACAGTTCACAGACAATGGTCTTTGCAAAACCTGCCCATTTCATAACCTTTTATCTGGAAGATGCCAGAACCTTCTGCATTCAGTGCCTGAGCTCTGCCATGGAGCTACATTCCCCATTCTCAAAAATGTTTCAAGAGGAGAACAAGAGGATGTGAAAATGTTAACTTGGTTTACTGCCCAATTTTAAAAATAAAACACAGCAATGCTGAAGTGCTTGGCTTATACTAATATCCTGTTAATTTTGACCCATTACATCCACTTGAAGATCACTTGGTGGTTTATGGACCTCAGTCTAAGGAACTGTTCACACCAGTTACTGTTGCAGTCAGTCACTCCAAGCAATTCCACCATTCTTCTCTCCAACTGTTCCTGCTTAACAGTCCATTTACTCAACTCTCCTTCTCACAATATACAATTGATTTGGACAAATATCTCAGGGTTTCCCTCTTCCTAGCCATTATTATGCCTGCTCCATTTTAAAGCTGATTTTGTACTAATACTTCTGTTTGTCACCTTTCTAATATCTGCTAACAGTTTTATTTTTTAAGGGGGCTGCATGTGTTTTGATGGTGCACAATCGTGCTGACACCATAATTTTGTTCTGAGTCCATGTCCATCCCTGCCTTTCTGGCACAACATCTCACTACGCTGTTCACCACTTATGCCAATGCAGCATTTCTGTAGGAGAAAATGAAAAAAACGAAGTCCACAGTTCCAAGAAGAAGAGACACATATGTACAACCATTTCATGAAGATCAGTACTGGGACTGGGGACAATCTGAAACAAAGGGATAATGGAAGTCACAGACACACCTTAAGCTACTCATATATAAAAAATTCTCTACTAAGTACTAGAAAAAGTAAATCTTCCATTCAAAATTAGGAGGTGTGTAACTGTCCCAAAATCAGGAGCTTGCATATCTTGTGAATAAGAAAACAGGTACAAAAGAATAGGGAAGCTATAAAAGTCACTTGTTTCCAGATGTAAGCTTGATGGAAGGTTCTACCTGAAGAGTTACTATTGTTGCATTTGTTATTATCACATTCAATCAATCAAACTTTATTAAAAACAGTCATAGACCAACACAGCTCTTCACAATTTACCACTAAAACCCTTAGTATTACACTCTACCCACAGGTTTATACAGATAGTAAAAAAGTTGCACAATTTGCAAACTATATATACTACCCATTAAAATTATTGGCATACAGATGTTCTCAGCAGCGTCCGACGGATTCTACAGGCCACTGAACAAAACTTTGCCGTTCCTACTGTAACCTGTGGATTTTCATCTATAAGCAACATTTTAGTATACTCCAGACCTGAATGGCTGGGATGCCAACTAAGACTGATGGAGATAAACTTAGAACAAAACTCTTGGTATAGTGGACAGCGCAGTAGAACATGCTCCGTTGTTTCAATTTCCTTTAAAGCACAGGGACATACTCTATCCTCCAAGGGAACCTTTCTACATCTCCCATCCAAAACCGCCGAGGGAAGAGCTTGGCATCTAGTAAGGGTGAATGCTTTCCTGTATCTGAAGATCTCTAATTGGGAGAGGTAGGCGGCAGGAGAGGCTACATATCTGGACTGTTCTGCTGATAGAAAAGTCGGTGCCTTCTCTAGATCTTTTTGGCACTCCATATCCAGTATCCTGTTTTATAACTTGCCTCACCTGATCATATTGTTATTATCACATTGTTGTTTCCCATCCTGGGACGTTAAGAAAAACAATAATGCTGGATGAAGAACTGGGTGCAAAATTCTGCTTCCTAAAATCTTACCATCCTTTAAAACACTGGTTCCCAACCAGGGGTCTGTGGTGTGAGGCTCTTCAGCCGGAGCAAGAGGCTAAACCCCTTGGAGACAGGCCTGGCGCCCCGAAGGACTCTCGCCTCCCTTCAGGGGGGGCAGTCGGTAGCGGAACGCCGCAAGCGTTTTGAGAGTGGGGCCTGTCTCGTTTGCGGTGGTATGGGACACTTCGCCTCTCAATGCCCATCCCATGCCGGGAAGCCGGGACCGTCTCAGCCAACGGCAGGAGAACCGGAAAAAGCAAGCTCCGAGGGACAATCTCGTCGCCGAAGCAGCGTACCAGGGAGACGGAGTACCTCCTCGGCTCTGCAGGTGCAGCCTGACCAGGGACCGTCGAAAGCTACTGGCCCATCGGGGCCACGGAATACAAACGAAACTATGGGCTCATCGGAGCCGCGGGTTACAAATGCCGACTCTCCCTCCTCTAGTGACGGGGAGGATTGGGTCCCGCCGGCAAAAAACGCCATCGGTCTGCTGTAAAGGGGGCTCCTCAACAGACCGCTCTGGACCTCGAGCAGGGAGCTCCGATCATGGTAAGCGACCAGGAGGACAATGTATACGTGAAGGTTGCCCTTACGTTGCCCAGAGGGGGACCTCTATTACAAGTGGCGGCTCTAGTTGACTCTGGCTGTGCTCGTACTTTAATAAGTGAGGAGACCGCCCGGGAGCTACGAGTTAAACGAGTTAAGTTACCAGAGCCCGTACAGTTTTCCCAGATGGATGGGAGTGACTTTAAGGGTGGACCAGTCACTCATCGTACGGCCAGGGTAGTACTGGGCATGGGAGAACATTGGGAACAACTGTTATGGGCTCTGCCTTCGGAGCTGAGGACCCGGAGGACTCTGAAGCTGAAGTGGAGGAACAGGTTGCCTCTGAGCCTTCAGTACCTCCATTGCAGTCAGTAGTACAGGAGCCTGAAACAACTCAGCAGGAACCACAGCTAGGCAGAGAGATGGAACAAAGGCGGACAGAAGCTACTTGTCCCCCAACTCCTGCAGTGGAAGCTGAGAATGGCAGCTCTCCAAGCTCACCTGAACCTGATAGGCATATCAGGACTCGCCAGCGTATAGTTTTGCAGGGTAGGCGAAGGAGTGCTCGCCTGGAAAGCCTAAGCAGACAGAGAACTGGTGCTGAGTCGTTGCAGGATGAAGCCTAGCTTGGAAGTGCACTGACTGATAAAGGCAGTGCAGGCACGCTTTCACTTTGCGGAAGCAACCGTGCAATTTCCCTGCCTTCTTGCTACTGCTATGATTGATATTTCCGGCCGTTGACTCCTGCCTGTTTTGACGACGCCTCTGAATACTGACCTTGGGAGATAGCAGAATCTTTGTTGCCTGCTCCAAAAGGGGCTAGATACCCCCCCGCACGTCTGAGGACTGCGGGCACCGCCCAGCCCTTGACCTACGCCAGCACAACAACTCTATTTTACTATTGCCCCCATAAAGGCCCCTGTCGTGTTGGGGATGAACTGGCTACTGAATCATTATAGATTAGAGAGAACGAACTCTCACTTTCCCGCGCGCCCTTTGTAACCAACACAGGCGGGAGAGGGCACTCAGAGACCAGGCTGTCGCTTTGACGGGATTGCCATTGATCAAGACTCATTCGCCCCAACTCCCCAAAGAGTATGCCCAGTTTGCTGACGTGTTTGATGTCCGGGAGTGCAATGAATTATCCCCCCACCGGGATACTGACTGTGCGATTGAAGTGGTGGGAGACGGTAAACTTTATTGTAGAAGCAACAGGTTCAGCCAGGCCCTCGCAAAGGCAAAGCTGCTAGTGACTACTTAGAAAACATTGCATAGTTATAAACATATCTACATCACAGGTGCACAGCCCAGAGGCCTGGGAAAGGGATTGATAACAGAGTCTTGAGCAGGAAGACAAAGCAGACATCGAAACACAGTCTTGGGCTTGCTCGTTAGCAGTTGCTTGTTAGCAGTCAAGGATACGGGGGGAGGGAATCACTGGGAGTGAGAACATACCGGCAGAGGCCTGACTCATGTCAAGAGCCTGGCCTTCGTACCAGACCCTAGCCGCTTGTACAGGCAAAACCAAAAGAAAAGCAACACAGTATCTCACACGTGGACCCCCAGGGGTCCACGAGAACTAAACCAGGGGTCCGCGAAACAAAGTTATAAACCCATAATAAATTAATATTTATGCGGGCGGCATGGCAGCGGCTCGCGGGCGCAGAGAGCGGTGGCGTGCGGTGGTGACTCACGGGAGCGGCATGCGACAAGTAAGGAACATGCGGGGGTGGGGAGGCCGGGGGAGGGTGCAAGCGAGCCTCACACAACCACACACAATAGGAGAAACACTCGTCAAACCTTGTTTGATGATAGCTGTCGAAGAGGTTTTAGGGATGGAAGCCAAAAAGAAAGTACAAGAAATACCTCTATCGAACAACACGGTAAAAGCTTGAATTGAAATTATGTCAAATGACATCAAGGAGCAACTTGTTTCAAAAATAAAAAATTCGCCATGTTTTGCTTTGCAGTGTGATGAATCGACAGACGTTTCTAACTGCAGTCAGTTGCTCGTATTTGTCCGCTTTTTAGATGACAACACTATTAAAGAGGAATTATTGATTTCGCGGAAACTGGAAACGACGTCAAAAGGTATCGACGTCATGAATATAATAGCGGAGTATTTTGAGAAACATAGCATTATGTGGGAAAAGCTCGCCGGCTTCTGTACAGATGGCGCTCCAGCCATATTAGGATCACGCTCCGGTCTAGCAACATTAATAAAACAGAAGAATCCTTCAGCAATAACAACTCATTGTATCATACATCGTCAGGCGTTAGCTTCTAAGACTCTTCCTAAAAGCCTTGTTAATACCATGGAAATGGCCATAAAAGTGGTCAATGCTATTAAAAGTAGCACCTTAAATACAAGCCTTTTTAAAAAACTGTGCACTGAAATGGACTCCGATCATGAGACTCTTCTTTTCCACACCAAAGTTCGTTGGCTATCGAAAGGCAATATGCTGGTAAGGTTATTTGAACTAAGAAAAGAGGTTGAGCTGTTTCTAGCCGAGAAGAAAATTAAAGATTTACTAGAGCTGTTTTCTGATTCAAAAAGTCAGATGCATTTGGCTTATCTTATGGATATTTTCTCACATTTGAATAAACTAAACTTGCAGTTGCAAGGTTCTGGAAACATAAATTTAGCAGGTGTGGGAAACATTTTTATGTTTGAAGATAAACTGCGTGCCTTTATTTGCAAACTTCAATTATGGGTAGGCGAAAACAATTATTTTGCGTTTGTGACATTAAAAGCACTGGTTGATGATAGTAAAGACGACATGATCACCGCAAATATACAAGACAACATCAGAAGTCATCTGCAAATGCTGGTCGATGAATTCCACCGTTACTTCCCAGAATATAACCAGACAGAATCAAAAGATACCCAAAAGCTGATTCGCAATCCTTTTGGTATTGCTGTTGAAGAGGTTGCAGAAGAAATCCAGGAAGAGCGCTCATTGAATTCCAAAATGATAGGCACTGTAAGGATGCGTTTGAATCAGTTTCTCTTGAAGAGTTCTGGTGTAAAAAAGCAATTTCATATCCTACAGTTCGAGGATTCACCTTGCGATATCTTATGCTCTTCTCCACAACTTATTTATGCGAACAAGGGTTTTCTGCTTTGCTTATAATTAAGAACACGACAAGAAATCGATTGGAAGCAAGTGATGATATTCGTGTAGCTCTGAGCAACAGTATTAGCCCCAGAATTGCCGAGCTTGTAAAAAGGATGCAAGCTCAAAAATCACACTGATTTACAATTAAAAGTTCTCTATTATAAAAATATATATTCAAATATTATTCTAAATTTAATGTTTAACTAACAGTTATGATTAAAGTTTATTTTCAAATTCTCGGAATTTTTATTTTGAACCTTGGGGTCCCAGCACCGAACAAAAAAGTCCTAGTGGTCCCTGGTCAAAAAAAGGCTGGGAACCACTGCTTTAAAATAAAGAAGCATGTTTCTGGTCCCTATAGATGTAACAATATAGAATAAGCAAACACTGGTGAAATTTCAGAAGCTAGAAGTGGTTGATTTTTAAGTGGTTGGAAGTGAGGTTTCAGTGTCCTGTATAGTTCAAGATCTTGCCTATCACTAGTACAAATACCATCAATTACATGATATAGTATACTATAATAAACTATAGATAAACTATACGCAAAAGAGGAAACATTAGATAAATCTGCACAATATATACAGTTTGCAGAATTCTACTTTCCTTGGCACGGGGGGGAGGGAAATAACGGCTACGAACATACACTCCATGTATATGAGGAAGTGAGCTCAGACTCACAAAACCTTATGGTGGAATAAATGTTGTCAGCCTTGGACTTATTTTATTATTCTTAGCACAGAATTTAGATTGCTTGTGCAATTTACAAGCCATTGTTGCACAGTGGCTAGAACATTTTACTTTTGACCAGAAAGAATGGCACTCCGCAATGATGCTCACTGGACAGCCTATCTATAATGGCATTTAAGCCACTAAACCCTTTGGTTTCTGACCATACATGATGAAGGGGAAATGACACAGCTATCTTTGGTACAATTTATGCCTTACCAACATTCATGGTCAAGAAGAGAAAAATAATCAAGAACCACTCCGCTGCCCAGGCTGAGCAAGGAGTGAGAGGACTACTTAAAATTCCTACATGGAAGAACTTTGATCACACGTTTGAGGTCATGTTCTCCCGCATATTTCAGAGAAACCAAAGGATTTTGCTTCCTTCCCACCATAAGGTAATCTATCCAAATAATATATATATACATCACGTTTTTATTCTACTGCTCGTTCCACAGATCTCAGAATGCCATATGTGGTTCTCTCCTTCACGTCACCCTCACAATAAATCTGCAAGGTAGGGCAGGATGAGAGAAAGAAACTGGCCCAAGATCACCTAGCCAAGTAGGAATTCAAACCCAGGTTTCACCAGTCCTAATCTAAGCTGCAGTACTGCAGTCAAGAGCTCTGCTCACGACCTGAGTTTGATCCCGACAGAAGTCGGGTTCAGGTAGCCGGCTCAAGGTTGACTCAGCTTTCCATCCTTCCGAGGTCGGTGAAATGAGTACCCAGCTTGCTGGGGGTAAAGGGAAGATGACTGGGGAAGGCACTGGCAAACCACCCCGTAAACAAAGTCTGCCTAGGAAATGCCGGGATGTGACGTTACCCCATGGGTCAGGAATGACCCGGTGCTTGCACAGGGGACCTTTACCTTTTAATCTAACACTAACCACTGCACCACACTGGTTGCCAAATGCAGCCTTACAGTCATCTTTGTCATCTTGCACTGCTTCATTCGTAACTCAAGAGTAGTTCTCTAGTCATTCTGCACCACTTTAGATTTAAGCACCCCCAACTCCCCTTTGGAAAGACAGCTGACAGCAAAAATTACAGACTGCTCAGAAAATAATATTCAGCATTTTCCATGTTTATCCCTCATGAACTACTTTTAACCATGAACTGTTGACTGTACTTCACATCAACGCTGTGATAGGATTAGTCAGACCCAGATTCATTTTCCAGTTCTCCTTCCCCCCCCCCAAAAAAATATCTTGTTTCCTTTCAAGTTATTTATGCAAAGCAACAATTGGTCTAGTCATATACAGCACACAGAACAGTCAATAGGATTGCAAACACTTTCCAAAGACAACTGAGTTTTCAGTTTCAAGGTCATCCAGTAACTTTATTGCTGAGCGGGGGATTAGATTCTTCTTGCCCCTTGCTGAATTCAGACCCTTTAAAGCAAATCTTAGTGCAGACCTACATAACATGTGACCACTCCAGGTAAATACAACCCACCCAGCCACCTGTGGTGCCACATTAGGGGCTCAAGCTATAAATCTATTACCCAAGCCTGGCCCTCATCTGCAGATATCTAAATCTGCAGTTTGGGGCCAAACTTACCCAAAACAGATTTTTCTGCAAACTTGGGGGACCCCCTAGGTTTGCAGAATATTTAAAAAGTTTTTAAAATTTATTGGGGAGGTTTACATTTCCCTCAAAATAAATAAAGTGTTGTCTGTGCATGCACAGACAATGCACTTACCATTGGTAAACTAGAGAGGGGCCTGGCAGTGGCTGCTATTGCAGTAGCAGAGCCCTGGAACCCAGCAGCAGCTGTGGGGCTGGAAGCCACCAGTGGGCCTGGCCATGGCAGCAGCGGAGCCCAGGAGCTGCTCCAAGCCCAGCTGTGGCAGAAACCAGGAGACGCTCCAGGTCCAGCTGCAGCGATGACGGAGTCCAGGAGCTGCTCTGGGCTCGGAGCACCTCCCAGACACTGCCACTGCTGCAGCCAGGCTCCAAGGTGAGTTATGCCTATTTTTGCTACCTGAATGGGAACTACAAAGAGAGAGAGAGATGGTAAACACCCAGAGAATACATGGCTGGTGAGCTACATTTAGCTTGGTAAGCAGCCAGCTGTGCAGGCCTACCTCAGCATTTGTGTGAATACAGAAATCTGAAAAGCCACAACTTGCCTAACTTTATCACAATCCAACATTGGTATACAATCTCTATTATCAGTTCCTCAGAGAAACCCAACGTAGCTGGCCAACTCTGTCGTTTTTGATATATCGTTTGGCTGAATCATGGTACACTATGTCACTGGCAAAAATTAATGTCAAGGGCGTAGGTAAAGTGCAAGTCGGAAATCCTACCCAGAGCTGCCACTACTGACCCTCCCACAAAAATTATCCCTGGGAGTTCCCTCACACCACTCAAACCCCAACCTAGCCATTCTGTGACAACCATGCACACGACCTGACCAGTTGCACAGCCCCAAGATGAGCAGGGTCTCCAGTATGTCACCTGGTCTCCCCCTCATAGCAGCCTTAAACCCATCTGCCCCTTTAAACCTTCTAAGAGGACAACAATTAGGGTTGCCATCTCTGGGCTAGGGAATTCCTGGAGACTTGGGGGCAGAGCCTGGGAAAGGTGGAGTCTACAGAAGAGACAGAGCTCAGCAGGAATGTGATGCCACAGACTCCACCCTCCAAGGCTACCATTTTCTCCAGGGGAACTGATCTCTGTAGTCTGGAGATCAGTTGTAATTCTGAGCTAGCTCAGATTAGACACCTGTTGGAAGATAAGGAGGCTCATGTGTTGTATGCTGTGGCAAAATTTTGTCATTTGGCCATTTAGAAAAGAAATGATTTAGTAAGAAAGAAGGACGGTTAATAACCTTTTATGTAAAGTAAAATCATATGCTGAAGTGAAGGTTTACATAATTTATTTACAGCACACTCAGGTTTGCTGTATAGGTCTCTTATATTTAACTAGGTACATGTTTGGTTGCGGATGTACATAATTTTTTACTTTTATGGTGGTTTATGTAATTTTTTTAGCGTGGATTATTGATTGCATTTTATACAAGTGTCGGTTTAAGAATGTATTTTATACATGTGCTGGTCTATGGCCATAGCAACAATAAACACAAACACAGTTGTAATTCTGGGAGATCTCCAAACCCCACCTGGAGGTTGGTGACCCTAGAGAACATGCATCCTGATCCTCCACCAGTCCCTCCTTTCGCTTTCTGGTTTGACCCCACAGCAGTCAGAGCAGATACTGAGCCACCCAAAGTACTTCCCCATTTACAATGTGATTACTACTGCTTCTGGGATTTTTCATTCTGGGAACCGGCTTTTAAACAGGCAGTGCCTTTGAGATCAGGCCCAACAGACTTCTCTTGCTCTGACACATAAGAAGATATAACCCCGGAACACACTGTGGATCCGAAAACGAGGGAACGAAGTATTCCCAGTGATGTATGAAGAGTTTGAAAATGTTATAAAAAATACTAAGAGTCTAGGTAAAAAGGTAAAGGTCCCCTGTGCAAGCACCGGGTCATTCCTGACCCATGGGGTGACGTCACATCCCGACGTTTCCAAGGCAGACTTTGTTTGCCGGGTGGTTTGCCAGTGCCTTCCCCAGTCATCTTCCCTTTACCCCCAGCAAGCTGGGTACTCATTTCACCGACCTCGGAAGGATGGAAGGCTGAGTCGACCTTGAGCCGGCTACCTGAAACCAACTTCCGTTGGGATCGAACTCAGGTGAGCAGAGCTTTTGACTGCAGTACTGCAGCTTAACACTCTGCGCCACGGGGCTCCAACTAAGAGTCTAGTAGCACCTTAAAGACTAACAAAAATATTTTCTGGCAGGGTATGAGCTTTCGTGAGCCACAGCTCACTTCTTCAGATACTTGAGCTGTGGCTCACGAAAGCTCACACCCTACCAGAAAATATTTTTGTTAGTCTTGAAGGTGCTACTGGACTCTTGCTCTTTTCTACTACTGCGGACAGACTAACACGGCTACCCACTGTGAATTATAAAAAATACTGTTTGCACTTTCTACGTATTCCCAGCGATGTATTAAGAGTTTGAAAACGTTATAAAAAATACTGTTTGCACTTTCTATGTATTCCCAGCGATGTATTAAGAGTTTGAAAACGTTATAAAAAAATACTGTTCACACTTTGTTGGGCCCCTGTAGCTGTGAAGACGTCTTCCAACCATTTATAAGCCGTGGCATCCAAAAACCCTTTTTAAAGCGATGTTTTTTTACAACGTTTTACAAACTCTTCAATACATCGCTGGGAATACCAAGTGCGGTAACCCCCTGTCTCCGCCCTCCCCCTTGTTGATCTGCTCCGACAAACCCGCAGACGCACCCCTGCAGCCCGGGTGATGTTCTCCAGGCGCTCGTTGAGCTCCCGGAAGTAGGGGTAGCAATTCTGGCAGAGCCTCACGGGCCGGGCGCTCCGCACCAAGCAGCCCGTCAACTCCACGCTGCCGTCGGCGAAGGCGGCCAGGAGCTGCCTGCACTCCGGCTCCAGCTCGAGCAGGTTCCTCAGGGACTCCGACCCCAGCGCGGCCAGGTCCTCCGCCTCCTCCTCCTCCAGCAGCCCTAGGGACAGAGGCCGGGCCCCCGAAGCCCTGACTTCCGGGCCAGCCTGCAGTACGACGGGCCGGCTAGGCCACAGGCCGTCCCCGAGGCAGAGGCCCAGCAGGACGCCGGGCAAGGACAGCAGCGCGGCCGGGCCCATGGCTGCCGGCCCGGGGGAAGCCGAGCAACCGCCGCCTCCTGCCCGTTGCGGCCGCGGCGAGAAGCGGAACTCGGTCACGTGCGGCCGGGCGCGATGCTGTCCCCATGCAGGGACTACGTCTAACGCGCCCTCTCATTGGCTGCTGGGGATTCGACGCCGAACGCTCGTGAGAAGGGGCGGGGTCAAGCTGTGGCGACGGTTGCCAGGCGTCGGTTGAGCGGGCGGCGCTGCTCTGGAGTGGGAATCCGGTGCTTCTCAGTAGTAGAAAAGGGGCAAGAGCCCAGGAGCACCTTGAAGACTAACAAAAATATTTTCTGGTAGAAAAGGGCAAGAGCCCAGGAGCACCTTACAGGCTAACAAAACTATTTTCTGGTAGAAAAGGGCAAGAGCCCAGGAGCACCTTACAGACTAACAAAAATATTTTCTGGTAGAAAAGGGCAAGAGCCCAGGAGCACCTTACAGACTAACAAAAATATTTTCTGGTAGAAAAGGGCAAGAGCCCAGGAGCACCTTACAGACTAACAAAAATATTTTCTGGTAGAAAAGGGCAAGAGCCCAGAAGCACCTTGAAGACTAACAAAACTATTTTCTGGTAGAAAAGGGCAAGAGCCCAGGAGCACCTTGAAGACTAACAAAAATATTTTCTGGTAGAAAAGGGCAAGAGCCCAGGAGCACCTTGAAGACTAACAAAAATATTTTCTGGTAGAAAAGGGCAAGAGCCCAGAAGCACCTTGAAGACTAACAAAACTATTTTCTGGTAGAAAAGGGCAAGAGCCCAGGAGCACCTTACAGACTAACAAAACTATTTTCTGGTAGAAAAGGGCAAGAGCCCAGGAGCACCTTACAGACTAACAAAAATATTTTCTGGTAGAAAAGGGCAAGAGCCCAGGAGCACCTTACAGACTAACAAAAATATTTTCTGGTAGAAAAGGGCAAGAGCCCAGGAGCACCTTACAGACTAACAAAAATATTTTCTGGTAGAAAAGGGCAAGAGCCCAGAAGCACCTTGAAGACTAACAAAACTATTTTCTGGTAGAAAAGGGCAAGAGCCCAGGAGCACCTTGAAGACTAACAAAAATATTTTCTGGTAGAAAAGGGCAAGAGCCCAGGAGCACCTTACAGACTAACAAAAATATTTTCTGGTAGAAAAGGGCAAGAGCCCAGGAGCACCTTACAGACTAACAAAAATATTTTCTGGTAGAAAAGGGCAAGAGCCCAGGAGCACCTTACAGACTAACAAAAATATTTTCTGGTAGAAAAGGGCAAGAGCCCAGAAGCACCTTGAAGACTAACAAAACTATTTTCTGGTAGAAAAGGGCAAGAGCCCAGGAGCACCTTGAAGACTAACAAAAATATTTTCTGGTAGAAAAGGGCAAGAGCCCAGGAGCACCTTACAGACTAACAAAAATATTTTCTGGTAGAAAAGGGCAAGAGCCCAGGAGCACCTTACAGACTAACAAAAATATTTTCTGGTAGAAAAGGGCAAGAGCCCAGGAGCACCTTACAGACTAACAAAAATATTTTCTGGTAGAAAAGGGCAAGAGCCCAGAAGCACCTTGAAGACTAACAAAACTATTTTCTGGTAGAAAAGGGCAAGAGCCCAGGAGCACCTTGAAGACTAACAAAAATATTTTCTGGTAGAAAAGGGCAAGAGCCCAGGAGCACCTTACAGACTAACAAAAATATTTTCTGGTAGAAAAGGGCAAGAGCCCAGGAGCACCTTACAGACTAACAAAAATATTTTCTGGTAGAAAAGGGCAAGAGCCCAGGAGCACCTTACAGACTAACAAAAATATTTTCTGGTAGAAAAGGGCAAGAGCCCAGGAGCACCTTACAGACTAACAAAAATATTTTCTGGTAGAAAAGGGCAAGAGCCCAGAAGCACCTTGAAGACTAACAAAACTATTTTCTGGTAGAAAAGGGCAAGAGCCCAGGAGCACCTTGAAGACTAACAAAAATATTTTCTGGTAGAAAAGGGCAAGAGCCCAGGAGCACCTTAAAGACTAGCAAAACTATTTTCTGGTAGAAAAGGGCAAGAGCCCAGGAGCACCTTAAAGACTAACAAAACTATTTTCTGGTAGAAAGGGGCAAGAGCCCAGGAGCACCTTAAAGACTAACAAAAATATTTTCTGGCAGGGTGTGAGCTTTCGGGAGCCACAGCTCGCTTCTTCAGACACAGCTAGAATTTTTTTCACAAACCTTTCCTGAACTGCCTTTGTCTCATTTCACCTGCACTTCCATTGCCACCTAAGCCCATTTAAAGCATTCTTACATTGAAACATTTTGGATCTCTTGGCTTCCATGTCTCCTAAGGTGCAATGTGACCTGTCTTGTGTCATAAAAAGGACTTTTTCGTAACTATGCAATAATTCAAACATTACACCTTTTTGACAATATCAGCCTGACAACCGCCTGGATCTAAAATAAAATGTATTCACTAATAATTTACTAAAACGTATTTGTTAGTAGATTCTAAAACTTGTTTCAAAATGGTTCTCAGTTCCAGCCCATCCCCTATTTTTGTTCCCACCCAGCTTTACTAGGCAGGGGAGGAGGGGGCTGTGGCTCAGTGGCAGAGCATCTGCTTGGCTTGCAGAAGGTCCCAGGTTCAATCCCTGGCATCTCCGATTAAAGGGACTCGGCAAGTAGGAGATGTGAAAGACCTCTGTCTGAGACCCTGGAGAGCTGCTGCCGGTCTGAGTAGACAATACTGACTTTGATAGACCTTGATGGTCTGATTCAGTATAAGGCAGCTTCGTGTAGGCGGCTGTTTCTTTGCAGGTTACGGAAGACATGACTTTATGAACATGCTAAGACTTCTCTTTTTTTAAAAAATCACTTGTGAATATTCTTAAGGTGTAGAAAGGTGAGCAATGCAAAAAAACAACAACAACCCTCCAGCGTAATCATTTGTGAAAATGCCTTCTGCCTGTTTGGCTGTCACATCTGTCCTTAGTAGAAAAGAGCAAGAGTCCAGTAGCACCTTAAAGACTAACAAAAATATCTTCTGGCAGGATATGAGCTTTCGTGAGCCACAGCTCACTTCTTCAGACACAGCTAGAATTTTTTTCACAAACCTTTCCTGAACTGCCTTTGTCTCATTTCACCTGCACTTCCATTGCCACCTAAGCCCATTTAAAGCATTCTTACATTGAAACATTTTGGATCTATTGGCTTCCATGTCTCTTAAGGTGCAATGTGACCTGTCTTGTGTCATAAAAAGGCCTTTTTCGTAACTATGCAATAGTTCAAACATTAAACCTTTTTGACAATTCTGCAGCATTCTAGCTGTATCTGAAGAAGTGAGCTGTGGCTCACGAAAGCTCACACCCTGCCAGAAAATATTTTTGTTAGTCTTTAAGGTGCTACTGGACTCTTGCTCTTTTCTACTACTGCAGACAGACTAACACGGCTACCCACTGTGAATTGTTATTCTCAGTTTGTTAGAAGCCCACTTATCCACAAGGCAGAACAATTTTATGAGATCAAGAATGTTCATACATAAAAATTAGCAAAACAGCGTGGTGTGGTGGCTAAGAGCTGAGGACTCTAATCGGGAAAACCGAGTTCGATTCCCCACTCCTCCGCATGAAGCCTGCTGGGTAGGGTTGCCAGGTCCCTTTTCACAGCCGGCAGGAGATTTTGGGGGCGGAGCCTGAAGAGGGTGGGGTTTGGGGAGGGGAGGGACTTCAATGCCATAGAGTTCAATTGCCAACGCAGCCATTTTTCTCCAGGTGATCTGATCTCTGTCGGCTGGAGATTTCCTGCTACTACCTGGCAGTTGGCAGCCCTACTGCTGGGTGACCTTGGGCTAGTCACAGCTCTCTCAGAACTCTCTCAGCCCCAATATTTGGCCACTAAGACATTATTGCACTGCTCATGTTATCTGAAAGTGGGGAGAAAGATATCCCTCCTGATGGTAAAATTAACACTCTTAATGAGCCTGCAACAGTATAAATACAGCTACAGTAAGCCCAGAGAATCAGAACCTTCCAAAGGCTCTCAAGAAAAGGCTGATTGGTATGTACGGCCTAAATACATTACTCTAGACTTTATGAATTAGATACTTTGAACTGAATCAGAATAATTTGACTGTTATATTTTAGAAGTTGGATTTTGAAACTGAATAGTATGTAAGACTTGCTTGCTTTTACTTCATACATTGTAAATACATACATTGTACTTTGACAAGATTTTTATAGAAGTGTTAAAGACTTGATAATCTGCATTTATGCATATTTTACTAGAAGTATATCAATAAAAAGACTTGCTTTTTAAAAGTAGGTAAAGTTGTTGAGTCCTGCTTACTCGATGACTGGCTGAATAAGATAACTTCACTTCTCAGTAAGTGATACATTCTTTTTTTATATATATAATTTTTTATTATTTTTATAATAAAACATAAACACACACACAAAATAATAATAATAATAATACATATAAAAAGAAAAAAATACATGTTCAGCGCACTACTTATCCACTAATACAGTATACAATTCACTTAATTCCATCGTGCCCTGAATCCAAATCCCACCCCCCCACCACAGTGCCCATCACCATTGGACTTCCGATGGAGTGTTATGACATTACAAAATAAAATATCTATAATTATATCATATTTAAAATCATATTGTACTACAGTTCGTTAACTATACTTTTAAAGTCCGTTTTTGCCACTTTATCCCAATATGCGGTAGCCTTTGACCATGTTAATTTGAATTCCTCCATATCTTTACCATGTAAAGAAGCTGTAATTTTGGCCATCCACATATACATCCATAATTTTTCTCTCCACTCTTTAATTGAAGGTTTATTTGTTTGCTTCCATTTTTTTGCAATTATAATTCTTGCTGCTGCAAAACTATATTGACATATGACTCTATCACCTTTATCTAAATCTTTTTTTGAAATACCCAATAAGCAAAAGGCGGGATCTCTCTTAATTATTGTTTTAATCAAATTATTAGTTTCATTCAAAACTAATCTCCAAAACCTCCTTATTTTTTTACAAAACCACCAAACATGCATAAATGTACCTATTTCCATACCACATTTCCAACATAAAGCTTCATTTTCTTTCTTCATTTTACTTAACAATACTGGGGTTATATGCCATCTATAAAACATTTTATACAAATTCTCTCTTATTTCATTTGAAATGGTAAACTTAAATTCCTTTTTCCATAAGTTTTCCCATATTTCCAAATCTATATTATAACCTAAATCTCTCATCCATTTCAACATCACCGGCTTAATCCTTTCTTGTTCTAAATTTATTTCTATAAGTAATTTATATACCCTCCCTATCAATCTTTTATTGCCCTTAGATAGTATAATCTCAAATTTCGATTTGGTTTGATTAAAACCCAACTTGTTATCTTTATTAAAAACATTTCTTAATTTATAATACATAAACCAGTCTTTAATCTGAAGTTCTTCATTTAATTTCAATACCGATGTACCATCTTTATATTCTATCAATTCTCTATAATTATTACCATCCAAATTTAAATGTTTACCCCTTCTCAAAAATTCTTCTACAGGATTAATCCAGCCGGGAGTTTTGCTTTCAAAAACATCCTTATATTTATTCCATACTTTTAATAGATTTTTCCTAATAATATGAGAATTAAATTCTTTATTTACTTTCTCCTTTTCGTACCACAAGTAAGCATGCCACCCAAATCTCAACTTAAATCCTTCTAATTCTAATAATTTCTGGTTCTCTAAGAGAATCCAATGTTTGATCCAGGTGAAACATGCTGCTTGATAATACATTTTTAAATCTGGTAGACCAAATCCTCCCGTATCCTTCAGTTCAATTAAATTATTATATGCAATCCTGTGTCTTTCTTTACCCCAGAGAAATCTCATAATATCTTTTTTCCAAACATCAAATATCTGTACACCCTTAACTATTGGGAGGTTTTGAAACAAGAAAAGCATTTTAGGTAATATCATCATTTTAACTACCGAAATTCTTCCCCACAGTGATAATGGCAATTTCTCCCAGCTTATCAAATCCTTTTTTATCTGTTGCCATTGATTCACATAATTATCTTGAAATAAATTAAGATTATTATTTGATATCCATATACCTAAATATTTAACTTTATTTTCAATAATAAACCCCGTCTTTTTTGTTAATATTTGTTGTTTTGAAAGAGTCATATTCTTAGTTAAAATCTTGGTTTTAGTTTTATTAATTTTAAAACCTGAAAGCTTTCCATAAACCTCCAAAATTTTATTCCATCTGTCAATTTGTTCAATCGGATCAATCAAAAAACAAACTAAATCATCCGCATATGCTTTAAATTTATAATGATTTTTACCTATTCGTACACCAACTACATCATCATTTATTCTAAAATTATACAGTAAGAGTTCTAATACTAAAATAAACAGTAAAGGGGAAAGAGGACATCCCTGTCTCGTTCCCCTTTGTATTTCAATATTTGGTGATAGTAACCCATTTATAATCAAATTGGCAGTTTGTTGTGTATATATTCCTTTTATAGCTGTTTTAAAATTCACACCAAAATATCTTAAACATAAACTGCCAATTGACATTGTCAAAAGCTTTTTCAGCATCCAAAAATATCAAAGCTATTGGTGTTGTATCTTGTTCTGCATATTCTAAAAGATCAATTACCACCCTCACATTCTGACTCATCAACCTTCCAGGTAAAAAACCAGCTTGGTCTTCATGTATTACTTGATTTAATACTCTTTTTAATCTAGTAGCTAATATTGCTACAAATAGTTTATAATCAGCATTTAACAATGAAATTGGCCTAAAATTTTTAACTTCCAATATATCAGAATTTACCTTTGGTATTAATGTTATATTTGCTTGTTTCCAAGTTTGAGGAATAATGCCTTCTTTCAATGCTAAGTTCATTACTTCCAATAAATAAGGAATTAACTGATCTTTAAATGTTTTCTAATAAAATGCATTAAATCCATCTGGGCCGGGAGATTTGTTTAATTTACTTTTTTTTATTGCTTCTTCTAACTCCTCTTTAGTTATTAAAGAATCCAAAAAATCTTTATTTTCCTGTGTTATTTTTCCCCAGTCCCCTTTAATAAAATACTTATCCATTTCTACCTCTGAGACTACATTTTTTCTATACAAATTTGTATAAAATTCTACAAATGTTTCTAATATCTCCTCATTTTTTCTTGTAATCTTGCCATTCTTTTTAATTTGAGTTATTGGTATTTTTTTCTCTTTCTGTTTAAGTTGCCAAGCTAACATTTTACCCGGCTTATTTGCATGTTCAAAAAATCTTTGTTTATTATACATAAGTTTACTTTCAATTTCTTCTGCAATTAAAAATTCATATTGTTGTTGCCAATTTCTAATCTTAACCTGCTGTTCCTGCTTAGCTGCTTTATCTTGCAACCTACTTAAATATCTTTCACCTTGTCTTATTTCATCTAATATATGTTTTCTCTTTTTCTCCCTATCCCTGTACCACCTTGTATTTTGTTGGATTAAGAATCCTCTAATTACTGCCTTACCAGCATCCCAAACTATATCTTCACGGGTACCTTTATCTATATTTTCTTTAAAATAATTCTGTATATCCATCTTCAATTTGGTAACTATTTTAATATTTTTAAGAGGAAGTCATTAATTCTCCAGGGTTTGTATCTTCTATCTCCCATTTGGATTTTAACTGAAACCGCATTATGATCAGACAGAACCCTAGGTAAAATCTCTGAATCTTCTGATTTCTCTATTAAACCCTTCGATAGCCACAAAATATCTATCCTGGAATATGTAAGGTGTCTTTGGGGAAAAAAGTATATCCTTTCTTATTACCATGTGCCAATCTCCAGACATCAAACATATTCCATTGATCAGTAAGAGCATCAAAAACCCCTGGTAATTTTCCTTCATTAGTTGCTTTCTTCTTTTTTCCAGATCTGTCTATCTTAGGTACGTTCACACCATTAAAATCCCCCATCCATATCATTTTTTCTGTGGCGTATTCAGCTAGTAATATTGCTAGTTTATCATAAAAACCTTTTTGATTTATGTTAGGCGCATATATTCCCACAAGCATTATCTTCTGAAAGCCACATGTTATTTCAACTAACAAAACTCTTCCCTCCGTATCTTGGAAAACAACTTTTGGTTCTAATGAGAGATATATACATAGCTATTCCATTAATTTTTCTACCATTATTACATGCCGTGAAAAAGTAAGTGATACATTCTAAGAGCCTGTCATCTGAACAGCACGACCCGCTTCACCACGCAGAGGCAGGCAATGGCAAACCACCTCCAAACCACTCTTGCCTTGGAAATCCTAGGGGCTCACCAAAAATCAGCTGGGATTATCTCTCTTTTTTAGTTTCAGGACTTTCTGTTGTGTGCATAGTAAGGGTTCTATTTCTTATATTATTGTGATTTTGAGAAACTGGTATTCACCCCAGATTAACAGATTGTGAGAAACAGGTATTCACCCTAGATTAATAGGGCACCTCCAGATCAGGCACCTCTCAAAGGATGTGTTATGTTAGGCAGGCTAATTCTGCTGAGGGTGGTGTCAGGACATACATTTCCCTGTTGCAGAGTCTCTCTCTTGATCACTGTGAATATGCGATCAACAAAGGATTTAAGAAAATACCTTCATCGTGTTTGCAGGGATCCAGTTTTTTTTGAGTGGGATCCAGTTTTCAGAATGTGACATCTCTGAGCAAAGGTGAAGAAAGCAGATAAATAGTTTAGGGAGTGCTAATTTTCTTCTAATATGTTGTGCCTGTATATTGTAAAAAAAAAAAAAACCCTGATCATAGCGCTCCTGAAATTCTCAGTGCTTGTAAGTGGCATTGTTGTAGCATAGTTATTATCCTATTGTGATATTGTGTGATGTGGCTAAGGGGATCCATGCTTCGATCATATCCAGGTTAGATTACGGTCATGTGCTTTACATGTGGCTGCCTTTGAAGGTCTGGCCAGGCTATTATGGAAGGCTTGATACAGGAATCATATCACCCCTGTGCTGAAAGATCTTGGCTGGCTGGCTGTTTCCAAGCATAATACAAGGTGATGGTTCTTACCATTACGGTCCCAAACACCTTGAGGTCAAGATACCATTTTCTCCTGTACTGTTTACCCGCCAGTTAAGCTCACCTTCCCAAGCCCTGCTCTCTGTGCCCCCTCCTGCAAAGGGGAGGCAGCTGGTGACCTGAGAGGTGTTGTTGTTTTCCAGTGGTGGCACCTCACCTTTGGAATGCCCTCCCCTTGAGGCCCACTCACTTGGCACCTTCTTTTGTCACCAGAAGGGAACATTTCTTTTTATCCAGCTTTTAACTAAAGTGGCATCAATATGCTGTGTCAATCACCACAAACCCTTAGTTGGCAAAAATCCAGAAGTGACACACACCATTTCCCAGTAAAGCCCCCATGTCCCCCCACCAACACAAACTCCTGAAGGTTGCCACATAGAGTTGCCAACTCCAGATTGGAAAATTCATGGAGATTTGGAGGTAGGTCCTGGAGAAGGTGAACTTTGGGGAATCGACGGACTTGTGCAGGCTATAATGCCATACAGTCCACCCTCCAAAGCAGCCTTTTTCTCCAGGGGAACTGATTTCTGTACTCTAGAGATCCGTTGTAATTCTGAGAGATCTCTAGGTCTCACCTGGAGGTTGGCAATCCTATTGTCTGGCAACCCGACTTAAGGCATGTTAGGCTGAGAAAAAGTATCTGGACAAAGGTTACCCATTGAGCTTCAAGGGATAGGCAGATATATCAATTTCTAGGGAGTAAAGGTGGGAGGATGCTGTTGCAGTTATCCTGCTTGTAGGGTTCCTAGAGGCAGCTGGTCAACTACCGTGTGAACATAATACTGGACTTGATGGACCTTTCATCTGATCCAGTGTGGTTCTTTGTAGGTTTTTATGTTCTTATGACATCTGATCTAATCTTAATGAAAATGGAACCCAATGAGACTTCATGATATAGCAACAACATTTCTGAAAATTCTTAAAACCAAACCCCTTCCCTTTTATAAATTATGATACAGAATTTTTCAAAAATTTCTCATGCACACCCATAGTCCAGCACTCTCACACCACATGAGGTGCCAAGTGAAGAAGACTTTTTAAATTTCTCCAGGCTTTTGTCTAATTTTACTAAATGGCCATGCAGAAGTTAGCTGAGACGAATGTTATATTGGGCTTTTCCCATCTTGCCATTGTTATCTCCTTGATCATCACTGTTGTAAGTTTTTTTGCTGTGCTTTTTTTATCTTGATGTGTTTCAACATGGCATTGTACTTTATTCTGATGGATTTTATATTTCTCATCGTTGTGTGTGGTTTAATCATCTACCACAGATAGTTATCATCCTTTATTCTTAAGTTTTGTTTGGTGTTGAATGTTATTTGTTTTATCAACAATTTGATTATCTCTCATTGTTAATAGTATATTCATTATCTCTGCTGCTGCTGATAATTGCTCTTTTGACTTTTTATGACATTTTTTATTTTATGTTGTAGGCCACCTTGAGCACCATTGTACATAGGGAAGGCCCATTAATATTTTAAATAAACAAATAAATGTTATTGTTATTAACCTGCCTTGTGGCCTATGCCATACCTTCAAGGCAATGCACAACACTCACAAAAATATTAAAAGACTGTTTAAATAGTAAGCAATGAAAACAGTTAAACCACGAACAGTCAACAACCAGTAAAACAAACCCTTCAGTAGCACATTCAAATTAATTTCGGAAATTACGTGATCTTATTCTGTTTTGATGAAGAAATTGTATGCTTAAAGGCACTGCAGATTAGCTGGTTCCAGATTGGGTGATTATTTTGCTTTATAGACTCCTTTTTGTGCACATAAACATATGTGCACATACACAAGTTTTTGTGCACATACACAAGTTCTTACATTTTCTAGAAAAGATATAATTATGTAACTAACAGCCCAATCCAGTGTACTTTTCACTCAACAGCTCCCAGAGAGTTCAGTAATATGTATACTCAGGTAACTGCACCACCATGTACATGGTCCATAGATAGATTTGTTCTTTATCTGGGACTTTTAAGTTTAGAGAAAAGGTAATTAAGCCAGGAACATGATAGAGGTTTATAAAACTTATGCGTAGGGTGGAAAAAATGGACAGAGATTGAACATCCTCTCCTTCTCCCATAATAGTAGACCTTGGGGGCACCCAATGAACTGGATGGGCAGTAGGTCCAAACAGACTTAAGGAACTACTTCGTTACTTAATGAGTAATTGAATTGTGGAATTCACTGCCAGTAGACGTGATGGCCACGATCACAAACAGCTTTAAGAAGGAATTAGTTTCATGGAGGAGAGGTCAATCAATGGCTACTGTACATGGTGACTCAAGGGAACCTCCATATTCATAGGCAGCCAACCAATTTCTTAGTACAAATACAGGACACAAAAACCAGGGAAGGCACTGGCCTCTGTGCCTTGTTTTTTGGCCCTCCAGGGCAACTGATGGGCCCCATATGGAACAGGTTGCTGAACTAGATGGGCCGCTGGCCTGAACACATGAAGCTGCCTTATACTGAATCAGACCCTCCTCGGTCCATCAAGTCAGTATTGTCTACTCAGACCGGCAGCTGCTCTCCAGGGTCTTTCACATCACCTACTTGCCTGGTCCCTTTAACTGGAGATGCCAGGGATTGAACCTGGGACCTTCTGCATGTCAAGCAGAGGCTCTGCCATTGAGCCACGGCCCCTCCCCTAAGCCTGGTCCAGAAGAGCTCATATTTTAATGCTGGATGCTCCCTATTTTAAATGAAGATCCCATATTCCATTACAGCACCACCATATCAATTTGTTGCTGGTCTTTGACCGTAAATAAACTTGTTGTTGTTGTACAGCACCATGTATCTAGAGAATGTAAAGATATCTCATGTATTGGAAGATGCTGGACCCATTTCACAGACCTCTCATTTTCTCTTATGAAGAAGGTTGCCTCTTGGAAGCAATTCTCAAACAAATGGAATCCTCCCCACCAGAACTGAAAGGAAGGAATAAAGGAAATACTGTTTTCTATTTGTTAAGACTGTCACCCAATTAAGGACATCTTAACGAATTGTATGAGTTTCGTTGATACATTAGTTAACTAAATCAGCCTAAATCTACATTTATAAAACAATACAACTGATTGAAAAAACATACTTTAATTGATTTTAGATCGTGTGTACCTATGTCACAACAGGTGCAGTGTTAGAAGAGGCATTCTCTCTTTGTATTAGAGAAGGGGGAATGTGTCTTCTACAGCAATGCCCACCACCCACGCCCCTTGTATAACAAAAGTAGTTGAATTACAATAATTCACACTGTTTTTTAAAAAAATCATTTGAGATCCTGATTAATTAGGAGCACTTTTTTAGTTGGTGAAAACATTTACTGTGCAATCCTGAAGGGGGGGCAAGCTCCATAGGACCCAGCAACAGTGTCTGTGCCACTTTGTGCCATGATAAAGGGGCAGTGTCAGCGAGGGCATGCAATCGGACCCGGGATAGCGAGGTGACTTTCGTTTCATCTCTCCTTCCCGTGGGAAGGAAGAGGCAACAGCCAAAAGGCTCGAGAGATCTCCACTTCAAAGTGACTTCCTGATTGTAATCCTGCTCTGATCTTAAGGTGTGAATTCTCTCTCTTGGTATTGGGGAACCTCTGATGTTTTGCATTTCAAAGATGTTACTTGTAAACATGCTAGTGTGTGTACTCTATAAGAATACCCTCCAAATGATTTGGCGCCATTGTAACGTTGTGTTTCATAGATTACTGTACCCTTCCTTTCAAATAAATTCTACTTTAACTCTCTGCTAACGTCTGGAGTAAAGTTGATGATTCCTGAGAGGCAACGGAGTCCTAGAATCTGACAGTACGTTACAATCCCAACCTTTTTTGTTTTCGGGTCAGAAGTAGTATTAGGATGTCTGTACCACCCTCGGGGCCGCTCAACGCGGGAGAGGAAAGTCGGCAGACTCCCGCTGATATTGAGGTTGGCCAAGGAGAAGCGACCCCGGAGCAGCGCCCACCCGGGCCTACCGATGTCCCTGGGAGGCTGACGTGGACCCCCCGACTCTCGGGGGCCGGGCAGCGGCAGAGAGCAGTGTCAGAACCAGGAGGCGACTTCTACCGGGGACCGCTGGCCGCTTGGTATGGAGAGGGGGAAGGGTGGAAGGACCCCACGCTCGCTCACACCCCTACCCTCACGGCAGAAGCGGCCACTCTGATACGCGGACAGAATCAGATGCTCGTTCTGCAGAATCGGGACCTGCAAACTCAGCTAGACACCTTGCAGCGGGATCTCGCAGCTGTTCTAGGGGCAGTGAGGGGGCTTGGACAGCCTGTGCAACCACCCCAAACGGATTCGCGGCCGACTACAGGACCGCTCGTTGTTGGGGAGGCTCCCACGCCCAGACGCCCTACGGCCAGAGACCTGAAGGTATCTTTCGACGGATCCAGCTCACAGTTGCCTCACTTCTTACTCCAAATTTCCGGCTTCATGAAGGACCAGGGGGAGACCTTTGCCTCGGAAGAGGCTCGGGTCAGGTATGTGATCAGCCTGCTGGAGAAGGAAGCGGTGGAGTGGGCAGTGACGGCGGCCGAGACTATGCCTAGGGTTTTGGCATCCCTGGATGAGTTCTTGTCCGCTCTGCGACGCAGGTTCGAAGACCCCCACCGGGGGGAAAAGGCAAAGGTTGCCCTGCGTCGTTTGAAGCAGGGAACCCGCTCAGTAAGTGAGTATGCACAAGACTTTTTATCTTTGTCGTGCAAGATACGGGAGTGGAGCGAGGCCACAAAGGTCCAGCATTTCCGCGAAGGGTTGCGGTGGGAAGTGCTGGATGGCTGTTTGACTTTGGGAGATCCAGAATCGGTGGAGGAGTGGATAAGTTTGGCAGCTCTGGTAGAGAATCGCAAACTTACCCTCCAGTTCTCCAGGGATCGTCCTTCGAAGACAATCCCTATCCCGCCCGCGAGAGGGGACAACGCAGTAGGCCCCCGGCGAGAGGGAAGACATCGAGGAGTCTACAGTCTCGACAGGGCGCGTCGGTTCAGGGAGGGAGCTTGCCTTCAGTGTGGGAAGATGGGCCATTTTGCAGCAAAATGTACCAACACGCCGTCAGAAGGGACGAGCAACAGGGCGACACAAGAGCGGGAGGCGACACCACCTCGGAATCTGGAGCACAGGAGAGCGGAGGGGATGAACGGTCGCCGTGGGGCGGCGGCCCTGCAAGCTGAAACCTCATCGGATCTCCACAATCGTTGTACCCGAGATAGTTTCCGAAGCCCCTCACCGGCAAAAAACGAGGACGGCCTTCTGTGAGGGAACCGGCACAGAGGGCACCCGCGGAAGAAACCAAACCGGCTCCATGTAGGGTGAGTGATCAGGGAGAGACATTACTGATACCTGTGGTGTTACGAAACCCCCAAGGGGGGGAACCTGTGGCTGTTGTGGCTATAGTGGATTCCGGGTGCTCCCGGACCCTAATTGATCAGGCGGTGGTAGAGCGTCTGAAAATTGGGACTCGAGAACTGGACCAGTCCCTACACTTCCATCAAATGGATGGGAGTGACCTGCGGGGGGGGCCGGTTCATTTGCGCACTCGCAAGATGTGGTTGGGGGTGGGAAATCACTGGGAACAAATCCACTTCACGGTAGTTCCTAAAATTTCCTACCCGGTGGTGCTCGGCATCAATTGGTTGGTGGGGCATAACCCGAGCATTGATTGGGAACAAAGGCAGGTGGTATTTGGAGCTCCCCAGTGCGAGAGACACAGCCGGGATGATTTACCTGGAGGGGAAGGGGGAGACGCCGCTGCTTTGGAGACGCCCACGTTACCCCCAGAGTATAGTGACTTTTCCGATGTATTTGAAGGGACGGATTGTGATTTATTGCCTCCTCATCGCACAACGGACTGTGCCATCGAACTGATTAAGGATGTGAAACCGTCCAAGGCTCGAGTTTATGCCATGAGTCCTCACGAGAAAACAGTGCTGCGAGAATTTCTGGACAAGAACTTGAAGCGGGGTTTCATACGGCCGTCCAAGGCTGCATTTTCTTCTCCTTGCTTCTTTGTGAAGAAGAAAGGTACATCTGATCTCAGACTGTGTGTAGACTACAGGGGGCTTAACGCGATTACTGAAACTAATGCCTACCCCCTTCCCTTAATCCCGGATCTCCTGAGTGCGTTACAGGAGGGTTGTGTTTTTTCGAAAATTGACCTGGCGGAAGCCTACTACAGGGTCCGGATCAAGGAGGGGGATGAAGCTAAAACAGCCTTTTCTTGTTGCTATGGTTTGTTTGAATTTTTAGTCATGCCATTCGGTCTGTCTGGGGGGCCCTCGTGCTTCATGCAATTAATTAATGAGATCCTACACGACCTCCTATTTAAAGGTGTAATAGTATTTCTCGACGATTTATTAATTTACTCCAAGGATCCCGCAGAGCACAGAGAGTTGGTGCGGGAGGTGTTGAGTCGTCTAAGGGACAATCATTTGTATGCTAAGTTATCAAAATGTGCATTCAACCAAGACCAATTGTCGTTTTTGGGTTATGTGATATCTCCCCAAGGGTTAAGCATGGATCCGGAAAAGGTGCAGGCAGTGTTAGGATGGGAACCTCCCAGAACTCGCAAACAAGTTCAGCAGTTTCTGGGGTTTGCGAACTTTTATAGAAATTTTATTCAGGATTTCGCTCAAATAGCCTTGCCTATTACTGATTTGCTTAAAACCAAGGGGAAGGGGCAAGAGGCCACCTTTGCACAATACCAGGTATCTTGGACTGCCAGGTGTCAGGCGGCTTTCGAAATTCTTAAGGAGCGCTTTACCTCTGAACCCATTCTGGCGCACCCAGATTGCTCCAGGCCATTCACCTTACAGGTAGATGCCTCTGACAAGGCGATGGGAGGCGCGCTCCTTCAGAGGGATGATCAAGGGAGACTTAGACCCTGCGCATATTTTTCTAAGAAGTTCTCTGGCCCTGAACTCAATTGGCCAATTGGGGAAAAAGAGGCAATGGCGATTAAACATGCACTCACGGTTTGGCGACAGTTCCTGGAGGGGGCTGCCGAGCCCTTTGTGGTATGTACTGATCACCGCAACCTCGAATCTATTTTGGGTCAGCGGAAGCTGTCAGCCAAACAAGTGCGTTGGTCTACCTTTTTCTCTAAGTTTAATTTTACCATCAAACACATGCCTGGGAAAGAAAACTGCTTAGCAGACGGACTGTCTCGCATGCCGCAATATGAGTGTCAGGTTGAGCGGCCGGTGGGTTCTCTTTTCACACGGGAACACCTGGGTTTGACTCCAGAGGGGAATAGTGCAGGAGTTCTGACCAGAGCGCAAAGCCGCGCGGCGGCACAGGACTCGAGTTCGAGTTCCCCTCGTGAAGTGGTCGCTCCCACCTCCTCATCCCCAGCAGTCCCCGGAAAACTCTCAACCACTACCGCTGGGGAGGGGGGGGGAATCTCCCAAATAGAGCGAAGGGACCAGGCTGAAGGGCCGGTACCCACCCCCTTGCCGGGGTCGGATGTTGCCATTCCCCGCCTCTGGGCAGTTCCAGAAAGCCTCCCGGGGGTAGTCAAGAAAAGGTGGGGGGAGGCTCTTCAACGGGAGCGGGAGGAAGAATCTATCCCGTCCCAGATGACGGACAAAAACGGTATCTGTAAGAACAAACATTACGTGCCCAGGGAACTGAGGCGGGAGATATTGGAACGGAGCCACAGTTCAACAATAGGGGGACATTTTGGGTTTGCTAAATCCTTACACCTAATAAGAAGACAGTTTTGGTGGCCTGGGATGCGCCAAGACATCGAAGTATTTATCAAATCCTGCCCTGTGTGCGCAACTAGTAAACGTTTGATGGGAAAACCCCCGGGATTATTAAAGCCCCTAGAAACTCCCGAGGCACCCTGGCGAGTGATTGGGATGGATTTCATAACAGACCTCCCATCCAGTCAGGGGAAGACTGTCCTGTGGGTAATCACGGATCTTTTCTCTAAGCAAGTTCATCTCGTACCGTGTGAAGGGATGCCATCTGCACATAAACTGGCTCGCTTGTTTGTACACTGCATATTCAAATTGCACGGATTTCCACGGAAGGTCCTGAGTGACAGGGGCTCCGTGTTTGTGTCCAAGTTCTGGAAAGCGTTTTTAGGAATTGTAGGTGTGCAGTTGGGTTTGTCATCTGCCTATCACCCCCAGACGGATGGGCAGACCGAAAGGGTTAATGCGGTGATGGAATGTTATTTGCGTTGTTTTGTTAATTATCACCAAGACAATTGGGTTGATCTGCTGCCACTGGCAGAATATGCCTACAATAACTCGGTGCACTCTGCAACCGGGGTGAGCCCATTCAAAGCAGTTTATGGAATGGATTTTGGACCATTAGGGGCTGTACCCACCCCGCCAGAAGGCGATCCCCCCGAGGTGTCTAAATGGGCTCACACAGTGAGGAACACTTGGCCCTGGCTTGTAAAAAACCTGGAACAGGCTAAAGATAGGTACAAACTACAAGCAGACAAACACAGAACACCTCAGTGGGAATTGAGGGTCGGAGAAAAGGTGTATCTTTCCACTAAGAACCTCAGGTCTTTACGCCCGTGTAAAAAATTGAGCCAACGGTTTGTGGGCCCATTTTCTATCTCCAGAGTTATCAATGAGGTTACGGTAGAGCTGGAGCTACCCAAATCCTTACAAGGGGTGCACCCGGTGTTTCACGTGAGTCTACTAAAACCCTTTCTACAAGCACCAGAATGGCACCCCGAACCCGAAGCGGCAACTCCCATCATGGTACAGGGCGAACGGCACTTTGAAATCTCCAGGGTGCTCGATTCTCGGAGGCGCAGGGGCCGACTGGAATATCTTGTGCGTTGGAAACATTTAAATTCCAGTCACGATGAGTGGGTGTCCGCTGTTCACGTACAGGCTCCAACCCTCGTAGCGGATTTCCATCGCCATTACCCGGACAAACCAGGAAATCTGGAGGGGGGGCCTTTGGGGAGGCGGAGTGTCAGCGAGGGCATGCAATCGGACCCGGGATAGCGAGGTGACTTTCGTTTCATCTCTCCTTCCCGTGGGAAGGAAGAGGCAACAGCCAAAAGGCTCGAGAGATCTCCACTTCAAAGTGACTTCCTGATTGTAATCCTGCTCTGATCTTAAGGTGTGAATTCTCTCTCTTGGTATTGGGGAACCTCTGATGTTTTGCATTTCAAAGATGTTACTTGTAAACATGCTAGTGTGTGTACTCTATAAGAATACCCTCCAAATGATTTGGCGCCATTGTAACGTTGTGTTTCATAGATTACTGTACCCTTCCTTTCAAATAAATTCTACTTTAACTCTCTGCTAACGTCTGGAGTAAAGTTGATGATTCCTGAGAGGCAACGGAGTCCTAGAATCTGACAGGCGCTTAAGCCAGCAATAGGGCTCTTATGCTGGCGGTGGAGGTGCGTGACACATGGGCGCCTCTTCAGAAGGGCGAGTCACCTAGGATGCCCCAGCAGCTCATGACTGTACTTCCCCGGGACGGTCCTCACGGATAGAACCATTTCTCCCAGGGGCTGGCCCTCCTGCCGTGGATGATGCTCCTGGCCCGGTGCCCGGACCACGGGCACGGTGTTCCCGCCCTGCCCATCCCCCAACTCTTTTGTCCATGTGGGCCGCCATTGAGAGGGAACGACTGGAGAGCCACCATGAGTGGTGGGAGACCACCTCCCAGGCCAAGCACTGGATGGAAGCACTGTCCACCAATGTCGCCATGGGCATGGGCCACCTAGAGACCTTGGCTTGATGTGGAATCTCATTGAGGGGCAGGCGTGCCTCCAGGGGTCCTTCAATGACCACTCCCATACTCTGCAGGGTCCCCCACTCTCTGCATCCACTTCTTCCCAGCCACCAATTCCTGGGTACTTCCAAGGGTTCATGGATGTCCACAGGGATGCTCCCCGTTAACCCCCTCACCCCGCCTGCCCCCTCCCTAGTCCTCTTCCTTTTGGGGGTCTGCAACGCATACACCTCTCTGGCTGACGTGACTATGGGGATGACAGGGGACTCATGGTCTCACCCTCATTGCAAGACACAGAATTGGGGTAACACTATAACATGAATACTACAATATGAAAATGATAATTTACTAAGATGAAAAGAAATATATGAATTATGCAAAGATATGTAATCGAATTGAAATAACGTGTGAGATATATGTAACAGCAGCTTCTTGTTATAGTTAGGTACAAATATAGATGCCGAAAGGTAGAACTGTTTAGATACAATATCATGTTATTATTTTTTCAGTCCAAACTAATACAGTAATTGGTATAAAATAGTGGAATTTATATTTCTGTTTAGTAATAATTTTTAATATTGATAGAATATATTCAAGTAGTAAATACAACAGGGATTCTAATAATAATGCTTCAGGTGGTTGTTTTACCTTGCTTATATTTATGATTTTTTTTCTTTTCCCCAACATCCCTTTTCCAATTTATGTATCCCACATTGAAAAAACTAATAAAATTTGTATTTAAAAAAGAAGAATCAGAGTAACCATCATCACTGCTGCCTTCGCCCCAGCAGGCCATGGTCTCAGCCATGTCCGAGAGGGCTGTTGCTTGGCCACTCTGACCTCAAAAGGTTGGGGCGCTGGGCTCACATTCCCCCGCCCATTGCCAGGCCTCCTCTGCCCTCCCTCTGGGCCACTTTTTTGTAGGGGCGGGGCCATCCTTCAGCCTCCTTTTGCCTATTCTTGCCCCTTCCCCACCCTTCACTGGCTCCAGTGCCTTCCCTGTGGCCCTGGTGGATGTGATGGCATGTCTGCCCTATGAGGTGTTTTGCCTGGTTCTGCCCTATGCCCCGCCTCTCCATGCTGCAGCCTCCCCGCAGCCCCCTGGTGGCCGCATGCCTCCACAACTGCCTGGTCTCTGGCTCCGCCACCTCCACCCCGGTGCACACACACCAATGTCCGCTCACTGTTGTTTTGTTTAAAATGCCAAATTTGTAGAGCTGGCCATGGCACGGCAAAACTCTTAGGAGGCAGCTCAGCTGCACCGTTGCTGCGCTGTTCACAGCTGTGGCACAAGTACCCCCCCTTCAGGAATGGGCTGTTAATTGAGTAATTGATTAAAAGAGGCATTCCCTCTTGTGTGAGAACAAAAAGGAAGTGCCCCTTCTACAGTGATGCATGCCACCCACAATTCTTATAAGTTCTTATACACTAACAGTTAACTTTAAAAAATATGCTGCTTGATAATTCAAGGGACACATTTTTAGTTTATAAAAACATTTAATCTAACCAATTAACATTGCAGCCCTAATTTTAATTAAATTGAAAGGAAGTACTTTAAGAAGTACTTTGATCTTACTCAGATGGAAATTTGCCCCAATTCTAGTAATGAATAGCTATTTAACAGCACAAGAGTTAGCTGACATAATAGTCACCAGAACAAATTGTACCCCTTCCTTGTCCGCCCTTGTGATTGGCATTGTACAGGATTGGCCGCATTGCTGTCTATAAGGTAGTGAAATAAACATGGAAAATGTCCATTTTTTAGATATCTTTGTGTGCTTTATTTCATGCCTTCCTTCCATCCATATATCTCAACTAAAGCAGAGCTTCTTTAAGCTAGATAATTCAGCTGACTGGGCCAGGCAGGACTTTGGCATTGTGTAGGCAGCAGCAAGCATAAAAATGTGTGACTTTTAGGGTATAAAAATGTGTGACTTTTAGGTGCATATCAATATACCCGAACTGAAAATAAACCCAAAATTAGCCGTTTCTGTAATTTTGGGGTTTGGGGTTTACCAAATGCCATAACCTGGGGATCTGCCCAAAGCCGAATGGGTGATTCCCAAAAAAGCCGAATAAACATTTGGCTTTTTCAGGTTCAGCAATTCGCCTTTGCTCAGATGCACAACTCTGTGCTTTCTCCCATTTTTCTATCTTTTTTTGACTGGTTTGGTTAGGGCCCCATAGTTGGGGCCCTTTTGAGGTAGGGGTCATGTAATCAAAGCCAACTTGGTCTGACCCATCTCAGCTGCCTGTTTCAGTGTGCTCCATCTGCTGTAAATTGGTGGTCGTTCTCCATAAAGGTTGGAGTTTTTTTTAAATCAGGGGTTAATGCAGAGTGTCACTTATACTTCAGGTTTTTTGTCGCATTGTAAGATTATTCCTGACTCTGGAGGTACTATGATGGGGAATCACTTTATTGGTTAATACCCGTGGCGCAGAGTGGTAAGCTGCAGTACTGCAGTGAAAAGCTCTGCTCATGACCTGAGTTCGATCCCGACAGAAGTCGGTTTCAGGTAGCCAGCTCAAGGTTGACTCAGCCTTCCATCCTTCCAAGGTCGGTAAAATGAGTACCCGGCTTGCTGGGGGTAAAGGGAAGATGACTGGGGAAGGCACTGGCAAACCACCCCATAAACAAAGTCTGCCTTGGAAACGTCAGGATGTGACGTCACCCCACGGGTCAGGAATGACCCGGTGCTTGCACAGGGGACCTTTACCTTTTTTTTACAGCACTTTACTGGGACCTTAAAGCTCTTTAAACCCTTCACCATTTTCATATATGTTTATTTTTTCCAGGTTGCGGATGGCATTATCTAGTTTGCTAAGACTGTAAGGGAAAATTAAAATATCACAATTAAGTATCTGTTTTAGCATGAAAGTAATAAAATATCACAAGAAAGCAGATATCACAACAATGCAGAATCCTTTTTCGTCAAGGTATGATAACAATGAAATTTTTTTTTTTCCAGGATTGACCTTGCAGATTTCTCAAAAAACAGATTTTGGTATGACCAATCACAATTTTTGGAGCAGGATTCACAAGTTATACCACTACTATCTTCACTCTAAATTGTAATGAAGAGAGAAGAATTACAGTTTTTCATTTTGTAATTTCTAATTGCAAGTCTAATGGAAAAGGCATCTTTGGAAGCTTTTTCTTGCCTTGAAATGTTTACATTTAATGTAACACAATAAAAATGGTATTTTAATGCACCTGTTGGCTTTTTTTTACAGAAAAAAGAAAGACTTTCTGTTGGAGAAAGCATAATGAGCAAAGAGTTCAGTTTTAATAAGCAATCACTCTATTTTGAAAAGAGTTCTCTTTAAATAAGTTTACATGATTTTAAAGGGAAAAGATTCTATATATGAGCAATTTAATGGTATGTCATTTCTAAGGATTTTGACAAGCGCCCGTTGCTTTACTCATATGCATCTAATTAAGCCATAATTGGGCCATTCGTTATAAAATGAAAGAAAACCTGTTATACTAGATATCTTTTGTGACAGGAGAACAGGACGATCCTTCCCAAAAGAATAAAACAGTTGTGTTTTTTTTTTGGGGGGGGGGGACACTTAAGCATGTCTCTCATAAGCAAAATGCTAGTAAGAAATATTACTCTTAACTGGCATAATGTAAGGTAAAGGTCCCCTGTGCAAGCACTGGGTCATTCCTGACCCATGGAGTGACGTCACATCCCGACGTTTACTAGGCAGACTTTGTTTATGGGGTGGTTTGCCAGTGCCTTCCCCAGTCATCTTCCCTTTACCCCCAGCAAGCTGGATACTCAGTGTTAAATGCTAATACGTGCTCAGTCCATGTATACTTTTTGAAAAGCAGCTTGGACTTCCTCATCTACCATCTTCTTTATGTACTCATGTGAATATTCACAGCACAATCGACAGATATTTCTTAGAAATGGCAACTCACTACTCCACACTATAACTCAGCAAAATAATAATAATAACAATAATAATTGCACGTATACCAGTTATGTAACAAGCCCCATTTGATAGCCTATTTATTTATTTAATTAAAAATCTACCCCACCAGTCTGATAGCTCAATGGGGCTTACAAGAAAAAGTTTTGTTTTGTTTTGAAAGTATCGATATATCTCATTGTGAGAGCTAGCATGATGTAGTGGTTAAGGTGTCGGACCAGGTCCTTGGAAAACCAGGTTTGAATCCCCACTCGCGCCATGGAAGCTTGCTGGGTGACCTTGGGCCAGTCACACACTCTCAACCCTGACTCTGTCTAGTATTTCGATGGGAGACCTTCAAAGAATACCAGGGTGTCACAGAGGCAGGCAGTGGCAAACCACTTCTGAACAACTTTTGCCTTGAAAACCCTTTGGGGTTGCCTTGAGTCAGATGTGACTTGACGGCAAAAAAAATCTAATTCTCAACATGCCTAAATCTGTGTATACTTAAATCCAGAGGTTGGAACCATGGACAGACAAGAAAGAACTTCCTACAGACCTGATAAAAAGATTCACAGAAAGACAGGATTTTTTAACACATTGGTGAGTTAAAACCCCTCTGCAAAATAGGAGAACCTGGACTTTAAGAAGCAAATGCCCTCTATAATGGCCACTGACAGGGTTATTAGGCAATCACAACAGCATTGCTACCTTTCAAATCTTGGTTTGGGTCAGTAAAAGGCAGAGAAGTAAGGCCCTATTCAGGGCTATTTTGACCTTTGAGGGAGGACCCATCAGAGCCAGGTCTGCAGCAACTATTGGAGAACTTGATACCAAGCTACTTGCATGACTTACCCAGGACTAGCTGCTTGCTATTGTTTAACAGCAGCCACTCCATAAAAGCCAATTTAGTTCATTTATCTGTTTTATTTAAACCATTTATTAGACACCTTTCTACCTTACAGGAACTTGAGGTGGTTTACAATGTAAACAACAATAAAACACAATAAAATACATAAAGCACAGTAAAAAAAAACTAATTTAAAACACTAAGTAGGCAGAAGAACTGAATCTAATCAAATGCCATCGTGAATAAAACCGTATTAATCTGCCTCCTAAAGATCAAGAGCGAGGGGGCCAGACAAACCTCAGTGGAGAGGTTGTTCCATAATCACGGGGCTGCCACTGAAAAGGCCCTCATGTACCCACCAGATTATTTTTTGATTGATGGGATAGTCAGGAGGGCCCCTCCCTATGATCTTAATAGGAATGTTTGGGAGAAAACGATCCTTCAGATACCCCAGTCCAAAGCAGTGTCGGACCTACATTTTTGGGACCCTGAAGCTTGAACTGTTATGGGGGCCCCTTCACAACCAGCAATGAGGAATGGGTAACTGCTGTTATCTTCTTCAGTGGGGTTATTTGATGGAAGATATATTGGTTCATTCTCTAATATAGAGGTAGAAGGTCATCAGAGAGGGCTTATTAGGATAAAGAGGTGTTAAAATCACAAGCGAGATGAGTGCAGCCTGAATTGAGAATTCAGATGTCTTTTTATGGTTCCAATTGGCTACAGCCCCAGGGCTGAGGTATAGAACTATTAAGCCATGCATCAAAAAAGGATTCGAGGATCCAGCTGCCAAAATGTAGCCTATGAATAGATTCTGGCAAGCTCAGTAAGCGCATATAGCTGGAGGTTCAGGCACTGCAAGCCCCCAAGGATATTTTGAAATTTTTTGCAATTACAGGGACATTTTGAGGCCATATGAAATGGGTATTAGACCATATTCCAAGGTCAATATTAAGTACTTCAACCCATTTGCTTGATTCTATTGCTAAAATAGCTTTATTTTAATAACAACCACTTTTTAAAACTCCATCGATTTTGTTGAAAAATTCATTTAAAAAGTTGCTTCAGGGCCCCTCTGGGATTAGCCCCATAAATTTTTTTAAAAATTAAAAAGCCCCTCCCCCCACATGCACACACAACTGGACTGCCTTTCAGATGTTCTTGAGAGAGGTGTCGGAAAGCTGATTGAGCTAAAACCTTGGGATGTGACCATTAACACTTTACACATCAGTCACCTTCCATGGATGAAGGGCAAGCACATATCTCTAAATATGCAATATGCAGTGCTAAGGAGCTGCAATGAATTACATCTCCCCAACAAGTGTTTGTGAATATTTAGCAATGTGTGTGCTCTTTTCTGTCACATGTTGGGAAACATATGTGGAAACTGGTTGCCTTGTAAATGTGAGATAGCTCTACGTGTCCTGGATCTGTCATCTGAGCTCCTTTCTGATGGAAATGCTAGAGGCTGGACCTGGACCTTCTGTATGAAAAGTATGCACTATACCACCGTACATCTACCATAGGTTCTAATTTTAAGGCTCTGGTTTACTAACTGCATATCAGAGGATTCATGCATGTTAATGAAAAGGAACCTAATCTTTCGGCCAAAGGAAATTACACATGCAGCTTTTGAGCTTTACTGCTGTAACATCTTTACAAAGAAAAAAATATTATGTTGTATAACCCATTTATCTGTATATTTACTTAGGGCACCCATTACAGCAGGGCAACATTACAGCATGGTAACATTGCAGGGCAGTGAGACATCATTCAGGAACCATACCCAGGTTTGATTTCCCACCTTTGTCCTGTCCCATGCTCAGAGTTAAAATTCCACGGCTGAAAAGTGGGCCATTGTAGAAAATGAATGATAGAATCCATCTCATTCCTTAACTAGGTCTCAGTCGCCTATGCTTTCTAAAACAGCAGGTGCCGTCTCTGGGTTAAGAGTTCAATTTCTCTAAATTTAGGATCTTTAACTCCCATTTTCATTGATAAAGGAGTTATAGTAAAGTGGGGATAGTATATAATTGTCCTTAATTATCCTTATTAATAAAGTATTTAAGCTCAGTTAGAGTGTTATCAGAATACCTCTTCCCTGTGGCTACCACAAAAAGAATAATTGTTTGCTCCACAGAAAGGGGAACAATAAAAACTCTCTGATATTATGACATTTAACTCCAGTGAACCTGTTTGGCCTTTTTCTTTTTTTTACATCAGCAGTTACTTCAGCAAATTCCAGAAAGGTAGTCTGTTGGAGTAGAACCAAAAGGGAGCCTTGTGGCACTTTTAAGGCTAACAAATTTATTTTGTCAAAAGCATTCATGGGCTAAAGCCTATCTCATGCATGAGGTGTGTCAATAGATACATATATATGAATGGACATAAAGGATAGGGAGTTGTGATCAGTGGAGTTAAATGATCATGGAACACAAGAGTTGAAAAACTCCGAAGTTTGTAGAAGTTACTGTATGTCCATACTTTCCATACTATACTTCTTTCATTTTGTGATCTTTTAAAGTCAATGCTGGGGTTTTCCCCTCTGTATCATTGCTGATCCAATGTGCAGTTAATGCATCTGATAACAGTCTTCCCACACAAATATATTTTAGTAAGATACACCCACCTTTAGAAGCCCATCTGAAATGGATTGAAGTAGACCTGCAGTGGACTTTTGGTGAAAGGTCTACAATCTGGATACCATCAGCGTGCCCTTCAAAGGTAGGCATGTTTCCTTGGGAACTTGTACGATAGTCTCAATGCAGCAGTAGCAGCAGCAGCAGAAGAGTTGGTTTTTGTATGCTGACTTTCTCTGCCACTTGAGGCAGAATCAAACTGGCTTATAATCACCTTCCCTTCCCCTCCCCACAACAGACACCTTGTGAGGTAGGTGGGGCTGGGGGAGTTCAGAGAGAACTGTGACTAGCCCAAGGTCACCCAGCTGGCTTCATGTGCAGGAGTGGGGAAACCAACCCGGTTCACCAGATCAGTGTCCACCGCTCATGTGGAGGAGTAGGGAATCAAACCAGGTTCTCCAGATTAGAATCCACAGCTCCTAACCACCGCTCTTAACCACTAAACCAAGCTGGCAGAGAGTCAGTTTATTTTCATTCCAAGCCTTATTGGTGTCCAGATTTCTGTCAAAGCAATGGGGGAGGGGCGGTTTGTTGGAAATTCAAACTGCAGCATATGAGCCAATGAGATTTCGAAAGTGAAAGAACATTTCAGGCAAATTGTCCATGTATTGTGATCTTATTAGTTTGCCCAGAGAGCCAAGGGAGAAGTAAGAAAAAAGGGGGGTTGAGTAGAGGCTAAGGGGTAAAATAGGCCACTGATTTCCAGTATAAATGCTGATTTACTAGCAAATGTTGTTAGAAAGATCTCCCCATTGGTAAGTCTTCAGCATCTCTGTCCACATCTCTCTGAAGTTTGTATCTGTTTTGAGAGTTCATGAGATGTCTGCTGTTATCTGTCAGCATTTTCTAAATCCGTGGCTCCCTAAGACATATTTCAAGAAAACTTCCACTGGAAGGAAAGGATGGTTGTTGCAATACTGTGCTCTTAGTTTAAATATTAGCCAGATTAAACTGTGACTATCTGATAGAAATACGCATTTTACATGCAAATATTTACCCGTTGAATTCCCAAATCTTTCCATATTCTTGTTCCAAGGAGTTGTGTTGGAATCCCGCAAGTAAACTTTTCCTGCTTATACAAATGTTATCATTTTAGGAAGTCCTCATCTCATGCACTTTGGATTCAATTCAACACCTTTTGAAGTCAGTAGGAAAGCTCCCATTTTTATTTATTAACTTCATTTCTGCCACATCTTTCTTCCCACTGGGGACCCAGAGTGGCTAACATCATTCTCCTCTCCATGAGTGTACTTTCACAACAACCCTGTAAGGCAGGTTAGATGGAGAGTGTATGACTGGCCCAAGAACACCCTGCAAACTTTCTTGGCTGAGTGAGGATTCAGAACTGGCTCTCCCAGATACTAGACTAGACTGCACTCTAATAATGCTTATTTGGAGAAAATAAATCCCACTGAAATCAAGGAATACTACTTCTCGGAAAATACGGGTAGGGTCACACTCTGTTGTCTCTTTTAGCAAAATAAAAGGTGTGCCGCTGGTGGAACCAAGTAAAGGTCAAGGGTGACCATAGCTGTGTTGGAACATACCCTTTATTAATGACCATTCACCAGATTTTTAGAGTGAAAGATTTCTTCTCCCCCTCCATATGACAGACAATCAGTAGCATCTTCCCCCTTTGTCATCTGATTCTCATTTCCAAACGAGAAAAGTTCGTGATCTGACTGAGACCTGTTCCCTGTTTCTTCCACCAGGGGTCGACTTTGTTTCTTTTTTATCACAGTGAGCTTCGGTGGTTTCTTCGTTCAGATAAACCGGGGAGGGGGGGATTAGTAGAAGTGTTCACACACACAGCCCTCTACACCACCCCCCTCCCAAAAAGGTTCTGAGCATCCCAGCTTCAGCTTAAATCCGTACAGCCAACCCTTGTAACGGTAGGAACAGCGCTGTAGTTAGATGCATTTCTCTGCATCTGGCTGCCCTTGAGCTGAAACCTCAGGACTTAGGACTCCATATCCATCAGAAGGAAATAGAATAAACTCTAATAGTTAAATTAATTGTATTAGTGCATAATTAGTTGTGGGAAATGATGCGTGGAAACAGAGGGATGGCTAAAAATGAACCACTTTTTTGTTGTTGGATTTGAGTCCAGCAGCACCTTAAGGGGCCAAACAAGGTTTTCAGGGTATAAGCTTTCCAGAGGCAAAACTTCCCGAAACTCTGCTTGGGCTCTAAGGTGCTCCTGGACTCAACTCTTCTCCTGCAGACCAGCATGGCTACCCTCTGAGACGATCTTTTTGTTGTGGTGGTTTTGCTCAAAAGTGACCTTTTGGGGATAGATGATTCCTGAAGGCCTCTGGGCGTTCCAAAGGCTTCGGCCCTTTAGCACAGGAGAGCCCACAACTTTTCCGCATCTTTGGTTTATTCTTGAAACCCTGAGCCGGCAGCCCTCTTAAAGGTTGAGATCATTACAGGCAACCATGAAAAGATTGCTCTGGAGGGAGGGCCCGTGCCAGTCATTTTTGCACCCTAGGCAAGGCTAACTACTTGTGCCCCCCCCCATTGCTAACCAATATTTAAAAACAGATGTCTTGTAGAAAAAATAAAAGCACAAAACTTTTTAGGGTGTGTTATAATTAATTACATTCCATAGCACTGTTGTGGTAAAATAAAAATATATAAATTACCTCTGAGGTCTGCGCCCTAGGCGGCTGCCTAGTTCACCTAATGGCTTTCTACTTTTGACCTGCCAAATAAAATGCCATCTCTGGGCATGAAGTAGGTTCACCACCACAAATCAAGCTCAACCCTGCACCTGTTCGGCTAAAAGCATTTCTAGTAAGAGCTAGCCCATTTTCTTATTGCGATCCATGTAGGCATCATTTTGAAAAAAGTCGGTTTCAGTGAGAGGCCTTAGACTGCTTCTTTATACAGGGGGACATTCCTAAAAAGACACTTACAAAGAGCAAGCCCCGTGGCGCAGAGTGGTAAGCTGCAGTACTGCTGTCCAAGCTCTGCTCACGACCTGAGTTCGGTCCTGATGGAAGTCGGTTTCAGGTAGCCAGCTCCAGGTTGACTCAGCCTTCCATCCTTCCGAGGTCGGTCAAATGAGGACCCAGCTTGCTGGGAGTAAAGGGAAGACGACTGGGGAAGGCACTGGCAAACCACCCCATAAACATAGTCTGCCTAGGAAATGTCAGGATGTGATGTCACCCCGTGGGTCAGGAATGACCCGGTGCTTGCACAGGGGACCTTTACCTTTACCTAAGAGTAAGCCAAAGAGGCTGATTTCTATAGATCGCCCTGTAAAGTTCCGAATGTGGCTTCCGGGGCAGGGGCTGGGGGCTTCCCACCCCTTCTCCCGCCCTCTCCCCACCCTAAGTTACTACAACTTAGGGCTTTGCGGTTTGGAGCGAGGCTGGAATGTGCCTCCGACAATTTCACTTTCGTCGCCAGGACCAGCAGCAGACTTCGCCCCCCCACCCCACTTTTTTTTTTGTTATTTTCACCGAGACGATATTAATTAAAAGAAATACATGATTAAAAAGTAATGAGTTGAATAAAAAATTATCTCCGCTCATTTTCTGATTATGTTAATTGTTAAAAACCCTTCAATCACGCGGCCGCAGTCAATGGGTTTTAATGCGAAATTAGTGGGCTCTTGATAACTTCCAGTCCAGAATAATCCTGGCAGTTTAGTCATCATTCCTAATAACGAGGACGTTGCTAGGGGGAGAGATGTCGGCATGATTTGGCAGCGCGGAGGGGGCCCCCCTCTCCTCCCCCACCCCCGAGAGCTCCGCGGCGAAGGGCGCAACTTTCCGCGCGTTGCTCGCCGCCCGGACCCAGCCGCGCGGCCGCCTCTTGCGGCCAAAACCACGCGCGTCTTCCGCGGAGGGAGCTTTGGCCGGAGGGGCTGGGCTTTCTGGCCTCCGGCCCCCCAAAGCTCACAATTTGCTGCAACCCTCCCGCTTTGCATTTTTGCCATTACAATTCAATAACCTTTCATTGGCATCGTGCATTTTTGTGCGTGTGTGTTCAGTGCCGTCAGGTCGCTTCCGACTCCTGGCGACCCTATGAATGAAAGTCCTCCCAAATGTCCTGTCTTTGACAGCCTTGCTCAGATCTTGCAAACGGAAGGCTGTGGCTTTATTGAGTCAGTCCATCTCTCGTTGGGTCTTCGTCTTTTTTCTTTTTACTCCGAAGTTAAAACAAAAACCCTTCTGCGTTCAACGGGGCTTCATCCCGCCAGGGGTATTTAGATCAGAAACGAGAGATATCAATGCACTTGATTTATTTTTAACTATTTACGTGCAGGAGGTTTCGCCTTGGATTTGCCGCTGTGTGTGTGTGTGTGTGTGTGTGTGTAAAGTGCCCTCAAGTCGCAGCCGACTTATGGCGACCCCTTTTGGGGTTTTCATGGCAAGAGACTAACAGAGGTGGTTGGCCAGTGCCTTCCTCTGCGCAGCGCTGGATGCGCATTTTCCCCATCTGAATTCTCAAAACTCTGCACGGGGGCTAATTGTGGAGTTTGGAGACTCTGGGTGGGGAAAAGGTGCATCCAAAGAGCGGCAAATCCCAGGCAAAAGCTCCCGTGCGTAAATGGCCACTTGATCGCGGCCTTGGCCTTTCAGACGCCGCAGGACCCCGCAGTGTGCCGGTGTGCCCAGTGTATATATGTGTATTGCTCTGCAAGATGCGTTTGTCGGCAGCCCCCTCCACAGATCTCCGTGCTTCTCTGCTCATTAAGACAGAGGACTCCGCTGGCCATCGGCGCTGGTCGCCTGGCACTGGCACTTGGTTTTCGTTTCCTCTGTCATCAGTAGTTTATATCCCTGGCGAAATAAGTGTGAAACACTACTGTTGAGGTATTTGAGAGAGAAGTCTATCCATCCATCCTGCCGTTTTTCTGCAGACGGAATATCCAATAGCTGTATTTTTAACAGAAATCTGCAGTGGGCGATTTTGTCGCAGTTGTTTTTAAAGATCGGCGTCTTGAGCTGGCGGTGGGTGTGCTTCCAGTCGTCCTCTTCCATCTCCATCCATGCAGATTTTGTCACGTGGCTAATAAAGGAATTTGGGAGAGGTGATTATTTCCAGCGCTACCACACGCACTAGGGGTTTGGAAATTCTTTGACATAGGGATCACCCCCCAGGGGTGCGGGAAACAGATCCATACCGACCTTTCTAAAGTACTCCTACTCATAGAAAGAATTCAAGGATGTGAGACTTTCATGAAGCCCAGTAACTTGAATTAGGTTTGTTTTTTTTAAATTTAGAAATCGATGTACACTTTTTAAAGGGTGTGTGTGTGTGATTGTGCACGCATAGGGGTATGGAGAGGTGAGCGAACCAAGTCTGACTCCTTGTTACAAACAAGACGATCCGTCTGGTCCGTTTTCATTACCTACCTGCAGCAGAGAAAGAGAATGAAGTAGTGGTTAGGGACCATTGCAAAAAAGACCGAGGGGGGGAGGGAAGAAAAGTCTGTTATTAGTGTTCCCACTTGCAACCCCCCCCCCCAAGTATTTTCAGCGATGTCCTCCTTCTCCACCCAAGCATAGTGCTAACAAACCGGCTGGACTCTATAAACGTCTGCATGGGAGAGGAAGAGAAGAAGGGTCGGAGACGAGGCACTCGCGTGTAATAATCTCCCCCCCCCCCTGTTCATTTTCCTATTTGCATCCCCTGTTAGCTGAAGATCGCGTTAATAAATAACAATGAAAGGGAAGCGCATCTATCTAGAGGGCTTGTCGGCAACATTTAAAAAGCCAATAGAGTTTATAATTCTCCTCTATCATTTCTTATTGATTAGAGTAATCAAGATAAAAAGCTAGCCGGGCTCGGCGAAGTTCAGTAGCATATCATTAAAGATAAGAGTCAGTTAATTCCGGAGCAGGCGGGGAGAGGGGGGTGGGCGAGGGTGCCTGGGCGCTGAAGGGTTCATTTGCATGAGATGCTGAGCCCGGTAACAAGAGGACAAAAATCACTAATTAGGGCTTGCGGAGGGCCTCCCGCGCTCGTCAAGCACCCTTCGGAGCGCCGCGGCGAGGCGAAGAGCGCACTTTTATGCAAATCCGGGCCAGGACGCCGCCGGAACGAAGGGGGCCTCGGTGCAGAAGCAGCGGCGCGACTCAAAGGGCGAAAGCGCACGGTCTCTTGAGCCTCCTTTCTTCCCTGTTCCAGCCAGGATGCAGCCAGGATCGAACGCACGGACGTTCTGAACGTTCCAGCCAGGATGCAGCCAGGATCGAACGCACGGACGTTCTGAACGTTCCAGCCAGGATGCAGCCAGGATCGAACGCACGAACGTTCTTCCCTGTTCCAGCCAGGATTCAGCCAGGATCGAACGCACGCGTTCGATCCTGGCTGAATCCTGGCTGGAACAGGGAAGAACGTTCGTGCGTTCGATCCTGGCTGCATCCTGGCTGGAACAGGGAAGAAAGGAGGCTCCAGCGACCGTGCGCTTTCGCCCAAAGAGACCCCGACGGCCGCGAGACCCAGCCCCGGGGGCCGCGGCAACCCCTTCCAAAACAGCCCCCGGGGTTCTCTCCTCGTTGCTAAACAGTCAGCATTTTTCCACCCTGGCCGAAAAAATCTGGCCCCCAACCCAGTCATCCTCTCCCACGTTTTTTTTTTTTTAAAGGCCATCACGAAATAGTTTCTGCTCAGTAAACTTCGAGTCTAACAGCAGAATGGCGGGTTTATCAACATTCGCAGTGTATTGGCATCTGACGCAGCCTGAAGGGAAGATTTCCAAAAGACTCATTTACATTCCGACTGTGATCCTCAAACTCCTTATTCTTTGTGAGGGGGGGACTTATTTGGCTGCACTTGGACTGCTCTGGAATAAGAGGCTTGAGATAGTCTAGGTGACTTTAAGTAGACAGCCACTGACAATTTTTTCATAGGAAAGCAGGCGCTAACAAAATCGGACGTTTATTTCAAACTAGTTTCTGGGGGTTGGGGTGCCATTTAAGTGCATCCCCCCCCCCTCCCCTAATGGAACCAACTAATGGTTCCAGAAAAGAAGATGTAAGTAAGCATGGTTATAGTAACACAGAGAATGGGTTTCCAGTAGGCATTCGAACTGCAAAGATGTATCGACACAAACGTTTGAATGACACAAACCTCTTCGTGGGCCTAAATGAAAGCAGCTACCTAGCACCAACACGTCCACTTAGGATAAAATACTTCACATTCTCTGTGTGGAGCAGGGCAGCAGCAATTGCCCACAGCACTGAATCCTGCAGCGTTAGAATACATTACCTTTTTGGAAGCCCAAAACGGGATAAAATCGTCAAAGCCACCTTCTGCTAAGAAAGAGAGCTTTGTGCCTGTCCTCAGGAACACAAGCAGCCAAGCAGGACGACCAGCACAACTTTGCATATTTCTTTAAAGTTTGTGAAGCTAAATACTTGGGGAGAGGGGGCTCCAACACCTTTAAGGAAGCAGAAAGATTTAAACTAAAATATCCAGCACATTTGTAGAAAGCTGATTTCTCCCTAGGCCCTCTACTGTAAGATGAAATAAAAATCAGTTTGTTCTTTTCAATAGTTCTCATATATGCAGGTGGACCTATTTAATTTTATTACTAAAGTTTAAACTTTTAAAAACAGAAACGGAACTAAATGAACTGTAATAATTTATTATCAACCAGATTAGCGTGCTAGGCAGTTCAATTAACAGAAGTGTATTTGTGGTAAAGTGGACCATGAACTTGGGATAGTAATATTGAAGGTTAAATTAGTACATTAAAATTAATATCTTGTGTGTATTGCCACCTTTTCTCTCCCCCATGCCCCAGATGATTTAGAATGGCTCAAAAGAAGCACAACCCCTGCATTTTATGGGAACCCGGAGACAATCCCCACCTTTTGAGATCGTTCCAAAGGAAAGGGTAGGGGGTGCCACCCTGATCCTGGGGAGTTCTCCAGTCTATGAAGTTGTTTACTTGTCTCAGCCTCCAGCATTCCCCCCAGCGCTTGGCAGCCGGCTATTTTGTGCTAACGTCGCCCCTTGCTTGGCTGCAGAGTAAAGGAATCACGCCCTTAGATTGGTTAATTGTAGGTGTCAGCGTGGCAAGTGGCAGTGTTTGCCATCTCTCTACACTCTCCCGGCCTCTTCTTCCCTTCAATAGGTCCCTCCTTCCCCCCCTCCCTCCTTCTAGCAGCACTGCCTCCACCTCTCCCCTTCACCCCACCCAGGGCCAAGCTGATCCGACCAACTGGAGTATCTGGGTGGCGGGAGTCCAGCGCCCTCACTGGAAGGCAGGCAGCGGAGTGGGGGTACGCAGCCTGCCCTTGAGATGTGCACCACTTCAAATGCCCCTGAGGCACAGTTCCTTTCCTTTCAAGCTCTCCACTTTCCAGCCTCAGGACCCGCTGCCCAGTCCATAAGCGCAGGCATCCATGAACACACATGAAGCTGCCTTATACTGAATCAGACCCTCGGTCCATCAAAGTCAGTGTTGTCTACTCAGACCGGCAGCGGCTCTCCAGGGTCTCAGGCAGAGAGGTCTTTCACATCACCTACCTGCCTAGTCCCTTTAACTGGAGATGCCAGGGATTGAACCTGGGGCCTTCTGCATGCCAAGCAGATGCTTTACAACTGAGCCACAGCCCCTCCATCCATACTTCTCCCCTCGGATGAGCACAGCACAGAGGCTGGTCTCTTCTTGACAAGGAGCTTCCATGCTATGGAGGCAGCTCCCTTAGAGCCTCCGACAAAGCACATCCCTCACTGGCTTTCCTAGTTGTGTGCAGGTATCATATATCTGTCACAGGCGCAGGACTCACCCAGGCACCCCAGCGCATGGGTAAACCTTTCTCTCTTACAGACACCCTTCAGGCAGAAGGCACCTGATCTAAACCTGGCAGTGAATGCTCCACGGGGGTAGAAGTGCGGGGATGAGAGGAAGAGGGAGGCATCACGCTCCCTCTGAGAAGCAGCAGGTCATGTCAGCTACACACATCCTGTCTGACCAACTTACTTCCCATAGGTGCAAGGCACACCATGATTGTTAATCATGAAAAGCCCACCGGCTGTGACACAAATGGCGCACAAGAGCAACACGTGATTTCATCTCCTTGTCACACGTTCACCGGTTTCTTTCCCTGAATCCACTAGCAATATCCAGGCCCCTGGTGGAGCGATCCTGACCTGGATAGGCCGGGCTAGCGTGATCTCATCAGGTTTCAGAAGCTAAGCAGAGTGGGCCCTGGTTAGTATTTGGATGGGAGGCCGCCAAGGAATGCCAGGGTTGCTATGCAGAGGGAGGCAGTGGCAAAACCACCTCTGTTGGTCTCCTGCCTTGAAAACCCTACTGGGCCCCCATAAGTGGTCTGCGACTTCATGGCACTTTACACATATCCACGTCCACTGGGATCTGGGCCCCTGCACACACCGACTTCATACGGTTTGCTTTTGTGACTTATACTCAACTTCTTATTTCCTTGTTCTCACTCCTCTATCACACTCCCATACAAAGCATAATATTTTAGTGTATGTGCACCTCAACATTCCAGATATATTCTAGCACCAGCTGCATATTTATACTCCCTGGAAAGGAACACACATAGGAGGGCCTCTACACTGGCCAGATGTGCAGCTCTACCACCTGCCATATCAGAAGGGAGATTTAAGAAGATCCCCAGGGTGGAGAGACTTTGCCCGTGTAACACAGGGGAGCAGGAAACCATTGTGCATGTATTTTTTGGATGTCCCTTTTACAAGTCAGCCCGATTCAATATTATTGACCCTTTCATTAGGGAAATGGGCTCTGTTGATGAGGGCGAAAGGGCGAAAAGGTGTCTGCTGGGAGACAGCTCCCCAGTCACCACCCAGGTTGCAAAATATTGTGCCTTGGCAATGAAGCCACGCCGCCTCAATGTTCCCTAATCTGTGGAAGTGCAAAATTGGGTGATTCCTAATTTTGTTGCCCTTAGTTGTAAACATCTACTCTGTATGGTCAGTGTGTTTTATCTGGCATATTAGCCGCAAATAAAATTTTAATTTAATTTTAGTGTATGTCTCTCTCTCACACACACATTCTACCTCTTCTCTTTGGCGCCTCCTCTATCCCGGCTCTTTTCCACAAATACTCGCACTCACCCACTTTCAGTCGTTTCGTTGTGCCAGTGCCTTCGACACACACACACATTTCACATCTTCCTACTACATAAATGTCCTGCAGCCCTCTCTCTCTCACACACAGTTCTCTTACAAAGGAATTTCAAAGGGAGATTGGAAAGAGAAACTGTTGAATTACAGTTGATATTCAAACTAAAGACAATGTGTTTACCTGGGCTGAATAAAGACCTTGCATTCATGGCTCATAACCAATGCTGATTTCTCAACACCCATCTCTCCCCTGGACATCACAGACTCTTCTGCATACCACACCTAATCCCATCACTCCTGCTATTCACATTTACATACTGTTAACATTTACATACTAATGCTTGTCTGAATTCACTCTCCTCTACTTAAAGACAGATGGATTCACATTCTAGCTGTATCTGAAGAAGTGAGCTGTGGCTCACGAAAGCTCATACCCTGCCAGAAAATATATTTTTGTTAGTCTTTAAGGTGCTACTGGACTCTTGCCCTTTTCTACTCTCTCTCTCTCACACACACACTGGCCATTTATGCAAGGGAGGTTTTGCCTTGGATTCGCCGTTCTCTGCATGCATATTTCCCCCATCCAAATCCTCCAAACTCAACAATCAGCCCCTGTGCAGAGTTTGGAGAATCCGGATGGGGGAAATGTGCATCTAGAGAGCAGCAAATCCAAGGCAAAACCTCCCAGGCATAAATGCCCCCCCCCCCATGCAGTCTTTCACCATAAATCGCATGGGAAACAGATGGGAAAACACCCATCCTATGCAGGAGCGATCAGGTTCAAACCCTGAGATTGCCACTGGACCTAGCATTATCCCTTTACTCCAGGGTGACAGCCAATGAACGCTTTACCTGCTGTAGCTTATGAGACAATTGCACCTTCTACTAGTAGTAGATACAAACCTGACCACTGTGACTAATTCCTTGATGAACTCTTAACTTTGGCTACTAGAATACACTCAGCATGGACTGCTCATGAAAACAGTTCAGAATGCCACTGCCTGATTTGTAAAGGTTCTGAGTCAGCCTAGTCCTACCCTATTGTACCTGCCTAAATCGCATGGTTTTGGCCCGCGCTAGTTTTGCCCGGCGTCACATTTTCCAGGCCCAGCCACGCCCTCCCCGTTTCCTTTCTTTCTCGACGCGCTCATACGCCGAGGGGCGGGACTTCCTCCAAGCCGAACATCAGGCCGAGCCGCCCTGCCACGCCTGCGCAAAACACCCCCGCGACGCTGACAGGCCGTTGACGCAGCGGAGGCCGTTGACGCCACTCTCGAGGGGCCCGTTTGCCTGTCAAAACCCCCCAGACTCAATAATCAGCCCCCGTGCGGAGTTTTGAGAACCCGGATGAGGGGAAAATGCGCATCTAGAGAGCGGCAAATCCCAGGCGAAACCTTCCCAGGCATAGATGGCCACAGAGAGAGAGAGAGAGAGAGAGAGAGAGAGACGCTTTCCCGCGCTTTCCCTGTGGGCGTCCTTCGCCTCACGCAAACAGACATCGGCGTGACTCGAAGGCTCTGTGAGGCTCACACAGGTCCGCTCCTCACACGAAGGCCCGTCCCTTCCGCACCCGGCACCCCCCCCCCGGGCCTCTCTCGCTCCCACCGCGAGCCCCGTCTTCATTGGGAGGAGGCCGCGGGCTGCCCCATTTCTTCCGCCTCGCCTGGCCGTTTGGACTTCTTTTTTGTCTCGGTCTGTGGCGGAGGGCTCCTTCCCCCCCCCCGCGCTCCCTTGTCCTTCCCACACAGAATAAAGTCAGTCTGTATTTAATGGTTATGGCGGATGTGAGGGGGGGATTTGGCAAAAGGGAGAAGAGGCCTTTCGCTCCCCGACATTGCTCCTGACGTCGTGTGAGTCTACCCACCCGCCCCGACCCCATATTCTTCTCCGGGCGTCTGACTCGAATGACAAACGAGCGGGTTTTTTCAGGACGTCGCTGGGAAATGTAGTGGGTGATAATAGAGATTTCGCTTTCATTTTTTACGCTTGACTTGGTTATTGTTGCTTTTCTTTTCCCGTGATTCCTTCGGAGGATTAGCTCTGACTTCCCCACTATTGGCGGTCGAAGTGGCCCAAACGCGGGGTGACAATGGGCGGGGATCAAGGGATCGCCCGGTCCGCGCCGGGGAGGGCGGCGCTGCTGCTGCTGCGCCGGAGAAGCTCGTCAAGGGCGGGCGAAGAATGGAGGGGGGGAGGGGAGGGGAGCGGGGGGGGCGAAGCGGTTGGGGGGCGGGCGAATTCATTGGGGCCGCTTCGCCCAAATCGCCTCCCAGTTTTCCCTCATGAAAAGTAACGCTTGCAGCAATCAGCGGCTTTTGGGCGGATTACAAACCTGGGTAGAGCTGTGGGGAGCGGGATTTAAAAAGTGCCCCCAGCTTTAGCACGGGGGCAACTGGCCCACAAAAGTAAAAGGACCAGGGGTCAGTCCGCGACACACAAAGCGGAGGTTTCCAGGCGTGTAGCGGCGATGAAAGGTGCATTAATTTATTAACGTGGAGCGGGCCGGGGGGGGGGGAGGGGGCCGAGCGAAGGGACGGCCCGAGGAACCCTTCGCGCCCTGCTTAAGGCACCCGCCAAAAAGATGGCATTGAGAGGAAGGAAGGAAGAAAAGGAAGGAAGAAGGGAAGAAAAGGAAGGAAAAAGAAAAGGAAGAAAGAAAGAAAAGAAAGAACGGAGAAAAAAAAGAAAGAAAATAAAAGAAGAAAGGGAAGGAAGGAAGAAGAGAAGAAAAGAAAGAGAAAGGAGAAAGAAAAAAGAAAGTAAAAGGAAAGGAAGGGAAAAAAAGAAAAGGAAGAAAGGAAGTCAGGAAGGAAAGGAAGAAAGAAAAGGAAGAGAGAAGGAAGGGAAGGAAGAAAGAAAATGAAGAACGGAGAAAAAAATAAGAAAAATAAAAGAAGAAAGGGAAGGAAGAAGAGAAGGAAAGAAAAAGAAGAAAGGAGAAAGAAAAAAGAAAATGAAAGGAAGGAAAAAAAGAAAAGGAAGGAAAGGAAGAAAGAAAAGGAAGAGAGAAGGAAGGGAAGGAAGAAGAAAAGGAAGAAAGAAGAAAGAAAAGGAAGGAAGAAAAAAGGAAGAAAGGAGAAAGAAAGAAGAAGGAAGAAAGAAAAGAAGGAAAGAAAGAAAGGAAAAGAAGAAAGAAAAGGAAGAAAGAAGGAAAGAAAGAAAGATCTGAGCAGGGAATGAAACCCTGACCAAAATTCATTCATGCTGGGAATTATTGGGGGAGGGGGGCTGACTTTATCCCCTGAAAGACTAAAAGACATTGATCCGCCCTTTACAGAAATACTGACCCTTACAGACACCACCCATGGTCTTTATTCAAACTTGATATCCATTGACTACAGAAGAAATGCCGTCCAGAGCACCCTGTCATTGTTGTGGGCATTAAATAAAACAAGATCGAATAGAACATATAACAGTGCGGGTTTCCCTCCTCTCCACCGGCTAGACCTCCGTCTTTCCATCCCCCGTTTTTGCCGAAACTTTCCTTCAAGGCAAAGCCATCCTGTTTGATAGGAAACTCCAGGAATGTCCATCATGGGACATTAGCAACAAATTGGGACCACGCAGGAATCTGACTTTTTTCGGCTCTGCTGAACTGAAGCCTGGAAAAAAAAAAAGTAGCAAGTCCCGCTCCACCCCCCACCCCCACCTACCCACCCCCGTCCCTCCCTCCTTTTCTCAATTCCCTGACAGCCACTAAGCAAAGAGATGGCTGGGAGTTCAGAGAAAGAAAAGTCTCCCTGGAACTTTGTGACACAGAAGATATGTTGTAATTATTCCACGCAGATCACAGTAATCAAAGTTGTCAGAGAAAGGGCTCGGTTTCTCCCCCCCCCCATCCTCACCCCCTCTGTCTCACCCTCCCCCCTTATTTAGTCTCCTTTCCCCTGTTCCTCCCTCCCTCCCTTGTTCCTTCTCCTTCATTAACGTCCCAGTCTTAAAGTCTCCCTGCTCTGCCTTGTCCTTGTGGCCTCTCCAGACTCTTCCCACCTCCCTAAATGAACCATCTTTTAGATGTTCTTTCTAAGCATCGATTTGGTTAACTGGAGCAGGCCTGCCCAACCAGGAAAGGCAATTGTGGAGAGAAGTTAAGCGACAATATTTGTGGGGGGGGCTGAACGTACACAAACACTAAAGCGAAAGAAGTTCATGCGGGTCTTTTTGAACAGATGTAACGGGAGATGAGGGGGGGCCAACAGGGATCCTCTCAAACTATTTTGCCAAACCCTCCCAAGCTCAGGAATGATTAACTTTTTCCCTCCCTTCATCTTGTCAATGTTATCATGGCTTTGATGGGAGGATCTTCAAGGTGGCACATTTCTGAACTTAACCTCTTTTCAAGCTAACTCCCTACCTCCTTGTTAGTGCCCGGCTCTGAACTTCTGAAGAGTATTTTTGTGTGAGTCAGGGTTCATTCACTCGGGCTCTTTTGTAGGACTTTCTTCCTTTCAGCCTTCAGTGTGTTACACCAATTAAAGGACGACGTGCTGTAAATGTAATGGGCCGAGGAGTGATTGTTTCTGACAAGCAACAAAACACATAGATCCACCCCTTAGATTAGGCCGTTGAAGGGGAGGTTCAGGCCGGTCAGTTTACTGAATAGTTCATGAACTGTAATTCTGAGGGCTCGTGTGAAAGAAAATGTCTCTCTCTCTCTCCTGTCCCCCCTTCTTTTTTTAACCAAAAGGAGAAGTAGGCACCTTGTATGGAAAATAAGTGGCTTGAAGGAAAGAAGAAGAAAACGGGAAAGGCTGGTGTCTGCCTAGTCATTTATATTGGGGGGGTCTCCAACATAAATGGCTAGGCAGACATCAGCCTTTCCCCTTTTTTTCTTCTTCCCTTCAAACCACTTATTTTCCATACATGGTGCCTACTTCTTCTCCTGCCTGAAACACTTTATGGTGCCAAACATGCCAGCTTTATGGGAAGGGACACCTTAGTTATGGCTTGCAAGGGCCTTTCCTGGAAATCTGTTTTAGCGCAGTCAAAATACATGTTTACTCTTTTGTGCAGTCCAGATTACCTTGTTCAAGGCTACATTTCTGTTGCTGGATATTACATTTTCCTGTTATCTAATGTGAGTATGGGTTGTTACAAAGGACTCTTTCTGGCCTCATCTGGACCATTTGAAGCTTCAAGAAATGCAGAGGACATATCAGGATACATTTTCTCACAGTATAGAAGTGCAGATTCAGCTCATATATAACTGTTTCATCAACAAGCTGAGATGCAAATATATAGGTCTAGGGTTGCTATTCATTTGGAATAAAATCCATTAATTGACTTCAAAGCTTTAGTGATGTGAAGTAAATTCTTTCCCCCCTATAAACACAACACTGATACAATTGCTTTTGACTACAGAACACCAGGTCCTCGCCCCCTCCCCCCCCCCAAAAAAAACTCTTGCAGCTCATTGAACATCCAAGGCAGGTTGGGGTCTTTTAGGGTGTGGCCATGTCTTCCACAAAAGATCTTACAATGTGGAGATAATATATCCTGATATATTTCTTTTAGAACTTCTTTTGCTTTTGTTGCAGTTATGAATAGTGCGATAATAATTTTTGTATTAACAGATTTTTATCCCGCTCTTCCTCCAGGGAGTCAAAGGTGGTAGATATAATGCTTATTTATGTTTTTCACAATCTTCTAAAGTCAGAATATGTAGTGACTCTGCCACATGTCTAATGAGTTTGATGATTGAGCGGATTACAACAATACTCCAGGGTTCTTGTATTATTCTTTTGTTTTAAATGATGTAAATATATTTTTAAATGTTTGCCTATATTATGACCTTTCAGTTGATGAAAAGGAGCTTTTGAGAACAGAAATAAAGGAGGGCATGGACCTTAAATTAGAATTACTGTACAACAGGTTTCTGATCAAAGGTGAGCAGGAATGTATCCATTCACAGTATTGGCAAAATATTTCATTCTGTCATCAATTGGTATGTTTAGTTCATAGTCCTCAGCTTCATCACCAATCAGAGGAATAATCCAATTTACCCTCCTTTGACATACGCCATGTAGACATGGTGACACAAAACCATTTTGGTATGACTGAACAAAGTGTGACTATTTGTGCTATGGGAATGGCAGTGTATGAGGTTGGAGACTGCTCTGGAACTAGATGCACAGATAAATCAAAACTGTGACAATAACATAGTGGTTGTCTGGGGAAAAGATCTTGTTTTCAACATGGATCAAAAGTCTGACACTGAAGGGAAGCCAACAATCCATGCATAAAAGCAACCATGAGCTTCCTTTCAAATACGTTTCGATTGTAAAGCTTCTTATTGTATTATTATAAAATGCCTAGAGTACTTTTATGTGATACCTATATCTATCAAAAAACAACATAACTAGTTGTCAAAATGTTCCTAGAAGTCTATTGATTAATGCTATGTATGCATATCTGTACATGGGTAATCTTTATACACATGTGTGCAAAGAATTCAGGAGTTGGGCAGACAAACCTTCACCAAACAGTTGCATTGTCCTAATGAGGAGCTTCCCCCTCCCCCAAGCTAACCTAGACATCACAAAGGACAAATCAAAGCAGTTATTGGCATGACAAGACATCCAAGTTTAGCAAAATCTGCCAGACAATGAGAAAAGAATAAAGGTGTCACCCAACCCTGAGGTTGTTTGAATCACATTCGGAGAGACTTTTTTGTTCTTTTTTGTTCTTAAGTTGTCACTTATAGGGTTAGGCAAAAAAAAAATTGGTAATTTTTGGGTTTGGGTTTATTGGGCCCATTTTTTTTTTTGTAAACCTGGAATAAGCTGAATGCCTATATTTGGCTTATTTCTGGGTTTACTGAAAAAAATTGGGCCCATTATAGTTTATGGAGATTTTTTTTCAAAGCTCCGGTGGGGGCATTTTTGGAGGTAGAGTCACCAAATTTGCAGCGTGGCTGCAAGAGACTCTTCTTAGATGGTCACCAAAGTTTAGTGAGCTTTGGAACAGGGGGTCCAATTTTATGGGCCAGCAAAAGGGTTGCCCCCCCCCCAACCTCCAGGCATTTGTGAGCCAAGCTGTCCATCCGTTTTCAGGTTCAGAAGTTCAGTGTTGCCAAGGACTGGCGGAAAGAGTCAATTGGCAAGCTGGCGCCTCAAAGTCTGGGGCTCCCTTCATATCTGGGATACATAGCATGATGTCCATGCAAATTAGCTTCCAAACTGAAGGGAAAGGCTTAAATGCAAGAAAAATAAGGCAAGGAAAACATTGCTTTTGGTGGCAAATGACATCCTGTGAACAGTTCTTTATTACAGTCATCAAAAATCTGATTTCAAGAGAAATCACGGTGCGGGGAAACAAAGTCTCTACTTGGGGCAACCTTCCGTTTGAGAGCAGGTTTTCAGGGGGGGTGATATCGGAGCCAGCTGAAGTCTCAACTACGGGGGCTGTTCTGACGGAGATTGCTAATCCGCGTGGTGCGGAAGTCTTCTTCGGAAGCCTGGTGGTGTGAGCAGCTGTTGAAGCCAGTTCTTTTTAGTTTGGCCATTAGGAGTAGGGCAGAGTGCTCAATGTCCTTCAAGGAAGTGCTTCAAGGATTGTTCACAGGCTTTGGGCTGCCATGAGTTTTAGCAGAACCTTGCGCTGAGCAGCAGAGGATTCCTTCGTATCTGAGATGTTACTGGTCTACTATTAAAATGACTGAAAGAACAGAAACCGATCATGTATGTACAAATAAGTGGCCTAATCCATAAATAACTGCCAGTCCTGCAGGTTTTTATGTTTTCATTTGGATGGATTCCATTTTTTACTCTTCTTCCCAGCAGGTCAAGGATGCAACCTGACACTAGCTCTGCTTTGTGTCCCCTGAAGTTGGTAGTAGATCCTATACGGGATGCAACTAAAGGACCTTAATATCATGGCCTGAAATCTTTTTTCTTTCTTTCCTACCCCCTTTTTGTTTTTTAATCTAGCCTGACAAAGCATTCTGTAGCATTCAAAAACTTGTGCATTGTGTTATGCTATTTTGGTTGGCTACTTTTGGAACAACATAGGTACCTACATGAAGGGTTGAAATTTACTAGAGGGGGGTTAAATTGCATTTTTCTTTCTTTGCATACTGATAATGGTGCTTCCCCATAGCAGCTCCCAATAAAGTTGGATGTGAGTGATTTCATATGCAAAAAATAAACAGGAGTCTTGTAGCTCCTTAAAGACCAACTTTTTAAAAACTCTAGTAACGTTTGTGGACTAGAGCCTAGCTTGTCAGATGCATATAGTGGGTCTCACTAGGCTGATTTTTTTAATACGAGTTTATGAAGAATAAAATTGTAAACATGACAACCAAAAGGGCATGAAATACTGGAAGTACATGGTAAAACATACTTCCATACTGTAATCAAGGAAATGAAATGGTCACTTTCTGGAGGGAGACAGTCTGGACTGTCCAGGTCATTGAGCACTTGGTAGAAGCAATGATAGCAAAGGGGGAAAGTGTGTTTGTGTCTGTGTTGTGTTTTGTTTTACTTGGCCACTATAAGGAATAGTCTTGTAAAAATTATTTGTGTTATTGTTGGCCAGCTTTGGCACAGTTCCAGAGCCACTTACCATTTTTGTTGCCTCCCTTTAGGATGTTTGTAAACTAGGAAGACTAGCACTGAAGATGTGATAGAAACGATTGTTTAGAAGTAACCCTGTCAAAGGTTGTGGGCAGTCTGCTGTTTCATAGGATAACAACAGTGCCATCCTATGCACATTGACCTCAGTGGATTTAGAGGGATGTCACTGTCAGACTATCAGCCAAAAAGCTATTGAAGCCAATGGGAAAACTTAAAAAAAAAGTCTAGAATCCAACTGATTCTGTAACTTACCAGAGTGAACCAAAATAACTTTTCTACCACTCAATAAAGCTATAGAAAGGCAGGGAAGTAGAAAGATCATGACAGTGAAGCCTTGTCAGTATCTAGGGTTGCCAGGTCCCTCTTTGCCACCGGTGGGAGATTTTTGGGGCGGAGCCTGAGGAGGGCAGGGTTTGGGGAGGGACTTCAATGCCATAGAGTTCAATTGCCAAAGCGGCCATTTTTCTCCAGGTGATCTGATCTCTATCGGCTAGAGATCAGTTGTATTAACAGGAAATCTCCTGCTACTACCTGGCAGTTGGCAACCCTATCAGTATCACCAGATACCAACAGTTAAGGTGTGCCTCACAAGCCCTGTTCTCTGTGCTCCCACCTTCAGAGGTGAGGCAGGTGGCAAAAAGAGACGTGGCTTTTTCAGTACTGGCTTTTGCAACGCCCTTCCTCTTGAGGCTTGCCTGCTACCATGTTTCTTTCTTTTAGGTGTCAGGCCCAAATATTTCTGTTCACCCAGGCTTTCAATTAAGGGGTTGATATTTAGACATTATTGTAGCCTGGAAAGTGTTGTTTAAATCTGGCAATTGTCTGTTTTTATGGTCTGTGTGTTTATGCCAGGCTGGGGGTTTTTAATGTTGGATTTTAATTAATATATTTTAATGTTTTGTTTTTATTGTTTTGTTTTGTAAGCCACCTTAGGCAGGCTCCTGGAGAAGCAATATATATATATATATATATATATATATATATATATATATATATATATATATATATATATATATATATATATATATATATATATTTCTAAATAAATGAATAAACAGTGCAATCCTATGTAGAATTAACCCCTTCTAACCCACTTGAAAATAATGGGTTTAGACCAGAGTAACCCTGTATAGAATTGCACTGCAACTCACCTAGTTTCAGGTTGAAGCAAAGCATTGTTTGACGTATGTCCTGCCATGTGTGTTTGGGAAAAATATAATTAGTGATAGATCTATGAATGGTATAAGTCAGATTAATGTTCTAGAACAGTGATGGCGAACCTTTTAGAGACCGAGTGCCCAAACTGCAACCAAAAACCCACTTATTTATCGCAGAGTGCCAATGCGGCAATTTAACCTGAATACCACCCCCAGAGGGGGCCCAGAGGGAGAGGCTAGGGTTGCCAAGTTCCTCTTCGCCATGAGTGGGAGGTTTTTGGGGTGGCGCCTGAGGAGGGCAGGGTTTGGGGAAGGACTTCAGTGCCATAGAGTCCAATTGCCAAAGTGGCAATTTTTTCCAGGGGAACTGATCTCTATTGGTTGGAGATCACCTGTAATAGCAGATCTCCAGCTAGTACCTGGAGATTGGCAACTAGTTCCTTAGTGTTTTCTCTCTACATATCAAGACAAATGGAAAGGTGTTTGGAGGATAGCTTGTGGGCACTTCAAAGGTGGAATAGGACTGCACGCCCCTCCGCCCGCACAGACCCAGAGGGTGCCGGAGAAGCCGCTGGAGGGAAAGAAGGAAGGAAGGAAAGAAGGGAAGGGAGGGGGAAAGGGAAGGAAGGGAGGGAGAGAAAGAAAGAAAAAGAGAGAGAAAGGGAGAAAGAAATGGAGCAAGGGAGAGAAAGAAAAGGACAGAGGGAGACAGAAAAAGAAAGAGGCCATTTATGCATGGGAGGTTTTGCCTTGGATTTGCCACTCGGTGGGGCGCGGCAGCAGGCTTGTGAGAGGCGAGCAGGGTGGGGCAGAGGGCGCCTCCTTCGCACCCACCGACCAGCCATGCCCCTCCGCCCACACAGGCCCAGAGGGCGCCGGAGAAGCCGCCGGCCATGCCGAGTGTGAGCGCTCGGCTTCTGTTCCCCGCTCTCCCACCCGCCTGGCTGGCCGTGCACGCTCCAGCGGCGGCAATGGCGGCAGCTTCTGTGGGAGAGTCCGGGGGCCACCGCCAATCATGTCGGAGGTTCCCCACCCCTGGGCTACAGCCTCCCCCATCCGGGGTGGGGCAGAGCCGGAAAGACCAGTGGCTTGGAGGAACCGTGCGTGCCGGCAGAAAGGGCTACGCGTGCCGGAAGTGGCACCCGTGCCATAGGTTCGCCAACACGGTTCTAGAACATACTTCAAAACAGCATGTATTTTGAGGAAATGAGTCTGAGTTAACTCTGAGACCAGCTCAACTAAAAAATATGTTGAACAGCCGAAACACCAGCAGTATCTCCATTCTATCTTAGGCCTCCAACTCCAGGAATATGTTCATTGTATTAAACAATGGATATTTCAAAAGGCTGCTTTTATTGCTCTTTCCCACTCCATCTCCAATATCTAACTTGAATAATTTGGACAAATACTCCAGATACTATCCATGCATCTATGTCTTCGTGATGTATACAAGGGAAATCGCTTCATTCAGAAATGGGCCATGAATAACTGAGGGTTTTATTTACTACCAACCTTGCATTGAACAGTGATAGGCTGGGGGACTCATTGCCCCTTTCTTTAAAGTGACTGGGTGAAAACCATCCTTGTTCCACCAACTCATATTTCTTAATATGACAAAGCAAGTCTCTAATCTACATGATTGTGGACAGACTTCCCAAACATCATGCATCTACATACACACAAAAGCCTCCATGGTTAAGAGGTGTATCTCCTATGTCCGGCCAAAAAAACACTCTCAGATTCTCCAAAATGTCATGCATTAGGCTCAAAATAGGATTATGGTTACTTTATATTATAAATATATAAACAATAAAATATAGAGATTTCCATACAGAATTTGAATGTTCTTGGACTAGTTTAAGACTATAGTTCAGAGGGGAGTGTCATTGATTCTTTCACTTCTCTTACTTTAAAAAAAAGTTGCTAAAACATTTTTGCAGTTTTCAAGAATGAAGATTTTCACTTATCCAGACACTCAAATGAAGTCTGATCTGCCATTCTCTAAGTACTTAAAGCTCTCACTAGATAGGTACAATGAATACAGGATTAGAGCTGCAATTCTTAGAAGGTAAACATGCCATTCTGGAGTAGCTGTTTTCTGTGTTACACTCTCTGCAAAGTAACACCACTCCTTGTTTCCTAACCCGCCTCCCCCGCCAAGTCAATGTTGCTTAGATACAAGAAGCCTGTACACATGGTCAGATAGTGATGGGGCAGGTCCTTGTCCATTTCATTTGAAGAAGAGACATCAGATCCTTCAGTGCATTAATTGTTATAAGAGGTATAGCTTGTTTAACAGGCAGGACAGGAAACAATCCTTTTCTGAAGAATGTAAAATTATAAATAGAAGTGCTACCACACACACACACACAATTACCCCAATCAAAAGTGTCACATAAATTAGTAGGTGAAATTAATTGGGAGATACTTTAGAAATGTTGCAGTTCAAAGAGGGAGGAGACATATATATCTGCAAATGGGTTAAAAATCAATGTTCATAAAGCCTCTTGAAAATGGTTCCCAAGACCAAAGGAAGAACATGTGTAGAATTTGTCATGTCAATAGAAATTGTGATATCAACAAGCTCAAAGGTATTTATTTTTTAAAAATACTTATACCTTGCCTTTCACCAAAGACTCACAACATTTTAAAATCATAACAAAAAACCAAATAAAAGTAAGAAACCAAAGGCACTTAAAATCAAACCCAAAAGTAGTTCCAGCTAACAAGAACGTGCAAAGTTGAGCATGCAACTGTGTTGTCAACTTCCAGAGCTCCCTAAATCCAAGAGAGGCAAGACCAGCAACAGCTAGCTTCCCCCACTGATTCCAGGTTCAATAAAGATTACATCATGGAAAAACTATGCCATGTAGCCTGAGAATCAAAGCCATCACAATTGGTGGCTGTTTAACTGTAATGTCACTGAAACACATACTTCCCAGCACTACCAAACCTCCCCCCCGCCCGCTTTCTCTCTCCTTACCATACTCAGCCCCTTTACTTTTCGTACCATTAAGGGCAGCTTTATTGGGGAGAAGAAAATCTGATCAAAACTGTCGACCGCCAACTGCCGATTTTCAATGGATTCAATAAAGGCCACCTTAACGATTTCCCTAATTAATGGATGACATCTTTGGCTAGAGGAGAGGCGATGTATTCTACTCTGCCTTAGTCTTTGTTAGCCTTCTAATTAACTTTCGTAGGTCACCCAGGTCTCCCAAACCTAAAAGTGAAGAGGGCCATTGTGCTAGGAGCAGTAAACTTACTTTTTTCTGCCCGGGTACTTAAAAGAGGGGGGGATGATTACAGGCAGGGAAAAATAACTCCATTTAAAGTCTTTGTGCCTACAGAGAATACATAGATCCCTGCCTTAGAAAATAATTGAAACACCTTTTTATACCAATATTTCCATGCATAATAAAACAAATTAGCAAAGTCCATCTAAATTCAGAAGCATTTTTTCCAATTATTTTGGAGGAATGTGAACTTCAGCAAGTCAATAAAAGGGTTTCAGTTTAGCAAACAAATTGCTACTGCAACAACTATCAGTTGTATAATAGTTATACTGAAGGTTGTTAGGCAGACTCTGAGTTAATGGCACTCTCTCATACACTACATATTCTAATCACATAGAACTTGTTCAATTCAATGTTTAAAGTATGTCCCACTGGAATCATTCCAAAAAGTTGAATTTCTGCCTCCTGTGGAATCTCAGATTATTTGATTTTCAAACTGCGAGAAGTGGCTAATAGTTCTCCTTTAAAAGTGATGATCCAGGAAAAATGACACATGACTCTTCCTTGTATATGAAAAGTATTTATTGTACTTGGCTTATTTTATACACCACTTGAACCCAGTTATGTTATTATGTTGTTAAATGTCTTTCAAGCAACAAAAGGATTTTTAAAGGCTTAATCAATGAACCAGTTAAACCGGGATATATGGTCATGAGCCAAGTCAATCCAGTGGCTTACTTCATTAGATCACTGCATTCAATCACTGTCAATTCACTAACAGTGCAATTCTAAACAGTTATAGCTTTCTAAACTACTGTATTTCAATTGCATAAAAGAGTGTGTCTCTGTTTTGGATTATACTGTGAAACACAGAGCTTCTAGTTAGGTACTACACTACAGTCCAGCCCAGTAGCTCATCCTTCAGTCCAGATCCCATCTGTCGTGGTACAGGCGAGGAGCGAGGGCTGTAAGCGTAGTCTGGGGAACAGTCCAAGGTCATTCACAGCGAAGGCAGAGTCCGAGATATCAATACAGGCAAGGGAAGTCCAAGGGGTTAGTCAGAGCCAGTCCAAGAAGTCAGGAATCCAAAGGATAGCAGGGAAACAAGGCAGGTACTCAAGGAGGTTGGTGACAAGTTGCTTGCACAACAGCCCAGCCTAACTGATGGCTTAAATCCCTTTCCCTGCTGCTGTAGCAGCCAGCTGATGCTGATGAGGCTGAGTTCACAGGTGGTGCTTCAGCCCTGCTCTTCCTCATCACTGCTACTGGGGAGGTTCCTCTGTAAATCCTTCAGCCTAGCACTCTGCCGTCTCTGCTGCATTGCCAGACGGACCTGTTTTCTTCTCTGCTCCAGTGGCCCTGGCGAGGCCTCTGGAGACACTGCATGTTGCAAGGTGTCAGGTCCAACTGGAGTCCTAGAGCTGGCAGGCTGCAGACATGGTGAGTCATCTCCTGACTTAGGCTGATCCTCTATTCTAGCCTCTACTTCCTCTTCATCAGAGGAGGTCTCTGCAGGCTGACTCTCTGCAGGCTGACTCATGACACCATCACAGGTGCTGGAGTACCTTGGATTTGGCTTGCCGCATTCATCCTATGAGCCCAACAAATCATGTCACAGTAGCCTCAGAGCTGAAAGTAAAGGAAAATATGTTCATCTTCAGTCCCACACTGTGCTGGCTAGCTGCCAATGCTCAGGTCTCCACCTGCAGTGTTTCTGAGATACTGCTCCAGGCAGTTGGCAACAGCAGGGAGAGGGTAAAGCAGAGTCCAAAGAACAAGTCCATTTGTCAAAGCCAGAAATCAGAGTCCAGTACTTGCCAAATCAGAGTTACAGTTTGTAGTCCAGGTAGCCAGTCCAAGGTCGAGGGTCACGGAGAGTCAGAGGTCCAAACAGCCAGTCCAAGGTCTAAAGGCACAGAGAGTTGTTCAGGCGTGGGAGGCAGCAGGTTGCTCATGTATGCTCTGCGTTGCTTCCTCAACCCTGGGCTGTTCAGCTGAGGCTTTTCTGGCATCTGACTTCTCTGTCAGTCCTCCTCCTGCGAGGACTCACTATTCTGCTGCTTTTCCAGCACACGCCGGTAGGCTTCCAGTCTGGCACTATGTCTTCTAGCCACCAGTGCCTTTCTCTTCTGCTGCCTCCACCTGTCAGCCTTTGCTGCCTTAGTAGCTTGAGGGCTCACAGCTGGGCCACTGGGTCAGGCTCTGAGCAGGACGGGGTTGGTTCCGCATGACTTCTGACTGCAAGTCTTGTGCCTGCTCTGGAGAGTCACCAGCTTCAGGGCTGTCAGCCTCCTCGCCAGGCTGTGCTGAATCAGGCCCCACTTCAGGCTGCGGGGTCAGAGGCAGCTCCATTGGGGCTGAATTCTCCTGGTAGAGTTCCTCCTCTGAGGAGGACCCATTCTCCAGGGACTGCCCCATGGCACACATTCATCTCAAGATGCTGGGAAGGGAGGTGCCATGAGAAGACCCAGCAGCACAGTGTTCAGAGAGCTCTGAGGACCCAGTAGGACCTTCCTGCAGTCTTCTCACTCTCAGTGATCCATGGACATCCAAGTGGAGGGGACTTTAAAGAGCCTCAATGCTACATCCCAATGTCTTGAGACACATTGCTGGGACTGACAGTGCTGCCCACATTGGACGCTGTCTCATGGAGGCAGATGTTCATTGAAATCGTCATCTTGCTATCTACATCTAACAGAATAATGGTCTGATCATCCACATTAATTAATCTATCGCTATTTTCAGCCTTTATTGTCATTAAATATAGTATATAGACTCAAACAGTGATCTATCAACAATGTCTTGAAGGACAGTCAATGTTCAGTTTTTTCATATTGAAACGCACATTCCTAGAATTATGCATTTGGAACGTAAGGAAGGGATCAAACCACCATTATGAGAATAAAGCACAGTTCAGGCAAATTCTTCTGACACAAGAGTCTCCAAGGATCCTATTTTATACTTTCATTCTCATTAGATCATTATCAGTCCATAGTGATCTTATTCTCTAGACTAAACCAGCTTCATTTGAATTAACGTCAAACTCTAGCCTAAGTTCTGTCTTATGTTTGATGGTTCCTTTCACCATGTTGCTTAATGGTTTATGATACCTGACTAATTGCATCAGAAGTTACAACACCAAATGAACATCTAGGACTGGAGCTGCCATTTTTAAATGGAAATTAATAATTTCAGTACAGTTTTTTTCCTTAAAAAGAAAACAATTTCGATTGTGTGAATGACCACCTTCTTTCCTATGTTTGATGCAATTATTGTGCCCAGCTGTTACCTCTTCATCACTCCCCCCCTCCTTTGGCTAATGTTAGAGATGTGTAATTCATTTTCATTTCAAAGTATAATTTGTTTTAATATTCAATATAATGGTTTCAATGCAAATATATCTGATAGCCAGCACCATTACCTGTGCAAATCGGATGGTAGCAAAGGCACGGAGGTTGCAGGCAGATAGTCATACATGTGACACTCCATGCAGCACACTGGATAGCCTCCCAACCCCTGCTTGCTTTCTATCTTCATAACTGATATTTTAATTATTTATTTGTGATGTTTTAACCCTGGAAATTAAAAGTGTCCTGCCCTCGATACCCTGCACCTTTCCTGTACTGAATAAAAACCTAGTGCCCTGGCTTCCTCGCCCTGCTGCAAACTCACACCAATGCTTAACTCACTCAGTACTCCTGCAGGGCACACAGATCTACTTTGCCCCAATAACAGGATTCTTTCCCCACCCTATAGGGTCCCCGGGCCTGATCCCCAAGCTAAGAGCCACAGGGAAAGAGCCCTTGTGCCCTTTCCCTTTGGCTCGTGCCAAAGGCTTGCGCCTCTGGCAAAGAGGAGCTTTGCTACTTAAATGCTCACAGCCCCCACCTCTCACACAAAGCACCCCCCAGCACCAATCAAAAACCTCTCTTTAGCAGGCTACAAGCACCCACTCACCCTCAAACACAGTCCTCCCACAGCAACCTCAGGTACTGCTCCCCAGTAGTTTTTGGAAAGGCAAAACCAGCACTCAGCTTGCCAGCAGCTCTGCCTCAGAGTGGCATGGGGAGAGAAAAGATGTGGAAGAAAAAAGAGAGGAATAGTTTACTTCAAACACATTCTCCTATATAAAAGATACCTTGATGATATTTTTATTATTTGGCAAGGTAATACAGAGACAATTTCCAGTTCTGCAGAATATATCAATACCATCCATAACACTAACAAATTTGAGATGACATTTAACAAAACCAAAATACATTTTTAGACATTGAAGTAAAAAAGGTTGGAACCAGTATAATAACAGGTGTTTACAGAAAACCAACTGATGCAAATTCATACCTAGCTTGTGACAGCTTCCATCCACACCACCTAAAGAAAAGCCTACCATACTCTCAGCTCCTCAGAATCAGAAGAAATTGTAGCCAATACTCAGATTTTATCAGACAAGCCAACATTACAATCAGCCAATTAAAGGAGAGGGGTTACTCATCTAAAATCCTAAAACAAGCCTTTCACAAAGCATCACATACTCCCAGATCCTCCTTGCTAAAGCCCAAGGCCAAGAATAATAATGATAGAATGGTCATCACTCTAACCTACAACAGCATCTATAATAAATTAAAGAGCATTATAAAAAATATTGGCATGTATTATCTAAGATCCCTAGATGTAGCTCTTTCCCCCTCTTTTCATACAAAAGATCCTGAAACCTCCAAGACATTCTAGTGAGCAGCTCATTAAAAGATCAAACCACTAAGAAAAATACTATAGATGGGAAGGGGCTGCCACAAGGTAATTTTCCATGTGCTGTATGCCCCCATTCTGTTAAAAGAAACACATTTCACAATTCTAATGGAGATAGAACCTTTTACATCAAGGATTTCATTAATTGTAATTCTAGTGGTATTATTTATGTTATACAATGTTCTTGTAAACTTATGTATGTTGGCATGTCAACAAGACCAATCAAGATGCGGATATGTGAGCACAGGAGCTGCATCAGAACAAGGAAGTTGACAGCGCCATTAGTGCAGCACTTTCTGACCTTCGCTCACACAGACAAGGACCTCCGCTTCTGGATTGTGGAAAAAGTGCCAGCAACGTCTCACCTTCAGCAGAGTCTTCTAAGGAAAAGAGAGACTTTCTGGATTTATACTTTGGGAACTTTGGCTCCAAAAGGCTTAAATGAAGACATTGACTGGCTTTGTATTTAAGGGACTTTTTCAAACTTTACAACATTGTGATCTACTTGTAAAATCCCTTGGCTTGAGTGCACAGGATCAGTTGTAAGTGTAACTATACTTCTCATAGAGATACAGGGTGATTGCATCACCCAATTACAGATGTACTGAGTCATAGAGCTTGCATCACCCTTTTAACACTATTTAAGTGGGATAGAATCACCAGTTTGACACTACTCTACTAGGTTGAGACCTGCACACATAGTATATGAGAGACATATACTAACCAGGTATGTGTTTATACATTGGTATATTTAATATACATAGTTAAGTAATTATTCAAGTTAGATTAATAATGAACTGAGGTTTCCAATTTGTTTAATCATGTTTTACAAACGTATTTTTCAGATATCTCTTTCAAGACTTATATAATGGGCTCTTAAATAGATAGAAACTAACCCATTATTATTTTATCTTTTCAGACAACCTATACTCATGCCTGGTTGGGTTTGAACTGTTTGTATATGTATGTATCTATGTATTTATTTATTTCTGTAAATGTGTGTAGGCTAACATGGGTTTTAATTAACCACTGATGAAGGCCCAATAGGCCGAAACGCTTTTGGTTGTGGTTACAAATATCAACCTTAGGATATGCCATTGTGCTATTTTAATGTTTTTAAAATATTTTTAACCTTTACATAGCGCTTCCAATAAATTATATTTACAGTATTCTTCCAATAAATTATATTTACAGTATTCTCTGGTACCCAGAGAAAAGATGTTTCAGGCCAAGACATTACAGCCTCTTGTCTGTATGTTGTATAAAATGTGCTCCAGACGGATTAAATTAGATAGTATTGGCCAGGGTTGTTTTCAAGTAGCACTCCAGTCTTCTGAAAAGAATAAGGTAATATGGCAATCTTCTTGTGGGAATATAAAACCTGGCAGATAATCCAATGTCTTTCCAGCACCAAAGAGAACATACAGGTTCCTTAAAAGTCTCCCTAAGAGCAGAGGGGAAACACTGTCATTTTTAAATTGACAAAACTAGAGATTTGTTCAGATGGTGTTCTGAATAAAGAGTCAATCAAAACTGAATTGAGCAATATTACAGGCAGAGCAATCCACAAGGAGGGGGGAGGCCAAAAGGGAATAAGAGCCAAAGTGACCCCTGCACTGGTGTCAGTGCCACTTGCACCAGCTAAACTGGCGCTAATGCCACACAGGGCCACTTATGCTGGCTCCAGGGAGCAGTGCGGCAGCATGAGGCTCAGGCGCCGACTTAGCCTTGCCAGCAGCATTTCCCCAGCGTAAGGGCTTGCACCATTGCCAAAGGGGGCATTCCCAGGGGCGGTGACTTTAGTCAGCTCTCTAAGCCCTTTTGCCCCAGGAACACCCCCTTTTTCAGGTGCCAATTTGTGCCTGTAAAATTACTTGCTCGGTCCTATGAAACCCTATGGAATAGTTTCAAAGGGTTTTCTACAAAGTAGCCTTTTTGGCTCTTGCGCCAAGCAGCAAGCAAGCCACTTAGGAGATGGTGCAGCTGAGCCATCCCCAGACACTCCCTAACCACCCCCTTTCTCGTGATAGTGCTGTTAGTAGTTGGAGGGTGTTTTGGCTATGTAATGATGTCACAGAGTAAATGAAGTCAACTGAGGGTGTGAATAAAGGATGACAATGTAAGTATTTTCTTAAGAAGTGATGAAAACTCAGTTAAAAGGAGGACTTTTTTGGCATTATGAAAAATATTCCAAAGAAAGTCTTAGAATTTTCAGCTCCACTTTTGTTAGGAAGTAATTTTTCACCTAAATCAGGGGTTTCAAACATAAGGCCCGCGGACTGGATCCGGCCCTTTGAGAGCTCTTATCCGGCCGGCGGGTCAACTGAGGGACCACCCCTCTCCACTCCCAGTCTGGGCTGGCGAGGCAGGCCTGGCCCAACCAAGTGACATTTATGTCATATCCAGCCCTCGTAATAATTGTGTTCGACACCCCTGACCTAAATGGCTAGAGAAACCAGTATTGTTTGGGGAGTATTTTTCAGTTTGGGCTGTTCTACAGCTTAAGCTGCTATTGTGAGATTTCTTCCCATCTTTAATTTGTGGAAGGAACATCAGCAAATTTTAACCATTACAAGCCCTATTATCCAACTTTCCCCCATGTGAGTATGGGTGAGTTCTCTGAAAACAACACACTTTGAAAACAAGAGCTTCTTGCGTCAGATGTGCCAGTATGTAAGCAGCAGTCTAATTAAACGAGAGGAGGAAAAAAAACTGATATATTTTTGAAAAACAAAAATTAATCTAAATATACATTGAAACACCACCATTTTAAAATCCTATACCAGACACTAGAAAAATTAAAATAGTGTAAAAGTTGGGATTCTCACATAGTATCTTGCTGCTAGCAAGATGGTTATGAAACTGTAAGAGTTCATTGATTCAAGAGGACAGTTGTGACGGCTGATGGCTTCATGACTCCAAAAGTTTAGGAACACCCTGAGTAAATGTGGCCGTTCACACAGTTGCATCCAGCTGGGATCCATGGGGTCAGCACAAATGCTGCCGTAGGAAGCACTGCTCTCCTTCCAGTGACAAAGGTTCCTTGGTTCACTTCTCAAAAATATCTAGACAAAGAAGAGTAGGTATTTCAGATTTTAAAAGGTACTGAAATGGGTTTTTAATATGCAGACTTCCCTTTGTGGAAAAATCCTTTTGATCCCTAAGAAGGTGGTGCTGATGTCTATGCATTTTGACATTTTTATCTATCTTGTGATATTGTCACTTAAGAGTAACTTTTTTTCCTAGTCACATTTCTTTAACTCCTTTTCTTCCCACATCCCACGTTTTCCTTGTGTCTCTTCCATTTTTATTCCCTTCTCAACCTTTCCGATCTCTTTCTGTGTCATTACATTCACCCCCTGTTATTTGACATTCTTCTCTTCAGTTGATGAATTTACTCCCTGCCTCTTGAATTCATCATTTCTATTCCTCTCTGGTACTCTCCAGTTTGGTTTCAGATACTTCACTCCAGTGGAGTTGTTCTCACTAAAATCACAAATGACCTTCTTTCAGGCAGGTCAGACAGCCCCTTTTCCAGCCTCTTTCTCCTTGATCTTTCCTCCACCTTAGATACAAAGGATAATTCCATTTCTGGAAGGTAGCATGGCCCTTGGCTGCTTGTTCTCCTAAAAACGAGCACCTTCAGCTATAGATTATACTGGTTGAACCATGATAATGATAATTATAAATAGAGTCAATAGTATTACTAATTATACTGTAGTCTGCCCTTTAAGGCCCCAGTCACCCACATTGGAGAGGAGGTGCCATAGCCCAGGAAGGCAGCTTTCCCCGTAGTTAATGTCTGCAGGTGCCTGGCTTCTAGAACTGGCTTTTAGGACAGCCAATGTGGCGTAGAGGTTATCAAGACTAGAATATGACAGACTTGTATTCAGATCCCTACTCTGCTATTAAACCCCTGGGAATACACTACGGTTGCCAGGTCCGCCACCAGTAGGAGGTTTTTGGGGAGGAGCTTGAGGAGGGCGGGGTTTGGGGAGGGACTTCAATGCCATAGAGTCCAATTGCCAAAGCAGCCATTTTCTCCAGGTGAACTGTTTTCTATCGGCTGGAAATCAGTTGTAATAGCAGGAGATCTCCAGCTAGTACCTGGAGGTTGGCAACCCTAAAATACACCATCTCTCTCCCTCATTTTAATCTATTTCACAGGGTTACCGTAAAGATAAAATTAGTAGGAGAGAACTGAACCCTTTGGAGGAAGGGTGAGACAAATATAAGGCAGAATGTTGTTCAAAAATAACAAAATCTTGAGATAGGCTTGCCAGGTTGCTCACTGTCTCTTTAACAGTTTCACAGATGTAAAAAGTGGAAAAGGCTCATTCATTCCCACCTCCTCTTTGTTGCCCATCTTCTAGCCTGCTGTGAACCAACAGTCCTGTAGGATATGCCTGTTTACCTTTAAAGCTATTTTATGCCTACTTCGGCAGGAGGGGAGAGGAAGAAGGCCAAAGCAACTAAAGGAAGAGCAAGATGTCCAGGTTTTAACCTGCAGCGTGTCTTGAATAGGTAACACACAGGCAAGAATATAGCTTGTGTACCTTCATCCTCACCATCTACCATTTCTGCCTTCATCTTACCTGCTTTCAATGTTGGGAGTGATTTGGGTTTCTTGAACTCATGATGAACACGTTAAGCAGCCTTACACCAAATCAGGCCCTGACCTGGATAGCCCCAGGCTAGCCTGATCTCATCAGATCTCAGAAGCTAAGGGTGGGCCCTGGTTAGAATTTGGATGAATGACCTCCAAGGAATACCAGGGTCATGACACAAAGGCTGGCAATGCCTTGAAAACCCCACAGGGTCACAATAAGTCAGCTGTGACTTGACAACACCACACACACACACACACACACACACACACACAACCTGAATCAGACCATTGGTCCATCAAGGTCAGTATTGTCTACTCAGACTGGCAGTGCATCTCCAGGGTCTCTCCAGGGTCACATCACATATTACTTGATTTTTTGACTGGAAAAGCCAGAGATTGAACTGGGGCCTTACTGCATGCCAAGCAGATTCTCTGACCACACCCTTTTCCTTTTTCTAGAGCAATAGAAAAGATGGACCTGTATTCTGGCCTGAAAACTCTATCTAGATTAGAAAGAATTAGGATTAGAAAGAATTTTCACTTCACATAAATAGACAGAGTTGGTCATTAGAACTGGTTAAGCCTGCAGTTCTCCTATAGGCTACTCCTGTATATTCCAGTTATTATTCACATGAGCCTCAATATCATTTGAATAGATTTTATAGACAGTTTGTTAATAAGCAAGCCTGTAAACTGAGGCTGTGGCTGCACTCCTAATAACACTTTCCTGTGAGTAAACCCCATTTAACAGAATGATACTTAATTCCAGGTAGACCTGTTTAGACTTGCTGCCTGTTTTCCTGAATAGGACCTGTTCTTGGGAGTCTTTGCAAGCAAGTTACACTGATGACTCAGTGAACAGCACAGGCTTTTGATGAGAATATAGTACTGCTGCATGTTTTTGTTACTTGTATTGGTAACTATCAGCTTGAGTGTTGATTGATGAACTGAAAAAAATTAACCAGTAAGGTTACATTTTAATCATAGGGGCTATGAGATAAAACTATATTTGCTTGCCCTTTTAGAAGGCTATGTTTAGGCTATTCTGATGTTTAATTATTTAAAGCCCAAGAATGCACCAGTGAAAACCAGCCAAGAAGCCATCCCATAGATGCCAAAAGTTATGATCAGCCAATAGTTCAAGAACAGTGTGCTTGTACAATTGTCTCAAGGAAATAAAAGGTTTCTAGACATAGAAAAGCAGTAAACTAGATTATACCCTACTCCCTCATATTTATGTGCAGAGGGTAGTTTTGTTTTTAACATGAAATTGGAGGGGGGAGGGTCAATTTTGCAACCCCCTTGCCTGCAGTCTGAAATGGCATTTGATCTTCTGTTTGTGTAGGCCAGGCCTTGCTTGAAGGTCTGCTCCATTTAAATCAGTGGGATTTTCTTCCCTTCCCCACAAAAAGGACATTTAGGTTTTCTGTTTTGGAACTACACATTTCATTGTGTTAAACTGACACAGCAGTTTGTACAACCAAATTATTGGCTGCCACAGCAAAGTTTTGGGACTAGGTTGTAAATTAGTTTAAATCAAAGATCTTTATCTTAATCGGTTTATAGATTCACTTCTATTATTTTTAAAACACTATTTAGAACCTAAATAATTGTACCTAAAGCAATATTTTTAGGTCTTTTAAGTGAATTTGCACCAGTTTAATTCTTTTTCTAATTTATTTCACAGACGTTCACCCAAAATAGACAAAAAAATAATGAGAATAATTCAAGATATCTACTGCAGGAGTGAGGAATGGGGGTAAAGGGAAGCCCATTCTCCCGCTTTATAAATTCCACCATGAGCAGGAGTCCCAGGCAGCTCAGGCAAATTTTTATTCTCTCTTATGCTAAAGAGGTAGAATAAGTTTATTCCACTACACTAATGAAATGAGGGATCCAGCAGGCACAAGCAATGTTTTTGTTCTTTTCTCTTGTGTGGTGTTATGAGAATTACGGCTTTTAAAAGGTCTGAATACCATGATGAAATAAGAAATCAACTATTATGCAATCATCATAATGACTAAAGTAATTAAGTAGTGCACAAAAAAATCCATTCTAAACTCTGCCTCTTGAAAAACTGCTGGAATTTGAAATCTGCAGGGAGCTGGGTATATTGATTTCCCCTTGCTTCTCATTCAACTGCTTCTGTTTAAGTTATACATTTCTTCTCTGCTCATGAAAACTGGTGGTTGTGAAATGTCATCTCCAGTTGTCCTCTCTGTGCCCAGTCTCACATTGATGTGTCATTGTGAGGAGGAGGAAAAGGAACCCTGAAACTCATAACCATGCTAGTTGACTTCTGCTTCCCATTTTACAAGGAACCCCTTCCAAAATAAAAACTACGCCTGATTTAGATTTGCAAAACAAGGAGCACTGTAAATGAGGGGTTGTTCCATGGAAATCTGTTCCTTGCTACATTTTGAGATTTTCATGTGACTGTAATGTTCTACAATAACAAACACTCATTAAGGGATATTCTTTAAAATAGCAAACATCTCTGGCAACCATGTAAGTAAAGTTCCCTCTCATTAAAATAAACAAGTATAAGAGTGGTCTCGCCATAAATAAAGAAACTTGCAGCCCTTACAAAAGACTTAGAATTACACCTCATAATGTACATAATGTACAGACCCTCCACACCCACCTTCATGCTGTCATATCACCGTACTAGTCTTTGCACGGTATGCTTGTGCTAATTTATACAACACATATAGAGAGCATAAGAGAGAGAAACACACACCCAAATAGATTACTTGCTTTTACTTTATAAAAAGAAAAAAGAACCCTTTTGTGTTCTTAGAGAGACAACTTTAAAGCATGGGAGAGACAGCCAGGGAGAGCATGACGTCCTCTAATCCAACAAGTCACCTTCCCCAGCTCAAACACCAAGTGATTTCTCTCTCTCACTCTCTCTCTCTCTCTTTCTATCCCCCCCCCCACCTTATAAGAAAGAAATTGACTTTTGTTTGGAGTTTGTGAAAAGTGGGACTCGGGGCCCAGTCAATGGGGCTCCCCGCAGAGCCCTCTGAGTGGAGCCATCTCGAACCAGTCAGCCACAGCACCAATTAATCCGCCCTTTGTCAGAGGCCCAGCCCCAGCCCCAGCCCCAGCCGCAGCAGCAAAGGCAACAGCAACACATTTGGCCATTGTTCAGGCCTTCATGCAATGGGATTTATCCTTTCAAAGAGCCAGTTTTGTCCCAAAGAGTTCGAGCGGAAGTTTCTCACTGACAATTTGCCCTAAATAGATAGATTTGTCAGCAGTGATCTTTAAAAGCAAATGCCACACTATTTTTTAAAAGGTGCATCTATCTCTTTCTTTCTCTATCTCTCTCCGTGTAGGCCTATCCTGGGCAGATTCAGCAATCTAAGAACACGCTGTCTGAAGTGGGAGTGAAAGGAGGGATCTGTGGGATGGATGAGGCGGCCCTGTTCGTCTGGAGACAGACCTAGAAAGCAAGTTTCTTTGTACAGCTGCTGTGACTTCTTAGAGCAGGTGAGGGCATCTCTTACATGTCATTGTCATGATTGTAATGCAGCATTGCATTAGTCCAGGCAGGTTTTGCAGCCTCCAAATACCTCAGTAACAGATCAATATGAATTATCCAAACAGGTTCTTCTAAAACTAAGCACATTGGGGTGGGGGGGATTGTATGTACATAGAAGCTGTCCACAGTGGATCAGTAAAGTAATAGACTTCTGCTACTTCCCTTCAACCTGGCTATGTGTTCAGGAGTGGGTAGCAAAGAAATCTCTGCATTTACAGGGGAGCTGGCTATGATTGATGCTTGCAAATTCTATGGTGGACCAAAAGCAGGGTGAGCTTAATAGCCTGTATAGAACAGAAATCGGCACAAACATAAACTCAAACTAGCAAAGAAGTATTGGAATGGGTAATCTGAGAGGGATCAACAGCCACATCAGCGGAAGAGAACAGACAGTTCCAATGGTGGTGGGGGTGGAGGAATCCTTGAAAGGTAGTTACTGGACAGCAGCAGTAGTGGAAAATGATTCTGGTGGAGGATCTATCATAGAGAACAACACTTCAGCTAACCCTGGTTAGTATTGAGCAGAAGAAGGCAATAGTAAATCACTTCTGATTATGTCTTACCTCAAAAACCCTATGATGTGACAACCCCCACCCCCCAAAAAAAAGATATAGTGCTGAAAGATGGAACCCAAGGTTGGATAGCGTTCAATCAGCTACTGGGGAAGAGCTGAGGACAACTACAAGTAGCAGTATTCTTAATGACGCAGCTGGACTAAAGCTAAGAGGATGTTCATTTGTTGACATGAATGGATGCAAAAGGAAAATCCAAAGCTGTTCGACACAAATGATAGGAATGTGGAATGTTATGAATCAGGGTAAGCTTGAAATAATAAAACAAGAAATAAAACATTTAAACATTGCAATCTTGGGAGTGAACTAGGACATTTTCAGTCAGAAAATTACGAAGTGTTTTACTCAGGAAACGATAAGCATAGAAGAAATTGAGTTTCTCTAATAGGAAAGCAAGATATAGCAACAAACAGTGAGGGGCTATAATGCAAAATCTGACCAAATAATATCAATCAGACTTCATGGAAAGTCTATCAACATAGTCAAGTTTACACCCCAACTACAAATGCTGAAAAGGAAGAAAGTAAAATCTTTTATGCAAGTGTCCAGGAAGAAACGGACCGCACACCTAAACAAGGTGTGCTGATAATCATAGGCAACTGGAACACAAAAGCAGGAAACAAAGCAGAATCAAATAGTGTTGTAAGATTTGGGCTAGGAGCATGAAATGAAGCAGTAGAGTAACTCACAGAATTCTGTGAAGACAACAATTTGCAAACACATGTTTCAGGCAACCAAATAGATGATTGCATACGTGGACATTACTGGATGGGCAATATGTAAATAAAATAGATTACATAATCAGAAGCAGAAATCAAGGTGTTGGAATATGCAAGGCTGTCATATTAGCTGTGGCAGGCAGAGTTAGATGTAGGGGATCAAACTGTCAACCTGGGCTGATGTCATGGCCTGGAAAGCCCCTAGGAGGCCTGATTACACTGGCCAGAACCAGTTGAGGCCAGAGGCTGAGGTGATGTGTTGCACCTGTAGGGTGATTCAGCCTGAACTACTAATTGATGCCTGGTGGTGGCATTATGTATATAAGTATTAGACTCCATGAGTCTGTGTTGGGAGATATGGTGGATAGAGTGTGTATTTAGCACTGTAAATAAACAACTGCATTTCTATAAGCTCTAGTGGTTCTGGTGGTCATTCCTGGACGTTGGCACAATCCGCCAGCTCTCGCGTCAGGGTTATGGACCCAGTCTGCTATGCCTCACAGGACTAGTGAGAGTAGCACAGCAGCATCCAGGATTTCAGACGCCATAGCAGCTAAAGAAGCAGTGGGAGATCGAGTGGAGAAATGGCTCGATCTCAAATTCCCATGGAAAAGCTGACCCAAGACAACTATGCTACATGGTCGGTGAGATTGAAACATTATCTCAAGCAGGAGGCTCAGTGGGGAGCCATAGAGCAGGTGCCTGTAACTGCGGTAGAGCAGGAACGGGACAGCAAGGCTCTAGCAAACATAATTCTATCAGTAGACAACAGCCAGCTGGTCTACGTGGCAGGGAAGCCAAATGCTCGTGAAGCATGGGAAGCTTTGAAGACCGTGCACCTTCGGACTTCAGCCGGGACTATCCTCTCATTAATGAGGAGGCTGTACCGAAGCCATAAATTGTCCCACACGCCAGGAGCCGAGCACCTCAGGAATCTAGCGGAGGTTTTCAGACAGCTAGAGCTGAGGGGGAAGAATTACTCTCCAGAGGACCAAATGCACAACATGCTAGGATCTTTAGATGACAGCTACCATGTGCTGATAACGTCTCTGGAGTGTATGGACGCAGCACATTTAACGCCAGAATATGTGTCAGGACGGATCCTTGAAGACGAAGCAAGGCGATGGGAGAGCCAGGACCAGATGGCCGCAGCCCAGCAAAGACCGCATCAGGTGGTAAGAGCAGCTCATCAATTGTCGCGGCAGACATCAGCCCCGCAGTTAGAAGTTCACCTCGGAGAGGGACCACCCATACAGCCAACGCCGATGACTTCGCCGATATCAGCCGAGCTGAGGGGCCATACCAGAAGAGGGGCGGCGTTCTACCCTACGCAGATGTCGGAGAAGCAAGCACGTGGAGCTGGAAGGAGGAGTGGAGTCTTCAAGGAGGAACCGGAGGAATGTGTGCTCTTTGTGAAGAAATGTTTCAGTTGCGGCTCAACGAAGCATTTCAAAAGAGACTGCCCTAATGAGTTGGCGAGAAGACGTCTGCGAAAACAGACTGGAAATTCCTCGCATACCTCAGTTGTGCTGGCGGAGGCTGGAGAAGCAGGGAGCCTGTGGCTCATTGACAGTGGCGCTAGCAAAGTGTTTGTAAATACTGCTTCAATGTTAAAATCTAAAAAGTGTTCAGCCAAGACCCATGTAAGTTTGGCGGACGGGAAATGTTTGGAGGTGGAGTGTGACGGGGAAGTATTTTTCCCGGCTTTAAATCACACGTTCAGGAATGTTTTGTGCATCCCAGGGCTCGAGAATAATTTATTGAGCGTGTCAGCTCTTGCTCAGGCTGGATTTACAGTGGTGTTTCAGGAGAAAGCCTGCCTGGTAAAAAAGCAAGAGGCTGTTCTGTTAAAGGGGCACATTAAGCAGGATGTTTATGTGGTGCACAGTAGTTCAGCAGAGTCATTTAATGCGGTGGAAGCATTAAACCCTATGCCACATGACTTCCGGTAAGGATTGCTGACCGAGGTGAAGTGCCTCACTGGACCTCCCAGTGAAGGACTGAATTTACGTTTAAATAGGGGCATTTACTGACCCCCGCCCGCTCCTAAAAAGTGGAGCTGGATGCAGGAATTCTTCTGCTTGCCAGTGAAGAGCGGTTTGACTCCTGAGGTCTCCGAGAGTGCTTTTTTAAGACTCCCGGAGTCTCAGCTGCTGTCCCGCGTTGGCTAAGAGAATTTAGATCCCCGCAGACGCTTATTTCGGAGTTAGACCTCGCTCTCCCTTACCCAATACCATCAAAACAACTAATTAAGGAAACAAAAGCCTCACCCTCCGAAAATCAGCGTAACAAGAATCTCTTTGTTTACATTGGAAAATAAGCAAGTAAAAGCCTCTTTTAAAATGACTACTGCTTCCTGACCTCCCGACTGGGAAAATGATTCTGTAAGACTGTATGTAAACTTTGAGTTAGATCGGCAGGACGTTCTTAAAAGCTATGGGGAGATAGACTAAACAAACGGAACTGAAAACGACATACCTGGTACCCAATAGCAAAGCCGATCTTCTTGAGAGAGAAGGAGGAAGTTCCCACCTCTAGCAATGCCCCCCGAAAGTTGATACTAGCTGCATGGCAAGGTAAAGAGAGAGGCATTCCAGGAACGGCAGGCAGAGATCACAGGCTGAAATGCAATGCCAAAGGACCGGAAGTACGTCAGAAGGTGCAACTGGTAAAACGATCCGATTCACCATAGAGAGGACGACAGAAGGTCCGCGGCACTTCCTACTTCCTGCCTAGAAGCCGACCTAGAGTGACCCAAAACTCTATGGTATCTTAAAACTTTCAAACTTGTTTTTGAAATAATTTGGGGGCAGAATTCAATATTAAACACTGTGATATTGATGGGACAATATATTAAAAGGTAATCTCTCAAGAAATAAACTGCTGGGAGCCGGCCAAAAAATTGAGGGTTTTTTGCCAGAATATATGTCGTTTTCACGACCACGTTCAAGCTCATTCCATACTCCTGTAACCACTAAATCTACAGAGACCATGGCGGAGAAGCAAGACAAGAAAATGCAAGAACTTTTGGCCAAACTGATACCTTTACTAAACAGATGGAACTAATGTCCAAGCAGCAAATGGAGTATGTCTCCAGACAGCAGGAGAAACAAATGACCCAACTAACAGAAATGTTAGCTGAGATTGTTAAAGAGGTTAAAGAGACTAAAACCCAGGTTACCTCATTACAAGCGGATATGAAGACTATGGATGCCTCAGTTAAGAAGATAGCGGAAGATCATAAAGAAGTTAATAAGAAAGTGGATACACATGAAAAACAGCTGGAAGTGCTACAGATGCAGGAGGAATCCACGAAAGACCAATTTGCTTTAATGGACTTGAAAGCCAGATAATTTAATCTACGCCTACGAAATTTATCGGAAGACCGAGGTAATACTAGAGAATCTCTAATCACAACCTTGGCTGAATTGTTCAATATTGCAGAACAAGATTTAGACCTTGCCATCAGGAGGATTTACAGGATTCCTTTACCACCTAATATGAGAAGAGCAAAAGCAAGAGATGTCATGATATCCTTCTATGACATGAGGATGAAAGATGTAATAATGCAACAGCACTACCAAGATCCTAAAGTAATAGATGGCAATGTTCTGATAGGATAGGCAATGTTCTTGAAGGATATTCCTAGACACCTGATGGCGAAGAGAGCCCAGTTTAAGGATTTTGCAACATCCCTGAGAAAAAGTGGAATTAAATATAGGTGGTTGCTACCACAAGGACTGACATTTACCTACAAAGATGTTAAATATACAATCACCACAAAAGAAGATGTTGGAAAATTCCTGAGAAAATACAAGAAAGACCTGGCTGGCTACACACCAGGTCAGAAAGAGGAATCAAGCCAAGAAGAAGATGGGTATGCAGATAAAGAAGCAGTGGGTGGAGTTTAAGACTATAAATAAAATTCTGATGGCTAAAGTCATATCGTGGAATGTTAATGGTCTAAATGAGAAGGTGAAAAGAGGGCGGATTTTTAAATTTTTACAAAAACAAAAATATTCATTAATATGTTTACAAGAGACTCATATTTTGAAAAAAGACAAAAATATTTGGAGAGGAAGACCCTGGGTCAATCTTTTATTTCCTCGGCTAAAACCAAAACCAAAGGACTTGTCATATATGCCCATGCAAATTTTGTTCCAGAATTGGTTTATAAAGATGAAGATGGTAGGATATTGTTGGTAAGAGCAAAAATAGCTGGACAGAAGATACTGATAGTAGGGATATGTGCTCCAAATGAAGGAAAAGCTCAGTTTTATACACAATTATATGATATTTTGTTGCAGTATGCAGATCACCAACTACTATTATTGGGAGATTTTAATGGAATCATCAACCCAACATTAGACAAGAAATCAACAGCAGAAGATGAAAGAGAAGGTTGTTTACCTAAAAAATTTTATCAGCTTACTGAGGAATTTCATATACAAGACATATGGAGAACTATAAATACAACAACAAAAGAATATACTTTTTATTCCGCTAGGCACAACTCTCACTCCAGAATTGACATGATATGGGCCAGCAAGTCTGTTTTTACTCAACTGAGAAAGGTACACATACTTCCGAGAACTTTTTCAGATCATAACCCAGTTGCCTTTGAGTGGTTTACCAAACAAGCATTCAGATGGAGACTTAATGACAGGCTATTGAGAGATGAAAAGACAAGGAAGGAAATACAGGACATTGTTGAGGATTATTTTCAGATAAATGTCAATGGAGAAACTAGCTTAAATGTGGTCTGGGATGCTTTTAAGGTGGTGTTAAGAGGCTACATGATTCAGAAGAATACTGCATGGAAGAAAAAACAATTGCAACAAATGAATGACATACTTTGGGAATTACAAAATTTAGAACAGAAATTAATTTTGGAAACTCAAGAAGATCAGAGAAGACAAATCGAGACAAAAATTAAACTAACCAAACACCAGTTAAATTTGTTGACCATGGAAGAAATTAATAAAAATATGAAAATTGCTAAGCAGAGATACTTTGAACATGCAAATCGACCTGGAAAATTTTTGGCTACTCAGATAAGAGATTCCATGCAGAAAAAGATAATAAATAAAATACAAACTTCAAAAGGACCGGCTTATACAACAACAGCAATATTGAAAGAGTTTGAACTTTTTTATACAAAATTATATCAAAAAGACAATATTGCAGGGAAAAAGATGGATAATTTTTTAGGAACTACAAAGGTAAATAGACTTTCTGTCGAACAGCAGGTTTTTGGATACCCCAATTACAATGGTTGATATTGAAGAAGCAATAATGAAACAAAAAACTGATAAAACACCAGGCCTAGATGGAATCACAGCTTTATTTTACAGGACATTTAAGGAGAATTTTAAAAGCTCTCTTTTACAGGTATGTAATTCAATTTTAGACACAGGAATAGCCCCAGAGACACATGCTTATATATCACTGATCCATAAGACTTGTAAAGACATGGAAAAGGTGACCAATTATAGACAAATCTCGCTTTTAAATGTGGATTACAAAATTTATGCTTCAATTTTAGCCAACCGTTTGAAAAAATATATATTGTTTTTGACACATGAGGACCAAGCGGGATTTGTACCAGGTCGACAAATAAAAGACAATTTAAGGATTTTATTGGATGCGGTGGAATATTATGAGTATAATTATCAACATAAGGCAGCTTATGTTTTCCTGGATGCAGAGAAAGCTTTTGATATGGTTTCCTGGGATTATATGAAAAAAGTTTTGGAAATAATGAACTTTGGAACAAGGTTCCGTACAGGTATCGATGCGATATATACCACACAAAAAGCTACAGTACTAGTAAATGAATTAATGTCAGACAATTGTGTAATACAAAAAGGAACCAGACAAGGATGTCCATTATCTCCTTTGTTGTTTATTTTGACCTTGGAAACCTTGTGTTGTAAGATGCGTGAAACAGAAGCAATCCAGGGTTTAAAAGTTAACAAACAAGAGTTCAAATTAAGAGCCTTTGCAGATGACTTATTGCTTGTGCTGTCTGACCCAAATCAATCCGCTCCTTATTTACTGAAATTACTGAAAGATTATGGGGAAATCTCTGGTTTTAAGATTAATAAAGAAAAGACTCATGTTTTATTCAAAAATCTTTCTAAAGAAGAACAAATAGATTTTTTGATCACCACTGGTTGGGAAAAAACGAATAAAGTGAAATACCTGGGTATTTGGATTACAAACAAAAATAAAGATCTTTTGGAGAATAATTATGTGAAACTTTGCGCATCTGTTAAAAGAGACATGGTAATTTGGTCCAATAAAAACATTTCATTACTGGGCCGCATATCAGTAGTACAAATGAACATTTTGCCAAGACTACTTTTTTTACTTCGGAACTTGCCAATTGTGGAGCATGCCAAATACTTCGATGCCTGGAGAAAAGACTTGCTTAATTTTATATGGCAAGGGGAAAAGCCTAGAATTGCCTACAAATACTTGGTTGACACTAAAGAAAGAGGATTTGCTCTACCAAACTTTAAACTGTACGCGGAAGCAGCAGTATTAGTTTGGCTAAAAGATTGGATACATTTGAAAAATAATAGAATGTTGGACTTAGAAGGCTTTAATAATAGATATGGATGGCACTGTTATCTATGGTATGATAAACTGAAAATACACAAGCTCTTTCAGCATCATGTTGTCAGATCCTCATTAATAAAAATTTGGCTAAAATATAAACATCTTTTGGAACCTAGAACACTATATGTATCTCTACACAAGAGATGTTGACACTGAAACCATTGAGATCAGCACAATTTCTTATCAAGAATTATTGGTATGGAAGGACAATAAATGTGCCTTAAAGGAATATAGTGAAATGAAGGAACAGATTACCTGGCTTCAATATTATCAATTACAATCTGTATTTATACAAGATATGAGGCTAGGTTTTACAAAAGACAAATCACTTTTTCAACAAATGTTGTTAGATAACAATGAACATTTAATATCTAAGATTTATAAGATATTATTGACCTTGTCAAATCAACAATGATAACTTGGGCACAAACTTTGGGTCATGATATACATATGTACAAATGGGAAAGACTTTGATCAAAGGATATGAAATACATATATTCACAATCTTTAAGAGAGAATATATATAAAATGATGTACAGATGGTATCTAACACCAAAGAAATTAGCCAAAATATGTCACCGAACTGTTGGAAATGTCAGAAAGAAGTGGGTTCCTTTCATCATGTTTGGTGGCTATGCGAGAAGGCTAAGAATTATTGGGATATGATCTACAATGAACTAAGGCTGATATTACAACAAAATAGCCCTAAATCAATAGAAATGATGCTGTTGAGTTTAATACCAGATACCATAGTGACCCAGAGATCTTTTTTGATGTATGCCACTATTGCCGCCAGAATGGTATACGCTAGGAGATGGAAAATGACGGATATACCAAACAAATCGGAGTGGATTGAAAAAATGATGGAATTAGTAGAGATGGCTAAACTTACGTCGTTGATAAATCAAAAGGATGACAATGAATTTGCAAAAGAATGGGAGGCATGGACTAATTATTGCAGAAATGAACTTAAATGTGATATTAAGAAATATATTTTGATTAATTCAGTGTGGATATATTAGACATGGATGCTTTGGTTACAATTGAATTAGACAAATAATACAAAGAGAGAAACAATGTTAAATAAAGGGTTAGAGGAGGGGAGAGGGGAAGTTAATGAATTATACTTTTTGATATGTGAACTGGAATGTATAATGATTTGGAAAAAATAATTTTTTTTATTAAACCCTATGCCGCATGACGGCTGTGTGCACCTCCCCCACAGAAGGTTCGGCCATGCCGCCTATTCTACTCTAAAGAAAACCCTAGAGGCTTTAGGGGGTGACCTAAAACTGAATAAGTGCAATTCCTTCTTGGACTGCACGGTTTGCAAATCAGTCAAAAGTAGGAGGGGTCCAGTGGCTAAAGCCAGTAGCAGGATTAGTAGCCAACCCCTAGAGGTCGTCCACATGGATCTGAGTGGCCCCTATCTGGACAGTGTGTCCAAAAACAGATATGTGTTATGCATTGTAGATGACAAGACCCGTTTTGGTTGGATTTATCTCTTAAAGCAAAAGAGTGAGGCTTGTCAAACTATCAAATATTGGCTTGCCAGGGTTGAGAGGCAGTTAAACCTCAAAGTAAAAAAGATACAATGTGATAGGGGTGGAGAATTCTTATCACATGCCCTGACACAGTGGCTGGAAAGTAAAGGGATAGTACAGAGACTTGCTAATCCTGGGGTGCCACAGGAGAATGGGGTCGCAGAACGGAGAAATCAATATTTGCAGTCAATGATGCAAGCTCTGCTGGAAGACTCACAGCTCAAACCTAGATTTGGGGTGAGGCGATCAAGGTGTCAAATTACTTGATCAACAGGTTGTGGACATCAAGCATCAATGATATTCCCTATAAGGTGTTATATGGAAAGAATCCCTCTTTAAAGCATCTCAGAATTTTTGGGACACAGGCATGGGTAAATGTCCCTTTGCATCAAAGGAGAAAGGGAAGCAAAAGGTCCAAGCCGTTACTTTTCCTAGGCTATCAAAATGCAGCCAAATCTTACAGGTTTGCAGATGCCCAGAACAGAATCACCTTTAGCAGGTCAGCTACCTTTGGTGAATCTTTTAACTGGCCAAGGCTGCATGGGGAGGAAAAGGAGCCGGAGACAGTGCAGTTGCCTTTAAGTGAGCAGGCAGAAACCCAAGATGTAAACATTTCCCCACATAGAACTCCCAGCAGGGAAGCTGCAAGGTCTGCGGATTCAGAAGGAGGGGAGGCGGGGGAAATGGTGGTCAGACACTCTGACAGGACTACAAAGGGTAAAGCTCCCATAAGGTTTGGGTACGATGAAAACTGTGACTATGCGAATTATGTGTCAATTCATGAACTGGCTAATTACCAAGAAATGCTTTCTCTGGGAGAGAAGGAGAGAGATTTATGGCTTGAGACGATGAATGTGGAAATGGAAGCTCTGAAGGAGCATAAGGTGTTCACTCCCACATCACTGCCAAGCGGACAACCAGTAATTGGTTGCAGGTGGATTTTCAAGGTGAAAAGGCTTGCTAATGGGGCTGTGCAAAGAAAAGCCAGACTAGTCTGCAAGGGATATAGCCAAAGAAAATACCTGAGATGATGAAACTTTCAGTCCCACGATTCGGGCTGAATCGGTTAAAACTGTCTTGGCAGTGGCAGGGTTAAAAAAGTTAGAGGCATGGCACTATGATATCAAAACTGCATACCTGAATGCTCCACTAAAAGAAACAATTTTCATGGAGCAAATTCCCGGGTTCAAACTGACAGAGGGAGCCCAGGTTTTACGGCTCAATAAGGCTCTTTATGGTCTCCATCAGTCAGCTAGGGAATGGTACAATTGCTTTGACAAAGCCATAAAGCAATTAGGATTCACACAGAGTGTGGCTGACTCCTGTTTGTATTCAAGGAGCACGGGGCGAAGTGTGTCATACTTAATTGTTTTCGTGGATGATATCTGTATGGTGACTAATACAATACAAGAACAAATACAATTTCAGAAGGAGTTGAGTACCAAGTTCAAAAGTTTGGGACCCATTCAAAGCTACTTGGGGGTACTGGTGTCTAGAGACAAGGATGGATTTTATTCCTTATCTCAACCAAGCAAAATACAGCAATTGCTGGAAAGGTTTAACTTGACTAATGCAAATGCTGTGGATACCCCAATGGTCACAGGCTATGTAAAAGATGAGACAGAAGGGCAAGAAGAGTGTGACAGAGCTATACCAATCTCTAATTGGGAGCCTTCTCTATTTAGCTTGTTGGACCAGACCTGATATCTATCAAGCTGTACACTGTCTCACTTAACGAAATATGTCTCCTAAGCAAAGAGACTGGAAGGCTGCTAAGCGGGTCCTTAGGTATTTGAAGGGCACCGTGGCTAAGCAGTTACACTTGAGAGCAGAGGAGGGAAGCTTAACAGCTTACGCGGATGCTTCCCAAGCAGATCAAAAAGATTCCAGATCTACAATTGGGTATATTTTGTATCTGGGAAAGGCACCAATTCATTGGAAGTCCCAGAAGCAATAATTCGTGGCTACTAGCTCATGTGAAGCGGAGTATAGCGCCATTAGCGAGTGTGTGGGACAACTGGAATGGTTTGTGTTCGTGTTAAATGAATTGGGTGTACAAGTATCCCTGCCAGTGAAAGTGTTTTCAGATAATGAAGCAGCAAAAACTCTTGCAAATGAGCAATCTTTTAGAGGCAAGAGCAAACATGTTAAAATAAGGTACCAGAATGTATCAGCTACGGTAATGAATAATCTGATAACTGTGATAAAATGTGCAGGTGTAACTAATATAGCAGATCTGTTTACCAAGGTGGCAGATTGCAACAGAGTCTTGCAGCTGTCCAAACTAATATGACATACTTGAGAAGGAGTGTTGGAATATGCAAGGCTGTCATATTAGCTGTGGCAGACAGAGTTAGATGTAGGGGATCTAACTGTCAACCTGGTCTGATGTCATGGCCTGGAAAGCCCCTAGGAGGCCTGATTACACTGGCCAGAACCAGTTGAGGCCAGAGGCTGTGAAGACAACAATTTGCAAACACATGTTTCAGGCAACCAAATAGATGATTGCATACATGGACATTACTGGATGGGCAATATGGAAATAAAATAGATTACATAATCAGAAGCAGAAATCAAGGTGTTGGAATATGCAAGGCTGTCATATTAGCTGTGGCAGGCAGAGTTAGATGTAGGGGATCAAACTGTCAACCTGGGCTGATGTCATGGCCTGGAAAGCCCCTAGGAGGCCTGATTACACTGGCCAGAACCAGTTGAGGCCAGAGGCTGAGGTGATGTGTTGCACCTGTAGGGTGATTCAGCCTGAACTACTAATTGATGCCTGGTGGTGGCATTATGTATATAAGTATTAGACTCCATGAGTCTGTGTCGGGAGATATGGTGGATAGAGTGTGTATTTAGCACTGTAAATAAACAACTGCATTTCTATAAGCTCTAGTGGTCATTCCTGGACGTTGGCACAATCTGCCAGCTCTCGCGTCAGAAGAAGCTCCATTCTCTCTGCTAAAACAAGGCCAGGAGCTGATTGTGGTACAGACCATGAATTGTTAATATTGAAAATGAGAATAAAGCTGAAGAAAAACACCAAAAATTCATACTGCCAAAATAAAATCTAAGCAGCATTCCTGATGAGTTTAAAGACCATGTAAAGAACAGATTAGCATTACTAAATTCAAGTGAAAATGAAGCAAAAGAACTATGGACTGAAATCAGAGATATTATCAAGGAAGAATGTGCAAAGACTATCCCTGTAGCCAAAACAAATGAAACTCTTAAATCTCCTAAAGATAGTCCAGAAGCAAAGTAAAAGAAGACAGAAATAGAATCAGAAGTCTAAATGCAGTGTTCCAGGGACTTGTAAAGAAATAGACATCACTGGATGGGCATAAGAAATAGAAGATGGGCAATGTAAAGAAATAGAAGAGAACAATAAAAAAGGAAGAAGAAGAGATCTGTTCCACAAGATCCAAGAAATCAAACAGAAATTTAAAGCACGGGTAGGCATGCTGAAAGGCCAACACAGGAATACATTAATGGAACAGGACAAAATAAAGAAAAGATGGGAACAATATACTGAAGAAATATACAGAAGAGACAAAAGGATGTCAGATTCCTTCCATGAAGAAACCTTTGAAGAACGTACAATTTTAGAAAGTTAAGTGGAAGCTGCACTCAAACCAATTAGGAGAAACAAACCACCATGAGTAAAAGGGATATTAATACAGCTATTTCAAGCCACAGAAAGAGTCCATCAATCTCAACAAGAATGTGCCAAAAAATATGGAGAACAAAACATGGTCCACAGACTGCAAATGCTCAAATTACATTCCAATTCCAGTGAAAGGAGATGTCAAAGACTGCAGCAGCTATTGGACCATCGCATTAATTTCTCACACAAGTAAAGTGATGCTCAAACGTTTAAAACAAAGATTGTTATCATACATGGAATGAGAAATGCTAGGTATTCAAGCTGGATTCAGAAAGGGAAGAGGCATATTACAAATGTATGTTAGTTACTAGAGCATACAAGAGAATTTCAGAAGAAAACTTGTGTTTCATAGATTACAGCAAAACCTTTGACTGTATAGATCATGATAAGCTGTGGTTAGTAGTTTTAAAAGAAATGGGTGTGCCACAACATCAGATTGTTTTGATGTGCAACCTGTATTCTGGACAAGAGGCTAATGTTACGACAGAATATAGAGAAGCAGAATGGTTTCCAGTTGGCAAAGGTGTCAGACAAGGATGTATTTTATCTCTCTGTCTGTTCAATCTGTGTGAAGAACATATCATAAGAAAAACTAGGTTAGATTTAGATGAAGGTGGAGTGAAAATTGGTGGAAAGAATATTAACAATCTGAGATATGCAGATGACACCACATTACTGGCAGATAATAGTGAAGACTTGAAATTGAAGGTGAAGGTCAAAGCAGAAAGCACCAAAGCAGGATTACATCTAAACATCAAGAAGACAAAAGTAATGACTACTGGGTAATAACACAACTTTAAGGTTGATGATGAAGAAATTAAAATTGTACCTGATTTTCTGTCCCAGTTGATAGATATAGACCATGTCCTGCAATAAACCAAGATGCCAACTCTGTCCCCATATTCACTTTGACATTATAACCACCAGTCTGGTGAACACCAGCCATACCATCCCAAGTTCATTTACTTGTTCATCTTCCAATGCCCTTCCACTCTCTACATCAGACAAACAGATGTCATAAATCTGACATAAAAAATCACAACACTCAAAAACCAATGGAAGAACATTTTAATCTTCCAGGATATTCCATTGCTTGATATAGGATTCTTATTTCACTGCAAGAGATAAGAATCCTATGTCAAACACTCAACAAAACAAAAAAGAGCATGAATGGGACCCTCCTCTCACCCATATGCTTTACTTTTGTTAAAATAGACACATACACACACTTTATATGTGAATGGGCAGACTCAGACATAATTGGGCCCCACCTGGACAGCTTTTAGGTAAGGAGAGAGATCATCTCACACAGAAAGTTCTGGCCCTTCCCTTGCTTCACCCTCCGTGTGTATATATGTTGTTAAATAGTGGAAGCCTTAATTCCCCTCTGCGCAGCAAGTAGTCTGCCTGTCTCCGGGAAAGAGATAGGGTAGCGAAAGGACCAGGTTTTGGCTCTTTGGCTTTCTCTGATTGGAAGGATTGGACATGGTTATGGAAACCTCTGCCTTTACTCCTTGTCTTCCTTCTCACTGATAGTGCTAGTGTAGCATTTGCTGCTGTAATAAGGATAATGCCAAATAGGGATGACTCAAGCAACAGCAAGCATCCCTGCTTGTACAGAATGAGATCCTTCCCTGTGACTGGGGGCGGGGGGGGGGGACATTGCACATCAACACCAGTCAGGGTGAAAATATAGGCTAAGTGTTCTGGTCAGAGGTAGATCATGATGGGTAGCCATGTTAGTCTGTAGTGGTAGAAAAGAGCCAGACTCCAGTAGCACCTTAAAGACGAACACAATTTCTGGCAGGGTGTGAACTTCCGTGAGTCACAGCTCACTTCTTCAAATCTGAAGAAGCGTCTGTCAAATCTAAAGAGGTGATCTGTGACTCACAAAAGCTCATACCCTGCCAGAAATGTTGTGTGTCTTTAAGGTGCTACTGGACTCTTGCTCTTTTCTACTGGTCAGAGGTGTCAGTCATGTATCTGGTAATTCACCTCCCCCACTGCTCCCACCCCACCCATAGAAAATGGAAAATTTAAGATATAGAAATTTGTGAATTAAAAGGAATATGCAGCAGCAGACACTGGCAGTATCAGGAAAACAATCAGATTTGTACCAGTCAATTCAGATGCAAAAATCAGATGAAATTTCATTTGATTTTATTACCCTTCCAGGGTTAATGAACAGAGCTGGTCTGACCAGCTTTTTACTAATTATATGCAATGTCATTGAATGTATTTATACATTCGTGCATTGTGTTATCTACATGGTGGAAGAGGAAGGGTGTGCTGTTGCGCCACCACATTAGTGCCCAGGTTAATATATGAATGAGTCTTAAACAGCCATTTTAGTACATGACTTTCAGATGGTGCATGTTTGGAAAATACACCCAATATGAAACACTCTACCAGACCTTACTGGATCTCAGGTTGCATGAGGCACAAATAAAGCTGCCTAGAAATAGCTCAAGTATGGAATTCTTGGATGAGGATTCTGAGGTTCCTTCATCAAAACATGTTCACATTGCGGTAGCCCCCCACTCCACCCACACAGGCAGGGCTAGTTCCTATATTCTGTCCTCTTTTAAAAGGGATGCCTAAGATGCTTTAATCATACTCATGAAAATGTGAAGTGTGAGCAAGCAGAGAGAAATTAGGATTTGGATCACAAGCTCTTCAGGCAGTCAGGACTGGTTGTGACTCCAGAGGATTTTGTAGCTTTGTCGCTGATTAAGGTGTGGGAAAGCCCCTTAACTTCCATAGTTTGATTCATAGAATGCTATTTTTTTTTAATCCTGTCAACTTTGCTTATTCCGAAGCAAATAAAGCAGCTTGTTGGGAGGGGTTAGGAAAGAATTGAATCTGGCATTATGTGTGCGCCTCGTGGTAATTACATATAAACAAAATCAGCTGTGGTGCTTAAGCTTCTGATATATTATAGTCCTTGGTGTTGAATATGTTGGCCCAGCTCATTTTCCCCTTCTAGCGTGGAGTATGCACCTTGGTTACCCACTGTTGAACATATTTCTGAGTCACTTTCTCATACGCAATGAACTGAAAGGCAAGGACCTGTTGTTTATCCATGAGGTGATTGGATACTTCAATCTCATACAGACCAAAACCCCAGGAGGTCTTTAAGAAGTATTCACTAGTTTGAACCACTTACCATCAATGGCCTTATATGCACAGTGTCAACAATATTTAAACAAATGTTCTTGATGCTGGGAAAGTGGTTAAATACTAGTGCTGTGGGATTGTACACTAATCTCTTAGGTGCATTTGCTTTCAAAATGTTGTTTGCATGCATGATTACAGTCCTTCTCAAACAAACCATTATACCTGGAACCAAAGGTGTTTATGACAACAACAACCCCTCTTCTGACTCCCTGCATTTGATTAACAGGCACGAAGGGGTTTTATGCTCTGTCCATGTTATTGCAGTAATGGCCTGTTAAAAGGAATTTACTAATAAATTAGTAATTCTAATACATTAGAAGAACCACTAATAATTGTGTGTGCATGTAACCACATCAATTTATGCTAGCACTATTTGAGCATCTAATTGTACCGACTATGAATTGTTACAAATGTTTTAATAACAGCAATACATGGAATTACTATTTATTGCCCTTTTATCACAAACTATAGTCCAAATTCCCGTATGCTCTTCTCATTCACAGACACCACATAAAACAAAAAAGTTGTATACTTTATTTTCTCACCCTGAATGTATCATATGGTTATGTCTGTGTCCTTCATAACTATCACCAATATAAAGGCAGTGTACTATAATGGTTGGAAGTGCAGTTACAACCAGACAGCTCTGAGTTCAGATCCTCACTCTCCCATGAAGGCTCTCTAGGTGTACTTTGGGTCAGTCACTATTGCTTAGCCTGAACCACTCAGTGAGGATGAGAGGGGGAGGAGAACTATGCACAACATCCTTAACTCCTTAGAGGAAGGGCAGAATGCCCTGTTGTGTGTGTGAGGTTGCACAATATATATGGTACTCCACATCTGCAAAGGCTATCCTCTCTCTTGGAGAATGTGCTGCACATACAATGTAGATTACTTACCATGCTCAGAGAGCAAAACCCTATTTAATAAAACTGCCCCTTCACAACACAGAACATTTCCAAAATACACAGAAGACATACCAGTGCCCTCTGAAATTCTGGACCATGTGCACTATGCTTAGAAGTGCTCATATTATAAACCTTCCACAAGAATCCAGTAAATATATATGAATCCCCTTTGTAAGTACATTGAAACTATTATCATTGGAGTGAGTTAATCAGAATTTTTAATCACAGAAATCACATAAGTCTTATTTTGAAGCCCATTTTAGCAGTGTGTTATTCAATTCCTGGAGATCCTACAGTCTCAGAATGTAATACACCTTCAAGGCTAACTTCACAAATCATCCTGCCATAACACATATTATTTATTGTGTATCTTAATGTCATTGTAAAATAGCAATGCATGTAAAGGACATTTGATACAGCATTGACTAGCAGACCAAGTGACTATTACACTCATGATCAAAATGATCTTTGAAACAATAAATTCATGCATCTTTGAGGGACCAAAAATGTGTGTTCTCATTGGCTATGTATTTCTTCCCAGTGATGGAGGGGTTACCATTTTATTCTAACTTACTGGTTCACATCTATTGTCTTCTCACCATGTTCAGCAAGTTCTGGGCCAAACAAGATGTGACTTTACCATGGCCAAAATAGATATCCTTTGAAAAGTATAGGACAACAAAGTTTGCTTCTCTATACCAAACCTGAGCGCTTTAGATCAGCATATTTACACTGTGCTTCAAAGTTGCTTCTTCTACAGAAGGCTTGTCAAAAAACACCTTATCACCTTAAGGATCCTTAACACTGATTATCCTGCAGGTGCCAGGCATTCTATACGGACCACTCCGTACAAGATAGAGCAAAAATAATTCACCCAAAGGCATCAAGGCAGCTTGAGATATCCCTAGCAGTCAAGGCTCATCTTTGTGATATGAGAATTGATTTTAAACAGGATGCTGAGAACAAGGTATATTTCATTATGTTATTCCATATTTTATCCTTTTAAAATTGTTTTTACTTCCCTGAACCACAAAAGAAGGGTATGCTTCCAACTGAAATGTAACAATTTTAAAAGTAGGGATAATACACAATTAGGGGTTGCCCACTTTATATCGGCCCTGTTTGTCTGCTTTAACAACAGCCTGACACAAAGAAATTAAGCAAGAGACACTCTTCCTAATATGGAAGTAAGTGGTGGGGAAAAAGTTGCCCACATGTTTAATACCTTAAATTTTATTGGGGAAAAGTTGTTGCTTTATGTGGTGGTGGAAAGTGCCGTCATCACAGCTGACTTGTGGTGACCCTGTAGGGCAGGGTTGTCAAACTGTTAGGAGGGCTGGATATGACATTAATGGCACTTGGTCAGGCCAGGCCATGTGTACCATAAAATTTAATGCCAGGTACCGGAGAAACAAACTTTATAGAAGACACAGACCAAGCCAACTAATTATATTATTTTTAACTTTATTTTTTTTTACTTAAAATACAAATATGCTTAAAACAATAACACTCTTACACTATTCTCTTTTATTTAACAGTCTTTGATAATTGATACCTTGGGAATGATTCAGGTTGTTTAGTTACGGCCCTTAGCCAGATAAAACTAGAAACATGGACTAAAATATTCTTACAAACAAAGAATTACAGTCTGAGTCTTATAACACTTAAAAAGAGAAATAACAGCCAAGACACATCTGCCAATTGGGCTAACACCTTGGGAATGGTGGGTGGCTGCTTGGGCTGGCTCATGGGCTGTATAAGAGCTCCTAAGGGGCCGGATCCAGCTCCCAGGCCATATGTTTGACACCCATACCATGGGGTTTCCAAGGCAAGAGACATTTGGAGGTGGTGGTTTGCCATTGCCTGCCTCAACGTGGGCTGAGAGAGTTCTGAACTGTGACTGGCCCAAGGTCACCCAGCAGGATTCATGTGGAGGAGTGGAGAATCAAACCTGGTTCTTGAGACTAGTCCTCTGCTCTTAACCGATATACCATGCTGGCTCACTGTTGCTTTATAGAAAAGACAAAAAACATACACAAACAGGCAAGCACAATGGTAACACAATGGTTCTATCGGCCCCCTGACCGATAGAATGGCTCAGGGTGATCTTGAGATGGAGAATGAAATTAGGGAAGCATGTAAAGGTAATGAAGTAGTAATAATGGGAGACTTCAACTTCCCTCATATTGATTGGATAAATGTATGCTCCGGTCAAGCCAAAGAGATAAAAATTTTAGACATCCTAAATGACTGTGCCCTCGAACAGTTGGTCATAGACCCAACCAGAGGGGAGGTGATCCTGGATTTAATACTCTGTGGTGCTGCCAGTGATTTAGTGCGGGATGTGGATGTAGTTGAGCCAGTTGGCAATAGTGATCACAATGGCATCAAATTTAATTTATATGTAAGTGGGAAACTGACGGAAATCTCACACAATTACCTTTGACTTTAAAAGAGGGAACTTCTCTAAAATGAGAAAACTGGTAAAGAGGAAGTTGAAAGGAACAGTTAGGAGGGTTAAATCTCTTGAAAAGGCTTGGGAGTTACTCAAGTCCACATTACTAGAGGTTCAGCTAGCTTGTATACCGCAGGTCAGGAAAGGTAGTAATAAGTCCAAGAGGTCACCACCATGGCTAACAGGTAAGGTGAAGGAAGCAATTAGAGAAAAAAAAGTCTTCCTTCAGAGACTGGAAGGTTTGCCCAAAGGAGGCGAACAGAAGCAAAGACAAACTTGCACAAAGGAAATGCAAGCAGATGATTAGAGATGCAAAAAAAGATTTTGAGGGGCATATTGCTAAATACATCAAAACAAACAATAAGAATTCTTTAAGTATATTAGGAATAGGAAACCAGCTAGGGAAGCGGTTGGACCATTGGATGACAGTGGGAGTAAAGGAACTCTAAGGGAGGATAAAGCGATGGCTGAAAAACTAAATGAATTCTTCTCATCTGTCTTCACTGTTGAAGATACAGGGCAGATTCCTTCTCCTGAACAGAGATTTTGGAGAGGGGAAAATGAGGAACTGCGGGAAATAGTGGTAACAAGGCAGGAAGTCCACTCTAGACAAACTGCAAACTAACAAGTCACAGGGACCAGACGGTATTCATCCTAGAGTTCTTCAAGAACTCAAATGGGAAATTGCTGAACTTCTAACAAAGATATGTAATATGTCCCTTCGATCAGCTTCTGTACCAGAGGACTGGAGAATGGCCAATGTAACACCCATTTATAAAAAAGGTTCCAGGGGGGACCCAGGAAATTACAGGCCAGTTAGTTTAACGTCTGTTCCGGGTAAATTAGTGGAAAGCATTATTAAAGATAGAATTGTCAATCCTATAGAAGGGCAAGGTCTGCTGGGAAAAACCCAACATGGCTTCTGTAAGGGTAGGTCCTGTCTCACTAACCTATTAGAGTTTTTTGAAAGCGTCAATAAGCATGTGGACAGGAATGAGCCTGTGGATATTGTGTATTTGGATTTCCAAAAAGCTTTTGACAAAGTCCCCCACCAAAGACTGCTAAGCAAACTTCATAGTCACGGGATAAGAGGACAAGTCCTCTTATGGATTGGGAGCTGGCTGAAAAATAGGAAGCAGAGAGTAGGAATCAATGGTCAGTTCTCACAATGGCGGGATGTGAACAGTGGGGTGCCTCAGGGATCTGTGTTGGGACCGGTGCTTTTCAACCTGTTCATCAATGACCTGGAGTTGGGGTTCAACAGTGAAGTTCAACAGTGATGACACCAAATTATTTAGGGTGGTTAAAACAAAATCGAACTGTGAAGAGCTCCAGAAGGATCTCTGCATACTGGAAGAATGGGCATTAAAATGGCAAATGAGATTCAATGTGAGTAAGTGTAAAGTGATGCATATTGGGACAAAAAATCCCAACTTCACATATACACTGATGGGATCTGTGCTGGCAGCGACAGACCAAGAAAGGGATCTTAGGGTGGTAGTGGATAGCTCAATGAAGATGTCAACCCAGTGTGCGGCTGCTGTAAAAAAGGCAAATTCCATGCTGGCTATAATTAGACGAGGAATAGAGAATAAAACTGCTGATATCATACTGCCCTTGTACAAATCAATGGTGAGACCACAGTTCTGGTCACACCACCTAAAAAAGGATATTACAGAGCTTGAGAAGGTGCAGAAAAGAGCAACCACAATGATTAGGGGACTAGAGCAACTGTCCTATGGGGAGCGGTCAAGACGCTTAGGGCTGTTTAGCTTGGAAAGAAGGCGGCTGAGGGGAGGCGTGATAGAGGTCTATAAAATTATGCATGGTTTGGAGAGAGTAGACAGGGAGACGTTTTTCTCCCTCTCCCATAATACTAGAACACGGGGTCATCTCCTAAAGCTGGAGGGTGAGAGATTCAAAACAGATAAAAGGAAGTATTTTTTCACACAATGCATAGTTAAATTGTGGAACTCCCTGCCCCAGGATGTGGTGATGGCTGCCAGCTTGGAGGGCTTTAAGAGGGGAGTGAACGTATTCATGGAGGAGAGGGGTATTCATGGCTATTAGTTAGAATGGATACTAGTCATGCTGCATACCTATTCTCTCTAGTATCAGAGGAGCATGCCTATTATTTTGGGTGTGGTGGAACACAGGCAGGATGGTGCTGCTGCACTCATCTTGTTTGTGGGCTTCCTAAAGGCACCTGGTTGGCCACTGTGTGAACAGACTGCTGGACTTGATGAGCCTTGGTCTGATCCAGTAGGGCCTTTCTTATGTTCTTATGTTCTTAACCCTAATTGAGGAGGACTAGTATGAAGCCAATAAAAATACAGTAACTCTGCATGCAGTTTAGATGCAATCCTAAGAATACTCTCCTTGGAGTTAAGCCCCATTGAATAGACCAGAGTAGAAGTCTGAGTAGACCTGCTTGAAATTGCTCCTTTAGTCCTGCAAAAGGTCATCAATGCCAGTGTCTTCTGAACTGTCTTTGCCAATGCATCCCAAATCCAAAGGCAGCCACCACAAAAACCAGAGATTGGGAAGAGGCAAGAATGCCCCACATGCAGGGGTGTTGTTGGATACACAGGTTGCTTTTCTGCCATATTAAGAGCATGGGAACCAGGGCATCAGAAAGGGGGTGGCAATCCTAAGAGAAGAAGGGCTGCCCCCTTCTTTAGTTAACAACATGAGACCATTGCCATTAGACTCAGTTAATCTTGGCTGAGGCTAGCAATTGGATTAATGCATAAACTTCTCTAAGAAATGAATTAACAAGTAAATCCAGAGTGCTGTTAGAATCACTTTGTGAAGCCATTTGTCTCCCAATGTTCTGACCAACGGAGGCCTCCAAGCCAGAGTTGGGCACATTCTTTTCTAAAGGCATATGAGGTTAATGGGCCGTTTCATTGCTGCAAGTGAACTGCAGCTGAATTGCCTGCACTGCTTCAGCTCTGAATGAAGAGACCAGGAGAATGCTTGGTGACTGATAGCTTTTGTTAGTGCAAGTAGGCTGGTCTCTGGCCTTATTCATCCGCTTGCCTCTCATTGAAGATACATTAGAGAGAGACTGTCAGCAATCAGGCTTGCCTTTCTGGCTCAGTTCAGTTCACCTGGGACCGACTTCTGCATTCTGGTCTCTTTGGGAATCTGCCTCCCTGGAGTCCCTATACAAGAAGGCTGCTGGCTGGCTAGCTGGCCAATCAGTCAAAAGCCTGTATCCATCAAAAGCTGACTTATCTGCTCCTTTGTTGTGTCTCTTTCTCTCTGTCCTGACCCTTCTGTTAGCTCCTTTCCTGATGCTCTTGTGTACCCACAATCCTGCTTTTTAAACTGCATTGAGTTTTCTTGTTCCTGATTGAGCCTAGTCTCATCTCCCCATTCCCTGATTCTGTTTTATGGTTTACCTCCCAGGAAGCTAGAGGAAAAAAGAACAGACATCTCAGCCAGCATGAAGGGATGGGATGATAATGCGATGGGATGGTAATGTTCATATACAATGTGCCTTCATATGCTATTTCCTCTTCATGGTGCCAATCTGTTATGTATAATTCAGAAAGTATTGTTATGGGTTTTTCCCCAAACTAAATGCAATATGAGTTAGGGCCTATTACGAATCATGAGACACGGGGGGGGGGGGGCACAGTTGGAAATACCATCCCTAAAAAATCCCCCTCTTTGGGATTTTCCATTTTCTCAGTAGTGTAAATAGGTTTATTTTCCCACTCACCCCCGCCCCACACCCCTTACATTTTAACCAGCCCTCAACATTCTGTTCCTTCTGGAGCCTATCTACTCTACATCAGGCTGGTTTTGAGGGAGACAACTTTTACTTTTGGCTAATTTACAAAATCATATTTGAGCACATTTAAGAATTCCCTGAGGAGATAAAAAAAAATCCGCACTCCTCTGTGGTGATGCCATCTGCTTCCCATGGCAGTGCACAAAGACAATCAGTGCCAGAAGAGTAACAGTGGCACTTTAATTACTTTGCACCTTACCAATGATATCTCTAGGAATGTCACCTTCCAAATATCCAAGAGGCCTTTGGTGTTCCCTGGTCTGCAAAGGCCTCAAGCCTAGCTGGACACAGCTCCTTGTCAGCTTCCAGCCTAGGGTTGCCAGCTCTGGGTTGGGAATTACCTGAAGATTTTGGGGGAGCCTGAGGAGGGCAGGGTTTGGAGAGGGGAGGGACTTCAAAGCCATAGAGTCCAGCGGCCAAAGCAGCCATTTTATTCAGGGGAACTGACCTCTAGCGCCTGGAGATCAGTTGTAATAGCGGGAGATCAGCCACCACCTGGAGGTTGGTAACCCTATTCCAGCCAGAGGCCCCCTTTATCTGCAGCTAAGGCTTTTTATCCCTCTTTTTCTGGCCACTCCCCATTCCTGCTTCCCTGCTCTTAATCCTGAGCAGACCCTTTCTCTTGAGGAGGAGGCTTTTACCCAAGAGAAGCTAGCACTGGTTGGCCTTCCTGTTATCTGTTCCTCCCTCTCTCTGGCAGGACTGATGGTGCCTTCTCCTTGGCCCTGCAATTGATCTTCTGCCTTATTTAGGGCTGTGACCCTTTTCCACCCCTTCTTCCCCAAGGGTAGAGAGTGTCCAGGATGTGACAGCCAGTTAAACATGTTAAACATAGTGACAAACTGAGGATTTGCAGGGAATCCTGTGAGGAGAGAAGCAAGTGGAAATCCCACCTGTTCCCCAAATCTCCCCCCTCTAGGAGTCTCTAAGCTTTCAGCAGGCCAATTTCTTCTCTCTGGTGCCATGCTTTAATTGACTCTCAACTGCTCTTGACATTCCAACCTTTATGGAGCATACTCAGTCCTCATCACCTATTTGGGCTTTTGCTGGGATCATGTATATGACCATATGTTTCTACAGACCTGGGAAGTCTCCCAAGTGCATAGCAACTCCTGCCTTGTGTGTGGATATGGCCCTTATGTGCAGTTTTTGCCATCTCCACTGGGGCCAGCTAGTTTACTATTAGATGTGGTGGTTCTGTTCATTCCAGCAGAGGAAGGCAATAGCAAACCACCTCTGAATGTCTCTTGCCTTGAAAAACCTGCTGGGTTGCCTTAAATCCACTGTGCCTTGACGCCGGGTGCGTCTCACATACACGTATATTACCAACAGGGATGCTGGAGCACTCATCCATTTGGCTCATGGTCGGTTCACCAGCTGTTCACAAACAGTTCAAGCCTTTTGTTGAGTTACTTTTCACATATTCAGACAGTATAGCACTCCTCCCTCACAGACCTATTGTTGCTGCACACAGCCAATCGTATCAATAAACAGTCAGCAAATAAGCCAATTATTATAAATACTGTAGTTTTTAACAACAATCTTACCCTTTAGTGTTCATTTAATTCTGTTATTGATGTTATTTCACACATAAGCCTTAGGAGAGGTCTAGTTGTCCCATCACATCATTTAATTTCCTGATCCAACCATCCATGGCCCTGGGGCAGATTCACCTCACCTACTGTGCAGATGCAAAAGCCCCCACAAAGCAAGGAAACAAAACAAAACACCAGTAACCCAGCTACAGTATCACTGCAAAGCTGTTTGACAGCCATTCAAGACAGTGAACAAGAGAACAGATCAAGCCTTCAGCTCATGGGTGATTGCAGCTGTTGGACGTGGTACATTTGTCTATTGAACATGTTCTCTGTGGAGTATGTGGCATCTCTAATTACCAACAGAGATAGCTGGGTCCATAGCTGCCATTTTTAGTGGCATCCATGCACTTAGGGAAATATCTAATTCATCCATACTTCCCTGAGTTCAAAGTGCGCAAAAGGCTCTATCTGCAGGTTTGGAGCAATATAATAGCAGATAATCAAGCAAAGCTTTGATCACGTATTAAAATCCCCAGCTCTTAATTAAGCTTATAGTTAGGGCAGCAGATGTGGGATACTCTGGTCTCCTGTCTGGAATTCTAGTTAGGTTCAAACTTACATGGATTCAGAAATGGCAGCTCCTGTTTTGTGAGCGCACACACACAAATCTCTTATTGTGTCTAGTTAGTATTCTAGGCCAAGACCATGCCTAAAAGGTCCACTGTGGTGTAGTAGTTAGCATGTTGGACTAGGGTCTGGAAGACACAGGTTTGAATTCTTACTTTGTTAGGGAAGCCTGCTGGGTGACCTTGGGCCCATCACATACACTCAGCCTAACCTACCTCTTAGGATTGCTATGAGGATAAAATATTAGGAAAGGAGAATGTTAAAAGCCACTTTGGGTCCCCAGTGGAGAGAAAGTCAGGATACAAATGAAGCTAATTAATTAATTGTATCACTTACAACTGCAGCTATCCTATGCACATTTATTTGGATTAAATACCCATTGAAAATACCAAGGGGGTGGGACTTCTAAATAAACATGTGCAGGATCTGACTAAAATTCTGCAAGCAGCTAGTCTGCTGTTAGATGTAAATAAGCCAGGGCAGGGGGTTTTTTTCTGCCCAGTTGACAACCCTCCTGGCAAATGAACAGAAGGCAAACTGGCTCCACTGAACAGCACTGGGTATTATGCAGGGCACTCCTGTGGCACTCCAGCCGTGATGGCCCCTTTCACATGTTTGTTGAAGTTGCAGTCATCTAAGCCTTGTTCTGAGATTCATAACCATACCACATCAAGAGATAATATGCATGTGTGAATTGGCCATCACAGCTCTAATTCCACAGGCAGAACTTTCATGTAACCTCACCCCAAATACAATAGCTTGTAGTGGGGACAGTTCTAACATTCAGCAACCAACCACCAAGGGCTGGGTCACACTTGACTATCCATAACACTGCAACTGTGATCGTTGTAATGATGGCTTGCATCTGTGCATAGGTTTTCCCAGATAGGCCACTATAGATAAAACTTTCATATTATCCAAACAAAATGTATTTTTTATGGGCTGGGCTCACTAGGTCAGGTGTCATCTCAAAGCCTAAGCAATGTCTGGTTAAGTGATGGGTGGGTGCCTGTGGACCAGCCCTTAAATAGCAATCCAAAGCACTTCCTGAAGTCGACTAACCAATCTGTTTGATTAGTCAACTAAAACCTGACATTCTAAAATGAGTAGCAGAAATATTTTAAAGGTAGCTCTTTATTTACAAGAAACCATGGTCAAGAGAAGCATCTTAAAAGAGGTGTTCCTTCTCACACAACAGGAAACGCCTCTTCCAAGATGGTGCTGGCTACAAAATGTGTGTGTGGTGGGAAAACAATGTTGTCAACAATCTGGCAAAAAAGTCCTACCCTTTAATAGAGGTTATTTAGCAGGTGATGTTATTTACCTCTAGGCCATGAAAAGCTTAAAGTGCCCATTTCTATACATTTTTTCTCCAGCAACCTGCAGGAAAACGAAGAATGTTTTTTTTCTGCAGAACTACTCATACAATGCTTTCCTACTGCAAAATCTGGAAAGTGCATATTAGTGTTTGCCAATTAAATCAGTGTATTAACTGATTGATCATCACAGCTCAGAAAGCCAATAAACTAGGGTCCCTTTCCTCTGGTGAAAACTGCTCCCACAAGGAAATAAAACCATAGAATTCAGAATGGTGCTGCAAGAGAATACCAGTTTATAGCAGAGAAGGCAGATATTTTTCTCCGGGGATGTGCTCAAATCCAGCGATGTTCTTCTACCTGCCCAGGCCAGGTTGATCTGTAGGCCTGGTCAACCTTCTGTAATTCCACAGCTTTTGTACACCTGGAGCACCATCCATCCCGAGCATGGCCTGTCCAAGGCCTCTCCCACAACACAACTGCACAATCCTCTCCTCCAGATTTCTCCCAGTCTGATTAGGTGCCTGCCTGGGATTCTGAATCCACCACTGGGACAAACGGGAATTCTCAGTAACCTGAATTATCTATGGAGTTGACACCCCCCCAAAATAAAAATCCCCCTTCAAGTAAAAGGATTGCGTGTTACAAATCCCCAGGCAATAAGTACACCATAGCGCTGCGCAGAGGCTGGGAGCCCAGGGATCTCCCTCTCTCCCCGCCCCCTTTCTGGCGTTAGGGAACCGCCGCCGATTGAATGAAACGTGCTGACTGCGGATCTGCAGCGCGATCTACGGCGCCTGGGCCAAAAACACCCCCTTGACACGCCCGGGAAACAACGCTGCGGGCTCTTTACAGCTCTTCTCCGCCCCCGGCTGATGGGATTGACCGGCGGCATCTCCCCCCCCCTACGCAGGCCCCCAGTGGGAAAGAGGTAAAGTCCCCCCCCCCCAAGCCCCCTTCCCTGGGCGAGGTTAATAAGCTCTTGTTCTACCGACAGAGCCTCTGATTGGGTTTAAAGTTCGCGTTTAGTAATCTCTTTAGGATCCTGATCTGGGATAATGGCTCTCTTGCACGGGGCCCTTTGATCCGTTGGGGGTTGAGAGGACGGGGGACAGGTTGCGGCGAGGTACCTGGCAGCCTGCGATGGGGCGGGGAGAGACTTGAGACCCCCCCGCCACCGCCAGGGCCCTTAAGGAGAACTGGTGCTGCTGGCCCTATTGTTCGGTGGGATGGGTCCGCCTACAGAACAGCCAGATCAGGGAGTCAAAATGCAAAGACCCTCCTCGAGCATTTCTCACTCCGCGCGTGGGTTTGAACGAAGACGTTCCTGAAATAAAGAGCAAACCCTTCTGTTGCTCCATGAGGTTTTCTGGAATGGTTTTTATTGCTCATTGTGATCGATTGTTAGTTCCCATCTATGGTTTGTTTGTTGGCTACTGAGTAAGCGTCTGGGGCTCAAAGAGGAAAGGCGGCTTACCTCGCTCAATGAATAAAGCGCGTTCAATAAAGCCAATCCCGAAGGAGGCCGATTGGGGTGAGGAGGTTTGCTGAGCCTCTGGCCCCACTTGGATCAAGACCCGCTTCCCTTCCTGGGCGCCAGAGGTGGCCTCAATTGGACAGGTGTAAAGGCCGGGGAGTAGGGCAATATAAGGGGGGGGCAGAGAGTCAGGGGATGGGCCTGGTTGCTAACACAGCTTCTACTCCGAAATATCCCCCGCTACAGGGCCGGATTTAGGTTTGATGAGGCCCTAAGCTATTGAAGGTAATGGGGCCCTTTATATGTCCACCTGTCCTTTGTCAACACAGATTGTCGCTGTTTTTGTGGGTTGAATATATGCTATATGGCAATTTATGGACCTAACAGGTATCTAAAGCCATTTGCACATAACAAAATGTGTATTTTATCAACGTAATTGTTGATTTTGGAAACGTACATCCAGTTTTTTTTCCTTTAAATTTTTTTTGAGGGGGGCAAGAGAGTGGGGCCCTAAGCTATAGCTTGTTTAGCTTATACGTAAATCCTACATCCGATGGACTAGTAACGGGGGGGGGGGGGGTTTGCCTGCTGCCCTGGCCCGTTGGAGAAGCTGACTGTTCCCGGGGTCTCTCTCTTGAACAGGACAGCCCCACCCCGCCAAGTGCCTCTCTTCGGGCATTTCCACTGTTTGTGTGGCTTCTTTAAAGCAGGGGTGTGTGTTTGTCTCCTTTACATATCTGATCGTGACAGACTAACCCGTGCTCGGTAAAAAGTTACAGAAGTATTGGGGGGGGGGGGGGTCGTTTCCTGAGTGGAATTTTTCTCCAACCGGACTGGGGGGAGGTTTGGACCAGATGATCCCCTTTGGGCAAACCAGCCTTTCTGTTCCAGGCACTGAATCCATTCATTGCGAAGAAGGGTTCTGCTCGATCTCATCTCGGTGGGTTCTTCCAACAGCAGAGCGTTTCGGAGCGTGCAAAGCAACTTCACCGATGTTCGACGGCCATCCTCTTTGCAGCCACTCTCCCCTGCCTCGGGGAATCCTCGTGGGGTCGTGCCTGGGGTGGAATTCGAACCTGGGACTTCCCGGCTCACATCCTTTGGCCGTTACATCTGGCGAGGAAGCCCGGACCATGCGAGCCGGGACAGCGGCAGCCAGGACGTGGGGTTCCTTCCGAGGCAGAGCAGCCTGGGGGGCTGGGTCCGGGCCTCTCTCCCCCCCCCCCAGGAGTCCTCCCTAGGCGCTAGGAGTCGTCTAGGGAAACGCCCCCGCCCCTCTCCCCCCCTTCCCGTGCCGAAGACGCCCCCGCTTGGCCCGAGGTGACACTTTCTGCCCTCCCGTCGGTGGCTCGTTCAGGGCGGTGGGGGGCGACCCCCGTCCCTCCGACGGGAGGGCAGAAAGTGTCACCTCGGGCCAAGCGGGGGCGTCTTCGGCACGGGAGAGGGGCGGGGGCGTTTCCCTAGACGACTCCTAGCGCCTAGGGAGGACTCTTCCTCCCCCCCCCCTCCATCACTCCTAAGAGGCACCCGGGAAGGGGCGTGGGGGGGGGGCTCCGAAACCGCCCCGTCGAACTCCTGCCTCGAAGCCGCTCGGAGGTTCATTAATATCATTAGCGGCGGGGCCCCCCCCTTCCAGCGCCGGGTGACGTCACGCACCGCCACGAAGTGGGGGGGGGAGGCGAGAGGCGCCAGGAGAGCCCCCTCCCCCCCCCCGCCGGCTGCCCGTCAGCGCTCCCGGGGGATCTTATAGGCGCTGCGGGCTGCGGGCTCAAAGCACAAAGTCAGCCAGTGGGATGAACTTCGGGAAACCGCCCCCCCCACCGCCCCCCCTCTCTTTCTTTTTCTCCGGCCGGTGCCATTCACTTTCCGGGGGGCAGCCCCGTCCTCCTCCGACGGCTCCCCCCCCCCCCAGTATTTTCCAGCCTCTGATCTCCGCCCCGGCGCACTGAGCCGCTCCGCCGGGCTTCTGACTCGCAAATCCGGGCTCCGTCGGGCTCCGTCGGGGGGCGGCTAGTCCTCCCCCCCCCGCCGCCGCCACCTCGGCAAACAGCGAGGAGGGGAGAGCGACTTCTTCTTCGCGCCTGCGGAGGAGGTCCCCGCCGCGACGACCCCCCCCCCCCGAAGAAACTGCGCCAGTGACTTGGGAGCGGGCGGCGGGGCGGCAGGATGCGGGGCTTCGGCGGGCGGCCGGGACCCTGACTCGACGGGGCCGGGGGCCGGGCGAGGACTCCCTCCCGGGCTCCGGGCGGCGGCGGCGGCGGCGGCGACACCCGTCCCGGGGGAGCGCAGGATGAGCAAGCCGGCGGGATCAACAAGTGGGTAACGCGCCGGCCGGCCGGCCGTCGGGCGGGCGGGCGGGAAGGGCGCGGTGCCTGGGCCAAGGCGGGCCCTGGAGGCCCCCTCGGAGCCGCTCTCTGCCGGGCAGGGCGGCGGGAGAGGAGGGCGTCGGGGCGGCAGGAGGGCAGGGCGGGCCCCCGGCGAAACGGGAAGGGCCCTCCGGGACGGAAGGCGCCCTTCGGCGCCGAAAGGGAGGCTTTCCAAAACCACGTCGGGAACTTCCGAGGGGGGGGGACGCTGGGCCGAAAGCGGGTGGGAAGGGGAGGCCGGGCGCCCTCTGGCCCTCTGGCCAGCGCGGCCGGCTAATCCTGCCCAAGAGGGAAGCAGAAAGCCCTGCAAAGTCCCCTTCCCCCTTAAGCCTCCACCTCGCAGCCGGGGGATTTGCGTCGGTTGCTCGGCGGAGCCCCTCGGGCCGGGGCGGCAGGCGCGGAAAATCCCCCGACGGGCTCGGAGGGGGAGTTCTGGCGGCGCGGAGCCCGCGACGGAGACCCTCCCGCGGGGCGGCCAGGCCGGTGGAGGGCCCGATCCGGGGGCCCCGGGGACGGTTTTGCAGACCCCCGGTGGGGGGGGGGGGCCGCGCGCGGAGAAACAGGTGCGTGGAGTCTGGCGAAAGCGCCCCCTTCCCGGGCCGGCTTCCCCCCCCCCCGGCTTTGGTCTCCCGCCTCCCTTCTTCTCGGCTGTCGGGGGTCTTGGGTGCCGCCGGGACTGCGGGCGGCATCCCCGCGCGGGCCTCGCCTCGCCCGGCTCGCTGTGGCCTGGGTTGCAGCCCTTTCCTGCACGAAGCCCCGAGCGGGGCAGCGGCCCCCTTGGCGCTGCGCGGCTTCCAGGAGAGGGTTTGGCCGGCCGAGTCGACGGGTTTCCAACCCAGGAACCGATTCGGTCTCATTCCTGAAGGGTTTCAGATGGCAGAAGTACCCGAAGTCGGCGTGGGGGGGGGGGCGCTTGTCTGGAGGGAACCGGCAGCCACCTTTCCCCAAATGGGCTCCTTGCTTTCCTCTGGGAAGCCTTCCCAGCCCCTGTCGCCTCAATCTGCATGGGGTTTTGGTTTTTTTTGTCTGGGGTGTGCAGCTCTCCAGCTGCACCTTTCCCCCACCCGACTTCTCAAAACTCTGCCCGGGGGGGCGATGTTTCAGTTTGGAGAAGTCGGATGGGGGAAATGGGCATCTGGAGAGCGAAAAACCCCATGCATAAAGGGGAGAGGAAACATTTAGGCTACAGTCAGTGGCCCAAATGGGGCCGGGGGCCTTTGCGGTCTCGGGGAGAGGGTCTAAGGAGCGGTGAGAATCACGCAGTGGGGTGGGGGCCTGGCTTCCCACGCCCCTGACTGCGGAGGGTGTTTACTCGCAGGTAGGTCCCGCTGAGTTCAAGGCTTGCTTGGCCTGGCTTGCTTGGCCTGGCGTCGCGGCTGCCCCTTGGGGGGAAACCAGCCGAGAGAGCCGGGGCCGCCCGGGCCGGCCGGCTGGCGTTTGGACCGCAGCTTGGGTCCTAGCCGAGGACTGGGCCGAAATGCAGACTGGGGCCTCAACCGAAAAGGCGAGCGGGGGCGACGCTCTTCGGACACCCCCCCCCAAAAAATGCTTGTGCCTTTGAAGTGGGAACTGTGTCCCCGTAGGAGTTCTTGGCGCTACAAAGGATGGCTCGGGTGGCAAAGAGGGCGCATCCCCGCCCTAAAAAATACGTTTAAAACCGAATTTCAGTTCCCGGGGATGGCTGCGGGTTCGACTTCCACGTACGGCGAAGAATTCGACCCCCCGGGTGTCGGGGGAGCTGGTTTTCCAGCGGGCTCCGGATCCTGTCCTCCAGTTGCACCCCGAAATCCTGAAAAGGAAACGGGTCGGATTGAAATGAGCGATGAAAGGGGCTGGGAGAGGGACGGGTGGGCTTCTCCCTCTCCCTGGGAATTCAAAGGGACCCTCTGGCGTCGGGGGCGAGCAGGGCCCGCCGTGCAAACGCGACCTTTCTGCCGCTGCTCCCCCGAAATCCTTTCTCCGGAGCTTCGTCGCCTTTCTTAGCCGCCCACCCGAGCTGGAGCCCCGGCACGTCTTGGCGGCCCCCCGCGGGTGCTGGAGGCCGAACTCGGTGCCCCGGGGTCGCGAGTCTCCATCGGAGCCCTTGAGCGCCGGATCTGGGCCGCCGCTTTGCAGCTCAGGGGGCTCAAACCCCGGCCCCAGCGAGGCGGGTGAACGTCCCGTCGGTTTCCAGGGAGGCCCGCGTTGGAGGGCCGCGATCCCGTTCACAAGTGCTTGGTTGAACTCCGGGAAACGGGTCTCCAGGTTCCGATGCCTGGGGCCGGGCTGCGCCGTCCGAAGTCGGCTGGGCGGCGGGAAGCGCCGTCCAGCCTCGGCCGACTTCTGGCCGCCGCGTCGGGTTTTCAAGGCCGGAGGCGAACGGAGGCGGGCGGCAGGCGAGACGACATGCCGGCGAGGACATCCCCACCCCGCTGCAATCCTTCTTTCGGTCACTGGCTACGGGGGAAGGCAATTTTGGAGGTGAAGCCCCTTTTGGTTTTTAAAGAGGGGCTTACGTCGGAGTAAACGTTGGCTTGCAGGGCAAAGGGCTTGGCTCTGGCGGGATCGTGCCCGGGCTGTGTTTCCCAGAAGGTGCTTTTCCGACGTCGGGGCGGTCGGAGCTCCCCAAGGGGGGGGGTGTGCTTGCTGGGCCCGGGCCACCCAGACCCTCCAGGCGGGGCGCGGGGCGGCGCGGGGATCCGGGCGGCGTGGCTTCTTGACCCCAGCAGCGCCGGGCGGCGGGACGGGGCGGGCGCGGGCCCCGCTTTCCCTTCCGCCAGGCTGGAGCGATGTCAGACGTGATCTCTCTGCTTGGGTGGTAACAAGACCCCGCCGAGGAGTCCGCGCCCAGCAGCCTCACTTCTTTCAACAGCCTCTGATGGTAATTACAGTAATCGAAGCTGCCAGATATCTCGAAGCAATTACGGGACACAAAGAGCCCCCCGGGACGCCCCGTCGAGGGATGCTCCGGACGCTTTTCCCAGAGCAGCCCCGGCCGCGCTGGGCTTTCCCGTTACACTTCTGGGGCCTCGAAACGGGGTTAATCAGCTGTCGGGTGACCCCGTGTCAAGTGAACGGGGCCGCCTCGCTCGCCTGGCAGCCTCCGGGGGCCCAAGAAGGTTTCTCAGCCCCTAATGGGCTGAGAGGCGGCCTGGGCCCCCCACCCCCCACCCGAAAACGCCAGCAGAGCTGCGGGAGGGGGGGGACGTCTGGAGTGGGGAGAAGCCCTGCGAGAATGGTCTCCGCCCGTGTCCAGCGCGTCTAAGGGCCGCCGGTTTCGACAGGCCCGTCCCCCCAGACATCAGTGGGGCCCCCAACGAGCTGAACTTTGCCCGGATTGCCTCTGCTTAAGCGCGCTTTGTTGGTAAGTCGTGAATGGCGTCGAGGTAGAAGCAGCCGGCGGGAAGGGACGGGAGGAGGAGGTTCTACAATATAATGTCAGGCAGGACGTTTATAGGAAGAAAGTGGATTCCTTTGAAATAGTGGTGTTGGAGGAGAGGGTTGCGGATACCCTGGACCGCCAAAAACCAACAACAAATCAGTGGGTTATAGATCAAATCAAGCCCGAACTGGCCCTAGAAGCTAAAATGACTAAACTGGGGCGATTTATGTGTTTTTGTTACTACTAATTTTATTATCATGCCATTAAAGGTGACTGAAACTGGCTAAACTGAGGCTATCGTATTTTGGTCACGTTATGAGAAGACAAGAGTCCCTAGAAAAGACAGTCATGCTAGGAAAAGTGGAGGGCAGCAGGAAAAGAGGGAGACCCAACAAGAGATGGACGGACTGAATAAAGGAGGCCACCGCCCTCAATTTGCAAGACCTGAGCAAGGCTGTTAAGGATAGGGTGTTTTGGAGGACTTTGATTCATAGGGTCGCCATGAATCGGCGGCGACTTGGCGGCACTTGACACACACACAGGACGTTTCTGACATAGGGTGTGTGCCTGCGGGGAAAAATAAGTAAGCCGACGCCTTCAACAGGCGTTAATAAAATCTTGGGAGAGCCGTCGAGTCCAGCTGCGGTTCTCTGGGCCCCCCGGGCGTGGGCAGAGCAGAATCAACAGGTCCGGGCGGAAGGCAACGGATTGCGGGAAAGCCAGCCATGGCAGCGACTAGCCTGGAGTACAGGGCAACTGGAGTCATGTCATGCTAGGGGTCCCAGCAAAGTTTGAGGCGGAACAGCTATGGCCATTTCTGCACGGGAGTGCCGCTCTCTAGATGCACCTTTTCCCCATCCGAATTCTTAAAACTCTGCACGGGGGGCTGATGGTTGAGTCTGGAGGATCCGGATGGGGGAAAGGGGCATCTAGAGAGCCCAAGGCAAAACCTCCCATGCAGAAATGGCCGATGTTCGCAATAGGTACCGCTCTATAAATTAGCAGTCCTGCTATTATATTCCAAAGTCGCGGTCAGAAATATTCCCTGGCCCGGGCCCTCTTTCCTGTTGACTCCGAAGTCCCGCTGTGCCCGACAGGCTCGCTGCCCGGCAGAGCGTTGTGTTCCCGATCCTAAACGTGGGGCCTGGGCGTGTGTTTGGGAGGAAATCCCACTTATTTGGGCTATTTCAGCAAAAACCGCAGCAACAACAAAACGTTCCGAATGGCATGGGGCAAGGGGGAATCCACAACACATGTTACAACTGAAAAGAAGTGGGTCAGCTTCGAAAGAAGTGGATTGTCGATATGCTCTACACGGTCTAAAAAAATCTGCATTCCAGTATTTCCCTTATTCTGTGTGTACATACACAGAATAAGGGAAATATATATATATAAAGCACAACACAGAATAAGAGAAATATATATATAAAGCACAACACACACACACACATGTACAGCTCGATATTCTGTAGATACAAAAGGCATATATCTCTCTGTGTTGTGCTTTATATATATATTTCCCTTATTCTGTGTTCCCTTATTCTGTATGTGTGTGTGTGTGTGTGTGTGTGTGTGTGTGTGTGTGTGTGTGTGTATATATATCGATATTCTGTAGATACAAAAGGCATATATCTTTGTGTGTGTTGTGCTTTATATATATATTTCCCTTATTCTGTGTTTCCCTTATTCTGTATGTGTGTATATATATATATACACATATACATACATATACATACACACACACATAGATATAGATATATAGAGATATATAGATATATAGATATATATACACACACACATACATATATATGTGTGTGTGTGTGTTTTAGGTTTTTTAGGCAAGCCCATCCCCTGTGTGGAAGGCAGCTCTCTTTGCTCTCCTACTGCCTGTCCTTCGGCGGGTCCTCCGCAATAAACCCCCCTGCCTGGAGCGGGGCGGCCTGGCCAGGAGAGCGGCCGCCTGCCCGGAGCAGCCTGGGGACTCGACGCCGCCGCCCGGCCGCCCAGCTCGGCTGGGGATGGAGGAGCCGGCGAAAGCCCGCCCGAGAAGTCCGGCGCCGCCTCGCTGCTCCAGCCCGGCGCCTGGTGGTTTCCCTCCTCGGAGGTGAGCCGTGCTTGGCGGCGCTTTCTCCCGAGGAGGCCTGGCCGGCAGGTCCTGGGAGGGGCAGCGGGGCCCGTCCTTGGACCTCCCTTGGGGGCCAGGAGGGAGCTGAGGCTGCAGGGGGAGGAGGGCGACGTCGGCCCGCTGGAGCCAGGACGCCCGCCCGCCTGCCTGCCTGCCTGGGGTCTGCGGCGGGGGATCCCGGGGACTCGCGCCTTCGGGCCAGGACCCACCGCTGGAAATGCGATCCAAAGAGTTTCCGCCTTGACATTAGGAAGAATTCCCGAACAGAGCGGTTCCTCGGTGGGACGGGCTTCCTCGGGAGGTGGCGGGCTCTCCTTCCCTGGAGGTTTTGAAGCAGAGGCTAGATGGCCACCTGTCAGCAATGCTGAATCTGTGACCTTAAGCAGATCGTGAGAGGGAGGGCATCTGTGGCATCCTCTGGTCACTGGGGGTGTGCGGGGGGAGAGGTAGTTGTGAATGTCCTGCATTGTGCAGGGGGTTGGACTAGATGACCCTGGCGGTCCCTTCCAACTCTATAATTCTATGATTCTGTCCGGCCCTGGGGGGGGGGCGTGCCTCCGGGTCTCCTGCCTCCCCCCCCCCTCGAGCGTGGCCGGGCTGGAAGCAGGAGCAGCAGGAGGGGGGCCGGGGAGGGGGGCCGGGGAGCCGCAGGCCATTGTGCGCCATCCGCATTCCCATGCTACTCTTTTTGACGGGTCACTGGTGGCCCAATGGGCAGGTGGCGGGGAGGGCGCGCCATCCCCCCCTCCCCAAGCCAAGCCGGACCCTCCCCGCGCTCCCGGCCCTCGCCCGCCTCCCCTCCCCTCTCCCCCCAACTTTAGCCGCCGTCCGCAGGGAAACCCCCGAAGTGCTCCCCCCAGCCCGCCCCGCCGCTCTCCCTCCCTCCCCGCCGTCTCTCCTAATCCCCCTCCCGCTCCGAGAGCAGCTGTCGCGTTTCATTTGGGGGAGAAGCCGCCGTCGGGGGCCGTCAAAGGAGGCTCGAGGGGGGGAATCAGGAAGCCAACCCTTCCCCCCAGGCCCCCATTGTCCGCCGCCGGGAGGCATCGCTCGGGAGCCCCCGCCCCACCGGCCTCCCGGGCCCTGGACGCCCTTGCGGGGCAGCCCTGCGCCTCGGCCGCCCTGGCACTGCCCAGCCCCAGCCGGCGGATCGAGCCCACGCCCTGGGCACGCTTACTCCACCGTAAGCAGGAAGGTTCCGGCCCTTCACAAACTGGGTCGGGCAGGGGCTGTGGCTCAGTGGTCGAGTCTCTGCTTGGCATGCAGAAGGTCCCAGGTTCAATCCCTGGCATCTCCAGTTAAAGGGACTGGGCAAGCAGGTGATGGGAAAGAGCTCTGCCTGAGGCCCTGGAGAGCCGCTGCCGGTCTGAGTAGACGATACTGACTTGGATGGACCAGGGTTGATCCAGCAGAAGGCAGCTTCCTGTCTTCATTTGGGGAGGGGCAGTGGCTCTGTGGCAGAGCATCTGCTTGGCATGCAGAAGGTCCCAGTTTCAACCCCTGGCATCTCCAGTTAAAGGGACTCGGCAAGTAGGTGATGTGAGAGACCCCTGCCTGAGGCCCTGGAGAGCCGCTGCCAGTTTGAGTAGACAAGACTGACTTTGATGGACCAGGAGTCTGGTTCAGCAGAAGGCAGCTTCAGGTGGTCATCCAGAAAGCGCCTGAATCAAGTCCTCGGGAGTGGAGAGGTGGTCTTGTGGGCGCTCGCAGCATCCCCGCTGGCTCCAAAAGCCCGTCAGCCCGAAGGAAAGGGATCGCAACGAGTCGATCCCGCTGAAACTCAGAGACCGACTTCGGCCGGGAGTTTGGGGGGCGAGGGGGCAGCTGCTAGCGGCCCAGGGGCTTCGAGGGAAACCGCCCTGAAATCAAGGCGGCTCCATTTAGACGAGGGGTGTCCAGGATTGGGGCCCACCCAACGAACCCGTCTCTAGGCTGGCACGCAGTCCGGAGCCCCCCCCCCCCCAAAGAGTTCCGGACTGTTTCGAATAAGTTTCGCCCGACTTTTCCTTTTCCGAGAGCCAGCTTTCCTAAGACAGCCACCTGTTTGCATCTCAAATGTCTGTTGCTCCAGTTTTTAATGCCCCGTTCTTTTATTGGTGGCAGCAGTCGAAATGCCCTCTCTGGGAGTAAGTCCAACCAAACTCCGTTGGTCTGACTTGGGAGCAAACTCACCTGGGTGTAAGCCCTGTCCAAGTCAATGCATGAGAGGTTTTGCCTTGGATGTGCAGCTCTCTAGATGCACATTTGCCCCATTTGAATTTTCAAAACTCTGCACGGGGGCTTATTGCTGAGTTTGGAGAATTTGGATGGGGGAAATGTGCATCTAGAGAGCAGCAGATCCAAGGCAAAACCTCCCATGCATAATTGGTCATTTAATAGGTTTTACTTCGGAGTAAACTGGCATTGGGTGGCGCCGGGAGGTTTTGCCTTGTATTTGCCGCTCTTGAGATGCACATTTTTCCCATCCAGATTCTCCGAACTCAACAATAAGCCCCCGTGCAGAGTTCTGAGAATCTGGATGGGGCAAATGTGCATCTAAAGAGCGGCAAATCCAAGGCAAAACCTCCCAGGCATAAATGGCCTAAGGCTGACGGTTCGACGCCACCCTAGAAGTTTTTACTAACCCTAGAAGTTTTTACTAGGAAGCAAATGCTATAAAACCTGCTGCCAGGAGCGCCTGTTGGTGAGCTGCCATGAAAAGGCACCGGGTCTGCGCTTACGTTTACGCTGGCAAGGATCGCTTTGGGTCTGTCCGTTTGGTTCAGTGGGGATCTGATTACTTGAGAGCAAGGTCCACTTCCGGGCAGACGATCCTGTTTAAGAATTAGAAAAGGGCAAGAGTCCAGTAGCACCTTAAAGACTAACAAAAATATTTTCTGGTAGGGTATGAGCTTTCGTGAGCCACAGCTCACTTCTTCAAGCTCATCCCCTACCAGAAAATATTTTTGTTAGTCTTTAAGTTGCTACTGGACTCTTGCCTTTTTCTACTACTGCAGACAGACTAACACGGCTACCCACTGTTTAAGAATGTGGGTGGGGGACCAGCGGTCTTCGGGACCCGGACATTCCCCCCTACCCAGGGAAGCCAAGAGTAAGTCATCCGTTAGCTTTGACAAAGTTTGCAGAGCAGAAGCGATCCTAAGCACATTCCCAAATCACCGAGCACAGCGGTGTGTTTAGGATTTCGACTTTAAGCTTTGCTAAATGCCCTTGAAGTTGGGCGTGGGGGGGGGGGCTTCCCAAGTCTGACTGGATCCCTAACACACGCTTACCTGTCTGAACCTGCCTCCCACTGATAGCAGGTGGGCTGGTTTCTGAGTCAACATGAGTCGATCCAGCTGGATCTTAAAAAATTATTTGTACTCTGTTGCACTTCAAAAATTGCAACTACTATATTATGAATTAATAATATGGTACAATTGTAACTATATGACTGTGAATATATGAAGTATAATATATCACAATATAGACTTTACTAATTATAACTAGAGCCTAAGAACATAAGAACATAAGAAAGGCCCTGCTGGATCAGACCAAGGCCCATCAAGTCCAGCAGTCTGTTCACACAGTGACCAACCAGGTGCCTCTAGGAAGCCACTAACAAGACGAGTGCAGCAGCACCATCCTGCCTGTGTTCCACCGAAAATAATAGGCATGCTCCTCTGATACTAGAGAGAATAGGTATGCAGCATGACTAATATCCATTCTAACTAACAGCCATGAATACCCCTCCATGAATATGTCCACTCCCCTCTTAAAGCCCTCCAAGCTGGCAGCCATCACCACATCCTGGGGCAGGGAGTTCCACAATTTAACTATGCATTGTGTGAAAAAATACTTCCTTTTATCTGTTTTGAATCTCTCACCCTCCAGCTTTAGCAGATGACCCCGTGTTCTAGTATTATGGGAGAGGGAGAAAAAGTCTCCCTGTCTACTCTCTCCAAACCATGCATAATTTTATAGACCTCTATCATGTCAAAAGCTTTTTGGAAATCCAAATACACAATATCCACAGTGCTTATTGACACTTTCCTGTCCACGTGCTTATTGACACTTTCAAAAAACTCTAATAGGTTAGTGAGACAGGACCTACCCTTACAGAAGCCATGTTGGATTTTGCCCAGCAGACCTTGCCCTTCTATATGCTTGACAATTCTATCTTTAATAATGCTTTCCACTAATTTACCCGGAACAGACGTTAAGCTAACTGGCCTGTAATTTCCTGGGTCCCCCCTGGAACCTTTTTTTTAATAAAAAGCCTACAACTGTGCTTTGTGATTACTACTTTCTCATACAGTTGAAATTATTCTTTTTGAATACTACTCACCTGGGGGTTGTCAACCCTACAGTGGGTGGAGGATTTCCACCCTGGAGCAAACGTTTCTCCACCTGGGACTGCTGCTGCTGTTCTGGCAAGGGGGTGGGGGATGCAGGCCCCCTTAGACTCCAGACCCTGGTGGGAGCCTGTTGCGAGACAGTAGCCCAAAGCCAAGCAGGCTGGCTTGCCAAAGGTTTCGCTAGACCGGGTGCCCCCCCTGCTCCCCCGTGTCACGTTTTTTGACTCTCTCCTCTCTTGCCTTTCCTCCCGTCTGCAGGCCGGATTCTCGACATCCCGTGCAAAGTGTGTGGCGACCGCAGCTCGGGCAAGCACTATGGGGTCTATGCCTGCGATGGCTGCTCGGGGTTTTTCAAGCGGAGCATTCGGAGGAACCGGACTTATGTCTGCAAATCGGGAAACCAGGTAGGTCCCCGTGGCAGTGTTGGAAAATCTGGCCTTTCTAGGACGGTGTCACTTGCCTGCACATTGAGAGGGGGAACTGACCACAGGGTCAGATAGATAGACAGGACAGGGGAAGGTCATCTCTAGTTACACCTTGCCCTCATTTCCTGCCCCAGATGGAGTGGAAGGCAGATACCCTTTTATACCTAGAGAATTAGCAAGGTAGATCAGGATAGGAGACCCTTGTTTGTCCTTTCCTATCCAATGTGTATTTCAACAATAAATGTACTTTAGTTTGATTAGAGCAAACGACTGATGCTCCTTTTATTTTCACACACGCACGCACGTGTAGCTTCTGCTGCTGCTAAGCTTAAGGCACTCTGCTAAATACAGGAATATCTCCACGACAGATATTCCAACAGGCAGGACCCCTGGCCTCACTGCCCTGCGCGAGAGGCGGAAACACATCGGAGGCAGCAAGAGTCGGGACCTTTTTGCATTTCAGCCGCACCCCGCTGCGGGTTTGCGCCTTTGGGAAGGAGCCAAGAGACAACGCGCGGGAGGCTTTGCCTGGGATTTGCCCCTCTCTAAATGCACATTTCCCCCAGCCAAATTCTCAGAACGCAAAAAATCAGCCCCCAGGCAGAGTTTTGAGGATTCAGATGGGGGAAAGGTGCATCTAGAGAGCGGCAGATCCCAGGCAAAACCTCCCGTGCGTTTTCGCCCCATATTAACGGTTAGGTGCCAATCGGGGTTTTCGAATCTTTACGGTCACAACCAGCTGGTTTCCCGGCTTCGAGCCCCACCTGTGCTTGGGTTGGGTTTGCTCCAGTTTGGGCTGGGTTTTTCCAAACAACAGGCGGAGCAGGGCTGCCCGAAGGCGTGTTTCAGGAGAAGGATCCCAGACCCTTTAACTGCTTGGGGGAAAGGAGGTTGGCCAGGCAGGGCTCGGTCCCACTCCAATGGCGCGCTTTGGTGGGGTGGCCAAGGGCCTGGAGGAAAAGCGCGCTGTCCCTTGAAAGGAGGCTTCATAGCCTGTTGTTGGCCGAGAGATGCCCTTGGGGCCACGCCCTGAAGAGCTCTTCCCTTCAAGGGACCCTTTTCTCCAGTATCTGAAGAAGTGAGCTGTGGCTCACAAAAGCTCATACCCTACCAGAAAATATTTTTGTTAGTCTTTAAGGTGCTCCTGGACTCTTGCCCTTTTCTACTACTGCAGACAGACTAACACGGCTACCCACTGTGAATTAGCCTTTTCTCCAGGCCTGTGGTCAACTCTGCCTATGAGCCACACCGGGCTTAGCGGACTGCAGCCTTCTAAGGCTGCAGTCCGCTAAGCCCGGTGTGGCTCAAAGGCCGATCCTCTTCCAACTGGAAGCACGTCCCATTCAATTAAATGGGTCTTACTCACAAGTAAGCCTGGAGGTGAAGGTAAATTCTCACTTCCAACTAAGCATGCATCTGGGCCGGTCTGCAATCCGAAACACACTTACTAGGAAGTGAAGCCCCATTCGCTCCCTCTAGACTTTCCTCTGAGTAAACAGTGGGGCATCCGCACCCAGGGGAAGTGCCAGCCATTTTTGCGCCCTGGGCAAGGCGAACTACTTGTGCCCCCCCCCCCCATTGCTAACCAATTTTCAAAAGCAGAGGTCTTGTAGAAAAACAAAAGCACAAAACGTTTTAGGAGATATTATAATTAATTATATTCCATAGCACTGTTGTGGTACTTCTCTTAAAATAAAAATATATATAAATGGTCAGTTGCCTTTTTTGCAAGAAACGACTCGGTTGAAAACGGGGCCCCTCGGGCCAGTTCGGCGCCCCCCTGAGGTCTGTGCCCTAGGCGGCTGCTGAGTTTGCCTAATGGTAGCACCGGCCCTGCCCACACCTCCTTGGGAGAGGAAGGCCTGCAGGGGGGCCCTGGACCTCCTTTGGTCGCAGGTCAAGCATCACAGGGGCATTTCTCGACCTGGAGGGTTGTTTTCCCCTCTTGCAGAGCAGCGTTCAAAAGGCCACCTCTTGGAGTGCCCCAGAGGCAGGCCTTCCTTGTGCTCTCTAGGACTTCTTCGCCTTCGAGCTAGGGTGCCAGTCTCGCTTTCTTGAAGGCTTTATTTTCAAAACGAACAAACACACATGAGTTTTTGAGCATCTAAAACCATACTTGCAACATTTTTTAAAAAAAACCCCACAAGCTCCAGATGTTGTGACCTCCTCCCCTTTCCTCCCTACCTTCGTTAAAGTTACAGCCATTGTACAAAGAAGACTCCAAGGGAAGGGTTCGAAGACAGCTAGGGGGCTCCAGAAAAAACCCGAAATCCTTGTGAAACAAGCCTCTTCAAAGATTGGGCAATTTGTTGTTCTTGTTGTCTATAGAAACACTCGGGAGGGGGGCAGGAGTGGTATAGCCCGATCTGGCCAGCTCTCTGGAGCTAAGCATGGTTGTCAGGGGGGGGGGGGAGGCCCTCAAGGAGGACTCTGCAGAGGAAGGCCCCGGCAAACCACCTTGGCTTAATCCATTCCCTGGAAAGCTCTTTGCTGGGGTCGCCATGGGCTGGCTGCGACTCGACACTTTACACACACTTATGCCATTTATGCCTGGGAGGTTTTGCCTTGGATTTGCCTCTCTCTGGATGCACATTTTCCCCATCTGAATCTTCAAAACTCAACAATCAGCCCCCTTGCAGAGTTCTAAGAATTCAGATGGGGAAAATGTGCATTTAGTGAGTGGCAAATCCAAGGCAACCCCCCTCCTGCATAAGAAACAAGCAGCTGGGGCCAGTGGTCGTTCCAGTTTCTACTGGCCCCTCGCTCCTTCCCTGAAAAATCTGAGGAGACTCAGTCACCATACTGTAAACTGGTCTATTAAGCCTCCTATTCTATAAAGACATACCGGGAAGTACTTTTCTGCATTAGAAAAGTGGGACTTCTGAAAAAACATACCTAGGAGCCGACTGCTCATGGGCTGCATCCTGAAACATGTCCTTTAGAGTAAGCCTGCCCTCCTGTGCCCCTGGCACATAGTGGTAAGCTGCAGTACAGCAATCCAAGCTCAGCTCACGACCCGAGTTGGATCCTGACGGAAGTCGGGTTCAGGTAGCCGGCTCAAGCTTGACTCAGCCTTCCATCCCTCCAAGGTCAGTAAAATGAGTCCCCAGCTTGCAAGGGGTAAAGGGAAGATGACTGGGGAAGGCACTGGCAAACCACCCCGTAAACATAGTCTGCCTAGTATAAGGCCACCCCATGGGTCATGAATGACCGGGTGCTTGCACAGGAGGGACTACCTTTACCTTTTTACCCTCCTATGCATACTTTGAATACAGTGGGGTTTACTTCAGAGTAAACATGCATAGGCTCCAGCTGCCGGACACATGGATTTCAGCAGTACCCAAGGTCGCTGCCTCCCCTTCCGGCAGGTACCCTCTGCCTTTCTAACGAAATGGAGAGTAGGCGAAGCTCAAGTGGGTGAAGTTTTTCCCTGCGTCCAGATGTGCGTCCACTCCCGGAATTTCTGCTTGATACAGGAGCAGAAAACTCTCGCTTCATCCAGCAAAATTAGGGGTTAGATTCCTTGTTAAATCAGCGTAGTTTGTATTTAGGGCTGCGCTACTCCTTAGTGATGCGTGCCCAACCTCGGTTCCAACTTCGCTGGGTTTATTGTTTCTAGATCTGAAGGGTGAGCCCATTGGGTGCCTTCATGTCAGCCACCAAACAAGTGATTCATGAAAGAATCTCGATGCAAGCGCCACTTTGATTTGGTAACTGGTTTGGGAAAATAGTCTTTACTACATTGCTTGAGTAATCCTTGCCTAACACATCAAACTTAATACATCTTTATAGAAGATTAAACCCCCCTTCATGTTAACCAGTGAAAATATCTGATTTAGAATGGCCAATCTTATAGTTTACCAGTAAACTAAACCATCGGTCAGCTGCATCTTTGTGATCTTGATTATAGGTTGTTGAGTGAAATTGGAGGCAGCCAGGCATGATCCAGTCCAAGTTAGACACTGTTTACTCTCCCATTCACAGCAATGGAGTTTCAGTACATGCTTTCGAGCGCAATCCTATGCAGATTAAACCGCTAAAACCAACCAATGGGCGGAGCCTGGAATAACTGCACAGGAGTTCTTGTGCTCTGTCAACCTCCCACACTGAAGAGTTGGATTTAATGGTGCTTAATTCCAGATGTGTATTTCAGTTTGTACCAGTCCCTTCAACCTACGGTTTGCCATTACAATTAAAATACGCAAAAACAGGGTGGAAAAAAACTGTTAAATTCTTTTATAAAGGTAAAGGTCCCCTGTGCAAGCACCGGGTCATTCCTGACTCATGGGCTGATGTCACTAAGCAGACTTTGTTTACGGGGTGGTTTGCCAGTGCCTTCCCCAGTCATCTTCCCTTTACCCCCAGCAAGCTGGGTACTCATTTGACCGACCTTGGAAGGATGGAAGGCTGAGTCAACCTTGAGCTGGTTACCTGAAACCAACTTCCGTTGGGATCGAACTCAGGTTGTGAGCAGAGCTTGGGCTGCAGTACTGCACCTTACCACTCTGCGCCACGGGGCTCTTATATAAAGTATATAAATTAAAAAGTATATAAATAAGTATTATAAAAGTATATAAATTGTTTTATACTTTTAGTAATTTTAAGATGGTAAGCCTAATTTTGTGTTATGCACTAATATTTTCTATTTTATTAATATCAGAGTTTTATCAATTTTTGTAATTTGTAACAGTTTTACAGTCTTATCAAGTTAGATAATTTGACGTACTAACCTTTGGCTGGTCAAACAGACCGTATCAATAAACTAAGCTAAGCTAAACCTACGGTTTGCAAGGGAGGATAGAGAAGGGTAAACCATGAAGTTGCAACAAATTTAGCCGCCTAAGCATCAAGAAGTACAGGTTATGCCCCCCTTGTCTAGGATGAAGCAAAAACAGCTCTGAGTGTCGGTTACGGTACTCATTTGTAGTTTGCAGATTTAGGAAAGGCAGAGGTCCCCTGGAGCCTGGCCCTGCAAGAACCCCTCTGGCTCAGCGGAAGCCCTCTGGCTCAGCCTAGAGCAAAGCCCCAAGCTAGGCCCGAATGTTTGGAAGCAACTGCGCGCCAACTCTGCCCAGTTGTTTACCCATTGGCAGACCTGGTAGAATCCGCTCCTTTGTCAGCCACGCCCTGTTTGTGACGTGACTTCGGCGGCTATCAACCTTCTATTTGATGATTCACAGTGGGTAGCCATGTTAGTCTGTTTCTGAAGAAGTGAGCTGTGGCTCACGAAAGCTCATACCCTACCAGAAAATATTTTTGTTAGTCTTTAAGGTGCTACTGGACTCTTGCCCTTTTTGACTTCTATTTGATGGTGACGGGTGAACTGCCTCATTTCCTGCTTCTGACCTTCTGGACTTCTAGCTAGGGGTTTAAGAAAGAGAATGTGATCGGGCTTCCCCTCAGCACGCAAGAGCTTAGGGCTGCCAGCTCTGGGTTGGGAAATACCTGGATATTTTGGGGGAGGAGCCTGGAGGGGGTGGGGTTTGGGAAGGGAATGGAAGGGACCTCAGCAGGGTAAAATGCCGCAGAGTCCACTCTCCAAAGCAGCCATTTTGTCCAGGGGAACTGATCTCTGTAGTCTAGAGCAAAGCTTCTTAAACTGTGGGTCGCGACCCCATATGGGGGGTCCTGTAACTGAATATGGGGGTCCTGAAAAATTTGTACCATCTTTAATTAATGGTAAAATTATATTTATACCAAAGAATTGTTTTAAAATAAATTTCTTTATTATTTATTATCAGCAAATGTTTGATTTGTATACCTATTTTATATACCTGGGGTTGCGTAAACATTTCTTGGGTGAAAAGGGGTCGCAAGCGGAAAAAGTTTAAGAAGCCCTGGTTTAGAGAGCAGTTGTAAAAGCAGGTCTCCAGGCCCCACCTGGTGGTTGGCAACCCTACATGGGCTGCTTTCTCTGGCTCTGCTAATATTGGGCATGTATTAAGGCTCTGTAATAGGAACCGGCAATGTTATTTTCATTGTTGTGATTCAACCCGTCACTCTTCTATACAGGCATTTAAAGTTGAGCATAAACTTAGTTTCCTCCTCCTATGTTTCTTTTAGGGAAGGAGTGCCTCTGGGCACCTGGGAACTAGTTTCATGTTCAGTGCAAGTATCCAGTGTCAGATAGGAGCCTGGAGCCTGTATGGTTTCCTAGTGCTTAAAAATGAAAGCCCTCTGCTACTTTTCTCAGCAGATCTTCCTTAGGCAGTTTGAAGGAATGTCGTGATAGGCTTCTGGTGTCAGGTCTTTAGGAAGTGAATCCCACAAAAATCAAAGGGGATAGCACTCCACTTGTGTTACTTGGAAGTGACAATTACAGAGCAAATTGGTTTAGGATCCAGCTGCTGCTTAAAAAAATCAGATGCAGATTAAAGCTGCAGGATGGTACAAAAAGACTGCAGTGGAAATTAAGACAAGAATTGAAGCAATAAGTGTATTTTACATTTTAAAGGAAGACCTGTAGGATCACTTCCTTTATTTGGCCCTGTGACGTGGTTAGCACATGCCAGGTCAGTGTCTGTAGAGGCTAGCCTTTCATTTAAAGCATGAGCCAATTTATCCATTTGCTGAACTATCAGAATGGGTTAGTTATCCCTAGCATTTCATCTAGTCTATGTTCCTGTGATTTTTAAAAGTGAAAGTAATGAACAAATTGGCCTTTTTCTTCTTTGGGATGGTCTGCAAACATCAAACTGTCCCCCCCCCTCTCTCCCTCTCCCTCTCCCTCTCTCTCTCTCTCTCTCTCACACACACACACACACACAGTAGCTTGGCTCATCACGTCCAGTTTTAAACCCAAGTGGCTTCTGTTCAGTGATAGTGTCCAACTTAGAATCTATGGGTGTTCTTTATGTCTCCTGATCCAGCCACACTTGAAAACCATGATCTCTGTGTCCATTGTATAAATGCATTAAGCATCTATATGCAATGGATGATTGTTTTGTCTCCATTTTGTTCCAGTTTGGTGGGTTTCTTTGTAGGTTCCTGCCATGTAATTGGCTAGATAATGACTAACTGGGGCAGCAAAGAGGTGGGTCATTGAGTCCCCGATGGCAACAAAGGCCATTCACAGACAAAAACTGGATCTGCGTGAGTGACCTGATGCATGCTATTAATGAAACCCTGTGCTGTGAAAAGCAAAGAGACACTGCGGGAAGAGGTCTAGAAACAAGTACAAGTGCAAAAGGGCCAAAGATCTGGGGAAGAATTAAAGTAGGGCCTGGACATCCTGGAGATCCAGATACCTGCATTATGAAGATGTGAATAGGCATGGGTTGGGAGTGAGAGGTTGCTGTCCAGGGTGCTGATGGCAATCTAGAACTACTAGAACAACCTACTACGGATTCTCTTCTCTCTCAAGTAATTTCATGGGAGAAAATCACGACTCACTACATAGTAGAAATACAGAATAGACTCCATGGGAACTGGTAGGGGTGGTTACTCAGAAGGGGAAAGGTGTATGTATTACTAAGTTGGGTAATCAGGAAATGTTCTGTTCCAGAAGCTCCTTATTGAGATCCCCTGTTTGTCTCCTTTTCACAAAAGTAATATCTCTGTTTTAGGGTGGCTGTCCAGTGGACAAGACACACAGGAACCAATGTAGGGCTTGTCGGCTGAAGAAATGTTTGGAAGTCAACATGAATAAAGATGGTACTTGTGCTTACTTTTTACCAGTGGAGGAATGGACACCAGATGTGTGCAGGGATTGAAAACCATAGTCTAGAACATGGGTTTCCCCTTGGGGCAGTATCTGTCTTTATTATCCCTTTCATATTGCAAAGATAGACCTGTCTGTCAAACTTTCTGCTTACAGATAGCTGTCCCAACTGGGACTACAGCTAGAGGCAGAAATGCCACAAAACTGCCTGAGGTCATACACTTAACAGAACTATTTGAGAGCATGTCAGCAGGACTATATACCAGGAGGTGTATGTGGGGAAATTAACTGTGTAATCCTAAATTGAGTTTCTCCTTTCTATGTCCATTAAAATCAATGATCCCAGAAGGGTGTAACTCTGTTTAGGATTGCACTATAATCTGACTTTCCTATTGATAAGATTTGGTATTATAAACCAGGAATCAATTTTGTAGTGACAGCAAAATATGTGGAACATGTAAAGTGACATGGTCCCAGAATGCAAAATTTTTATTTTATCATCAGGGGAAGGCACCAGACATACCCATCTGCATTGATTACAAAAGCATAATTTCTTTGTAGCCCTCAGCAGGCCTATAGAACACAGGTTGGTCAAATGGCCTCATCTAGTAAGAAGTTTAATGTTTGCCTGACTCTCAGGCAAAGAATATACACGAGCATCCGAACATTCTTCATTGTTATGTAATATGGAGGAAGATGCCTATGCACATCCACACAATAATTCTATTAATTAATAAAATAAGAAGAGTGATGCTGGATCAGACCAATGGCCCATCAAGTCCAGCATTCACACAGTGGCCAACCGGCTGCTTCCAGGAAGTCAACAAATGGGGGAAATAGTGTACCCTCAGGTGTTAGAAGTCATAACACCTTATTGCATAACACCTGTCTCTGGATTGGAGCTACTATGCTATATTATCCCATGCAAAACAATTGATTTGGGTTAAAGATATGAGCAGAGAATCTCTTATTTCTATACTAGAGTTATAATAACAGGATATTTTTGAATAATGGTCCCCTCAAGGGAAGATTTGCATGTTTGTTGCCTATATCTGAATAATGATAATGGCCCTCAAAGACTGCAGAGAACCGTTCCTATCTAGAAAGCAGCAAGCGTTGCCATTGTCTTTCCATAGGCTGAGTTAGTAGTTATGTGAGGGACTTTACCATGTTTATCCTGGAGTGTTTGAGTTGGCTGGAGACAGTTACGTTTAAAATTTGGCTGTGCAAAAAAGAGGCCACTCTAATAACTAGAACAACAACAACAAAAAAAGGCAAAAAAAGTGCAGTGGGAAAAAACAATTTATTCAACTTGACAGTCCCCATGAGTTTCACCTATGATTTGTCAGGATGATCTGTAAAATAGCACTGCCAGAAAATTCCCACAGAAAACTGTACAGATTACTTCCTTGAGTACCATTAGCAACATTCCCCTTTGCCACCGCCTAACGTCAACTCTGTCCCCAGCCAAGCTGACATTTCACTTCCCTCACAGAAGTTTTACTATTTGTTGTCCTCCCCCAGCTGTTCAACATGAAAGAGGACCAAGGACATCCACAATAAGGAAACAAGTAGCTCTTTATTTCAGAGGACACAAGGAAGATAATGGAGCCACCCCTCACTTTCCCTCTGCAGCTCTACCAACCCCAGCGTTCTTCACTGCTGTCACACAGCTGGAACCCCATAATTTAGAATTGGCTGCAGTTTCTACAACATCGGAAAGGCAGACTTTGGTGGGCTTGGCTCAACCCACCCCAAAGGTCAGCTTCTTTTTTTTATTGATTCACTGAGAATTAACAGCCTGACAAACTTCTGAAAAAGATGTCAGTCACCTTTTACAGTCTTGGTGCCTTTCCGAATGTGCTTTGTGTGTGTGTGTGTGTGTGTATGTATGTATAAGAGTGTGATGTACAGCCACGGCTCTCAGTTGTTGCATCCAATCCACACATCGCCCTTGTCCAACACAACCATGATTAAGAAACTACTATGCCTTGACCTGGCTAGCCCAGGCTAGCCTGATCTCATCAGAAGCTAAGCAAGGTTGACCCTGGCAAGTATGTGGATGGGAGGCCTCCGAGGAAGACCAGGCTTGTGACATGGAGGCAGGCAATGGCAAACCACCTTTGAACGTCTCTTGCCTTGAAAACCCCAGCAGGGGTCACCATGAGTCAGATGTGATTTGTTGGCAAAAAAAAAGTCCCAGTAAGTGACATACTGAGGGCTTGTCGAGATGTTATTTTCCTTGGTCTTTTGGTGCAAATGGTTGTTGACACAAGTGGTATCCTTACATAAGCAGTTGAATCCAGGGGTAGGTACTTGCCAAAATGCCACAGCACGTGCTTTTAACAGAAATCCATTTTCCAATGCATTCTGCAGTGCTGATTTGCGAGTGTTAGTGTTACACTGCTCACAAAAGGAGACTTGTGAACAGTAACAGTTATTTACTTAAAGCTGGGGGAAAGTCTACATTGGCTCTGTGTTCTCGGTTCTGCGGTTTTCCTTCCTATTCTCATTGCAGTTGCCTGTTGATATTTTTAGAGTTAACCTCCCCATTGAATTGCCCATGTTATTGGTAATTTTCCCCACCGCTACCCATTTTCTTTTTCACTTTGATCATACCCTTCTTCATAAGGAAAAAAAAACTATAACCAAAGTTTAGCTCTTTCCCAAATAACATTTCTTTTAAAAAATACTTTTTATTTAGTATCCACATGAAGTCAGTGGTACTCCAATGTATCTCTATGAAGTTGCTACAGAATCTGTTTGTGAATCAGCGGCAAGGCTTCTCTTCATGAGTATTAAATGGGCCAAGAGCGTTCCAGCCTTTTCTACTCTGTCATTACAAGACCAGGTAAGATTCATATAGAATGAAGTTGTGTGTGTGTGTGGTGGTGGTAGGGAAATAATTGATTCAGGTCATGCACAACTAGCATTGCTGTCTTCACAAAACCATTGATTAAAATGTAACTCTACAGAATCGGAGTCATCCAGTATATTCCATAATGTGGCAGGAATTGTGACAAGTCAGTATTAGCTGCTAGGCAGTATGAAATTGAGCACCAGTATGATTTCCTTTTGTAAATGGATTTTGCTTATGTTTGTCTCCAACTGCCACATTTAGGACTGTGTGGCCTGTCAAAAAGACAAATAAGTGGGTTCTAGATCAAATCAAACCTGAACTCCCCCTAGAAACTAAAATGACTAAACTGAGGCTATCGTACTTTGGTCACATTATGAGAATACAGGACTCACTGGAAAAGTCAATAATGTTAGAAAAAGTTGAAGGCATGAGGAAAAGAGGAAGACCCAACATGAGATGGATTGACTCTATGAAGGAAACTACGGCCCTCAGTTTGCAAGTCCTGAGCAAGGCAGCTAAGGATAGGACATTTTGGAGGACATTAATTCATAGGGCCACCGTGAGTTTGAAGTGACTTGACGGTGCTTAACACACACACACACACACACACACACACACACACACACACACACAAGAAATTGTTCCCAGGTCCAATTGCCTTCCTCTGTAGGAGGTATTGGCTGGCTTGTCTGAGCCATCTGCGGTTGTTTTGCATTGCAAGAATCCATCCACAGAGCACTGGCTCTTTGTCTGTCTCGTTGCATTTGCTAAAGTAAATTGATTGACTGGAGCTAGTGACTAACGGTCCTGGCTCTGCAGGAGGGATTTACTGAAAAAAATGTAGAGGCAGCAGAAACATTCAGAACTACAACACAAATTAATCACAGTCACATTCCTTAATTAATAAAAACACAATAAGCAATTATTTCTTTTTAAAAGTTGTGCAGCTTTTCTTAGATTTGCAGAATTAAGAGGCAGAGTGGTATTATGGTTATACTGGGGAAACAAATCCCCACTTGGACCATGAAGTTCACTGGGTGAACTTGAGAAAGACACTCTCACCCAGCCTAACTTGCTTCATAGGGTTGTTGTGAGGATGGAATGGAGGAGGGGGAGACCATGCACTCCACCCTGTGTGCCCTGGCGGAGGAAGGAGACCAAAGTATAATATATGAAGTTCTGGCAGGCCTGCTTGGAGATAGAGATCCACAGTGTTGGGGGTCATTATATGTCATGGCCTGTCCTATCCTAGCTCAAATTATGATCTTTTTTCTCAATAGAATTTAGGCAAGATGAAGTCTGCTGATCTAGGCACCCAATGAACTTGCGTGGCACTTGTTTCTAAATAAGCATGCTTAGAATCGGGCTGCAACTTTTCTGGATCAGGGCCAGTAGTTTCCATTAAGAAAAGATTTGTATGAATGAGAGTAGAACTTATTCCATTGTTTCCCCCCTAGATTAATTTGTCCTTAAATTATGACAGTTCTCTGCAAGCAATGATGTGTGCAGTTAAGAATTGTGTCCAGAATTCTAGACTTAATGCTCCCCCACCCTTAGATAATGTTTATTCACTTCGAATGCGAACCACAGACTACCCATTCAACAGGAGTCTCTTCTAGTGTATTAAATGCTTATGACAACTGTGAGTCAGTTTGTAGCTCTGTCTGACAACTGTAAGCTTGCAGCACAAAAAAAAAAAAAGAAGGAAATTGACACCGTAGTTTGCACAGCCGAAATGCAGACCAGGCTAAGAGGCGGTGTGTTGATGCTGGGCTCCTTTCTGCCCTCTCAAAACCACCGTTGCAGGAAGAGGAGACTCGGGAGTTGAATTAAGTGGTTGTTTTAATGCATTTTACCTACCAGCCAGCCTCTTCAATAGTCACAATTTATTTGAGACATTAATTCACATTAACATGATCAGATTTCTTACTTCTGCAATAGTGTGTGTGTACGGGGGTGGGGGAGAAGAACAGCATTTGTACACCACTCTTTCAAACTATACCTTATCCCCCCACCCCAGTTTCTTTAAAACAATATCTGGTGTTTTTTTACTTCTGCAGCTGGCAAGGAGCAGATGAGCTATTTAACGCTTTCTTCCCTTCCAATTAATAAGTCGGGTGGTTTTTCAGACCCAAAACTGCAGAAGAAAAGGGGATTAAATAACTTCCCCTCTCTTCTTCTACAGCTGCATTTGCAAAAGAAACAAATATTCCCCCCCCCCAAAAAAAAAGTTTTGAGTTGTACAGCTTAAGAAGGCGGGGAGGAGATCTGCAGAGAGGAAGAGGCAAAGCAAGAGGGAAAAGCTCCACAGTAAGAGGGAAGCAACTTGTCTCAGGTCCAAACTGCATAGAAGCTGAACGTCAACGCTCTCACTTTAAAAAAAAGTTAAGTGAATAGTGGCAAGGCCTTGGGTCAGAGTCATGACCAGGACAAGAATGATTTTTAAAATCCTTCCCCCCTTTTCTTAAACTTGCTCCCTCCTTTGCCACTGTTATTAGTCCTGGTTAGGAATGGGGGGGGGGGTGCGCAAGGTTACATCGCCTGGCTTTATTTCCTATTGGGGATAACAGCAAGGGTTGGGGTTGGTTTCAGTTAGAGAACTGGGTTTAAAATACCCACTCTTGAAGTGCTGGATGGGGAGTGTGTGATACCCACTTGACTCCAGTTTACGGTTGCCAGCCTCCAGGTCTCCAGGCTGGAGATCTCCCAGAATTACAGCTGATGCTCCAGGTGATGGAAGTTGGCCCCCCCTGGAGAAAATGGGTACTTTGGAGGATGGCCATTACTAAGATTCCTCCCCAGGCTCCATCCCCAAATCGCCAGGAATTTCCCAACCCAGAGTTGGAAACCCTACTGAGTTTCAGTCAGATTTTCCCCACTGAAGGGAGGGCATGAAGCTGCAGGGGAGTTGTGATGGGAGAGAGGGCGAGACAGAACAAGCAAGCCCCCTGGTTCTTGCAGCTCTGGAGGGAAAACATGGGGAAAGAAGAAGGAATGGCTCTTGTGCTCCCGATGGAGCATGCTCAGACAGGCCTCATACTGCAGCTGCACATGTGCTTGGAAAGTGCTTTTCAAAGCTGTCAATGTTGTAGGTTGTGCTTGGGGGGCTTTTGTTGAGCTGTTGAAGATGGGGCCGCCTCAGACCATCAGTTTTCTGAGTGTGTTTCTGAAAGACTGACAGTCCCTCTCCCCTTTCCAATACTACTGGAAAAGTCACAGTCCTGACGACTAATGAAATTAGACTTAACTCCTTTCAGCATTACAACTGTCACTAAACAGCATTTCTATTTAAGGCCAGACTTAATTTGCTTTACTATTGAACTTTTGCCAAAAGGATGTTTCTGTTGAAAAAAATTGGACTTAAAAGTGTGTGTGTGTGTGTGTGTGTGTGTGAGAGAGAGAGAGAGAGAGAGTGAGAGTGAGAGTGAGAGTGAGAGAGAGAGAGAGAGAGAGAGAGAGTTTTCTGAAATGAGAGTCCCCCTTAATGTAGTAGAGATGGCTTAGTGCAGATTAAAGTTATCACTGCTCATATCTCTGTAAAAGAGGCCTATTATCCATGACAGGAATCAGATTATCCTGTCATTTTCAATGAACTAGCTGCACATCTAACATTGAAATTAAAGGCAAATTTCATGTATCAGTTCCTGTAATTAATCTCCCTTTAAAGCCCAAGGACTGTCATTAATTGCACCATTATCCTCTTTGGGTTTTAGAGTCCAGGCGGTGGGTGGCAAAGTTTAGGCTTTCCTTAAATTCACATTTGGAGACTTGGGGATCTTGTCCTCCAACTTCCATGAAATGCAAATTCTCATTTCAACAGAAAGAGAAACTCAGTTGTTCTTTGTACTGTTATTATTGTTCTGTTGGTAGCCTGATCCTGTGCATGTTTACTCCAGCACCAAGTCCCACTGAACTCAGCAGGACTTGATGCCTATGTGAATGTATATAGCACTACAGCCTTAATTCTACAATTAGTAGAAAAGTAGTAAGAGGATGTTTAACTGAGTAGGAGTGAAACAGGGTCAACTCCTTCCTGACCACAAATATGGTTATGTTAGACCCCCCAAGTATGAAATCAAACGCCCGTCTGCTGATTGCCCCAAAGGCTGCATCTAGGCAGTGGAACTGCAGGGATCAAATGCTGCCAGCAATACAATGGGAAGAGTATGAACAGCTCCCTCTTGTATCTCCACTCTTCCAAGAAGATTGTCTATGACCATGCAACGGCAAAGTTTGGGAGAAAGATCCAGCAGAATGGTTGACCCTTAATTTTGTGAGGTGAAGGATATCCAGTTTCTCAGTTGGGGAAGACTGACAAGTTCTGAGTCTCCGTTCTCTGGACTGTTCCTCTCTCACAACCAGTAGAGGTAGGACAGTCATCCCAATGTGTTGTCCAAAAAGTCACTCTGGGAATTTATCACACATCTTTGACATCCTTCAAGAGACTGACAAAGCTGAGGTAGGAGTGAAATAGGGACAACTCCTTCCTGACCACAAATATGGTTATGTTAGACCCCCAAGTATGAAATCAAAAGCCTGTCTGCTGATTGCCCCAAAGGCTGCATCTAGGCAGTGGAACTGCAGGGATCAAATGCTGCCAGCAATACACGAGTGTGGGGTTGAAGCCATGCTTCATATCCAACTGAGCTACTCGTCCTCAAACCACCCCTTTGTGATTAATTGACATGATTATCCATCAGGCAAACATATTATTCAGCATGAAGGAGCAGATCCAAGTACTGCAGGGGCTGCACAGGTTGGTTGCATCAAAGGTGCTTTCACGTGGGCTTCTGCTCCCTACAGCCCAAGATGTGGTTGTGCCTCAGCCTGTGTTGATCTTGCTGATCCAAAGTTTGCAGTCATCCAGTATAAGACCAGCACTGCCTGTACAGATCACATAAATGGTTTCCCATGATGTCCTGAATAGAAAAATGTCAGTTGCCTCACTTGGAGCAACATGCCTAACCTAGAGCAAAGAAGGCAGGGACCTGCATGTGCCCTGAGAGAAAACATTCTAGGTATTAACCAGGCTTGTTTGACAGTAATTAGCTTTCATAACTTGACCTCCCTGACCCATCATGTTACCATTGCATTGGAGAAATACTCATGAGAAAGTTGTCTGTGAGGCTTAAAAAAGCACAGGAGGGTGTTTGGCCTCTGCACTCAACTCAGATTTGAAATTCGCTGTATTGAATTCAGCTGGTATTTGGGTTGGATCCAGTGCAGCATTCCTGGGGGCACAGTGACTTCCCCACATGGAGGATGCCTTTGTTGGTTCACACACACACACATGGCAGCTGAGAAAGCCATGCTCTGAAGGCAGAAGTCCTTGAACCCCTGGAAATGCTTGATTGGATCCAACCCATTATTTTGAACTGTGAAAAGGAGTACACAGCTACCACTGACCAAGTCAATGTTGGATAAATAATGGTGCTTCATGTAGATGCCATGCAAGAATGTTTGGGTATTCTTGTTTTTACATACCAGCCTCTGTATGAAGCCTTAATAACACTTCAAATCAGCACCCCAGTATAGATATTGAGATACATAAAATGTATTGCTGGAGGGCGCAAGATCCTGTAACCAAGCTAAAGCTAAACCGATCTGGCCAGGTCCGTGCCTAGATGGGCCACATCCTGCGAACCCAGTTGGGAAAAAGGCAGGATAAAAATGTAATGAATATTCCTTGCAGCTCATGGGCTCTTTTATCAAAATGAGAAAGGGATAACTAAAATATTCTAAGGAGGAAACAGCGGCAGGGGCCTTTTAAAGCCATTTTTAAAACAACAGAAATTTACATATTGAAATTGTTTATCAATCTATAAATTATACACCATGTTATATCGTACCTCTATTATATGACAGCTGATGCTTTTGGAAGATGCTTGGAGGGAACTGTTTGTTCTAGGAATAGCACAATGGGCCATTCCAGTTGATGCTAACACTCTACTGGCTGTATCGGGTAAGAATTGCACAATTTAATGACTTTGTTATAGAAATTACCATAAAAATACATTACTGAGAAAGGACAACATGTAAAGAATAACAAATCCCTTCTAAACAATAGAGTATACCTGTCATTTATAAATCTATATTTAAATGCAAATAATGTTGTTTTGTTGCATTCACGACTGCGTGCATTGTCATTTAAATGCAAATTACTGTGTTTGTTATCATCCAAGAGAAGATTTCATACTAACTTTTCTACAATATAGTCAGTTTTGTGTTGAAGCGGATCTCGGAGAGTAACAATTGAATAGCTATTGATATGTGTGATTTCCCCCCCCCCTCCAGATATTAATTTATCAAGTGCTTCAAATGGCTTATTAGTGTATTTATTTCACATGTTTGTGTTCTAGGCATGAATGGTGACAACACGGATTCTCAGAAGCTGAATAAGATTATTTCAGAAATACAGGCGTTACAGGAGGTCGTGGCCAGATTTCGCCAGCTTCGTTTAGATGCGACAGAATTTGCCTGCCTCAAATGCATTGTCACTTTTAAAGCTGGTAAGAAGAACACAAAAATCAGTCTTATTTAAATCAAGATCAAAAGGCAGCATGACGGCTCAGCATCTTATCTCCAGTGTCACGTTGCACTAAATGTCATGCATTAACAATTATGCCATGTAAGCTTCAAAGCAGAGCCTCTGCCCAGCTGGCAATGAAAAGATGCCTATGTGAAAACTATGCCCATACCCTTTGAACTGGATGCCTTTAAAATTCCCTTCAAATTCAGGCTGCTTCCTTTGGGAGAGTAACAGCTTTGTTCCCAGTTGCGAGAGAGTCTATTTTACCCTCATTATTTATTTCATGTAGTAATATTGCCTCACAAAGAGGGTCTAATATATTGGTTTCCGGGCCAATGTGAGGACCAGCATTGCATTGCAGAGGATTTTTAAAGGAGCTTATTGTGATCTCTATGTTCAATCAACTCTGCCCCTCTTAGTGGTACCATTCACACAACATATTGGTACAACACAAACATGCAAGTTCCCCCCCCTTAAATATTAACCAAAGTCCCAGCTTCGATATCTTGTGAAAGCATGTCCATGATTGTTGGCTGGTGTTTGGTGGCTGATATTAAACCAGTAGCAGTATTACTTTAATCTCCTACTTCATTCTTAACTTACCATTTCATGGGATTTTATGTTTCTTCTCAAAATTGTTATCCACTGGGATGTTTTAGTGTGGAGCACCCAAGGAGCAAGCAGTACAGTAGAATGGCATGAGTGGACAAAAACCCACCATGGTGTGCCATACCTGTAGGTATTAATATGAAATTGTTAGGTAATAAAGTTTTCAGGTAATAATATCATGGACTCTTTTCGTTTCAGTACCTACGCATAGTGGTTCTGAACTGAGAAGTTTTCGGAATGCTGCTGCCATTGCAGCTCTTCAAGATGAAGCTCAGCTCACCCTGAACAGCTACATTCATACCAGGTGAAGACACTGGATTTAGCTTTTCAAACACAGAATTTGCCAAATCTGCAGTAAGTTAAGGCAGCTGAATTAGCAGAGATGCATTAGGAGAAATAATTAGTAGAAATAAAGGGCAATGTATTTAAAGTGTATCTGATGAGGAGCACAAAGATTCAGAAATACAGGAGGTTCTTATCAGCACTTTAAAGAAATGCTGCTGTGGCCTTTTATGTACAGGTTGTTTCCATGGCACTCACCCCCCCCCCCCGACTTCTTTGGGGCTTCGTTTTCATTATGCATGTCTTTCCCGACCTTTAGAAGTCATTTCACTCTCTCCCTGTGTTTTCCCCGCGTTTTCTGGATGCCACCAGAAAACGTTGGGGAAATGCAGGGAGAGAGCGAAGTGACTGCTAAAGGTCAGAAAAGGCGTGCATAATGAAAACGAAGCCCCAAAGAAGTCCGGGGTGGTGGTGAGTGCCATGGAAACAACACGTGCATAAGAGGCCAGTATGTGAGGTTCAGGAGATGTTGGGGTGGTTTTAAGTTTGGAACTTTAATCTTGTTGGGGTTTAGGGGGCTTTCATAGATGCAAATTCATGAGTCTTTTTTTCAGTGGAGGTTATATAATCAAAGGGCACAATCCAGCCAAAATACTCTTTTAGGACCCATTGGGTTTAAATAGGAGAGCTGCAGTGCAATTCTACACAGAGATACTGAAGTCTAAGCCTATTGGCTTTGATGGACTTAGACTGGAGCAATTCTGCATAGGATCGCTCTGTTAGGCATCTTGTGTTCACCTCTTTCTCACAGAAATCAATGGGATTTAAGTTCTTATCTGTGGGTGGATCCAGGGCTTGTTCTCTGAGCAAGCCACCTAAGTGGCTGATTGTTGCAGCATAATGAGGGATTGGTTAGAGAAAAGAGATATAGAGTGCCATCAAAAGGGAACAACAGTCTGAAGCCTTTTTAAGAATCCAGGTCTCTTACTAGTTCTTCTTTGATGAAGTCAGCCTTGACAAAGTAGCATTTGTTATCCTTTTTGCTCAAGAGAAGGGTGAAAGTAAGGGACTCTAGATTCATAGAGATTTTTTCCCCCCTGCTGTGCTAACCTGCAAAACATTCTGCTTCCTGATAGGGCAGCTATTCCACAGGTGTGAGCCCAAGCACATTGAATTTGCTTAGCCCTTATGCTGGAAGCTAATGAAATGGAGGCAGCCCATACACCTTCCTATCCATGCCAAGGTTGCCCCACTATCTTCCAAAGCAAACGTTAGTAAATGTCCTTGCCTCTTCCCCCTTAATTTTCTCTTACTTTTTAAATCACCTATGTGCCTATTTTTCCTTCCTTTCCCCCTCCCTCATGCAGGCAGTTACAATTCTGTGGTTGTTTACAGGTGGCAAATCTAATAGTGATATCTAATCTGATATCAGAGTATATTATGGTGGCTGTTGAGCAACCTAGCAGCTGTTCTAGTCCTGGGATGCCCAACTGTAATAAAATATGAAAATGTGCTTTCTAGTGGGACAATGTTCTGTTCTTTACGCATTACTTGAATGCAAAGTGGGTTGAAATCTATGCAGGAATGGATCTTAAATCAGGATTAATAGGCAGCAGCAAATTAAATGTGGTAGCATAAAACCTTCTGAAGGAGACCAAGGAAGATGTGATGCAGGTGACTTATTCAAGTACTCTTTGAATCTGCCTTCCTTCAAGGATGAAAATATAATTTATTGGAAGCACTATGTCTAGATTAAAACTATTAAAAAACGTTAAAATAGCACAATGGCATTTCTTGAGGTTGATGTCTCTAACCACATGCCAGACGCGTTTCGGCCAATTTGTCCTTCATCAGTGGTCAATTAAAACCCATGTAACACCTGCACACATTTACAGAAATATATACATATACAATACATATACAATATTGTATATGTATACAAAATTGAATACGTATACAAGAAATATATACAATATTGTATATGTATATATTTCTGTAAATGTGTGGTGTTACATGGGTTTTAATTGACCACTGATGAAGGCCAAATAGGCCAAAATGCGTCTGGCATGTGGTTAGAGACATCAACCTCAGGAAATGCCATTGTGCTATTTTAACGTTTTTTAATAATTTTAATCTAGGCATAGCGCTTCCATAAATTATATTTTCATTAATGCATGTGCTCCATCTACTCCACATTAGTTCCAGATTTGGAGTCAAACTTTTTTTTTTAAAGCAGACTTGCTATTATGTTCCAGTTTTCATCAGAACACATGATTTCAATTAAAAACATTTTTTTTTTTTTTTTTACTCTGCAGGTACCCAACACAACCCTGTCGTTTTGGAAAACTCTTGTTGCTTTTGCCAACTTTACGTTCAATTAGTCCTTCGACAATAGAGGAAGTGTTTTTCAAAAAAACCATTGGAAATGTGCCAATTACAAGACTACTTTCAGATATGTACAAATCCAGTGACATTTAAATTGACCTGGCAATTTTAAAAAATCGTATGAAAATTTCTGAGAACTTTTTTATCTATGGAGAGTAAGCCTCAGCTAAAAACTCTACGGGAAGCTGAAGCCTGAAGATGTTTAATCTATTGACAAAATGAGCCCCATAGATAGGATTCTGCTGCCTTGAAAAAGAGTGACAAGTCCATGGACGACTCTTGTGCTCCTCAGAGGAACTGCAGTGGGTGGAACTTGGGCTGCTGCTTCTCCTATACCTATAGGGTGGAGCCGAGTCAGTCGTCTTTCATAGTTAACAAAGGCTGTGCTAGTCTGTCATTTAGCTGACAGATTTGACAGGGTAAAGAAAAAGGTACTTTAGTTGTTGTTGTTTTTTCATTTTTTGAAAATTTGGGTAACCAAACATTGTTCTGTTGTAAAGTGTCATGCGGTGGCCTTCAAAAATGTTTTTTTTTTTTAAGTAGCTTGTTGGTGAATGCTCTTTATATGACAGGCAACACTGAATACCAGGTTATCAAAACATTTACTTCAGTTATAACATAAAAGTGGCCTTTGTAATGGGTTTTTGAAAAGTGGCATATACTGGCAAACACATTTTGCATCCAAATAGGCCAGGCCTCCTTTTTTTTGGGGGGGGGGACGAATTGGTGAGCTTTGCTTCTGAATCTTGCCAAAATTTCAGTTCAGTTTAACATCTCAGACAGAAGAGCTTTAAAAACAAGTACAGTAAATGGAGACTAAACAGCAAAACCAAATAAAAGCAAATAAAGAGGATTGATTCAGTGAATGGATCGCTGTCCCACTGTCATAGTGCTGAAACCAAAGGCAATGATGGCCTAACTCTTTGTCAATGAGATGTACAAAAAGGAGACCTGACTTGCCAATTACCGTAAACAGTTTGAAATATCAATGATGGAAAATGGTTGATCAATACAAACCTTTCTAGTGTCTTTATAGAAAATTTCCAGATACTGTTGAAAGCCTTGCTATCTCTCATGCACCCACCACCACCTACAAGAACATATATTATGAGCTGCTTAATTTGATGAGAATATTATGGAAAATGTAGGGAAAAAATTAAGATAGCTGCTGTACATTTCAAGTTTTTGTTTTAGAAACTAGCACTGAGGAAGAAGAATCAGCACTTGAAGTATCATAGACTGAGTAAAACTTCTCTTGTACAAAGTGGATTAACTGATTTGTGAAGTTAAGATTGTACTCATTGTATTTACAAAGAATAAAAATATATTAAAATTTAAAATGGTTGTTTGAAATTAAATGATTTATCTCTATTGAACAACAATTTGCACAATGGCTACTAAGAGTCATAATGGCACTGTTTGGAAACAGGTTTATGAGTTACTTTAATTCCAAAGGTAGGTGCCATTTGGAACCAGGTGAGAACTGGGCCTGGATGTGTTCTTAGACTGCCTGGAAAGACACCCCCCTTCACCCCCAAACTGATAGTTAATTGAACAGTTAACTAGTAAAGACTGATTTTAGATTACACTCGATGAAGATCTGTTAAGGCTATGGATTGAAACTCGTAACTTTGTCTTTTTCTGAGCCAACAGCTCCATCCTCTCCTGGGGCATTATTGTGGAAGGTCCTTCTATTTTCAGAGTTCCCTATTTGTAATAAGAGAACAAGAACCATACACTATAGGCTATTCAGGCCTCCCACCCTCAGCCAGCCCCTTGCACTCCTAGTCCTGAAATTTAGGGAAGACTTGAGAGATGCCTCATGTAGAACAAGGAGATTGAATCATATTCATGGAGGAGAGGGGTATTCATGGCTATTAGTTAGAATGGATACTAGTCATGCTGCATACCTATTCTCTCTAGTATCAGAGGAGCATGCTTATTATTTAGGGTGCTGTGGAACACAGGCAGGATGGTGCTGCTGCAGTCGTCTTGTTTGGGGGCTTCCTAGAGGCACCTGGTTGGCCACTGTGTGAACAGATTGCTGGACTTGATGGGCCTTGGTCTGATCCAGCAGTGACTTTCTTATGTTCTTAATCAGGAGAAATCAGCAATGCTTTGTGTGCTTTACAAACCTGGAAGAAACTCTTGGGATCTTGGCCATTGGAAATATGGTACTCTGTAAGTAGATGAACTCCAGCATTGCCATGCTCAAGTTAGCTGGCAAGTCCATGAACTTTAAAAGGTAAATACAGGCTGAGTATCCCTTATCCGAAATGCTAGAAATGTTCTGTATTTCAGATCTTCCCACATTTTGGAATATTTGCATATACATAATGAGATATCTTGTGGATGGGACCCAAGTCTACATTCAAAATTCATTTATGTGTTTTATATACACTTTATACACATAGCATGAATGTAATTTTAAATAATATTTTTAATAATTTAGTGTACATTGAACCATCAGAAAGCAAAGGTATAACTATCTCATGTCGGCTCAAAACTTCGTTTTCGGATCATTCCGGGTTTTTGGACGTCCGGTTAAGGGATACTCAACCTGTATGTCACTTTCCACAAATTATTTGTGGCATTCGTTCAGCATGATCATGTTTTGATATACAGTAGTCCTAGGCAGGGCCCCTTATTAATGCCAGAAAATACAGGGAAACTATATGTATATGGAAGGGACTCTCAGGTCCTTAATAGCAGCCACGGGGTAGCTCTATCAATAGGGCATCATACTAGCGCGGTCCAGCATGATCTCAGCTAATAGTAATGATCACTGATAAGGTATGTACTAACAAGTACCTTGGAGAAATTCAATTGTTACTTTCTGAGTTCTTAAGCTAAATGATGTTTAAACGGTTGGTTTTATTTGATCTATTGCTTGATGGTATGCCAATAAAGGTATTGAAATTTGAGTTCTTAAGCATATTCAATAAAACTACTTTACTTGCAGCCTTATTTCAAGTTCACTGGGATAGCCCTTTCCATTTGAAATGTTTAAATAGTTCTGAGGAAGCTCTATTAAGGTCGGTGTTCTGTAAATTTATAGTTGAGATCACAGCTACAGCAGCACCCTTAACAAAACAAAGGATTTAGACTTTATGAAAGAAGTCCCACCTGCTTCCATACACATCAGCAGCTGGGTGGAGTGAACTTTTAAGTACACATTGTGGCTCAAAGACACTTTTTACATGACGTATCTACAATTCCCTGACATTGTTTGTATTTTAGGGTTGCTCTGTGTTTGATAGCAGTGGTGCCAAGAAATGGAAGTTTAACTCCTTTTCCAATCTAAATCATCTTTCAAAAACAATATCCCAGCTTTTATAGGACATAATTTAGATTGAGTTAAACCTCTCACCAACCTAAACTAGGTGGCCTAAATGCTGGGTAACATGTTTAAAGCGCTCTTATAAATACCCCAACGCAAGCACAGACCTGGTCGAGACAACTTCTTGCTTCCCTTTTATGATGGGTTATCCAAACTGGGGATTCGTCAGAGGTTTAGTTAGGTGGGTCTATACAAGCTGTAAAATTAGGCAGAAGAATGGGCTGTACTGTTTCATTATGCAGGCAACACTACTTTTGAACATTGCCCCAAGTTAATAGGATTCCTTGCAAACAGGAAAAGAAATATCAGAAGTTAAAACTGTAGACTAAACAGCTGTGAAGGATGTCATCTGTCTGAAGTGGTACATCACATTTTACCAACCTGATATTCTAAGGCTTAGCTGGCTCTCAAACATGCCTCCTTCAGTCCCATTAACATAAGGAGTAGACTATCCACAAGAGTATACACATATCTGCCTCCCTGTTATTAGACGTGCCATAAAGTACTGTAGCGTGGCAGCAACATAAGCTATCACTTCCTCCCTACATTTCTATAGCATAGTTTGGCATTTAAGTTTCCAGTACAGCCTTTTACAGTCTTAGCATATTTTTTTTAGAACGGCTTACATTGAATGTGCAAATACGTGGAGCAAAAGCAATGAAATACTAGTCTTAATCCATAAATTCAAAAGCTGTTAACATTTCCCGGCTGTCTGCTTTCTACAAAGATGGCTTCTAAAAAGTCAGTGTAGACAGAAGCAGTGGCTGATCAAGTACTAGATTCTGAGTAGACAGAAACTTAGCTCTAAGGTACAAACAGCTCAGCCCTATTCGTGTTCACTGTAGAGTGGCCCCTCCCCCACTTCAATGTGACTTACACCGATGTAGGGCTATGGTTTCATTGGGAGAGTCTGACAAATTCGTCTGATGTACTTGTTTAGTACCAGTAGCAAGCGTGGTAATAATTCTAGAGATGCTGCAGCTGTAAGTGGGACTGTATCAGGCTTGCAATATACTGCAACTAAGCACTTGTCCAGAAAAAAACACTTGCCCAAGATATGGAAGAAGTAAAGATCTGTCTCTCTTGATAGCAGCAAAGATACGCAAAATGCATTTTTGTTTTTATTTCAAAACAGTTTTAGACAAATGATCTTAGTATACAAATCTGATTTCTTTTTACACAATATAAAGATAGCTCCCACATTGCTTCTCAGTACAAAGGTTCCCTCCCACCCCACCTTGAGAATACAACTACAGAAGTGCTTATTTTACACAAGGGGTAGTGAAAACAATGCACCATGTTAGTTATCAGATTTGCAGGTTGAATACGAGTTATTTTACAGAAAATTTCTAGTGTCTTAATCAAATACAAGTGAACGTGCAACACTAGAACAGTGCAGGTTTGAGTAAGGCCAAGTCAGTAAACATCACAAGGTCATTGCAAATGAAAAGAGGGAAGAAGTTCAAAATATTTGGACTTTTTTATATAAAGACATTTAATCAAAAACTGAAAGATTTACTTAGAGTTCTTTAATGCCATAAAATGAATGCAAAGACCAAGCAGTGCTGATAGTATACTGAAGGCTTCTTGTGCCAGTTTGTCTGCAGCATGCTAAAACCTTAAGCTAGAAGTCTTAGACCAAGTGTGTTAATCACTAACATTTATGCCAGTTAAGTGTTGTGCAGTATTCAAGCATGTCTTATTTTGGATGGTGTGTAGCTTTTGTCTATGACTTCATCTTGCAAGAACATATGAAGGCATCGTTCATTCTGTGCCAGAGGGTGGCCTGCAACTCTAAAAAAAAATTAAGATAAAAGGTTATTCTCCCAGTGGTTTCAAGTCTCTTCCTACCCCAAACTCCCATGAGAAGTTTCCATTTAGAAAAGAAACTTATATCTCTGAATTTTTTAACCCCCTCCCTGAGAAGCTGGATCATTTCTCTGCACTGAGAAAAGTAGTTCACTGGCCAACCTCTCATAGTACCACACAAGAACAGCATTTGCAATCAACTGTTGTCTTGGTTGGCATCCGTCTTTAACAAAGCACGACCACTAACAATTCAGAAGAGTTTTTGCAGTTGAACGTTGAATTTATAGCAGGATTCCTAAATGTTCTTTCCTGAAGCAAGACATAGTAAAAAGTACACACTAAGTACACACTGTGTGGTATGAACTACTATCATTTTGCCTCAAGCTAGGCTTAAGCAGAGCGCTCACTAAGATCAGGTAACCTACAAAAACCTTGGTAGAGAGACATTCTGTCCAGCCGCAACCATTTTCAGGTGCTGCTGCAGAATCAAGCAGCGGCCTCTCTGGTCCTGCTACCCAAGCTCCTTAACTGAAGAAGGAACCTAAATATGCATTAAACTACCAAGCTAAAATTATGGCAGCAGTAAGGAGATCTGTAAGGAGATGTAGTCAAGAGTGGTCAGCCTCTCAAGCTCCAGACAGAAGACAGCTGAGCAGTGGGGCATGGTCACCTCGCAGCAACATACCAGTCACGCTTCATACCTGCACAACTACTTTTCTCTTAAGACAATGTGTGAAACAGTACTTGAAAGGTGCCCACTTGCTCTTTTCTTCCGCCATTTCTGAGTTGGAAAGCCTATGCAGAGCCTCCTCGGCAGCCACAACTACTAGGCATCTTCCCTGGGTTCTTTAGCTCCCATTACCCTCAAATGGAGCATCACAGTCAAGGCCAGGGTGTGGCAGTAAGCAAGTCTGACTGTGTAGAAATCAAGCCAACACTTCATATTTAGGCAGCTCAAAATTCCCCGAATCTATTTTCCCAAAATTGAACGCAAATGAAGTTACATTACGCACCCTGGAATGCTTATGATCAGAGATTTACAAACCAGTTTTAATATCTGTTCATCATATGGAACACACATCCCCTATCCAGCCCTCCCCCCCGCCTTATTTGTAGGATTCTATCTTTACATGCTGTAATTTCAGCAATTTGCATAAATTAAGCCAAATTGAAACAAAACCCAGGTCACTACAAATACTTCAATCACTGCAGCAAGTGTTAAGCTTTTGTAGACTGTTCAGCTTATATATTCACAGCACTTACTCAACTCAGCCTGGAAAGCAGTTCAGGAGTTGTTAATAATTTGTGCTGAGCTTTGCATTAGCAGAAGCTCTGCTGGCCCGGCAGACATCCAACAAGGTTATCTTTCAGCACGTGTAACTTGGTTAATGCATTGTGGCTACCAATTTAGTCTGATACTTCACAGTGCACATCCCTGAACCTCTTCCCTCCCTCAAGGATTAGAATCTTACACTTACTTGTTTATGAACTGTTCAAGCCCTTGCTTCCTTTCCTCTATAAAAGAATCATCAAATATCCCATCATCTCCTCTAAAAGGCAGTTGGCGGAGAAAAGCTTTTCCAGGTAAGGGAGGTACAACAACCTGAAAGATAGTGAGTATCTAAAATATTAGTTTTATGCTGAAAACGAAAGTGACTGTACGCTCCAGTCACTGTAAAGTCTAGGTTTAGGGCAGCTCACCCTTCAACCCACCTGAGTCATTTTGATCCCTGTGCAGTAAGATCATGCAAGAACCCATAGTTTCCCTTGGATAGTTTGCCTTACCTTACTCTCTCTTTCTAGTTCACTTCGGAGCCATTCAAAGTCACTGTATCGTCTCCTGACGCAAGACTCCTTCAATTTGAAAATAGGAAGGTTTGTCTGAAAGAGATGTTTACTACTGTCAGTTCAAAGAGATCAACAACGAAGGTTTAAGAATAGGGATGTGGGCTCCAACCCCTCCATTAGGAATATCACACTCTTCAGATTCACTGCTGAATTAAGAAAATTGCAAGTTCCAAGCATAAACACAGCTGCGAGTATGCAGAACAGCTTGTCCTAATCTAGTTCCAGGGCCAAGGCACGACATCCTATCATGTAGCCCATTAGTTTTCACTGCCAGGTACGTACATTGAAACCTATGAAGATGGCTCCACAGCCCACAAGTTGCATTAGGACTACACAAGGTGGGTCCACCCTAATCTATTTAGGGCTCAAAAAATTCTTGACCACTAAGAATGATATTTTCAGCCTCCTGTGAGGTCAGCTCTTGATATATCATAATCCAGCCTTATTTGGTTCATACAGTCATTGTCTTGCTACATCTGGAAGTGGCAGAACATTGCTGGCAGGGGGCAATGCCATTTTCATCAATATCCTGGGGCAGCTCATCCCAACAATCTGATTGCCACATTATACTGCCACTGATCCCGGGATATGTCAGGAGAGACGTATTCTGCATACAACAGCCCAGACCTTGCTACATCATCTTTTAGGCAGATTGCAGACTTCAGTGGTAAACTTTATGCCAAGAAGTGTGTTTGTACAAGCGCTAAATATATTAGTACCTCCTTCTATTGCAGTAGCAATTTACTACTTGAGGTATTTGCGATGCAAAGGCATTTCACAGCACTAACTTTGTCGCTAACTGTACATCCACCAGGGATTGGAAGACAATCCAAGCTCTATCATTGCTTGTAAGATATATATGAGTGGGTTACATCCAACCAGCTCTTCTGCTGATGAAAGAGGGAAGAGGTATTCTCTCTGACCATCCAAAAAGGCTATGCTAGGTATCCTGGTACCGCCATGCTCAAGATCCATATGGGATAGAGGCTGTAGTAATGAGGAGAACTGTGAGACTAGGCAAAAGAAGCACTTTTATTAGCCCTTTATACTTAAAAAGTATGGAGGTCGGTTCTTAAGACTTGCACTTAAACTACAAGTTGTGTAACAAACCAAGCAGTTGAAAATGTGTATACTTGTTTTTCTAAGGCATTTTAAAATTACTCCAGACATTCAAATTTGCAATTTGAGCTTTTTATTTGGAAAGCTGGTCAGGAGAGCAAGGAAAGCCCCAGTGTAGTGTTGAAGTCCATGGTATTTCATCACATACAGCAGCATCTGCAAATGCATATGTGAAACTCAATCCAAGCAGCATGAGGAAGGCACTTGCGTTTTCCCAGGTAAGCACAACATTGTTCATTGTATTAATGTCTAAAAGAAAAACCACCCTTTAACAAGTTCCTTTATGCTAGAAGTCACGCTTGTATTTAAAAAAAGATGCTGGCTTTTGTGAAGGTATTTGTATCCCTGGTAGGGAACACCACTGCAGAGTTCTCTGAGAGCACAGGGTAAAGATTCCCAGAAATAAAACACTGGATTATTGCTCTCTGATTTCACCTTTTGGCTTCTTAACTGTGTTTAGCCTTCCAAATTAAGTCATTGTAAGTGTGTAAACCCTGTACAGTTTTAGTGTTTTCTGCAGGTGAGATTTTTACCTTTAACATTCCATTCTCTCAAATTACTTAATCCTTCTTGTTAACTGCTCTTTTATTCAGTAAGTTAAGATCAAGCAGTGAAAGGAGTTCCTCAGATATTTTCCTATTCCTTGGTAACGAAGCCTATAAAAGTTAATCTCTGGACAGCATTCAGCTCACAGGCACAATGTTAGGTAAAATGAGCTGTACTTGTACCCTCCATTTTTCCTTCTTTGAACTTTTGACATAATCATGCTTATACTTTAATGCATTCAAATTTTCCCATCATTCCCAAATAGCGTCCTGTTCCACAAAACTATTAAACAATCACTTGAAGTTTTGGCAAAAGGGAGATTTGCCATACTTGTCACCTTAGAATATGAAGAAACTGCCTCTAGAGGGTTCAGTGTTCACAATGAATGCAATATTTGTTTTTGCAATTGCACTAATACCTTTTGAAACATGAGACTAGAGCCACCTACAACAGACTGGTTAAAACTTCAGCCTGACTTGAAATGAGATTAGAGAATTTCAATTCATACATTGGTGGCAAATCTAGGTAAAATTTTGGATATGGCTATTTTGTCCTCCACCCTCCACCAAAAGTAGCAGTTGATGCATTGAAAGAAAACTGGCTCGTACTAAGGGTACAGAAGCAAGTCCTATTAAAATTGGCCCCAAATTAGAATAGATCTTCAGTCTGATTTGAAATGAGATTAGAGAATTTGCATGCTAAACCCCCAATTCATACATTGGTGGCATATCTAGGTAAAGCCAGCGTGGTATAGTGGTTAAGAGCGGTGGTTTGGAGCGGTGAAGTCTGATCTGGAGACCAGGTTCGATTCCCCACTCCTCCACATGAGTGGCGGAGGCTAATCTGATGAACTGGATTTTTTTCCTCACTCCTACACACAAAGCCAGCTGGGTGTCTATTGTGGGGAGGGGGAGGGAAGGTGATTGTAAGCCCGTTTGAGTCTCCCTTAAGTGGTAAAGAAAGTTGGCATATAAAAACCAGCTCTTCTTCTAAAATTTTGGATATACCAAGATCTATTCTAATTTGGGCCCAATTGAATAGGACATGCTTCTGTACCCTCAGTACTAGCCAGTTTTCTTTCAATGCATCAACTGCTACTTTTGCTGGGTGTGTGTGTGTGGACAGAATAGCCACCAGCAGGAAAGGGCTTGTTAAACCTTCTTGCAACCGCAATACCGATCTTCACTGGCCATTTTCTGCCAGAGACTATAAGAAATGCAGTTTTCTTGCACAAGAGGAATACAAAATTCTCATCATCTCCAATTTAAAATGGCTAATAGATTGGGATTATACCTGTGATTTCAAGAAGACTTCCCTGCTGTGGGTTACTTGAGCACTCAAGTACATTTGAGCATTATTTATGCAGATGAAGGCAAGCTTAACATGCTAAGAATTCAAAAGCAGGCATAGAAATGTAGCCTTAGTTTCAATTAGTGACATGGACTGACACTTAACCATAGATAGCTGTTTTGAAAAGGCATTTGAACCAAGGGGGAACCACAAAGGTGTTCTGGGAGACAACTGCAGGCTTAATGTGTCAGGCTGCTTAAGGGAGTAGGTGGCTGGACATCAGCAAAATATCTGCATACAGCAGCAAAGGGGCCTGGAAGGCAAGAGCAAGGAGTTGGGCTGGATATGGAAATGAATAGGAAGCCACTACAGGAACTTACACGAAGAATGGACATCACATGGTCTTAATGTGAAGAGTGATGGTTTGGGGAACAGAGTTCTGGACAGAAACAGCAAGATACACCTTTCTAGTGTCCCAAGATGATCACTGCATGACCAAACTTGACAGAGTAGACAGAAAAGACTTTGGCCTTAGTAGTTGTTGTTACCACCTTCTGACATTATATTCTCAAGTAGAGGTGCAAGCGCACTCTTCTTTCAATTGCCTAAAATGTTAAAGAACACGCCTGAAGTCAGTGTGTAATGGCATAACCTTTCAGCTATTAGAAAGCACACGTCCAGGAAAAAGGTCAGCTAAGCTGCCACCTTCAGAAAACTGTCTTACTGGGATGGACAGGTGTCTGATAGAAAGGGATCCACTAATGAAGACCAGGATGCTGGTTACATGACAGGAAGTATACACATACCAAACCAACATCTCCAACTAGCTCCTAAAAATGAGAATAGCTGAGCTACTTTATGTAGCTGTATTCATTTGTTTCACACCATGGCTAACAAAAAAACATGACAGCCAATGAGCTTACTCAGGGGAGAGAGACATATAATCGGGACTCTCCCCCAGAGACAGATTTTGCATAACAAGTTATGAATAAGTAACTTCAGCAACTTGCCATCCCATTTTAAACTGAATCAGACCATGGGCTTTCAATGGCTCACCAGGTCTCAGGGAGAGGTCTTTTACATCACCCACTATCTGATTCTTTTAACTGGAGATCAAATCCAGGACCTTGTGCATGCAGAGCAGATGCTCTACCACTGGGCCACACTGGCCAAGATGACTTAGCGCCTTGAACTGTGCTAGTAATCTGTTCTTCCACCCCAAAAAGCGAAACACAGAATTAGTCCATCAGTCACCAACCCAAGACATTAAGAACCCTGCCACTGAATCAGAAAAGTGTTTAAAACTATTACCAAAAGGGCAGTGGTAGTATTGTATTAGCAGGCGAATTGGTATGATGCATATGCTGCTTTATAGATCTTCCCATTTGGCCACTGATTTCTACTTAAAGGTCTATGCCTCTCCCCTTCAGAGAAATATAATTCTACACATAATAATTTTATTACCAAAGCACCATTTTTTATGCTGTCTGTTGGTATAGGACGATCCTATACATTTAAATGTCAGAAATTAGTACAGGGAATAATTAAAATCATCACCACTGGAAAGACAAATTACACATAGTATTTGACCAAAAGGATCATCATAAATCCAATAAAGGAATGTGCAAGTCCATGAACCTTATATACACACAACAAGGCAGTTATTTGGAAGTTATAATGTACTTCCACTGCCTCCTGCTGGTTAATTCCTAGTGGTTAACACTTCATTTGCTTTTTTGGTACCTTAAGAACATTTTTAGAATTTGCTAGAGAGAAGAGAGTTATTTAGAAGTGTTATAGGATACTCTCAAGAAGCCTGCTTGAGGTAGCTCACAAAGTAGAACAATGCAACAATAAAGCAGAAATGAAATCAATACTAACAGCCACAAGAAAATTAATAGTCGCACTAAAGGCATAACAGCCTAGGGCAACAGAAATTATTAATAAAGCAATTTTACCAGTGAGCACAGATCAGGTAAGATGCAAACCACAGAATAAGGATCAAAAACCTGAATAAACATAAATGTTTTGGCCTGGTACCTAAATGACAGCAGGACAGACACTAGGCAAGCTTCAAGGGGAGGGAATTCCAGAGATGACAAACCACCACCAAGAAAGTTCTACAAAGTTTCTGCCTGCCTCACCACAGAAGTTGGGTATTACAAGAACAGGGCTTGGGAATGAGATCTTAACTGGCAGGCTATGCAGTATTGGAGAAAGTAGTCATTCAGGTATCCCAGGTTGGGCCCCTGAGTCCCTAAAGGTCAAGAATCAGCACTTGGTTTGTGCCCAGAAACTAACATGACTGACAATGCAGTTGTTTCTAGTAAACAAAGGTCTGATGCCTTATAAAATAATTTGTCTCTTCTGGACTTTATTAAGACATTTATATGCTGCCTCTCCCAGCCAACAATGGCAACTCAAGGTGGCCTAAAAAACCAGGCCCACAGGTACCAAACAAAAACAAAACCGGCGTTTAAACAGAAACACAGTAAACTTTTACCTTAAGAATAGTCTTATTGACTCAGGGCTGAACTAATGCCAGATACCAATTTGCTATGGGGCCTAGAAGTTTCATTGTGGTGCCGAGGATTTTCATCAAAGATTTTATTATATCAATTCGCAGCAATTCTTAGTGGAAGTACAAAAGGTTGGATCAGCCAGTTTTTCCACTGGTGAAAAAGGGTAGAAGGCAACTCCTTTTACCACAAAAAAGGCTATGGACAAAAGTAATGCAGAACAGGAATCTAAAGAGGATGGGAATTGGCTAAGACTGGGCAAAAAAGCTGGCTGGATCGAACCCAAAGTTTATTATTTTGCATTAGAATATTTTGCTGTATGACAGAATTGTGCATGAAGTTCTTGTTATAAGTAAGTTTACACTATTCATTGGTGGTGAATTAACTCATTTCTTAACCCAACCCTGCCTATACTGGCTTTAACAGTCAATTAAATAGAGTTTTTAAAAGCAATTCTGGAATTATGAGAAATTGGGGAGAAGTTATGCTAGAGGTAAAGGACAGCTTTTTGTTGTGGTGATAACAACCAAGGTTAGCCCTATATTTATTTACAGTTTGATCTAGAAAAGTCCTTTGGTACAGTATAGTACAACTTATAAAACCTAAGCAACAATGAGGTTTCATGAACTTCCTCAGGGAGGCTGTTAAAGAGCACAGTGCGATCACAGGAAAACTAGTGTGATCTAACCAGGGAAGACAAACCTGGTGGTGTGATGGAATCACAAGCAGCATTTGTTGAGAGGATGGGAGAATCACTCCTGCAGGTGTGCGGGTCATGAAGGGAATTAAAGGGTAGTACTCAGCACCTTGAATCAAGAGTTGTTTCATTATGGAAGTCTCAGGTGCCCGTACCTGTTAAGAGTGACCACAGCATTTTGTACTAACTGAAGTGTCTGGGACAGTAAACACAGCTAAACTATTACACCAGAGAAACCTACAGAGAACTGATACTGTGTGACACTATCCACAATGTAATGTGACTATGTAACATGACCAAGCCAACACACAGAGAGAAAAAACATTTCATTAAATGGCTTGGCTACACTGCACATGTATTAGCCCCAGTGGATTGAGTACATTATACCATCAACTTAGTATAATCAAGGAATGCAAGGTAAGGTAGCCTTGCAGGTGTATAGTACAACCTAGGGAGGAAACTGATGATGTGATATTCAATATCAAGCTTCAAATACAAGAACTGCTCAAGTATCATGCAGGATTACAAGATAATGTAAGCAGATCTATGGAGATTTTAGAAAATTCAACAAGGTTCTCCCCACCATATCGACCTCTTCCCTCTTCATTTCTAGTTTCATGACATATCTTTCAGCAAACACTCAAAAGCCCAATGAAGCACGATCTCTACAAAAAGCTACAATAAGTCAAGGATAAAAGTCTGAAACTCAGAGTTAAGAGCTTTCTTGTTGATCAGGTAATGTAGAATATTAGCAAGTGTTCAGATTCTCTCAGTGTTAAATTATCAGTTAGTTGCTAAGCTATGACGGGGTAAGTTCACACATAGCTCACCTCTCTAGCTAAAGTATTCAAATAATCAAGAGATAGGCTATCAGTACCTCTGTGTCTAGTGCCCCATGGCACCACCTTGAATAAAGTATCTTATGTGAAAGGATACCTATAGAACCTCAGAGTTTCCTGGTCCCGTTATCTGGAACCTCTACTTCTGAAGTCAAGGTCTGTTCTCCCTCACCAAAAGATGCATTGATACAAGTCAAGGTAATATAAGGAACTGATGGTATAAAGAGGAGGGCCTCGTCTAATATAGTCAGGTACATCAGGTCAATCCTGGAAGGAAAAACCCTTGAGACACTCACTGCCTTTACTAAAGGGAACCACAATTAGGAACCACTATTAGTTTCATTACTGTATTTTTTTGCTACAGATGACTTACCCCATTGTCATTAACATTATTTTGTTTATTACTATGGCAGGAACTTATCTAGGATTACAATATCTATTATCTCACCTAGAGATGTAAAAGTTCTGGAAATTTTGAAGCCATGTAAAAATATTTTCAGGAAAAAAACAGAAGTTTTGCACACAAAAAACAAAAACCTGAAATACATGCAATGTTTACTTTACTTTCAAACGCCAATTTTTATGGATTTATCATAAATGCATCATTTATAATATAGCATATAAAATTATATTTGGCATATTTGTGGAACTGAAAACTATAGATCTGTTTTCAGTAAGAAAATGGCAGGTCTACCCAGTCCTTGAAAAAGCACTGCAAACCACTGCACTCTGTGCTACCATACCACATGTACTTTAATTGCTGCTGTATGAGAGGTAAGAAAAAATAACAACTAAAGCTAGAAAACAAAACAAAGTATATTATTTGGATGGAAGTTCTCATAGTCACATTGGCTAAGACTACCACTGTATTTAGATATAAAATCAGGGGTCCCCCAACCTTTTTGAGCCTCTGGGCACCTCTGGAATTTTGACACAGTGTGGTGGGTGCCGTCACAAAATGGCACTCCCCCTTAACAGCCCCAGAAGAACCCCCTCCCCATGCAGCTGTGGCTCAGCTGACTGGAGCCTGGCCATACCTGGGCTATAGGTCTCCGGGGCTCCTCCTCTGGGGAATCCCCCCATTGTTCCATTTAAGAGGCATAACTTGCTCACACACTTGGTTGCTGGAATCACTTTCATCTATACCTGATAATGCCCTCATCTTGATACTTTGCATGTCTCCCCTTTAAAAGACATTTTCTGATTTTTATTCTGTTATGGATCTGAGAATTCCTCTAAGTCTACATCTCAGACTTGAAGCAACACTTTATTACCACCCAGTCAAGGACCATCACTGCTGGTGGGAGAGTCACTGCTGCAACTGCTGTCCAGTTATTGGATTTGGGAAAGAATGCTGCTTTGTGCCCCCACCAGGCAGAACAGCATGGTATAAATTAAGGAAATAAGTTTTCTACAAGCAGTATTGCAAATACATCCAGTACTAAAGTGAAAAACAACTGTAAATTGGCTGCAGCTAATACTATCTTAGGACATTACATGTGCCAAAAGAACAAAAATATTCCATGGGAATTTCAGTGTTCCCCAAAACTTCCCCACCAGATCCTTAAATCTTCTGTCTCCCCGCCCCCAGATCTTCACATATCTAACACACACACACAGTATATTGTATATGTGTGCATAGTTATGTGTAGTTCCAGTTGAGCTGTATAGAATACCACTTTAAAAACTGGACTGGGCAACTCCTGTGTAAACTTTTGTCTGTTCTCTTCCTTCCATGCCAAAGCAAATGTTTCCCAGCATTTTCAAAACCAAGTAGTACACGTTAGCATGGCATACTACAGTGGACTTCGGACTGCTGACACCAGCCCGCAGAATTTAGTTCCTGAGTGAAGGATAGCACTAGATAATCATGTGGCAAGTAACTCTTTGATGTTCAGGCTAAACCAACGTTAAAGGTCATCACAACTTTCAAGCTAGCAACTCCAGACAGAAGAAAAAGTTCAAAAAGAATGGCTAGGAAAGCCGGAAGAATACCAATTTGACTCTTAATATGGGAAAGGGAGGGAGTAGAGGAATAACAATATTAAACTACTTTTTTATTTTGGGGTAAAAAAAGTTTTTTAAGATCTAATCCATTATAATTTGACAGAGATGAGTGACTGGAGAAAATTATGTCAATGTGTTTTGTTCGGTCTCTGTTTTTTTATTTCTTTAATAATTTCTTTTTTCTCCTTATATTATTAATATTATATTAATATTACTTATCGAAATGTATTAAATAAGGGGAAAATATAACATTAAAATAATCACCTATTAGGATTAGAAAATATTAATACAAAGGAGATACCAGATTAATGTAGGGAGGGAGGAAGTCGGTGGGGAAGTCAATTATAACTAATTGTATTTAATATAGAAGACATACACCTAATAACTTTTTAATTTTTTATTGATTCAAAGATATAGGATGTATTGTCAAATGAAATGTATAGCAATTTCTGAAAAACAATAAAAATATATATTTAAAAAAACAACAACTTTCAAGCTAGCAATATGGGAATGGTATTTCTGCATTTTCTGTTCCTTGGCTCAAACATCAACCATAGGGAGATGGAACCCAAGAAATCAGAAGGAGATTGAGACTTGGAAGGGCAGCCTTGAAGGAACTAGAAAAGACCCTTATGTGAACGAAGCATTGATCGAGAACAAGACCAAGATAATTCTCCACTACTATGTCTGGATGTGAAAGCTGGACAATGAAGAAAGCTGAAAGGAAGAAAATTAACTTGAAATGCAGTGTCGGAGGAAAGTTTTACCATGGACTGCCAAAAAAGTGGGCTAAAGATCCAGGCTAGCCTGATCTCGTCAGATCTCAGAAGCTAAGCAGGGTCAGTCCTGGTTAGTATTTGGATGGGAGACCACCAAGGAAGTCCAGGGTTGCTATCCAGAGGAAGGCACTGGCAAACCACCTCTGTTAGTCTCTTGCCTTGAAAACGCCATAAGGGGTCGCCATGAGTCAGGTGCGACTTGACGGCACTTTACACACACAAAGATCAAATCAAGCCTGAACTCTCATTGGAAGTTAAAATGACTAAACTGAGGCTATTGTACATTGGTCATATTATGAGAAGACACAAGCCACTGGAAAAGACAACAATGCTAGGAAAAGACGATGGCCTATGAGATGGATTCACTCAATCAAGGAAGCCATGGCCTTCAGTTTGCAAAACCTGAGCAAGGCTGTTAATGATAGCACATTTTGTATGTGTGTGTGTGTGTGTTAAGTGCCTTCAAGATGCTCCCGACTCATGGTGATTCTATGAATGACCTACCAAATGTCCTATTGTTAACAACCTTGCTCATGTCTTGCAAACTGAGGGCTGTGGCTTCCTTTATAGAGTCAATCCACCTCATGTTGGGTCTTCCTCTTTTCTTGCTGCCTTTAACTTATCCTAGCATTATTGTCTTTTCCAGTGACTTGAAAGTTGGCCACCTGCCCAGGTCATCCTTAGCCATAGGGGCGAGAATCATTCTGACAGGTACACCAGTATGTCTCTGTTAGCTCTGGAAGATGTCGAGCTACTTAGGGCTAGGTTCCCTAGTAATACAGAATGAGAGCACCAGACAATCTTGTTCAATACTGTCTAGTCCAAGCGGCAGTGGCTCTCCAAGGAAGCTGGGGAAAAACCACTCTCAACATCTCAACATCTGCTTCATTAGTTCTTTTAAATGGAAATGGAAGCTGGGACTTTCTGCATGTTTTCCTTCCTTAATTATCGGTGGCTTTAGGAGGGCTTGCTTCACTTTATATAAGCTGCATTTCCCCTTCCCTTCCCCAGCAACTCTTTGAGTGACCTAGTTGTCTTTGAGCCCAAGTGCTTTCAAGTTCTTAATATGGCTTTGGAAATTGTGCAACTGGGGGACTGACTTATGAGAGTGGTTCATTTGGAAGTAACAAGAATACTGCTGTACATAACATTTTTCCTTCTTCCCCATCCTTTTTATTAGTTCTAATCAAGTCTGCCCTGAACTCCAGAAGTCATTCATGTCACTGTATACCAATCAATATCTTGGATAGTACGCATACCAAGTACAGTTGTCCATTTGTTTGTGTCAGTGGGACATCCACCAACTTCTGTTCTACTAAGCACATGGCGAGTGAACAAATGATCAAGAAATTAAAGAAGGGGTAGTGTGTTCCCCTCCAGCTGTGGGAAGCAGCACAAGTGTAGTGCTTGATGCCTTTCTGGGGTGCCTGATGTGGGAGCAAGTGGATTAGCAGGTCTCCAGGACACACTACCAGAACTCTTGCTTTATAGAAAACAGTGCTGTTTAATTTACAGTGCACAAATACAAAAGACAAACCGTCACGTACACTTCTCTTCCACTACTACTTCCCAACCGCACCAACACAGAGTTACATAAGCTTATATACATTCCCAGCACCTGATACCAATTAGGCCACCTGTAGACCTGGCCACAGTATTACATCACCTTACTGCTTTAAACTTGTTAGATGCAGTTCACCTGGGACCATGCAAGGCTATTGCTCCCTCTTGCATCAGCTTAGATGTCCCAGATCTGACAGCTACCTGTCAGCTTTCTCTGTCAGATTATTATGATCAACTTGATACTCTGACAGTGCCAGCTCTGTGTGTCTGCTTTGGGTTGCCATATACAAGCCTCTGTCTATGCCACACTGCTGTTTTCCCTGGGTTGTGAAAGGCCTACCTCAACAACTCCACATAAGATTTTAATGCTGTTATCATACTCTTTCCTTGGCAAACTGCTGAAAGAATGTGGCATTAAGATTGGGATCTATCCAGAGAACCACTGTTCTCCCCTCCCCAATTCCTAGAGATGTCAAAATGCAAACTGTCCCTGGGTTTCAAGTGCCCCCTTATGCTTACTCTAATGCTGTCTGCCTTTTGAGGATGCCAGATGCCTGCCTCAATCAACTGTACAAGTACGAATTTTAATTGCCTATAGAACTTGAAATCGTCAGTCTTCCTGAAATTTAGTAGGTAGGATCCCTTTAAGAATAAGTCTCTATAACCATCACCTAACTTGAATGGAAAAGAAATTTACAAGCAAAAATGCATGTCCCCTGGAAACTCATGGGGGGGGGGGACGGGACACATTGCATGTAACATTTTTTAAAACAGAAAAATTGCATAGCCTTAGATAGCTTGAAGCCATCTGGAAAAAGCATTCTTACATGACATTACCAAAATCAAGTTTAATGCCATTAGTGATCACATGATCCATGGGACAGTCCTTGGCTAATACCAGTGCCAAACCAGACACTGTGAAGACAAGGCTGGCAAAGAACCAGGAGCCCATCTTATGCACAGGCAATCTTAGAAATGCAACATATTTGACACCCGGCAAGACATTTCCAACACCAAAAGCCACCACTTTCTTGAACTATTCTATCTGAATTGAGGCCAGAAAGGAGAGTGAGATCCTTCTTCCAACACTGGGGGGAAAGGCTGTTCAGAGAACTTTAAAACAGAGATGGAACACTGGGACGGATCCAAAGGAGCATGGAGAATAATGAACTTCCTACCTTCCCTCTCACTGTATGTACAGAAATAATGCTTCCAAGCACCAGGAGCAGCACCAGAAGCAGGGTAGGGATCTGCAGTAAGAGGGGCAATCAGCAAAACTGTGCCTTTCCCCTGGCAGAAGACAAGGCTTGAATCCAGAACAGTATAGCAGTTACTATACTGGAGGTGAGTGACAATCTACACTAGTGGCTTTCCTTATAAATAATAAATATACTTTGTTCTAGTTAAGGATGCCTTACAAGGTGGCAAATTTTTAATTCCAAAACCCATCTAATTAATAGAAGAAATTGTTCTGTTAAATGCTAACTGACCACAGCAACAAAACCAGAAATAAGCAAGCATGGCATAATGGTTAGAGTGCTAGACTAGGATCTGGGATACCCCAGGCTCAAATTGCCACTCTACCACAGAAGCTCATTGAGTGACCTTGAGCCAGTCAGACTAAGCTTAACCTACCTCACGAGGGTTATGAAAATAAAATGAAAGAGGGGAGAACTGTGTTATAAGCTGCTTTGTGTCCCCAATGGGGAAAAAAGCAGGACATACCTAAGTCATTTTTAGTCACTTCTGCTTTAGCAAGACAACAAATCTATAGCAAGGCTTTCTTTAATTGTTCCCAATTACTGCAGCATTCATGGCATTCTCATATTATACTTGAATCTCAGTGAGAAAGGCAGGCTACAAGTGAAGAAAATAAAATACATTTATATCATTTTATGGGTACATAGTATACTTTCAGTGAAAGTATTTGGGACCTTTCACTTTTGAAACTGAAGGGGTAGGGGATTTATAAAATTAGGCATGGTGTACTGAATTTCCTCTCTTTCCCATAAGACTAAAACGCAGGGTTCCTCTAATGAAAGATCAGGTCTTTCCATAATTATCTTCTGGAATTTGCTGCCACAAGACATAGTGATTGCCATTTGCTTACATGGCTTTAAAAGGGATTTAAATTTATCATTCCTAACTTTGCCTCCCTTACCTGGATGGCCCAGGTTAGCCAGATCGATTCTGAATGTCTTTTGCCTTGAAAACCCTACAGGGTCACCATAAGTTGTCTGTGACTTGACAACGTTTCCCACCACCAAATTTGTCTACCAACTATGATAGCTAGTTGAGACCACCCTCCCAGAGGCAGTGGGCACCAATCTGGTTTGCCATTGCAGCAAACAGTATTCTAGATGAGGTGGTCTCTTGATCTTATCCAGCAGGGCTCTTCCAACAAGTCTCAAAGGTTTTTCCAAAAATAAATTCAGCCGATTTCTTTCTCCCACCCCCATTAGATTTCTATGTCCTCCATCATCAGTCTTGTTAAAGTTCACTTTTTTCATCCACAAAACATCCAATAGAGAACCCAAACCCTGGTAACTCTATACAGATATGCCTACTTGTCCAATATCTCAATATTAAAATCAACCATTTTAAAAAAGTTACTGTAAGCACGCATATAGATTATCTTACTGTACAGTAGAGCATTAAAAATACAAAGCATTTCTTTAACTGAAAATCTACAGACATTATTGCACATCTGCAGTTACCATTATCACCCGTCTCACATAAAAGGAAGTCTGAAGTGCTAGTAAAGTGAAGTTTTATGCCTTCTTCACCTTCAATTTCTTCACTAATACAGCATCTAGATTCCTTCGTAATGGAAAGCCAAAAGGGTAAGAACAGGATTTGTATTTAGTTAGAGAGCATTATAACAACTTATCAATGAAGCTTTTCTTGGATGGAATGTTTAGGTAGCAATTACCTTTAAAGATCTGAACAGGAAGAATTAAATCCATGTGCTTTGTATTAAAAGTTAATACAGGTTAAGTGGTAAATGTAATAAAAGCTTTTAAGTATCTAATTTGAGGCGTATCTAAAGCAGTTTCCATTAGAAGAATCAATAGTAACTTTAAAGTAAAGTCATAGAAATGCATTTGTCCTTGTCTTTTGTGAAGGCAACGTACTCCAGTTGTGTGCGGATTCATGTAGTTGGTACCAGCCATTGCTACAAAGCCTTCTAAGCTCTCAAATCAAGTGTAGTCTACAAATTAGTTTTAGCCTTGGGATTCTGAGCCACTTAAGGACTCCCTGCAATACATATATAAATGGCATAAAAGCCATACAAAAATCTCAGTGCTTCCAACAGTGTTGTGGCTTGGGAGAAAATCTGCCTTGGTAGGCCCAACAAAGCTCTCATGGTGATATAAGTCATTGACTGCAGGAATTCAAATTATCAGTCCAAGCAGACTCCAAACATCATATTGAATATAATTATGTTATCTTTAAATATAAAGACACCAAGGAGGGAGAGGAGAGCGAGCACCCTTCACTGTGGCTTGCAATAAGCTTCAAAACTCCATTTGAAACAGGAATCTATTTAAAAGAAAGGGATGGAGACAAAAAAAGGAACTTCATACAAGAACCTTAAGTCATTTGCACCCCATGATTCAATTAGGCTCCTAAGTAGAGACACAGCACACCACAAACAACATCTGTACAGTAGTTTAACCGGGTATGTCTTCTATACTTTGGGGACAAGACACGCACATCCAAAAAAAACCCCTCACACACAGGCGTTTCCAACAGGATCACAAGAAGCCAGGTGTTTCATTGCTACTGGCAACCAAGTTGCCGTAGATATACAGGATAGAAAACATGTGACTTCTCCCTTTGTAGTCTGATCCATCACTCTTCCGCCCAAAAGGAAGTAGACTGGAATGCCAGAAAGAAGTTCCTTCTCTTGCTAGCACTTACAGGTCCTCTCCTCTTTCCTTCTCTCTCCTATCCCCACTCTGACCCAAACTGGTTCTTCTGTTCTGTGGTATTCTAAAGGCTAAGGTGCATAAATTCACTATGGTTTTTAAAGCATTCCCCTGCGCGCGCGCACTCAGGAACCAACTGAAGGACACTAAGAAACACAGGTAACTGTTACTATTGTCAAATACTTTTACAACTACTGATGAAAGCACATGCGAGCAAATTTTAAATAAACTCTTGAAAAATCTCATTTGAAGTTCAAGGTAATTCTGGCTTCACCAGCCTTCCTGAGGCTCCATTATTTTGCTTCTTTTATTGCAAGGGATGAAAACTTAATACACAAGCTGCTGATTCTAATGAAGCCACCCAAAATGCACTGCTTCCCATTTTTTAAATTTTTGTTCAAGTCCCTGCTTGGTTATAAAGCTTACTGTGGGAGCCTGGGTAATGCTCTCCACCTAGCCTACATCATGGAGTTATAAAGATTAAAGCAGACCAGATGGTATATGGGGGGGGGGGGTAACAAAGATAAGAGCCCAGTTATGTTTTGAACTGAACCTTGCAATCTGTCAGCAGCCACTGCTAGACTAGATGTTACGCAAGATGACTAAAGTATGTCCCAAGCAACATTTGCAACCCAAACTGAAGTTAGCTTGGTGCCTCATAGCCCCCTACAGATAGTGCAGCATTGTCACTTCAGGAATCATCCCTGTATCTGGAGACAGATAAGGTTGCAACAACAACACTTTTTACAATTTCTATCTGGTCGAGAGTCTGCTGATGCATTGTTTTCTCCAAAAGGTCAAACAGCCCCTCTCCCTGATGCCAGGCCATTACAGGTTGGGAAAGTGATACAGGCAGAAGGCTTGAGCCCCCTTTCCAGATCCATCAAGGCCTCACGTCTGTGCATGCCAGAGTGTAAGCTCCCAGCATGGAACTCACATTTGACATAACGTGCAGTTAGGTCTTGAGCCTTTTGGTTAGAACGCGATAAAAATGTAAGGACAATGACAACTTAATACAGTATCACGTAAAAAACACACGGAGTGCACCAAATTTACAATTCAAATTAAGAAGCATCCTGGTTTTACTGGCGGGGGGGGGGGGGAGGCCCGGGGGCAGGAAGAACTATGCCACTGGGACAGTTTCTAAAGTGAACTTCCTCTTATACAGCTCATATGAAATGTCACGATATTGGGCTCAGTAACGTTTACTTCAACTGCCAGCTGACTTCCCAGGTTTAATACACAGGTCTCTCCAGCCCTCCTACCAGAGGTCCTTTTGATTGGTGACATCAAGAACTGAATCCAGGGACTCTTAAGAAGCCAGGAAGAAGAACGTGTGAGTCTACATTTATGAACATACACAGAATTGCACTAAGACAGGCAAGAGTCTGCACCTTAGATTTATCAACATGTTAGCCTGTAGATGTAGTTTGTATTATCACCCTCAGCTTTTTTAAAAAACAAGGCAGGGAAGATAACAAGAGTAAATACTAGAAAAGAGGTTCTTTACTTGTTTCCAGCTGTAAAGTTCTTTAAATACATCAGAAGGGCTCTTAGAGATTAGAGAAGCCTCCTTAATCAAAATGTTTTTGTCAATTAAGAGTCCAGGAAGTGTTGCATTTAGGAAGTCTAGTCATGTGGATATTCTTTGGGCTCAATCTTTGCGTCTCAATTCCAACCCATGACCTCAAAGTCTATGTGTAGGGTGGGGAGTTCCTATTCATTTCTGCTGAGCTCTTCCCAAATCACACAACTGGCAGCCTGCTGACAACCAAAAAGTAGGAAGAACTATATAGCCTGGCTGTGATCCTTGATAGACTGTTTCTCAGATTCAGAAGGTCTAACAGCCTTCAGACAACTGACAGAGTAAAACTATCAGTCTGAGATTATCTTTTAACAGGGACAGGATTAACACCGTCAATGTGTAGTATTCTTCAACAGAATATAATCCCAGGTTACCTACAGGAATGCTGGTTAACAAGCACAGCACTATTTTCATTGGGGAGGAAGGATCAGCATTAGTCACATTCATCTTGATGGACCGAAACTACCTGCATATTCATAGGCCATGAATATGTCACCAACTACAAGACAATAGAGACAAACAGCAAGTGCTTATCATGCTGTGCTTGGGATCTTTCAAGGGGTATCTGAGTGGTTGGTGCTGGAACTAATTCTGCACTAGAACACTAGTCCAATCCGAAACATTTACGTTCTTTTCTACTACACACCAAGCGCTATAAACAACTGGTTCTGATTATTCTCCCAATACCTGAATAAGTGCTGCAATAACTGAAGCACTGGAAATCTCTCAGGGACCTTTCTTCCAGAGTGAATATAAGTCTATTTTGGTAACCAGGTGTTACCCAACCTAGGTGTCTATCAAGCTACAGGGTCCAGGAGTGAACAGGACAGAGCCAAAGCATACTGTATTTCTGGAGCAAAAAAAAATACTGAAAAATATTCAATTAGAAGTACCTGGGAATGAAGTTGGAATCTTAGTGTTTTAAGCACCCTGTCACAGGAGGCATAATAAGCATTTGACAGTGTTTTGAATGTTCAGAGTGCTTCACAACTAAAGCCTTGCTGAAATCCTTACAACAACCTTGCGAGGAAAGAGTTATTCCCCATATCTTGGGGGGGGGGGCACCGAGAGAGAACACCAAGCTTGCCTAAAGCCACCTAGTAAGTTTACAGTAGAGTTCACAACTGGTTATTCTTATGATTGTATCTTGTTTTAAACAGGCCTCTCTATAAGAATTATTCTCCTTTCTCACCAATGGGCACCCAAAGTAGCTTAAATAATTCTCTTTTCAATTTCACCTTCACAACTCTGTGTGAGGAAGTTAGGCTGAGAGTGTGTGACTGACCCAAAGTTATTCAGGAAGCTTACATGGCAAAGCAGAGACTCAAGCCTATTCTCCCATATCCTAGTTC